>NW_023605083.1:75117260-75824218 GCF_014898055.3 Talpa occidentalis
CTAAAAAAAAAAAAAAAAAGACTGTAAAATGGGTTGTAAACATTGTGGGTGATTAATAATTACAATGTTGTATCTTCCTCCTTGTTTTTAATACTAACATACAAAAGGGGTTCCTAACTCAGCTCCAGCGGGGCTATTTCAAAGAATGTTTGAGAGGACAGGAACTCTGGAACTTGTAAAATGAAATAAAAGCAGCCAAAGCATAAAGATACTTATCTCAGTTTATAACCCTTTTGATTACAATATGCTAAATGACATCATGCTTAGTCTACAACAATCTAAGAACCTGAGACAAAAAAAGAGATCAACTAAATAGAAAACAGCTTAAGATTAAAATATATAAATGCTGTTATACAACTGGCCCACTTCCCACTTCTTAAACTTTCAAGAAAGTTCAAAAATAAGACCAAACTGAGATAATGTGCACATAAGCTGAAACGATAAGCATTTCCTACTGCTGCAGCAATAAATTCCTCACATTTGTCTCAGCATCAAGGCCAGTCCTAGACTTTCTGGGACCACTGTAAGGTCAAGTTACAGTGTTATTAAGGAAAAAAAAATTACAATTTAGCATTAGTTGCTCACATAATCTGTCTTTCCTGCTAGTTTCTAGAGACTTATAAATGCCTATATCATAAACATAATTTTTTCAAATTTTCTACCTTTTTCTTGAAGGGAAGAAAAGCATAACACAAGAAAACCTATGTTAAATGACAATTTTGCTTTTTACTTTGAAGTTAGAAAATAAGTATAAAACAATACTTCATAACATGAAAATATTAATTCATAAAAATATCTATTGCAAAAGAAAAATTATGTCAAAACGAAAATTCATCAGATTTTCAACACAATAAATTCTATGACAGTAATGAAGACACTGAAAATCTTAATATTAACCAGAAAAGACCACTTAAAATTTTATAAAAGAGATCGTGATAAATATGATCTCTTATTTGAGCCCACTTTAGAAAAGGGTTGAGTAATAGGTAACATTTCAATATTTAAGAGAGCAAAGCTCTTTCAGAAAAAAAAAAAAGCCCAATTTTTACCTGACAACAACTGTAAAAATCTGGTTTATTTAAAAACAACTTGATTTTTCAAGAAGTCTCATGTGACCAAAAAAAAAAAAAAAAATCAAGAAGCAACTAAGAAACCAGTTTTTGGTTGGTAAAACACTTGGGTTGGTAAGGGCATGGAGAAAGGGCACGGAGCTGGATCTCTATGATCGGGCAGACGGGGGAAAGGAGGAGTCCTGGAGCCCTCAGTGGCTTTTGCAGGTTTTTATTGGGATTTACCAGGTACAAGACAGGCAGGGGTGCTGGGGGCCAGGAGGCTGGCAGGCCTCCCAGCCCATAGCAAGTCTTCACTCTTTCTGGGCTCTCCGATGTTCTCTCGTGGCCTTTTCTTCTCTGCTCCTTTCGCTCTCATTTGTTCTCCTTCTGATTCTCTTTCGTTCTGCTGGCGTCCCCGTGACACCACCCTTATAAGCCCAGTCTCTCGGCCCAGGGGTATCCACTTACATATGCCCACACCCTACTTCCGGTGCCCACCATCAGGCATGTATTCAGGACTGCAGGATCCATCATCAATCCTAATGGTGGGAGGGCAGAAAAGCCTAATACTTTACTTACGTTACAAAAATCTAGTAAAGAGACCCCAATGTCATAAAATAATTTCACTCTTTTGGTGCTTTTTTTATTTTTACAGTTTTTATTATTTAACTTTTTTCTTACATTGTTGTTAATTTATAGACAGTATTTGTTTCCTTCCCTCAGATGTAGTCCCCACAGTTCTCCCACCAACATAAGCTTCCATGATCCATCACCATAGTCCCTTGTACTTTTCCCTCCCTTGTTTTGACACCTCCCCTCCTATATGCCTCATATCTATAGTCAGCTTGCAAGTTATGACTTTTTTTCAAGCCCTTTGTTTGGTTTCTCTATCTTCCACTTATAAGTGAAATCATCTAATCTTTCTCTTTTTCCTTCTGACTTATTTTGCTTAGCATAATACCTACCAGTTCCATCTAGGTTGCTGCAAATGGCATCACTATCTTTTTGATTGCTGAGTAGTACGCCACTGTGTACTTACCATATCTTTTAAGGTTTCAAACATCTGCTTCAGGAATTCCTGGAATTTAGGCAGATGAAGGCAGGTGTCTTGCTGGGTTTCCAAAGTGGAGGCTTGGTCCCATATAGAAAGTTTCTGCATCCAAAACTGATAATCAGAAGAAAAGCCTGATGAATCTTTGGCCATCTCATTAAAAGGGAAAAGGTGATACACGTTCACAGCAGCCTGTCAAACACTGTAGTTAAAGGTCATCATATATTAAATCTAAAAGAAAGGAGGAAAATTAAGCACTTTAAAAAGGATTTTTTTTTTTGGAAGATGCCAGCAGTTTATTCTTTTTTTTAATTTATACATTTTTTACATCATTTTTCATTTTTGCACAATGTATGCATTTTCATCTCTCACTCATAGGAGGAATTTAGAGAACCTAAATAAGGGACCAGGAAAAAATCTAATTATAATAAAGTAAAAATCAAAATCAACAAGCAACTATAAACCAGAGACACACTAAGAGGGGGTGGAAGGAGTAGGATCAAAACAAGGCGGGTGGGAATTGTATGGGGACTATAACCAAGATAAAAAGGATATTTTATCAGTGCCTTCACAATTCATTGATGAATGAAAGGCAGATTAATAGCATGCTTTTTGTGGAGTGATCTTTGAATTATTTTTAAATGTGTCATCCAGCTGTAACTACAGTTTTTACCATCTGAACTTTTTATGATGAATAACAAGATTACACTAAAAGTCATTATACCTCCAACAGGCACATGCTAATTATGTACAAAAAGCACAGCTGATAATACTTTATATCTTCTTTTTAAGAGAGTTATTTTTAAATGTTCTGAATATGAAATTCATTTAAGTGTTTTAATGTAATGGGAAATCAAAAACATGCATGGATATTTAATAGTCATGTCTTAAATCTTTTTTGAGGTTCTTATATTTCATATGAATTTCTGGCTTTTCATTTAGGTGTAAAAAAATTCTTTCTGCATTAGTCTAATGAATTTTCTTCCCAGTTTCTCTTTATTTCTCAGAAAAAAATAAGATAACTCATTCCACATGCATTGATCTGAATAATTTGTTTAATTTAATTAAAGATTACTGTATATGGGCCTCCTCGGTGGAGCAGCGGTTCAGCGCTGGGTTGCGAAGCTGCCTGCAGCCTCTGCAGTGCCGGTTCGATCCCCGGCTGCTCCCCGGCCACCGGAGGAGGGTACCACATGGTGCGCGGACCTCTCCTGCTGCCCGCTGCTCCCCTCAGCAGTGTACTTCGGTCCTTCTGCCTGCTCTGCTCCGTGCTCTGGTTCTGGTGAATTCTCTCACCCTCCCGCACTTCTGACTGTACCCAGTGCTTAAATAAATAAATAAATAAATAAATCTTTAAAAATAAATAAATAAAAATTAAAAGAAAATTTATTTAAAAAAATTACTGTATATGCTCAATTTCAATTTATTCACAAGGAGAATTGTTTTAGTAAAAATATGATAAATTCCAATTATAAGAAGATGTACTTTTGTCTTAAAAGACAGAAAAGAAAAACTCGTCAACATGACTTACTACACCTGAAGTATACGTAAAGAACACAGCAGTCATACAGTGAATGTGTGTCTCAGATAGAGCTAAGTAAATAAACTCCAGGTGCCCCACCACCACCCCTCCACACTCATCCCAGAAGCACATCAGACAGAGAAGGAAGGACTATGTCTCAAGTGGATAAAATTTATACTACATTTGGCACCTAATATGCAGTCATGAGACAAGTAAATGCATTTTTCCTTTGAGACAAAAGAAAGCTGTTCACTTTCATCTGCTTCACTAACTACTCAGGACACAGCACATAACACTATCCTACCATATTGAGTATATCAGGTTGATAGAACCTGGAGAGTAGGAAGATACAGCTACCTTGCATGATGGAATAATGATGGGCTGTAAACTGCATGAACATAGAGGGCCTACTATTTTAGGAAGTTTCTTGTGATTCAATGGACTGTGCCAAGTGAGGATAAGCCCTTCAAAATGAACATCTATAAGAACATCGGTCCTTCTGCCGATGTTCAGTATCAGAGGTTGCCTCCAGGGTAGCTGAGTAAGTGCAGGAAAGGAACTTAGGTTTTAATCTATACCTTTTTGTATCATTTCAATTAAATGCCAGCTATACTAATTACTTACTTAAAATTAACAAATAAACAAAAATTAAAGTGAATGATAACTGCTATACCTAAGAGGTAAAATGCTTCTCTCTAGGATTCTAAAGGCAACATACACTGCACATATTTTAGACCATTTTTCTACTTCTACCCATTTACCTAGATGAGAAAATACAGGGAAGAGCCAGAAAATACAGGAAGATCCAGCTACCCAGCTGATCCATGTTCAAGTACTCTGCCACTCTGCTCATATGACCCAACAGACCCAGTGCTGTTTAAAATGTTTAAGATCTGGATTTAGGGAAGAGCCTACGCTAGTGACAGACTTGATCCAAGCCACAAAGCAGGGTGTGCCCAGCAGCGCTCTATCATCATGTGCAAATTACGCCTGCTTGGTAAAAATGTGTGAGTGAGGTTTTTGGATGCTATCTGTATCTGTCTTGCTTGTAATTTCATATATATTTTAAATGCCCATCTCTCTTATTTTTCCCTCCGACTACTATGTGCATAGAGTATATTATTAGTACATAAATGTTCTAAAGTCTATAACTTACAAAATGTAACAGAGATGGGAGGAGAAACTGACATGATCCAGGGTGCCTGGAATTGATGCTAGATGCATTAACTAGGCATTATTTCAGACTGCTCTCAATTTAGAAATAAGACAGTTCAATGATGTTGGTTGTAAGTGTTTTAAAAATTCTGTGTGAAAAGCAGTAAGTCTGAATGCCCTGAATAATCAACAAATGAAAGGTTAACAGGTATCTGTGGTTTTTGCCCACCTAGCAATTAATCCTAGTGAGACTATGGATCAGGGGTGCCTCCTTAGAAGTGGGGAGTTACGCAGATCTAACAGACTAATCTAATGGCTAGGACATGCACTATTCAATGAAGTAAAGTCTATGTCTCTTTATCATAAACAGCAGTCTTTCAATTAATAGGGAGAGTAACTCATTTAAAACACAAGCTATAAGATATAAGGTGAAATTATTTATGATGGTTATAAAATTGTTTATGATGATTCTTTTTGGGGGGTAACTGTTTACTGAATATTTTTAAATATATAAATATATAAAAAAGTAGAGAACAAGTAATCATCAAATATTTCCATTTTTAAAGCAAATCACAGGAATTCTATATCTTAACTCAAAATATATTGATTTGTATCTCTTTTTTGTAAGGACTTTAAAAAAACAGGAATTTAATGACAACATCAACTTTACACCCAATAAAGCCAACAATACCATGTAGTCCATTCTTGTCCATCAATGTGCAAATGTCTTAAAATTTTCCCTTTATATTTCAGTTGCTAATATGAGCATTCAACAAGATCCGCACGTGTTAATATTGATATTTCTCCTTTAATCTGTGACAAAATAAAAAAAAGAATAGGTCTCGGTTAGTCTTTTAATATTTTCATATAATCAATCCCCTGGAAAAACCAACACAACTTCTCTCACACTTGTGCATTTGGCTTGTTGTATTCCTGTGGTGATGTTTAATATGTCTGCTATCCCCTATTTGCTCAGAAAGCAATAATGAGATCTAGAAGTTTCTTAAGAGTCACAGTCAATTCTTTTGCAAGAATACATCATTTGGGTCACCCCTGGTGGCACAGGCAGTTGAGCCCAGTGCTGTGAAGCTGTCTGCAGCCTCTGCAGCGCTGGTTCGATCCAGCAGCTGGCAAGGGCCCCACATAGCGCAGCAGACCTCTCCTGTCATGCCTGCTGCTCCCCTCAGCAGTATATTTCTGTAGTCTGTCTGTTCTGTTCCCCACTCTGTCTCTGGTGAATCCTCTCACCCTCCCGCGAATCTGGCCTATATCCAGTTCTTGTTTAAATAAATAAATAAATCTTTAAAAAAAAAAAAAAAAAGAATATATCATAGTTGTATTGTATACCCTGAATAAAATCATAAGGTACAATAATGTTTGGCGTCCT
Organism: Talpa occidentalis; assembly: GCF_014898055.3. Lineage (NCBI taxonomy): Eukaryota > Metazoa > Chordata > Mammalia > Eulipotyphla > Talpidae > Talpa > Talpa occidentalis. The sequence goes on from NW_023605083.1 coordinate 75,123,428, forward strand.
GTAGCATAAACTGATCAGTGGTTTCAGATAGTGTCAACATATTTAATCCATTACAAAGTTCATCATCAACCTCTTCTCCAATGGTTTTAGGATTGATTCATGTTTTAGATTTTATATATATTATAGTTTGAATAAATAGTGTTTTAGATTTTAGATACATTAGAGTTTGAAAAATGGTGGGATTTTCCAATTTTATCTATCCTGCTGCTTTTATGCTGCTTCTATATACAGATACATGTCACTTTACTGCACTTAACAGATACCGTGTTTCTACAAATAGGTTTGTACAAGTCTACTGTTGCTATTTTTCCAATAGTATGTGCTCACACTTTTTGTTTCTGTGCCACATTTTGGGAATTCTTGCAATATTTTAAATGTTTTCATTATAATTCCATCTAACATGGTGATCTATGATCACTGATCTTTGATGGTATTACTGTATTTGTTTGGGGGCACAATGAACTGCACCTACATAAGAAAGCAAACAATAAATATTGAGTGTGTTCTTGAATGCTCAACCAACTGGCCATTCAATATCTCTCTCTCTCTCTCTTTCTCTCTCTCTCTCCCCCTCCTCCCCTCCCTTAGCCTCACTAGTGCTTGAGATACAATATTGAAATCAGGCCAATTAATAACCCTGTAATAGCCTTTAAGTGTTCAATGAAATGAAGAATGGCAGGTGTCTCACTTTTAATCAAAAAGCTAGAAATGATTAAGCTTAGGGAGGAAGGCATGTTGAAGGCTCAGATAGGCTTGCACCAAAGAGTTAACCAAGTTGGAACCACAAAGGGAATGTTCATGAAGGATACTAAAGGTACTATCCAAGTGAACACATGAATAATAAAATGAAATAGTCTTATTGCTGATAGTTTTAGTGGTCTGGATAGAAGATCAAACCAGCCACAACATTCCAATAAGCCAAAGCCTAACCCATATCAAGGACCAAACTCTCTTCCATTCTATCAAGGCTGCAAGAGGCAAGAAAGCTAAACTAGAAAAGTTGGAGGTGAGCAGAAGTTGGCTCATGAGGTTTAAGGAACGAAGTCATCTCTATAACATCCAAGAACAAGGTAAAGCAGTAAGTGCTGGTAGAGCTAAAGCAAGTTACCCAGAAGAAATAGCTAAGATCATTGACAAAGGTGGCTACACTAACAGATTTTCAATAGATGTAACAGTCTTTTATTGGAAGAAGATACTATCTAAAACTTTCAGAATAGATACCAAGGAAAAATTAATGCCTGACTTCAAAGCTTCAAAGAACAGGCTGAATATCAAGATAGGGTCTGATGTACTCAGTGACTTGAAGTTAATGCTCATTTACCATTCCAAAAATTCTAGAGCCCTTAAGAATCACACTAAATACAATCTGCCTATGCTATATAGATGTAACAACAAAGCCTGGATAATAACACATCATTTTATAATATGGTTAATAAGCCCATGTTGAGATCTACTGCTCAGAAAGAAAATTCCTTTCAAAATAGCACATTAACAATGTACCTTGTGGAGGCGGAGCAACATGGCGGCGAGGAGACGCTGTGAGTAAGCTCTCCCATTAAAAAAAAGTTAATAGGGAGGAAAAGCGGCAGGTCCCAGTGAGAACTGGGACACGGAAGATAAACGGGCGACTCCAGCAAACTACCCAAAGAAGAAAGTTGCCATAAAAGAGGACTAGAAGGGAGGAAAGCACAGAACCCTGCTACACTCTCCCACCCACAAAGTCGGCACTCTCCGACCAACAGAAAGGAGGGAAAAAACAAACTAAAATGACCAACAAGAACAAACTACGCATCAAGCAGGACTGTGAGTGGAAAGGAACTATTTCAGGCACCGCACCCCGTGAACTAGAGCTGTGGAGAACCCTGCAGGATTTGCCGCGGAGGTGAGCGAACGGCTCCGGGCGGCATTAGAGAACAACAGAGACCGCCAGAGACCAGCACACAGCCCCGGGCCGGCCTGTAAGCTTGCGCGGAAAAGCGGTGCGATGAAAAGCAAACGCGGATCACGGCTACCCAGGTACCCGCGCCTGCGACCTAGGCTTGCAGGGAGACACGCAGGGGTCCTCACCGAGGTGAAAGTCCCTCAGTGAGTAATCAGAAACCAGGCGCCTGGACACGGGAGCGGGGTACAAAAGGTGCCATTCCTGCGGCCACTGAACTGGGCTACAGCCCGCGTCCTGAACCTGAGGGCTTTGGAACTGAGACCCGGGGTACGAAATTCAGGGTGTGGGTCCTCCATGTCAGTGGGGCAAAAGGCAGACACAGCACCCCAAAGCCATTGAGGTTTTCCCTACCATTCCAACTCTTTTCCCTGTCCCACGGGGTGAAAAAAACAGCTCCCCAAGAACAAAAGGAGAGATCTCTGGTGCCCCTAGCTTGAAACCGGCAAAAGGCTCCTGGAGCAGCCTGTGGCCAGCTGGAAAGTTAGCACACCCCAGGCCCCTTCAGACCAGCAGTCTGAGCCCACAGGGGGAGGCGGGCATCCACGGCAGGGGCAGACCGGGCGCGCAGAGAGTGTGCCTGAGACCGGACGCGCAGGGAGTGCGTCCCACATCGCCATTTTAGAACAGGGACATTTCTTCAATAAAGACTTCCTGCAGAAGGCTCCCTCGGGAGCCAGAGGTGAGCGGGGAAGCTCGCCCACACCAGGCCCCTTCTGGCCTGCAGTCCAAACCCAGAGGGGGAGTGGGAACCCACCTCCGGGGCAGACCAAGCGCACAGGGGAGTGTGTCCCCACATTGGCATTTTAGAACAGGGACCTTTCTTCAGTAAAGACTGCTTTAAACCGACAGATGGCTCCTGGAGGAGCCAGAGGAGAGCGGAGAAGCTCACCCAAGATGCCAGCCAGTCCCAGCAACAGTGTCCCAATGCATACGACAAATTAGAAAACAGACAGTAGGGAGTAGAAGAACCACACACAACCTAACAACTCCTCAGGAAAAAAGCACACCACATAAAGAAAACCACCCCCCAGATTGCAACGACAGTAACTTGGAAGAACTTCTGAGCCTTCCAGAAAGAGAATTTAAAATTGCCATGATTAAAAAAATGACAGAACTCATAAAGGAAAACAATGATCAGAAGAAGGAAATTGAGTCCCTAAAGAGGGAAAACAATGGTCAGAAGAATGAAATTGAGTCCCTAAAGAGGGAAGCAAAAGAAACGCAGATCAAAGAATTAATGGAGGAACTAAAGAACTCTGGGAAAAGCAATGAAAGCAGAATAGATGAAATGGAAGAACAAATAAGTACTCTTGAAGACACAGAAATAAAAAGAACCAAAACAGAAAAGGAAAGAGAAGTACAAAGGAAAAAGAACGAAGAAAGACTTCGGGAACTATCTGACTCCATGAGGAAAGGAAATATAAGAGTTATAGGAATACCAGAAGGAGAGGAGAGAGATGTAGGAACAGAGAAAATATTCAAAGAGATAATTGAAGAGAACTTCCCAAATGTGAAGAAGGAGCTGAAAATTGATATACAAGAAGCAAGAAGAACACCAAACTTCCACGATGAAAGGAAAAATACAGCAAGACACATAATAGTAAAGCTCCCAAGAATCCAGGACAAGGAAAAAATAATGAAGCTGACAAGAGGGAAGAAACAGATAACATTCAAAGGAAAACCAATCAGGCTGACATCAGACTTCTCTGAAGAAACACTACGGGCAAGGAGAGAGTGGAGGGACATAGTCAACAGACTCCAAGAAAACAGATGCCAACCAAGAATACTCTATCCCGCAAAGCTCTGCTTCCTCTATGAAGAAAGAATAAGGACCTTCCCAGACAAACAGAAACTCTGGAATTTCATTACGACTAAACCCCCACTCCAAAAAATACTACAAAGAATCCTAAAGCCAGAACCTCAGAGGGACGAATAACAACGAAAGAAGGCCAAAAAAAAAAAAAGTTATTAAAAGAATAAATAAATAAAATCAAAGGAAAGACAAACACAATGGCAAATACAGATGCTAACATTATCAATATTAACTCTAAATGTAAATGGACTAAACTCTTCAATAAAAAGACACAGAGTTGCAGCCTGGATTGAGAAACAAAACCCAACCTTTTGCTGTCTCCAGGAAACACATTTAGCTACAAAAGATAAAAACAGACTCAAAGTTAAAGGATGGAAAACAATCCTACAAGCAAATGGACCAAAAAAGAAAGCAGGAACAGCTATACTTATATCAGATAAAACAGATTTCAAACTCAAAAAGATAAAAAGAGACCCCAATGGTCACTACAGTATGATCAAGGGGACAATACTTCAAGAAGAAATAACACTCATTAACATATACTCACCAAATGAAGGAGCACCAAAATATATCAGACAACTGTTGTCATCTCTAAAAACAGACATCAGAGAAAACACATACGTAGTGGAAGACTTCAACACACCACTATCAACAATGGATAGATCAACAAGACAAAAAATAAGTAAAGACACTAAAGCTCTAAATAAGGACCAAGAGCATTTGGGCTTAACAGACATCTATAGAACACTAAACCCCAAAAAAATGGAGTACAAATTTTTATCAAGTGCACACGGATCATTCTCCAGGATAGATCACATACTGGGGCACAGGACAAACATCAACAGATACACCAAGATTGAAATCATACCAACCATCTTTTCTGACCATGAAGGCATCAAACTAGAAATAAACCATAAAAAGAAGGCAAGGAAATTTCCTACCTCATGGAGATTAAAAACCACACTACTGGAAGACCACTGGACTAATGAGGAGATCAAAGAAGAAATTAAAAAATTCTTTGAATTGAATGACAAGGAGGACACCAATATCCTAAATGTATGGGATGCAGCAAAAGCAGTAATAAGAGGAAAATATATAGGAATAGAAGCTCACAACAAGAAACAAGAAAGAACTCAAAGAAACAACCTAATCTTGAAGCTCAAAGTTCTAGAAAAAGAACAACAAAAACCCCAAAACCAGTAGAAGAAAAGAAATAATAACAACCAAAGCAGAAATAAATGAAATTGAAACTAAAAAAACAATCCAAAAGATCAACGAAACCAAGAGCTGGTTCTTCGGAAAAAAATCAATGAAATAGACAAACCCCTAGCCAGGCTCACAAAGGAAAAAAGGGAGAAAGCACAAATAAACAGGATCATAAATGAAAGAGGAGAAATCACAACGGACACAGCAGAAATCAAAAGAATAATCAGTAACTACTATGAACAGTTATATGGAAACAAGTTCAACAATCTAGAGGAGATGGACAAATTCCTACAACTCTACAATTACCCAAAGCTAGATAAAGAAGAAATAGAACACCTAAACAGATCAATTACAAACAGCGAAATTGAAATGGTAATCAAAAACGTCCCCAAAAACAAAAGCCCAGGACCTGATGGATTTACAAATGAATTCTACCAAACATTCAGAGACGAATTAGTGCCTATCCTTCACAAACTCTTCCAAAAAATTGAGAAGGGACAATACCAAACACGTTCTATGAAGCCAACATTACACTAATACCAAAACCGAACAAGGACAACACAAAAAAGGAAAACTACAGGCCAATCTCCTTAATGAACACTGATGCAAAATCCTCAATAAAATTTTAGCTATCAGAATCCAACAATGTATCCATAAGATAATTCACCGCAACCAAGCAGGATTCATTCCAGGGACACAAGGATGGTTTAACATCTGAAAATCAATCAACGTTATCCAACACATCAACAAAAAGAAATATAAAAACCATATGATAATATCAATAGATGCTGAGAAAGCTTTCGACTAGTGCAACACACATTCACGATAAAAGCCCTTGAAATTCTTGGGATACAAGGAACATACCTCAACATCATAAAGGCCATATATGACAAGCCAACCGCCAGTATCATTCTCAATGGAGAAAAGCTGAAAGAAATTCCATTAAGATCTGGAAAAAGACAAGGATGTCCACTCTCACCACTGCTTTTCAATATAATACTGGAAGTCCCAGCCAGAGCAATAAGACAAGAGAAAGACATCCAAGGAATCCAAATAGGAAAAGAAGAAGTCAAACTATCACTATTTGCAGATGATATGATAATATACATAGAGAACCCCAAAAACTCCACAGAAAAACTAATTCAACTCATCAATCAGTTTAGTAAAGTGGCAGGATACAAAATCAACACGCAAAAATCAGTAGCCTTCCTATACACAAAAAATAAATCTGAAGAAGAAGAAATAAAAAAAACCATCCCTTTTATTATCAAAACAAGAAAAATCAAATACTTGGGAATAAATCTAACAAAAGAGGTAAAGGACCTATACAAAGAAAACTATAAAGCACTGTTAAAAGAAATAGAAGAAGACACAAAAAAAATGGAAAGACATCCCCTGCTAATGGATTGGAAGAATAAACATTATTAAAATGGCCATGCTACCAAAAGCAATATACAGATTCAATGCTATTCCAATCAAAATTTCAATGTCATTCTTCAAAGAAATAGAACAATTATTAATGAAATTCATATGGCATCACAAAAAACCCCAAATAGCCAAAGCTCTCCTGAAAAAAAAAGAAGGGAACGGAGGCATCATACCCCCAGACTTCAAACTATACTACAAAGCCATAATCATCAAAACTGCATGGTATTGGACAAGAACAGACATACAGACCAATGGAATCAAATAGAAAATCCAGAAATAAACCCACAGATTTATGATCAACTAATCTTTGACAAAGGAGCAAAGACTATGCATTGGAGCAAAGAAAGTTTGTTCAATAAATGGTGCTGGGAAAACTGGGTCGCTACATGCAAAAGAATGAAGCTTGACCACTACCTCACACCATACACAAAAATCAACTCAAAATGGATTAAAGAACTAGACATAAGACCTGAAACCATAAAATACATAGACGGAAATATAGGCGAAACACTACGTGATATGCACATCAAAGACATCTTTACAGACACATCACCCAAAGCAGTGATAGTGAAGGCAAAGATCAACAGCTGGGACTACATCAAATTATAGAGCTTCTGCACAGCAAAAGAGACAATAACAAAAACAAAGAGAAACCCCACCAACTGGGAGAACATTTTTGCACCCAACACTAATGATAAAGGACTGATCACAAAAATCTGCAAAGAGCTAATGAGACTCAACAACAACAAAGAAAATAATCCTGTCAAAAAATGGGCAGAAGAGCTAAAAAGAAACTTCTCTGAAGAGGAAATGCAAATGGCCAACAGGCATATGAAAAAATGTTCAACATCACTTGTCATCAGGGAAATGCAAATCAAAACTACCATGAGATACCATCTTACACCAGTGAGAATGGCACATATTAAAAAAACTAGCAACAACAAATGTTGGTGAGGTTGTGGACAAAAAGGAACTCTTTTACACTGTTGGTGGGAGTGCAAACTGGTCCAACCACTATGGAGAGCTGTGTGGAGATTTCTGGACCTACTAAACATAGAGCTTCCATATGATCCAGCAATTCCACTCCTAGGTGTTTACCCAAAGGACACAGAAACATCAATTCCAAAGAGCACTTGCACCCCTATGTTTATAGCAGCACTATTTACAATAGCTAAGCTTTGGAAACAGCCCAAATGCCCAAAAATAGATGACTGGATCAAGAAGATGTGGTACATATACACTATGGAATATTACTCAGCATTCAAAAAAGATAAACACATGCAACTTGCAGCAACATGGATGGCGCTGGAAGGGATCATGCTCAGCAAAATAAGCCAGAAAGAAAAAGAAAAATACCGGATGGTCTCACTCATAGCAGGAATCTAGAAAACTTAAATAAGGGACCAGGAAAATGAATCACTATAAGAAAGTGAAAATCAAAATCAACAAAAAACTATGACCCAGAAACACTTTTTGGGGGGTGGGGGGCGGGAGGGGAGGGATTGGGGTCAGAATGCGGGGTTTGCAATTGTACGGGGAATATAAAAATAAAATTTATTATTTAAAGAAAAAAAAAGAATAGAAGCTGATGCTTATAACAAGCAAAATAAATATTATTTGAAAATTAAAACAAACAAACAAAAAAAAAAACAATGTACCTTTTCACCCAAGAGTTCTGATGGAGATATACTAGGAGATTAATGTTGTCTTCATGCCTGGTAACACAACATCCATTTTGCAGACTATGGATGAAGAGTAATTTCAACTTCCAAATCCTATTCTTTTTTTAATATTTTATATAATTCTTATATATTTTATATAATATTTTATTTTATATAATTCTTTATATAATATCATTTTCATTTTGGCATAATATATGCATTTTCATTTTGGTTATATTCCCCATACAATTGCACCCCCCTTTATTTTGACCCTAATCCTTCCTCTCCCCACCCCCACCCTCTATAGTGTGTCTCTGATTTATAGTTGCTTGTTGATTTTGATTTTTACTTTGTATTAATTAGTCTTTTTCCTGCTCCCTTATTTAGGTTTTCTATATTCCTGCTATGAGTGAGACCATCCAGTATTTTTCTTTTTCTTTCTGACTTATTTTGCTGAACATGATCCCTTCTAGCTCCATCCATGTTGCTGCAAACTGCATGTGTTTATCTTTTTTGAATGCTGAGTAATATTCCATTGTGTATATGTACCACATCTTCTTGATCCAGTCATCTACTTTTGGGCATTTGGGTTATTATTTTTTTAATGACTTATTTATTTATGCATACAAGAACTGGGGTACAGGCCATGGGTGTGTGTGGGGGGGGGTGAGAGAATTCACTAGACACAGAGTGGGGAACAGAACAGGCAGATGTACTGAAATACACTGCTGAGGGGAGCAGTGGGTGAGTCAGTAGAGGTCTACTGCGCCATGTGGCTACGTAGCTCCCTGGCTGGGTATTGAACTCATGCTTCAGTGGATGCGGACAGCTTCATAGGTTGCATCTTAACCCCTTGCACCACCAAGGAGGCCCAAATTTCAAATCTTACCATTTAAGAAATACATTTTGTAAGGCTCCCTGTCTTTGGAATGTGTATTCTATCCACTATCACACTTTAAGTGAGAGCCACTTTAAGAACATAGTATTGAGAGAGTAATATGTTATTGGGACCATCTACACTCTGTTTAGAACAGTACCCAGTTAAGTCCCTGGATGTGGACATCTCATATTGTGGTCACAGACAAGCTTCCTATGAAAGTGAATGTGCTCTTCCACATTGACCAAAAGGTAGAGGAGTAATTTTTCATCACCTGAAGGCTTTCAAAGCAACAGGTAACATTTCCAGTCAGGAAGAACCATACTGACTTGCCAGGAAGATGGCATCAGAGGAAGCTTCCTGCTTTGTTCCAGGGAGAAAAAACTGAAACGTTTGGGGAGGCACCAAACTCAGAGAATCCTGTGACAAGAAGTGAAACCATAATACTTCACAACTACCGGGGACCAAGTGTGACCAAGGGCAACAGAAGAGATGTGGCAGAAATTCAACTTTGGGAAAAACAAAAGGTAGGGACTGAATGGATACAGGGAAGCCATATTACAAGGATACATGGCTATGTAGAAGGCCCAACCTGTAGACTGCAAAGATGCAGGTTTGAGGCCCAGAAAGATGGGCTGACAATGCTAAACACACACACACACACACACACACACACTTACTCACTCACTCACTCACTTACACAAACACAGACCAGCAACAGATTAGTTCTCCCTGGCAGACAGTACCATCTAATGGAAAAAATGGAAGCTCTCACCCTTAATATTCAGAAAGTAAATAATGGGGAGTTAAAAAAAATGCAACTAATAGCAGCTTGATTCTTCAGGGTAACACTACACCAGAGGACACCAAATGTTGAGGACCCAACCACAAATACATGGATGATCTATTCCTTCTATAGGACCCAGAATTTAAAATTGCCATTATAAAGAAACTCTAAGATATGGAAGAAAACACAGAAAAGCTGATCAAATATATACAAGAAAATTCAGAAAAACAAATGGATGTACTGAGAAATAAAATTAACAAGCAGAAGATAGAACTTGAAGGAAGTTAAAGATTGAAGAAATAAAATAAGAAAATAATAGATATGAAAGATGTAAAAAGATTAAGAGAGGAGACAAAAAATTCTGGAGAAGGCTATATAAGTAGAACAGCTCAAATGGAAGACTGAATCGGTGAACCTGAAGATGATAATGCACAACAAATTCAGTTGGAAGAAGAGAGATATGAAGAAACATTTCAAGAATCATCTGACTCCATGAGGAAATGCAATATAAGAATAATAGATACCCCAGAACAGGAAGAGAAAAAGAAGGGAACAGAGAATGTGTTTAAAATAATTAAAGAGAAAAACTGCCAACCTGTGAAATATAAACGCAAAAATTATACACAAGCAAAACACAGCAGGAATAGGACTTAGCAAAGAAATTTAATGGTTACCAGAGGGAACAGGAGAAGGGAGGAAGAGACAGGATGTATGGCTTGGTGGAAGTAGAACATGTACAAAAAATGGAAGAGCAAATTTGTAACTCCAAAATTAAATAAAAATAAAAAAAAAAGTTTTAACTGCCAGCCAAGAACACTATCTTCCTAGGATCACCTTAAGATATGAGAAAGAAATAAAGGCCTTCCCAGACAAACAGAAGCTGAAGGAGTGTGCAAACACTATACCTGCCCTTTCCAAGAAACGCTGAAATGAGTTCCTACATCTAACTTGAAGAGAAGAACGTTCACATAGGATTGAACAAGGAAACAAAAACACAAAATAAAGGACAAAATGGGAGTAACAGACTTTCATATGACAATAATCACTCTAAATGCAAACAGACTGAATTCACAAATTAAAAGGTGCAGGCTATCTGAGTGGATTAAAAAATGGAATCCAACTTTCTACTATCTCCAGAAAATGCACCTGAGCTCCAAAGAGAAATATAGGCTCATACTAAAGGGTCAGAAAGCAATCCTACAAGCAAATGGGACCCAAAAGAAGGTAGGGACAGCCAAACTTATAGCTGAAAAAATATACCTCCAGCTAAAAAAGATAACATGAGATAAGGATGTACACTATATAATGATTAAGGGAAAAATACATCAGGAAGACAGAACACTCATATATGTACCAAATGAAGCAGCATCAAAATATATAAGCCAATTACTAGCAAATGTGAAAACACATTTGGAAAACCACATTTGTGGGAGAGGATTTCAATACTCCACTTTCACCAATGGACAGAACATCCAGACAGAAAAAAATAAGGACACAATAAATAGCCTTAAACAAAGAACTAGACCACATGGGTTTAACAGACATATAGCACTACACCCCTAAAAAAGCAGAATACACATTTTTCTCAAGTGCACATGGACTGACCACATATTAGGTCTCAAGACAAGTATCAACAAATTAATGAAGACTGAAATCATACCAAGCATCTTCTCTGACCATAAAGGTATCTAACGAGAAACAAAGCATAACAAAGAAAGCAGGGAAAACCTCTAACATATGGACACTGAAAAACACAATGCTGAATGACTACTGGGTTAATGAGGAAATTAAAGAAGAAATTAAAAATAACAAAAAGGACACAACCTTCCAAAACTTATGAGACAGCAAAAGAAGTACTAAAAGGGATGTATCTAGCAATACAGGCCCACATCAAGAAACAAGGGCTCAAATAAATAACTTTATATCTCACCTTACGGAACTAGAAAAAGAACAAACAAAACTAAAAACTAGTAGAAGTAAGGAAATAATGAAAATTAGAGCAAAAATAAATGAAATGGAAATAATAAAGACAGGCCAAAAGATTAATGAAACTAAAAGCTTGTCCTCTGAAACAATAAACAAGATAGACAAACTTCTAGGTAGGCCTACTAAGAAAAGAAGGGAGGAAAGTCAAATAAATAGGATCAGAAATGAAAGAGCAGAAGTTATAACATACTTATCAGAAATTCAGACATTACCATGAATTATAAGACACTACAATGAACATCTGTATGCCAGTTAATTGAATAAACTAGAAGAGATTGACAAATTCTTAGGAACATACAAATATCTGTGACTGAATAGGTAAGAATCAGAAAGTCTCAACAGACCATTTACAAGCACAGAAATTTAAACAGTAATCAGGAGTCTCCCAAAAAAACAAAAGTCCAGGACCAGACAGCTTCACAAGTGAGTTCTACCAAACCTTCAAAGATGAACTACTACCATGCCTGCTCCAACTCCCAAATGTAAATCCTTGACTTGTTATAATTCTGCTTAGTGTATATGCCCTCACATGGATGTGACATGGCTAAATTCATTTAAATATGAATGACTAGATATTCTTTGGCATCTATTATTTAAGAATATGAAAGAAAGGTAGCTATTCAATGACATTTCCTTAAAATTCAGGGTTTTCATAAGTATTTTGCGCACACATTGAATATACTAATGTAGAAAAACAATGGCATGGAAAGCTAGAAGGAAATCCCATTTCATTTCTCAAGTATTTCTCTTCTAGCACCTTTATCCAGTCCTAAGGAATCAAAACCGTGATTTCGCCTTCTCTAAAGAGAGACTAAAAGACAACAGCTGTGGTTAATGCCCTCAGTATACAATTCGGGGAGAAAGTAAAATGACATTCAGAAATTCCTATGTAGAGGGGACTAAGCAGAGGGACTGAGACACCTGAATAGAAATGACTGTTTAGTGAAAGATCTGCAAGTTCTTGTTCATGTCCCTATTTTCTGCTGGTCAGAAGAGATTCTACAGAAGTGGCAGGGAGGATAGGGAGCAACAATGTGGCAAGGGGGGTCCAGCAAACATTAGAGACACTGAAAAGGGACTGGTCAAAATTGCGTCAGTTTAGGGGACTACTGCAGTCCTCTTATTTATAAATCGCTCTAAAGGTACTTTATTGTTTGCTAAATACTATTTTATGAGTTCAAGTCGACATAGTATAAAGGTAACATGGTTCATAGTATAACAGATGACAAAGAAGTAATACTTCAGAGCTAACAGTTTTCCTAATTTGGTCATTTACATTTATTTTAAAAACTTCATAGAAATGCTTGTCATGAGGAATGTGGAGTTACTAAGCATAATTCTTTAGAGTAGAGGGAGGAAATAAAAGCATCAAAATATTTGGGTTCATGAAAAACAAAAACCAATTTTCACTAATTTAGAAATCAAGAATCATAAGAGCCTGGCAAGAGCACTAGACCAGTGCTTCTCAAATTTATCCGTCAGAATAAATGTAAGGTGAGTTCTAAAGTTCCATGTTAACACCTGAGCACTTAAGAAGCTGGTGGGTTCCATGGGCCCAGGCAGCACTGGGGCTGGTGACCAGTGATGGTATGAGCAGCAATTCCAGTTTCTCATTTAACGTTACGTATCATTATTTCCCTCTCCTAATGTACTAAGTTTCATGATTGAAAAGTCCATTCCATAATTTAATCTGTGATTTTTCTGGCCCTCCGTTAGCATTGCTGTTAAAAGACACTTTCATATCTCAAATAGCTATCCCATAGCGTTATCTTGGAACTCAATCTTTTTAATGTTTTCTGAGACATCTAAATATAATCCCCACTCAGATAACATAATGAAGTCTTAGAGATGACAATTGCCACAGATATAAGAAAAAAACACTTAAAAATCATTTAGTTTCGATGCATTTTTGCTGACAGAACAGGAAGTAATCTATAACCTGTATGTAAATATTAGTAGCCAGGACTACAGTTTAAATAGTGCTCAAATAATATAATCATAAGCACTGATGTCATCACCAAGGCCCTATCATCTTTACCTTCTAAACAAATGCAATAGCTAATGACATAAATGACATCATTGGCAAAAGTAATAGAGCTTTAATACTTCTTAAATCAAATGTAAAAGTTCAACATAAAAAATGGACAAATTTTTGCAAATCACAAACATAAGTGGTTAATATCCAGAATATAGAAAGAACTGTTATAACTGAACAACAATTCTTAAAAAAATGGGCAAGACTTAAATAGACATCTCTCAAAAAAAAAAAAAAAATCACAAATGGCCAGTAAACAGCTGAAAAGATGCTCAACATCACTAATCATGAGAGAAATGCAAATCAAAACTACAATGCAATGAGATACTACTTCAAACCCACTGGAATGGCTATTATCAAAAAACAAAGTAGCGGGCCTCCCTGGTAGTGCAGGGGATTAAGCATTGCACTATGAAGCAATCTGCAGCCTCTGCAGCACAAGTTTGATACCCGACCAGCCAGGGAGAAATGCACATGGCGCAGCAGACCTCTCCTGTCTCACCCACTGCTCCTCTCAGCAGTGTATTTCAATCTGCCTGTTATGTTTCCCACTCTGTCTCTGGTGGATCCTATAACCCTCCACACCTCTGCCTGTACCCCAGCTCTTGTATGAATAAAAATAAATAAATCTTTAAAAAAAAAAAGTAGCAAGTGTTGGTAAGAATATGGAGAAACTGTAAATTCTGTGCATTGCTGGTGGGAATACAAAATAGTACAGCTGCTGTGGAAAACAGTATACTTGTCCCCCCCAAATTAAACATTGAATTACATATGATCTAGTAATTCCACTTTTACATATAGGCCCAAAAGCACTGAAAGCAGGGACTCAAACAGATAGTTCGATATCCATGTTCACAGCAACAATATTCACAATTGCAAAAAGGTGGCAATAATCAAAATGCCCATGGACAGATGAATGAATAAATGGACAAATATATAGTGTAATATTAATCACTCTTAAAAAAGAAAGAAATGCTAGTATATACATGGATGAGCCTTGTAAACATGTTAAATGAAATAAGCCAGACACAAGAGGACAAATAGTATATAGTTGCATTTACACAAGTATCTAGAGCAGTCAAACTCATAGAGACAGAAAATAGAATGAGAATAATGAGGGGCTGGAGGAAGGTGGAGTGGTGGGGAGCTATTACTAACCTTAATTTAAGAAGTTGAAAAGTTCTGGAGATACATGGTAGTGAGGGTGACACAGCAATGTGACTGTAATTGTGACTGAGTTGTGCACTTAAGAATGGTTGAAGCAGTCAATTTTATTTTATTTTCATTTTTTAAATTTTTTACATCATTGTTCATTTTCTTTTATTTTTTTAAAGATTTATTTATTTTTTTATGCAATAGCTGGGGTACAGGCCAGAGGCGCAGGAGGGTAAGAGGATTCACCAGAGACAGAGCAGGGAGCAGAACAGACAGACAGACTGAAAGCACTGCTGAGGGGAGGAGGGGGTGCGACAGGAGAGCCTCTGCTGCACCACGTGGGAATCCCCCTGGCCTGCCGGGAATCAAACCCACGCTGCAGAGGCTGCAGACAGCTTCACAGGGCTGTGCTCAACCGGCTGCGCTGCCAGGGAGACCCTCACTGTTCATTGTTAAACAATATTTGCTTCCTCCCACCCCTCAGGTGTAGTCCCCATAGAATTCCCTTCACCAATGCACCTGTGCACCATCACCTCAGTGCCCTGTGCTTCTTCCTCCCTCCCTCCCTCTGCTCCCTCTCCCTCCTCCTTCCATGCAGGATGTCTCTGATTTATAATTGTGGTTTTTGCTTTGTTGTGTTTTGTAATGTTATTTTTTTTTTATTTTTTATAGAGGCATGTTTTATTTATTTATTTATTTGTTTGTTTGTTTGTTTGTTTGTTTTGTTTATACATGCACTGGGTACAGTCAGAAGCGCGGGAGGGTGAGAGAATTCACCAGAGCCAGAGTGGGGAGCAGAGCAGGCAGAAGGACCGAAGGACACTGCTGAGGGGAGCAGCGGGAGGCAGGAGAGGTCTGCGCTCCATGTGGGACCCTCCTCCGGTGGCCGGGGAGCAGCCAGGGATCGAACCGGCGCCGCAGAGGCTGCGGGCAGCTTCGCAACCCAGCGCTCAACCGCTGCGCCACCGGGGAGGCCCAATGTTTTGTAATGTTATTATTTTTTTTTACATTGATGTCTTATTTGGTTCCCCCATAATCCTGCTGTAAGTCAAACCATCCGATATTTTTCTTTTCCCTTCTGGCTTATTTCACTGACTATAATTCCTTCTAGCTCCATCCACAGTGCTGCGAATGGCATGAGTTTATCTTTCTTGATTCCATATAGTATTCCATTGTGTACATACCCTATACATAGCACATCTTACTGATCCAGTCATCTATTTTTGACAAAGGAGCAAAGAATATGCAATGGAACATGGACAGTTTGTTCAATAAATGGGGCTGGGAAAACAGGACCACCACATGCAAAAGAATGAAACTAGACCACTACCTCTCACTGTGCACAAAAATCAACTCAAAAATGGATAAAAGAACTGGACATAAGACCTGAAACCATAAAATATATAGAAGAAAATGTAGGTAAAACACTACAAGACATACATCTCAGTAACATCTTTAAAGACTCATCACCCAAAGCAAAGAAAGTCAAGAAAAAGATAAACACCTGGGATTACATCAAACGGAAAAGCTTCTGTACAGGGCCTCCCTGGTGGCGCAAGGGATTAAGATGCAACCTATGAAGCTATCCGCAGCCACTGAAGCACGAGTTCAATCCCCAGCCAGGGAGCTACACACAGTGTGCAGGAGATCTCTCCTGACTCACCCACTGCTCCCCTCAGCAGTGTATTTAGGTCAGTCTGCCTGTTCTGTTCACCCCTCTGTCTCTGGTGAATCCTCTCACCCCACCCCCCGCATACCTCTGGCCTGTACTCCAGTTCTTGTATGCATAAATAAATCTTTAAAAAAAAAAAAAAGCTTCTGTACAGCAAAAGAGATTAACCAAAACAAAGAGATGCCCCACTGATTGGAAAAAAATTTTTGCACTCCATACAATTGATAAGGGACTGATCACAAAAATATATAAGAAACTCACATGAGTCAACAATAACAAAGTAAACAATGGGCAGAAGAACTTAAAGGACATTTCTCCAAAGAGGAAATGCAAATGGCCAACAGGCATATAAAATAATGTTCAACATCCCTTGTAATCAGGGAAATGCAAATCAAAACCACACTGAGATACCACCTTACAGCAGTAAGAATGGCACATATCGGGCCTCCCCTGGTGGCGCAGGGGTTGAGCGCTGGGCTGCGAGGCTGCCTGCAGCCTCTGCAGCGCCGGTTTGTTCCCGGGTCCCACAAAAAAAAAAAGGCACATATCCAAAAAACTAGCAACAACAAATGTTGACGAGGATGTGGTGAAAAGGAACTCTCTAAATTCAAACCTAAATAAGGGACCAGGAAAAAGACTAATTATAATAAAGTAAAAATCAAAATCAACAGGCAACTATAAATCAGAGACACACTACGGGGTGGGGGGGAAGGAGGGAGTAGGATCAAAACAAGGGGGGTGGGAATTGTATGGGGACTATAACCAAGATGAAAATGCATACTTTGTGCAAAAATGGAAAATGATGTAAAAAACATAGAAAAGAAAATAAAAGGAAAAAAAGAAAAAGAAACTCTCCTACATTGCTGGTAGGAGTGCTAACTGGTCCAACCACTGTGGAAAGCTACTAAAAATGGACTACCATATGACCCAGCAATTCCACTCCTAGGGAGCTATTCAAAGGACACAAAACAATGATTCAAAAGAATACCTGTACCCCTATGCTTGTTGCAGCACTATTTACAATAGGCAAAACCTGGAAGCAACCCAAATGTCCAATTTTATTTTATATATATTTTGTCCCAATTATTTTTAATATTTTAGTAAATATAATTCTTACATCAGTTTTCATTTTTGCACAATGCATGCATTTTCATTTTGGTTATATTCCCCATACAATTGCACCTCCCCTTATTTTGACCCTAATCCTTCCTCTCCCCAACCCCCTCCCCGCCATAGTGTATCTCTGGTTTATAGTTGTTTGTTGATTTTGATTTTTACTTTGTATTAATTAGTCTTTTTCCTGGTCCCTTATTTAGGTTTTCTAAATGCCTGTTTATGAGTGAGACCATCCGGTATTTTTCTTTTTCTTTCTGACTTATTTCACTGAGCATGATCCCTTCTAGTTCTATCCATGTTGCTGCAAACTGCATGTGTTTATCTTTTTTGATTGCTGAGTACTATTTCATTGTGTATATGCACCACATCTTCTTGATCCAGTCATCTATTTTTGGGCATTTGGGTTGTTTCCATAGCTTAGCTATTGTAAATAGTGCTGCTATAAATATAGGGATGCATATGCCCTTTGAAATTAATGTTTCTGTGTCATTTCGGTAAATGCCTAGGAGTGGAACTGCTGGGTCATATGGAAGCTCCATCTTTAGCAGGTTGCGGAATCTCCACACAGCTTTCCATAGTGGTTGGACCAGTATGCACTCCCACCAGCAGTGCAGAATTCCTTTTTCTCTACAACCTCGCCAACATTTGTTGTTGCTAGTTTTTTTAATATGTGTCATTCTCACTGGTGTAAGATGGTATCTCATTGTAGTTTTGATTTCCAATTTTTTTTAAAACAGGTCACACCTGGAGCACCATCAGGCAAAGGCAGGGCCACCTGCCTGCAGGCAGTGCACCTTGCAGAGTCAGGGTCAAAGCACAAGCTCTATGTATCTAAGCCGTGCCCTTCCTGCAAAGCCTTCTCCTCAAAACAGTGCTGTACACACTGCTGGTTGCACATCTGACAGCTATAACTCCTCTGCTGCTTCTTTATTAACAGAATCAGTTTTCTCCAGGAATATCTGGGTCATGAATCTAGGGGGCAGCTGGAATCTTCCCGAATGCCAGGGTTGGCTCTTAATTAATGTAGACCAGTGGAATAAAATTATTAAATTACTTTTTCCCAGGACCCTTTTACACTCTTAAATGTTACTAAGGACATTACTGACAACTTTTGTTCATATGGGTTATATTTATCAATTTATTACAATAAAAAATTGAAAGAGAAAAATTCAAAACCCAAGAACACACACCCTACTAGCTGCCAGAATGACAGCATCATACATCATATAAACTCTAAACAGTTTCACTGTACACTAGTGAGAGACTGAGTGAAAATATTCAGAATATTATAAAACATATTTATATATATATAATATTATGAAAATATTTTTGCCCTTGTGAACTATGTGAAAGGGTCTTAAAGATACTCAAAGGCTACTGAGTCACATTTTATGAATAGCTAGTGTAGACCAGTAATGGTATTTTCATACGTCCTCCCACCAACTGTAGTAACAGACAGTATTATGCAATTCCAGACAAAGAACTGAGCTTCAGCTGGAGGATCTCTGAGACTGCTTCTCAATCTTAAAAAATTCATTTTTTCCTCATATTAGAACTATCTTCATTTAACACTTAGAAAGGCAGTAGTTACCTTGAGGCCCAGAGTAAACCCAGAGTTAGTAGGACACCATATTGCAAATGGCCAAGCAGAAATGAAGGACCTGGGTCCTCTCAATAACGTAGTTGAGGTAATAAAGTGGCCAACCTTGGAATTTTCCTTTTGGCTTAGGCCACCTTTTGTTGGTTTTTCTGTTATATGTCCTAGTTAGCATATCTCAGAATCTAGTTTGCTGAGCACATTCTGAAAACCACTGCCAAGTACAGTGTAGAAGCTTAATAAATAATTATTGAACAAAAATGTGAATGAA
Organism: Talpa occidentalis; assembly: GCF_014898055.3. Classification (NCBI taxonomy): domain Eukaryota; kingdom Metazoa; phylum Chordata; class Mammalia; order Eulipotyphla; family Talpidae; genus Talpa; species Talpa occidentalis. The sequence goes on from NW_023605083.1 coordinate 75,142,974, forward strand.
TAAATAAGTAAACAAAGAAATCCCTTACAGCTGTTGTAGAGGAGAGACCCAGAAAAAGTTCAGACTGATTTTGTGTGGCTAGAAGTCCTTGTTTCTCCCTGCCTGTCAACATTTCAAACAAAGCTCATTATAAATCTCACAGTATCAAAAATAGCTCTGTAGGGTTCCTATCAGGTGATAGGCAGGGTCTGTACCATCTCCAAACAAGAGGTATGAGGGGGAAACCTCTACATGTTAAATATGGACCATAATCTACTCAAAGTGGTGAATTAATAAAAAGCACTTTTTTTCCATTTCTCCTGAGCATGAGCAGAAGTTGTTTCTTCTCAGCAGAGATTTATGAAAAAGAACTTTACAAAACACACCATTTATAGAAAACAAAAAGAGACAAATCAAATACCTAACTTCCAACCAATGTTATCAACCAGGAGCACAACGGCCTTGACAGAAAATAGTTTTAAAAACCAGAAATACAATCAATTATAAAATTAAGAAATTTATGTTCAATTAGCTTGAAAACACTCTTTCTCTTCCTTGCTGAAAACTGATACAAGCATTTCTAATTTATGGAAAAGGAATGCTTCTTTGCTTCATTATTTTAAGAGCAGTCAATTTGCCCTCGTGGTAACATTTTTCTTAAAAGTCACAATATAATATTTTTCCCCATAAAGTACTTATAAAAGAGACAAATGATACTTTCCCCTTAAAAACAATGAGGTTTTAAAAAAAGTTCCACCAAGAAGAGCTGACATTTTCTCTGTTGAGTCAGCAGCATACCTTTGAAACAGGGTACGCAAAAATATAGACCCGAGGGCCTACGTGGTGGTGCAAGCCATTGAGCACAGCGCTGTGAAGCTGTCCGCAGCCTCACCAGCGTGGGTTCAATCCGGCTGTCCGGGGAGATACCCACATGGCGCAGCAGACCTCTCCTGTCTCACCTGCTGCTCCCCTCAGCAGTGTATTTCGGTCAGTCTGCCTGTTCTGTTCCCCACTCTGTCTCTGGTGAATCCTCTCACCCTCCCACACATCTGGCCTGTGCCCCAGTTCTTGAATGCATCAATAAAAACATCTTTAAAAAAAAATACAAACCTGAAATTTGCAAATAATTTCAAACAAATTTCAACCGTCAACAAAATCAGGGGCTTAAGGAATTGGAGCAGACAAATGCCATCCAGGTGCAGAATGTACAAACTCTCCAGACAACTGTGTTAAAATTAAGGAACATTAATCAAACAGATAATTCAGTCTGGGAATTTACTGAGCTCCATTCCCCCACTCAACCACACATCCATATGGGGAAACAGCTGCTCTGTGGACCTGATTTCCAAGTGGAAGCACCCCTGTGTGACAGTGCTTGCCTTTGGAGCTGCTAAGACAGAAACCCCTACCCTTGTTCCCCATCAGAGCTCCAAGGAGCTGTTACTAAGACTTGCCAAGTTTCTGTCTTCCACATACATTCTGTTAGCAATAGTAGCCATTTCCTTGCCACTTGCTTGAAGACACCAACTGAGTACCCTCAATTCATTTTTTTGATAGTAACACTGTGGGCTTTTGATGAGACCAGTTAGAAAAATGGGCTGAGGAACACACCAGATTTTAAAATATTAGAAATCTTCTTGCTTCTGTCATTGGTGACTTAGCTCTAAGTAATTTTTGCCTCTTCCCATTCTTGGCTCTATTCATAATTTATAACTAATAAACAAACCAAACAAAAAAATCCCACACATTTGCTGGGAGCCTACTTTATGAAGGAATGCTGTAAATATTGCAGCCTTCCTTGCAATCTGTGGCTAATGAGAAAATCAGATCTGTAAACAAACAAAACATAACTTTTGGTGGGAAGGGCCAGGAGAGGAGGAAGCATGGGGTGCAATAAGGAGCATTAAGAAAGGGAACCTCACCCAGCACAGGGGTGTCATGTACTTCCAAACAGAAAGAATGCCTGAGGGAAGAAAGCTCATGAAGTATAAGCTGGAATGGGTCAGGCAAAAACAACCAAGTCAAACACAGGGGCTACTATACTGCATAGGAAACAAAGGTTAAGTTACCCTGATACATGCATCTAAAACTTGAAGGAAAAACTTGAGAACTAATAGAGTTGTCTTACACCATTTGTATTTTGACAAAACCAACTCAGTGTGATCAATGATACATTGGAAGATCATGTCAACTTGGCATTGGCTGCTACTGGCTGTTTCTGTGGAGTCTGCTGGTTCTACCACATGCTGGGGATGGTTGTATTTGCCCATCACTTTTCTCTTTCTGAACTATTGTGAAATGGCAATCTCTTGCTCAGCTCAAACATATTATTTACAGTTTCATATTTGTTCATTTTTCAATATCTAAAAGTACTGCTATTTGGCACCAACACAAACACAACTGCAGGCACTGAAATCCAAAACACTATTTAATTAAAAATTGTAGGTATTTAGGTTTTTTGAAACAATTGACTTTTTAAAAAGTTACCATCAAAATGAAAAATAAAAAGGTGAAATCTTTGTAGAGAACTGTAGCATCCTAATAAATCCCACCTGTTTAATCCCACTCATCTTTTGGGGGTTGCAAAACTCTGAAGGAGACGTTTCAATAACTGTATGCTAAGGGTCACTGAACTAACACAGAAAAAGCATTTTTGTGGTTAGCTTTTAGTACTACATAAAACCAAGTATCTCCATTTATTTCCTTCAAATCTTCAGCCCACATGACTTCCAATTAGGATGGCACAGTGCATTTATTCTTTGACAGATTCTCTCTATTCCGAACAAACAGCACTGAGAGCAAAATCATAAGAAAATGCCAAAAGGGCCAAGGCAAACTCAAAAAATAACACAAATATGTCTGTGAATTAAATATGGGACAAAACTACAAAGGGCTTAGTTCCTAGAATGACAAGTCTTGAACCTCCTAAGTACAGAAACCAAAAATAGGCATTGAACTAAAAATATAAGTGTTACAAGGTTCTGAGACTAAAAATAACCCACAAAGGTCAGAGCTAGCATCACTGCTTAAAGACAGGGTCAAAGTGCTAAGTGTAGGAGTGTCAGCCATTCTTAGAAGGTTGGCAGCTACTTATCTTATAGGAAGGTGCAGCAGGGGTGGTGAGAGGGCCCACACCAGACAGTGATCAGGACCTCATAGAAGCAACCCAGTAATTAAACCACTACTGGCTATCTGGGTTGGGGCACCACAGAAGCCAGATACAAACCCTGCATATTTGCTAAACAGGGGAAAGTCATCAGAGGGAGAAAGAGAGGTGAAAAATGAATGAATGAAAACAATAAAAAGTAAATCTCATTCAAAACATGCATTCAACCACAGTTTTGTTTTGTTTTGTTTTGTTTTTAAAGATTTATTTATTTATTTATAGAAGATCCGGGGTACAGACCAGATGTGCGGAAGGGTGAGAGGGATTCACCGGAGACAGAGCGGGTAACAGAACAGGCAGACTGACGAAACACACTGCTGAGGGGAGCAGCGGGCGAGACAGGAGAGGTCTGCCGCGCCATGTGGGACCCTCACCTGCCGGCCAGGATCGAACCCGTGCTGGTGAGGCTGCGGAGTTTCACAGCGTGGCGCTAAACCACCTGCGCCACCAGGGGAGGCCCAACCACAGTTTTAAAGTACAAATTGTAAGGGGAATATAAAATACAATTTAAATGATAAAAAAAAAAGAAAACATGCCAGGCTAAAACATTAACTAAACAGTGAAATTTAAAAAAAAAAATAAAGTACAAATCAAATGTCAGTAAAAGCAACTAACAAAATCAGCCATCAGCTCACTAATTCACTTCAGATGAAATTATTATAAAATCATCCAACAAATTAAGTATATTTAAGATGCTAAAAAAGCTAATTAAAAAAGAATAAGAAATTATAAAACTGAATCAGGTGAAATCAAAACAAGACGAGATGATAATAAAAGAATTAGGGCCTCCCCGGTGACGCAGCAGTTGAGCGCTGGACTGCGAAGCTGCCTGCAGCCTCTGCAGCACCGGTTTGATCATTGGCCGCCTGCGAGGGTCCCACATGGCAAGGCAGATCTCTCCTGCCACGCCCGCTGCTCCCCTCAGCAGTGTACTTCAGTCCTTCTGCCTGTTCTGCTCCCCGCTCTGGCTCTGGTGAATTCTCTCACCCTCCTGCACTTCTGACTGTACCCAGTGCTTATATAAATAAATAATTTTTTTTTAAAAAAAGAATTAACCAGAAATTATGTAATGAAGATAGTCTTTAAAGTTAAAAACTCAGTACACAAGATACTTTAGGTGGGACAGAATTGAAGATCTGATCATTTGAAGATAATATCAAGAAATTTACTTAGGAAGAAGCCTGGAAAGAAAGGAAGAACATGACGGCCTCCCTGGTGGTGCAAGGGATTAAGACGCAACCTATGAAGCTATCCGCAGCCACTGAGGCACAATTTCGGTCCCCATTCAGGGAGCTGACCCCCATGGCGCAGCAGACATCTCCTGACTCGCCCACTGCTCCCCTCAGCAGTGTATTTCAGTCAATCCGTCTGTTCTGTTCCCCACTCTGTCTCTGGTGAATGTTGTCACCTCCCTCCCCCACAACTCTGGCCTATACCCCGGTTCTTGTATGCATAAATAATCTTTAAAAAAAAAAAAAAGAAAGGAAAAACATGAAAGAGCAGTTAAAAATCCTGGAAAAAAAAAAGTGAAAAGAATGGAAGAGAAGCAATATTTAAAGAGATAAAAGGTAAGAGTGTTCAAGAAATACATCTAAAAGATTATTCTAAAGACCAAGAGAGATAATTCAAATAAACATATTAAGGAGATAATTAAGGAAATCAATAAACAAATCTACACAAACTAAAATATTATAAGAAGAAAAACTTAAGAAATTACTGAGAGCTCCCTGAAGCTCTGCTGCACTGAAGCTCATATGAGCTAAGCTCCTGGGAACTGACAGACAACAGGGATCAGCAGTTAGGATCCTCACACCCACAGGTTGATGCTGAGTCCACAAGCATTTTGCCTGTTCTTTAGTACCTGGCAAGTACAAGGTGACATTGTCCTTCACCTTAAAGACAACCTCAAAAAACTTACTGAAAACACAGACCATTAACTGTTTCTGGCAACTTCTAGCAAGAAGATATTTGTGCTCCAAGAAGCAGATACTCAGTCTGGATTTAAATTTCTCTTCCTTGCCCGCCATGCTTCTGCCAACAGCACCAAAGATGAACTTTACTGGATGCTATGCTTACCATTATGGTACCATAACCAACTTCACACAGAAGAACTCATTATACAACAGAAGAAGTGAGGTGTGGGGCTGTGCCAACCAAGGTCAATGTCAGTTTCTGTTATTACTAGATGCTCAATATTTTTATCACTTACAAGTTTCTCTACCACGTATTTATTTCATTCTACTGCATCTTCTCTGAAGCTAAAGGAAAGGAAAACACAAAGAAACATGAAAACTGAGTTATTTGGAAAGAAACTTGATTTGGAGGATATTACAGATGGTTTCCAATTTAAAAAATGGTCTATTTAAAACTGGTAACACACATCATAACTGTTTGGATAAAGACTAGGGTCACTTAAAAAAAAAGATTAGTACAACTCTCATTTATATTCTCTTGAAAAGCAGAGCTCAGGCAAGCTAGAGAGAAGGTAAAGATCTGAATTCACCTCATTGCTAGACAGAGAAACATTTCACCAAAACCGTTCGAAGCTGTCTAACTGATGAAACTGTCAGTCACTGAGGGGATCAGCGGGGACACAAGCTCTAGAACTAGTCACTGTGGTCTCAGAACATGGTCTCAAAACTATGTTATGGCACAAGAGCACCACCTACTGAAATAGTTCCAAGGGACATTTTAGTCCACTTACTGAAAAATGGCCCATATACACACCTCTACCCAACTGTTTATCTTGGCTTCAGAAAAATATGACTGTGGAGTGACAGATTTCAAATAATTCCAACCTAACTGTGTCTCTCTGTTTTTAAAACTAGGGTCTTGGCTCAAAAAGAAAACAGTGCCCCATCTTTGCTTGAATGACCGCAGTCTTGCCACAGTTACTGTCCTCTTTGCTTCCTATGCAGTTCTAGCCCCCTAGGGAATAGGGTGCTATTTCCAGATCTTTTGCCCTGCCTGTTTTCCAGGGTTCAGAAAAAACTCACAGGAAGAAGCAATAGTAGTTCTAACGGCTCTGGGCAGGATACATGTTAGTCAATTCAGTCAACTTTTAAGCCTGACAAGACATAGTACTAAGACTGGGGAATTGTGCTTTTTTTCAAACTCATTTAAACATGATTAAAATAATCCCGCTTCCCTCAAGGAACTTGAAATAAACACAGAGGTTCTAGACTAGTAAAGCTAGAGGCCAAATGGTATAACAGTAAAACAGACTCAAAAAGAAAATATTAAATTTATGGGTTATTTTAAGTAACATCATGATAGAGTTGATTATTTCTGTTACGCTATATATAGTCAGAATACAATAAAAGCCATGACAAAAGGAGGGTTCTTTCTGGAGCTCTTTGTGGCTTGTTATGAAGCTACCAAGTATTGCCAATTACAAAGCCCTAACAGACTTGCTTGAACAATTCATATAAATTTCAGCCTGTAGGTCATTTAGCTCTGTTGGTCTGGTGGGGGCATTTTATTTATGTGTAACCTCTACTTTGCCCTAATGCGATGACAAAGCGGCAGCTCCTGATTATTTGCAGTCATGTTTGCACATCCTTTCTTTCAATGCTTGTTGGCATTTCCATTACAGCCAGAGCATTCACAGAAAAATGGAGAGAAGATCCTCTACGTAGCACAAAGAAGAAATAACACATATCCCTAAAAATACCAGTCATCTGATGCCCATAAAAGTACCAATTAATTTGAAAAATCATAGAAACTTCAAAATTATGTGTCCTGTCCTCTATTTCAATTACTTCCCAGGAAAAGAAAAACAATACTTGAGAATAATTCAATCATATTTCCTAGTGCATAAATGACAATGCTAATGTTCAGTTTGTACTACATGGTATGCTTGCTAATGCCCCACTTCAAGGAGGCAATCAGCCCAAATGAATGTGAAAACCATAGGGAAGAGTCTTGTAGAAAAGAATAAGGATATACGGGACAAATTCTGAGATAAAGTGCAATTGACTAGTTGACATACTTACATATGGGGAAAAAAAACAGAATTCATATACCCATAGAATTTTTTTTGTGTTAACTTTTTAAATATATGCTTTATATCACTCTTCCTTTTTGTACAATGTATGCTTTCTCTTCTCAGGTGTAGTTCCTGTAAAATACCTACCACTTCCCCATCCCCTGCAAAATGTGTCTGATTTATAGTTGCCTGTTAATTTTGTTTTTTAATTATAATTTTTTTTCCTGAACCCTAATTTGGGTAGATTCCTAGGAGTGGAATTGCTGGCTCATATGGTAGATCCATTTTTAGTAGACTGAGGAACCTCCAGAAAGCTTTCCATAGTGGTTGGACCAGTTTGCACTCCCACCAGCAGTGTAGGTGAGTTCCTTTCTCTCCACATCCTCGCCAACATTTGTTGCTTCCAGTTTTTTTTTAAATATGTGCCATTCTCACTGGTGTAAGGTAGTATCTCATTGTGGTTCTGATTTGTATTTCCCTGATTACAAGTGGTACTGAACATTTTTTCATATGCCTGTTGGCATTTGCAATTTCTCTTTGGAGAAGTGTCCTTTTAGCTCTTCTGCCCATTTTTGGACTAGATTGTTTATTTTATTTTATTTTATTTTTGTTGAGTCATGTTGGCTCTTTGTAGATCTTTGTGATCAATCCCTCATCAGTAGTATTGTGTGCAAAAATTTTCTCCCAATCAGTAGGATGTCTCTTTGTTTTGATTAATGTTTCTTTTGCTGTACAGAAGCTTTTCAGTTTGATGTAGTCCCAGCTGTTCATCTTTTCCTTCACTTTGCTTTGGGGGGATGGGTCTTTAAAGATGTTACTGAGATGTATGTTATGTAGAGTTTTGCCTATATTTTCTTCTATATATTTTATTGTCTGAAGTTGTATGCCCAATTCTTTTATGCATTTTGAGTTGGTTTTTGTACATGGTGTGAGGTAGTAGTCTAGCTTCATTCTTTTGCATGTAGCAGTCCAGTTTTCCCTAGCACCATTTATTGAACAAACTGTCTTTGACCTATTGCATATTCTTTGTTCCTTTGTCAAAGATTAGTTGTCCATAAATATGTGGGTTTATTTCTGCGTTTTCTATTTGATTCCATTGGTTTGTGTGTTTGTTTTTTGTTCTGGTACCATACAGTTTTAATTATTAGAGCTTTGAAGCATAATTTGAAGTCTGGGAGTGTGATGCTTTCATTTCCCCTCATTTTAGTCAGGAGAGCTTTGGCTATTCAAGGCTTTTTTTTTTATGCTTCCATATGAATTTCATCAGTATTTGTTCTATTTATTTGAAGAATGTCATTGATATTTTTATTGGAATAGCACTGAATATGTAAATTGCATTTGGTAGGATGGCCATTTTGATAATGTTAATTCTTCCAATCCATGAGCAGAGGATGTCTTTCCATTTCATTGTGTCCTCTTCTATTCCTTTTAACAATGTTTTATAATTTTCTTGTATAGGTCCTTTACCTCTTTTGTTAGATTTATTCTCAAGATTTTGACTTTTTTGTTTCGATCGTAAAAGGGATATTTTCTTGATTTATTCTTCTTCATATTGTTTGCATACAGGAAGGCTACTGATTTTTGTGTGTTGATTTTGTATCCTGCTACTTACTAAACTGGTTGATTATTTTGATTAGTTTTTCTGTGGATTTTTTAGGGTTCTCTATGTTATTATCATATAAGATGGCTCCACCATCTTTCAAAGAATGGCTTTTTCCCTCTTCCATCAATTCACAGACCCTGTTAAGCCTTTTCTATTGAGGTAAAAAGAATCCTCTTATTATATTTCATGTACAAACTGTATTTTTAAATTGTTTAGTATTTATATAAATGTGTTTTCATTGCTCAATAACATAGTTTTTAATTTGTGGAAAATGGTTGGGTTACTATGGAATACATTATAAGTGTTCATGTTAAAATTAACAATTTTTTTTTTCTTTACTAGCTTTTCACAGAGGGACAGAGTTTATAGGAACTATCCAAAGTCATTAAGTGAAAGATAGTTAAGTTTATCTATAGCAAATATCTGGTAAGTAACTTAATTTCTTGAGCTTCTTTATTAACACCTTGTCAAGGATATCACATGTATAAAAAAAATAGTTCAAAAATGTTGTCTCAACTATAGTAGGCTAAATACTGGACACTATCCCCAAAATATATCTAAGCCCTAATCCCCGGAAATCTGTGATCTAGCCTGACTTCACAGAAAAGGTAATAGGGTATAAAGAGATAAAGTATCTTCCTTAGACCATCACCTTGTCAGAGTCTCAGCAAGAACAGATCCCAGCTCCCCAAGTAGTTAATGCAGTATTCTACCAGAAGTTATATGAAGGAGCTGATGAAAAATATAATAAATAAGTAGAAAATAGCAGAACTTTTTTTTTAGAAAAGATGAAATGATTTTTATATTCTTTAGCCTAGAAAATGGAAGGGTGGTGAGTAAATGTCCTCAGTGAAGACAAAAATGACTGATCAAAGACTACCCCAATGTATACTTATTTTACACTTATAATTATAACTTGGTTTTCTTTCTTTTTGTGTGTCTTACAACCTAAAGAGACTTCAAGACTTAATTACATAAGACTCTATTATACTAGATTCTACTGGCACTATATCTTAGTTCTAAAATTACTAGCTCAAGTCAAATGAAGGAAGTGGGGGTTATCCTCAAATGGAGAATGAAATAAAAGATCTCTTAGATACCCAAGGAAAGAAAACAAAGTTTTTAGCTGGACTATATGAGAACTGGGTCTCCATATGTCAACTCCACTGACCAGTTTCTCCGTAGACTAGCTTCCTCTGCATTTTTGTTCCCCCAGTTTATATATGGTTTCCATGGTATACTTTAGAACCTAGTCACAACTCTACATGATTTTCAGCCCAAGGATTCATCATCATCTTATTAACTCAGTATCTCAAGGTGTCTGTTCTTAGAGGAAGAGAATCTAATTGGTTCCATTAGAGCCATCAAGAATATAAATTGTTTTCTACTAGGTCTGCCGCTCATCTCACGATTGGTCATGGACAGGTACTAAAGCACAGACAGACTCTTCAAAAAAAGGTGTAGCAAAAAGGAAACTTGTGCATGAAGACTAAGGCTATGGAAAAAGATCATGTCTTTTCTTATTGAGGTCTCTAGAAGAGATGACCATAATTTCTACAAAGAGAAAAAAACCACTTTAAATTTTATTCTAGCTCTACAGATTAGAGCAAACCTTACTACTTAGGGTTGTATTATCAGATTTTATCATTTGCCCAGTAGTATCTTCAATTAGCAGACCACCATCACGAGAAGATGAAAGAACATCTGTCACACAATATGGTCACTGACTTGCCATTATCTGGGAAAAGGAATAAAAGGAATATATCAGCAGTTCTTACATAAGTAGAAATTATCTGAATTATATATGACTAAGGTAGTGTAATAGTTCAATATAGCTGTACAATTATAACTGGTCCCTCAATTTTTTTAAAGATTTATTTATTTGTGCATATAAAAGCTGGGTACAGGCCAGAGGTGCAGGGGGTGAGAGGATTCACCAGAGACAGAGTGGGGAACAGAACAGGCAGATTAACCAAAATACACTGCTGAGGGGAGTAGTGGGTGAGACAGGAGAGGTCTGCTGTGGCATGTGGGTAGCTCCCTGGCCGGCCAGGGTTTGAACTTGCACTGCAGAGGCTATGGACAGCTTCACAGTACTGCGCTCACCCCCCTGCGCCACAGAGAGGCCCTGGTCCCTCAATTTTTAAAAATAAAATCAAAAAGCTTGACAGGAGTTGAGAAGGTAAGATAGAAGACCGCAGAAGAATTTTATGGTAGTGAAACCATTCTATATGATACTACAATAATGGGGCATGCCATTACACATTTGTCCAAACCCACAGAATACACCATGTCAAGAGTGAACATTAATGTAAGCCATGAACTTTAGATGAAGATGATTATGATAAACAAGTGTAGGTTCATTAACTGTAACAAATGTACCACTCTGGAGTGGGAAGTTAATAATGGAAGAGGTTGTGAACTTGCAGGGGAAGAGAATACAGTCCTCTATTATAAAATGGTTCTGCATATTTGGGCTCTGTTTTTGTGGATTTAACAAAATGCAGATCGAAATAAATACAATGTAGTAGGCCTAAAATGTCTGCAACTGTACTGAACATGCACAGATTTTTTTTCCCTACCTAATACAGCTTAACAACTGTTTACATGGCATTAGGTATTATAATTAGTTTAGTGAGGAATTAAAGTATTTGGAAGGATGTGGGTAAGTTATATGCAAGTCTGTACCATTTTACATAAGGGATTTGAGCAGCCATAGATTTTGGGATCCTAGGGGCAAGGGTTTAGGAAAGTCAGAGGGGATGGTTCTGGAACCTATCACCTTCAAATATCCAGGGACAGTATATATGGAAACTTCACTTTCCACTCAATTATACTGTGAAGCTAAAATTCGCTCTCAAGTAACTATTTAAAAAGGTCACCCCTTGTGGCCTAGGGGTTAAGTGTCAGCACTATGACTACCATGGTCTGAGTTCCATCCCCGACCAGGGAGTTAACCCACACAGGGCACAGCAGACCTCTCCTGTCTAGCCTACTGTTCCCCTTAGCAGTGTATTTCAGTAGATACACCTGTTCTGCTTCCCACTCTGTTTCTGGTCAATTTTCTCACACACACACCCCCCACCCCCACACAACTCTGGGCCACAACTCAGTTCTTCTACGCAAAAAAATAAATAAATCTTTTATTTAAAAAAATACGGTCACAGTGAAAGGAGCAACTTTGGCTCAAAAAAACTAAAGCTTATTGTAGACATTGAGCATAAGAATCAAAAATAGCAGGAGCAGAGTGAAAAAAGGAGAAATCAATCTCAACTACATCTGGCAGTAGCCACAATCCTCATACCTTATATAATAAAATTAATCAGTTCACTGAGTAATAGTTCTGTAAATTCAGACAGACAGATGCTTGTTTTATCCAGACAGGATGATTCCTGTTGGTTGTAATGTGAAGTACTATGTGCTTCCAAATCTAATATGTGAGCTTCTCAACCATTGGGAAATTAAATACAAAAGCTTTTATTGGGTTTCCTTCTGGCAATACCCACAATATGCATTTCCAATGGCAAGTAAGAATTTATAGGGAAGAACTTTCATATGTAATATATGAAGATTTTTCTGGCTGGATTTGTTTGTTCTTAAAGAAGTGTTCATCCCAACATAGACTATAAGATATTATAACAGTAGAATATATGGACTCTGGTCCATGGGTCTTTCTTTGCTCTCCCCTGCCTCATGTAGGGACAAGATAATCTCAAGGAACAGCTTGAATATGTATCTATGTACATAGCCTAAGTCTTACTAAATTGCTACTGCTTAGTCCCTATTATATTCCAAGAACTACATTTGGTCTGGCAATCCTCAAAAGGTTTAACTGCATCTATTTGGGACTTAAAAAAAAAAATCAAAGAAAATATAAATCCTTTCACTCATAAGCATCAATAAAGATCTTGACATATTTCCACTAGTCAAAAAACATAACTGTAACATTTAATTAAAATTGAGCTTGATGAATAAACTAGTCCACAAATAATACCTTTATGTACATACTATTCTTTGTTTCTATGTCTTTCCTATAGTATAGGTTTTCTCCTTTAAGCATTTGGAAAGAATGCTCCCCTGAAAGTACAAATATCTACATGGTACTTCCTGGGTTTTACCCTTATTTTCATTGGAAAAAGAATTTTACCAAACCATATTTCAATAATTTAAATGGCATTTCACAAGCACTAGTTCTGAAGGACTCCACAGTGAAAGGGTTCAGGAAACCAATGAGGTTTCTAACTGAACACTATATTTAATTTTGTTTTTTTTTTTTTTTAATAGAGGCATGATTTATTTATTTATTAATTTATTTGTTTGTTTATACAAGCACTGGGTACAGTCAGAAGCGCAGGAGGGTGAGAGAATTCACCAGAGCCAGAGTAGGGAGCAGAGCAGGCAGAAGGACAGAAGTACACTGCTGAGGGGAGCAGCGGGCGGCAGGAGAGGTCTGCGCGCCATGTGGGACCCTCCTCTGGTGGCCGGGGAGCAGCCGGGGATCAAACCGGTGTCGCAGAGGCCACGGGCAGCTTCGCAACCCAGCGCTCAACCGCTGCGCCACCGGGGAGGCCCTCTAACTGAACACTATAACCTTTCTTTGGGAATCTCAGTGCACTGTAACTTGTTAAAGACTATGAGAAGTTCCGCATTCACATGCCCATTCAACAACATCCATTAAGAACCTACTGTGTACCAGTAATAAGCCAAACATTAGTGATAAAATATCAATCCCAGGCACAGTACCTAACTTTTACAAGGAGCCTTAGTCGAAGGAATGTTTTTCAAACTGCAAATTGTGAAATCAGTTAAGTAGACAGCAACCGAGCATTTTTAAAATGAAGATAGAATACAGAATATTATAGTACGTCATACCTAGAAAGAGTAAGTGCTGATTAGTAAATTGAGGATACTATGAGAACAGCAAAGATCATTCCCAAAATTTTTTGAGCCTAAACATGGTCTCAGTTCATACTTGTTAAAAACCCAGCATTACAGTGTGAGGAACTCTATTACCAAGCAAAACTGATGGAAATAATTAAAACCATTTAAAACTTCAGACATGAAGAAATGAAATCCATAAAGATTTGGTACAGGAGGAGAGAGTCTGTGGTTTCTGAACAAAGCCAATTCCTAACTCCCTTACCACCCCTACCTTTCTCTTCTCATCTCAACAAGACTCCATTTCACCTACTATGGCCATACAGCTGATTCCTCCTCCAGCTGTCAACCAGTAGACTCTATACCCAAAAGGAGCAGGATTTAAGTTTTTCTCATCTTGCTTCCAGTTCCCTGTTGTTCAACCTAAGTCCCAGAGAAGTATTATTGAGATGTGGGGGTTTCTTCTACCACCCCCACTTGTGAAATGTTAACTCTACCTTGAATGGAACACTGAGAGTGAAGTAGCCCTAAATGCTACTACCCCACGATGTTATTCCAAGCTGAGAAGACTGCAGGCTGCTGCATCACCAAACACTTGCCTCCTAGAGCATTAATGTCACTTGTCAGTGTTGCCACCCTATCTCCTGAGCACTGGTTCAGAGATTTTACCTGAACCTGAAGGGGAAAGCAGTAAAAATAGATAGTTTCTAATCTCTGCACATAAGAACTGACTTCCTTTATAACAGTCTAAAGAAGTTCAAGTCTAAGTATGTTCTATAAAACAGTGGAGAATATGATGAAAGGCAACTGGAAGAAGAATCAAGGCACAGACTAAACTCAGCTAGTTTGCAGGAGGGAGCTGGGATTAAATCAGGAAAAAGCCTATTAGAGTTGGAAGAAATATCAAACATTTATCTCAGAAACTATTCCTTTAAAGGAGCCATAAGTTGATTGAATTTGTCATTCACAATTATAAAATATGGGCTTTTTAAAAATTATCTTTATTGAGGTGCTGATAACAATACTGTATATGTTTTAGCAAAACAGGTTCATATCTCTACAGATGTATGTAACCACATGGTACCCACCACTAAAAAAAAAAAAAAAAATCCTCCACCATAGACCACTGGGAATCCTCCCTCTTTTGCTCCCACCTCCCCATTCTCCCCTTTTGGTAGCTTTAGTTCTATATTCAAATTTCAGTCATTTGTTTTGCTTTGTATTTGTCTGTTACACTGCTTTGTTTCTTCATATTCCACATGAACGAAATTATTCAGTATTTGTCTTTCTACTTCTGACTTACTTCACTTAGCATAATTCCTTTCAGTTCTATAAATGTTGTCACAAATGGCAAGATTTTGTCTTTTTTTTTTTAAGGTGAGTAGTATTTCATTATAGCGATTTATGTACTAGGTTAATGCAAACAAACAAACAACAACAACAACAACAAAAAAAAAACCAATTAGCCAGCAAGTAGAGGAGCTCAAAAGCTGGCTGTGGTTCGAGAAAAAGGTGAAGAAAGCCCTACCATCATCATAGTCCTCTGTTGGAGAGGAAATAGAATAGCAAGCTACTTAAGAAATAAAGAAGTAAATAACATAAGAAGCCCCAGAAAGGGTTAGGGAAAAGATGACCAACTTCCAAAGTTGCTACATATTACTAAAATGTCCAGTTTGCAACAATAAAAAACGTATGTGGCATACCTAAGACAAACAAAAAACAGAAAGTATGACCCACAGACCAGGAAAAAAGCAGGGAAAAGAAATTAATGGTGAGAACAATCAGATGTTGGACTTACCAGAAAGAGATTTCAAAGTATAAACTTGCTCTCAGAACTAAAGAAAACCATGATTAAAAAAAAGTAAAGCAAGGTCTGATGACAATGTTGCATCAACTACAGCATACCAATTAACTGAAAGAAATGATTAAAAAAATGGAAATTTGAGAGTTGAAAAATAGAATATGAGGAAAATGCAAAGGAAAGAGTGACTCGGTAGTAGGTCAGAACTGTTGGAACAAGCAAATTGGAAGAAGGAAAATAGATAGAAGGTCGGCAAAGTGGTAGACAAACATCAAGACAAAGGACAGAGAATAAAAAGAAAGAAAAATTAAGACAGGAGAACCTCAGAGAAATTTGGTACATCATTAAATGCATCAAAATACTTATAATGGGAGTACTAGAGAAGACAGAAAGAAAAGAGCAAGAAAAAAAAAGCATTTAAAAAAGGAAGAACTGTCAACCAGTAAAGTTACCTTTCAGAAATGAAGATGAAATAAAGAATTTCCCAGATAGAGAATCTATTTCTTCAGGACCTTACAACATACACTAAATTAATTCTTCAGATTGAAAACAATAACTGCAGAAAGCAATTCAAATCCACACAATAAAACAACATCAGTAAAGGTGATTATGCAATTATAAATGCACATTTTCCCTTTTGCTTATAACTGACATGAAATTGGTTATGTGAAATGTTATTTATCAGCAGGCCACCATAGATATTGGAATGGCCTAGTGAAATCCAGGAAGGGACCTGGAAACAAATCTGCCAGAGTAGGCCTTCACAGACTTTGATGCAGACTTGGTGAGCTCTGGGAAGGAAACCAAAAGTAGATTAATCACAGCAGTCCTCTGCAATATCAACACAAACCTGGGAGAGTACCAGGACAGAACTTCGAAGCAGAACTGGCCAGAGAGGCCCCCTGCAGTTTTCACCAAGCCCCAGAGGGGGTCATGGAAACACCTACCACAGTAGGCATTCATAGGTCTCAGCAAACCCCAGGACAAGTCCTGAAAATAAACCCACTGGTGACAGGCCCCTTGTATAACTCACTGGGTCCCAGGAGGGTCCTGGAAACAGCACTCACCAAGGCAGGCCCTGATAGACCTCAAAGGGCCCTGGGATAGGACTGGAAAGCAGACCTACTACAGTTCCCCTACAGGCACCAGCAAGTCCCAAGAGGAGTACTGAAAGCAACCCAGACCAACAGTTTCTGTCAAAGAGTAGAATAGGCATGACAGGCCCTGGCAGAGGCAACTGCAGGGTCTGGTTCCCATAGGATGCAACTCTTGGAACAGCAAACCAGAGGGACACTGATTGAACAGACAATCTCTCAGATAAGAGTAGAATTGATTATCCCATGGACAGTAGAGATCAGTGCAATAAAGTGTACAATGAGTAGATTCATACTACATTAAATTGGAGGTGGGTAGAGAGAGAAACCTGTGAATTGTAGTTTTCAGTAGCAGACACCAGTGGCAGGGTGGTCAGCAGAGCCAAACACTGGGGAGAGTGAAGCAGAGACTGAATCTCCATATTACCTTGTGGAGAAAACCTTGTGGAGGAGCTGGGGTGCTCCACACAGATAGGATCCCCAGTAAAGATAAAAGCAGTGCAGGAATTGTACAGACATGTCAAAGAGAATTTGACATGACGAAGGTGAAAACAACTTTCCAGAACCCAAATATAAAACATGAAAGATTATATTTCCCTAACACATAGAGTTCAGAACTGAATGATAAAGAAACTCAAAGAGATAGAAGAAAATTCAAAAAATCAAGTCAAAGAAGTACAAGAAAACTTAGAAAGGCATATCAAAGAAATACAAGAGAACTCAGAAAAGCTAACCAAAGAGTTATAATAAAATTTAGGACAAGTTAATGAGCTCAGAAATACAATCAATGAACAGAAGGAAGGAACTGAAGCTTTAAGTAAGAAAGTAACATAAATCCTGAAAGTAAAGAGCTCAATAAATGAGATTAAGAACTCTAAAGAAAGCTATGGAAGTAGATTAACTCAAATGGAGGATTGACTCAGTGACCTCAAAAATAATAATGCACTAAGGACACACATGGAAGAAGAGAAAGAAGATAAAAAGAAAAAAATGAAGAGCGATTAAAAAACTAACCAAAGCCATAAGAAAGCCAACATAAGAATAATGGATATCACAGAAGGTGAAGAAACAGAGAGGCTCAGCCTGTTCAATGAAATGATAAAGGAAAACTTCCCACATTTGTAAGAGGGAACTTAATATACCAGTCTCTGAATCTAAAAGAACACCTGGTTACCTAAATGTAATGAGACCTACACCAAAATACATAGCAGTAAAATTAGGAGGAATTCAAGATAAAGAAAGAATATTGAAGGAGGTTAAAGATAAAAAAGAAGGTAATGTGTAAAGGTATTACTACCAGGCTTACATCAGACTTATTGGCAGGAACTCTATAGGCAAGGAAAGAATGGAATGATGTATTAAAAATATTCAAAGATAAACACTTTCAAAATATTGTATCCTGCAAAACTCACTTTCAGATGTGGGAAAGAAGTAAAGGCCTTTTCAGACAAACAGAAACTGAAGACATCTGTAAATACTAGATCTTAAATCTTCCTTACAAGAAATGTTAAAAGGAGCATTCTTTTTTTTTTTCTTTTTTTTTCTTTTTTATTTATTTATTTTTTTTTAATTAATAAATTTCATTTTTATATTCCTCATACATTTGCAATCCCCCATTCTGACCCCAATCCCTCCCCTCCCACCCCCCACCCCCAAAAAGTGTCTATGGTTCATAGTTTTTGTTGATTTTGATTTTCACTTTCTTATAGTTATTCATTTTCCTGGTCCCTTATTTAAGTATTCTAGATTCCTGCTATGAGTGAGACCATCCGGTATTTTTCTTTTTCTTTTTGGCTTATTTCACTGAGCATGATCCCTTCCAGCGCCATCCATGTTGCTGCAAATTGCATGTGTTTATCTTTTTTGAATGCTGAGTAATATTCCATGGTATATATGTACCACATCTTCTTGATCCAGTCATCTATTTTTGGGCATTTGGGCTCTTTCCAAAGCTTAGCTATTGTAAATAGTGCTGCTATAAACATAGGGGTGCAGGTGTTCTTTGGAATTGATGTTTCTGTGTTCTTTGGGTAAATACCTAGGAGTGGAATTGCTGGATCCTGTGGAAGCTCTATGTTTAGTAGGTCCAGAAATCTCCACACAGCTCTCCATAGTGGTTGGACCAGTTTGTACTCCCACCAACAGTGCAGAAGAGTTCCTTTTTCTCCACAACCTCACCAACATTTGTTGTTGCTAGTTTTTTAAATATGTGCCATTCTCACTGGTGTAAGATGGTATCTCATGGTAGTTTTGATTTGCATTTCCCTGATTGCAAGTGATGTTGAACATTTTTTCATATGCCTGTTGGCCCATTCGCATTTCCTCTTCAGAGAAGTTTCTTTTTAGCTCCTCTGTCCATTTTTTGACTGGATTATTTTCTTTGTTGTTGTTGAGTCTCATCAGCTCTTTGCAGATTTTTGTGATCAGTCCTTTATCATTAGTGTTGTGTGCAAAAATTTTCTCCCAGTTGGTGGGGTTTCTCTTTGTTTTTGTTATTGTCTCTTTTGCTGTGCAGAAGCTCTTTAATTTGATGTAGTCCCAGCTGTTGATCTTTGCCTTCACTATCACTGCTTTGGGTGATGTGTCTGTAAAGATGTCTTTGATGTGCATGTCATGTAGTAGTGTTTCGCCTATATTTCCTTCTATGTATTTTATGGTTTCAGGTCTTATGTCTAGTTCTTTAATCCATTTTGAGTTGATTTTTGTATATGGTGTGAGGTAGTGGTCAAGCTTCATTCTTTTGCATGTAGCAACCCAGTTTTCCCAGCACCATTTATTGAACAAACTTTCTTTGCTCCAATGCATAGTCTTTGCTCAAAAGGAGCATTCTTATATAAGTTAAGTGAAGAAAATTCATGAAATAAACAGAAGCAGGAAACTAAAGACAAAAATGGCAGCAGCAATTATCCATATGCCAATAATCACTATAAAGGTAAATGAAAGATACTCACTAATCAAAAGGCACAGAGTGGGTGGCTGGATCAAAAACAAGCAAACAAACCCAACTTTCTGTCTCAATGAGACATGCATAAGCTCCAAAGAGAAACATAGGCTCAAAGTAAATGGCTAAAAGAAATAGCACAAAGAAATGGAATCAACCCCTCCAGCCCCAAAAGGGGGGGGGGGGAGCAGGGACAGTCATATTTACATAAAATAAAATAAATTTCCAGCTAAATAAAGGTAACGAGATGGGAATAGACATTATATAGTCACTAAAGGAACAATACAGCAGGAATATATATCACTAATCAATATAAGTGCACCAAATAAAAGAATACTGAAGTATAAAAGACAATGATAACAAAACTAAAAACAGACATTGCCTACAACACAATAGAGATAAGGGACTTCAGCACCCCACTTTATCAATGCACAGGTTAACCAGACAGAAAATAAAGAAAGGAAACAACAGATTTAATGAGAAAATAGATTAGATGGGGAAACTATATATTTATAGGGCACTATATCCTCCAAAAGCTAAATATACATTCTTCTCAAGTACAAATGGAACATTTTCCAAGATAGGCCACATATTGGGACACAAAACAAGTGTAAGTAAATTTATAAAGATTAAAATAATATCAAGTATCTTCTCTGATCATAATGGCATTAAGGTAGACATCAATCACAAAAGAAAACAGGTAAAACCTCAAATATATGGAAACTGAAAAACACACTATTGAATGATGATTGAATTATGAGAAAATCAAAGAAGAAATTTAAAAATACCTGGAGGTAAATGAAAATGAAGACACAACCTACCAGAACTCATGGGACAGGGCAAAAGGAGGATGTATATAACAATACAGACTCACATTAAGAAAGAGCTTAAAAAAATAATCTCAAATTATACCTGAAGGAACTAGAAAAAGAACAAATGAAACCAGAAGTCAAAAGAAAGGGAAAAAAATGAAAACTAAAGTGGAAATGAATAACATAGAAATCAAAATGTTCAAAATATCAATGAAACCAAAAGCTTATTCTTTGAAAACATAAATAAAATAGATAAACCTTGTGCTTGACACATTATGACAAAAGGGAGGAAATTTTAATAAATAGAATCAGAAATGAAAGAGAAGTTAATCCAGGCATCACAGGAATAAAGATGATAGTAAGAGATTACCATGAATGCCTTTATGCCAACACATTGGAAAATCAGAAAAAATGAACAAATTCTAAGTAAAATATATACACTTTTAAAACTAAATCCAGAAGAAATAGAGAACTTGAACAGGCCAATTACAAGAAAGGAAATTGAAACAATTAAAAGTCTCCCAAAAAACAAAAGCAGAGGGCCATATGGATTTACCAGTGAGTTCTACCAAACCTTCAAGGAGGAATTAATACTTATTGTTCTCAAACTTGCCCCCTCCAAAAAAAGAATGTTCCCAAACACATTTTATGAGGCCATTATTACTCTGATACCCAAAGCAGAAAGGACATAACAAAAAAGAAAACTGGAAATTAATATCCCTGATGAACATAGATACAAATCTTAGCAAAATGAATTCAACAATAAAAGGTTCAAATATCATGATCAAGTGAGATTTATTCCAGGGATGCAAGGATGGTTCAACATACACAAATCAATCAATGTAATTCGCCATATCAACAAAAGACAAAATTCATATTATCATATCAAGAGATGCAAAGAAGACATTTGACAAGATTCAGCATACATTTACCATGAAAGCTTTTTGTAAAATGTGGATAAAAGGAATATCACTCAATATGATAAAGGCAAAGTCAACAGCCAGAATCATACTAAATGATAACAAAATGAAAGCTTTTCCTCAAATATCAGGTACATGATAAGGATGTCCATTCTCACCATTACTCTTTAACATAGTACTGGAAGTCCTAGCTAAAGCAATTAGGCAAGAGAATGATATAAATGAAATTAACTGGAAAAGAAGTGAAACCATCACAATTTACAGATGACATAACACAGAAAACTCTAAAGATGCTACTAAAAAATTATTAGAAACAATAAATAAGTAAAGGGATGACTATAAAATCAACATACAAAAATCTATTGCATTCCTATATGCAAATACTTTACTAGAAGAGAAAGAAATCAAGAAAACAACCCCATTCATACTAGCATCAAAAAAATTTAAATACTGAGGAATAAACTTAAACATAGACAACAAAATTGCTGTTCAATGAAAACTCAAAGACATTGTCATCAGAAATAGAAGACACAAGGAAATGGAAAAATACTCTATGTTCATAGATTAGAAGAGTTAACATTGTTAAAATGTACATTATATTCAAAGCAATATATAGATTCAATTAGTTCCCTATCAAAATTTCAATGGAATTATCCAAAAGAAATAAGCAACATTGCTGAAATGTTTATGAAATGAAAAATGACTCCAAATAGTCAAAGCAATCTTGACAAAAAAAAGAAGTCACATTAACAGACATCAAACTACACTACATAAAATAAAAATATGTAATAAGAACATTATGGTGGTATCACACTGGAATAGAACTGAGAGTCCAGAAATAAGCCCACAATTACATGCACAGTTAGGTTATAAAAAAGAAGTCAAGTGTATACAGTGGAGAAAGGAAAATCTTTTCAAAAAATGGTGCTGGGAAAACTGGACAGGTACATGCAGAAAACTGTAAATAGATCACTCTCTCATACTGCACACAAAAATTAATTCAAAATAAACTTGGATGTAATACTAAAATCTATATAACACGTAGAAGAAAACAAAGGCAAAACACTCCATGACACTGGCTTCAGTGATGTCCTTGGGAAATCAATTCTAACAGTAAGGAAAACAAAAGCAAAAATGAATAAATGGGACTGTATAAAGTTAAAAAGTTTCTGTATAGTGAAAGAAACTATCATTAAAACAAACAAAAAAAAAATGGGCCTCCCTGATGGTGCATAGGTTAAAGTTTCAGCGCTATCAAGCTATCAGCAGCCCCTACAGCATGAGTTTGATCCCCAGTCAGAGAGCTAACCCACATGGTGCAGCAGACATCTTCTGTCTTGCCCGCTACTCAGCAGTATATTTCAGTAGATCTGCCTGTTCTGCTTCCCACTCTGTCTCTGGTGAATCTTCTTACTCCTTGCACCTCTGGACCTATACCCCAGTTATTGTATGCATAAATAAATAAAAATATATCTTTTAAAAAAATCTTACTGAATGGGAGAAAATATTTGCACATCATACATGTGATAAGGTCTTAATATCCACTTTTTTTTTTTTTTTTTGGTGGGACCTTCGCCGGTGGCCGGGGATTGAACTGGCGCTGCAGAGGCTGCTGGCAGCCTCACAACCCAGTGCTCAACCGCTGCGCCACCAAGGGAGGCCCAAATTCTTTTTTTTTTAAAGAATTACGTATTTATTTATTTATACAAGCACTGGGTACAGTCAGAAGTGTGGGAGGGTAAGAGCATTCACCAGAGCCAGAGCCGGGAGCAGAACAGGCAGACTAACGAAATACACAGCTGAGGGGAGCAGTGGGCGAGACAGGAGAGGTCTGCGCACCATGTGGGACCCTCACTGGTAGACAGGGATTGAACCGGCACTGCAGAGGCTGCAGGCAACGTCACAGCCCAGCACTCAACCGCTGCACACCAGGGGAGGCCCAATATATTCAAATTCTTAAAGAACACTTATGACTCAACAAAAAGGAAACCAGTAACTCAATCACAAAACAGACAGAAAAGACACTTCCTCAAAGAAGACACACAGATGACCAACACACACATGAAAAAATGTTCAACATCACTTATCAACAGGGAAATACACATCAAAGCTACAGTGAGATAACATCTCATTCCCATGAGAATGGCCATATCAAAAAAGCCAGAAACAATAAATGCTGGTGAAGGTGTGGAATAATAGGTACCCTTGTACACTGTGGGTTGGAATTAAACTAGTCAAGCCCCTATAGAAAACAGGATGAAGTTTCCTAAAAATAATGAAAAACAGATATACCATATGATCTAGCATTACACTTCTAGGTACCTACCCAATGAATAAAAAAATCACTAAATCAAAGGAAAATATATACTCCTATGTGCACTGCAGAACTAATTCCAATAGCTAAGTTATGGAAACAACCTGAATGTAGCAAATTAAGAAGATGTGGTATATATATACAATGGAATAATACTCAGCTATTAAAAAAATATGAGCTTTTGCCATTTGTGACAACATGAATTGAACTGGAGGTGATAGTATACTCAGTAAAATGAGTCAGAAGCTGAGAGACAAATAACAGGTAATTTCACTAAGGAGTGGAATAGAGGGAAAAATCAAAGTAACTAACAAAACTGAGCCAAATAAACCCTAGAAATATGATTGCAGTACTGAGTCTATTAACATGGGAGGTGGGATATAAGGGTGTGAATACAGGATGGTAGGGACCCCAATGGTCTAGGGTAAAGAAGAATGGATATTTGTATGGTGGGGTATAACATACATCTGAAGAGGTGGGAATCCATTTCCCTAAATTGTATTAAGTGTTGTAAAACAACATTAAAGAAATAAAAAAGTACTGCTACATATATATGATAGTTTATATGTTAGAGTCAAAAATGAACAGAAATGCAATGTATGTGTGATATATTCTCCAATACCAGTGTAAATGAGATATGTGACTGGGCTATAGAAATAAATATATATAGTAAAGTAACACCTATAGCAACATGTTGCTAGTTTTGTAAAAATAACAATTTATTGTTGGATTTCTAACACTAAAATATGCAATATGTGTAACAATAATACCACAAAAGGGTGCAGAAGTGCATAGAGATATATAGGACTAATGATTCTATTGGGTTGCCAGAAAAGTCATGATGCATTTTTGCTTGAAAAACAGGAAAAATATGTCATGACTTTTCCAACAACCCAATATATAGGCACATCTTGGAAATATTGTGGTTCAGTTATAAACCACAGCAATAAAACATTGCCATAAAGTACAATTTTTTTGCTTTTCTAGTACATATAAAAGATTATGTTTACGGGCCACCCCTGATGGCGTAGGCAGTTGAGCGCAGCACTGTGAAGCTGTCCGCGCTGGTTCGATGCCAGCCAGCCAGCGAGGGTCCCACATGGTGCGGCAAACCTCTCCTGTCATGCCTGCTGCTCCCCTCAGCAGTGTATTTTGTCAGTCTGCCTGTTCTGTTCCCCGCTCTGTCTGAATCCTCTCACCCTCCCACACATCTGGCCTGTACCCCGATTCTTGTATAAATAAATAAATAAAATCTTTAAAAAAAGGATTATGTTTACACTACAGTATAGTCTATTCAGTCTATAATAGCATTATGACTAAATAAACAATGTACATACCTTAATTTGAAAATAAGTTTATTGCTAAAAAAGTTCTACTGTCACCTGGGTCTTCAGCAAGTAATCATCTTTTTGGTGGTAGAAGGTCTTACAAAGAATGCAGTATCTGCAAAACAAAACAAAGCAAACTACAGTTAAAAAAAAAAAAAAAAAAAAAAAGTCTGGGCCTCCCCGGTGGCGCAGCGGTTGAGCGCTGGGTTGCGAAGCTGCCCGCAGCCTCTGCAGCGCCGGTTCAATCCCCGGCTGCTCCCCGGCCACCAGAGGAGGGTCCCACATGGCGCGCAGACCTCTCCTGCCGCCCGCTGCTCCCCTCAGCAGTGTACTTCGGTCCTTCTGCCTGTTCTGCTCCCCGCTCTGGCTCTGGTGAATTCTCTCACCTTCCCGTGCTTCTGACTGTACCCAGTGCTTGTATAAATAAATAAATAAATCTTAAAAAAAAAAAAAAAAAGAAAGAGAAAAAAAAAAAGTCTGTATGTCACTGCAATTAAATTAGCATAAACCTAAACCTGATTCTGATAAGTTAAAATGTATGTGGTAAGTCCAAGAGAAACACTAAAAAAAGTCTCAAAAGAGATCAGGAAAATATCATTAAAGAAAATAAAATGACACTTTAGAAAATATTAACTTAATGCAAAAGGACACAATAGAGAAGAAACAAAAACAAAAACAGACATATTGAAATCAAAGAGGTTAAACTGCAGACACATATTCATTTATATCAATATCACTGAATGAGTGGAATAAAAGAATCTAACCAAAGGTAGAAATTATCAGACTATATAAACAAAAATGGTCCAGCTACATGTAGCCTACAGGATATAAAATTTAAATTCAGATACACACAGACTGGAAGGGAAAGAATAGGAAACGATGTATCATGGTAACATGCAAGAACAAGAAAGTTGGCATGCAAATAATGATATTTGAGAAAACAGATTTAAAAATACAAAAAACATATAATTAGGGATGAAAAGATATTTGATAATAATGAAAAGATCAATCCATGAGGAAGATACACAATTATAAATGCATGCACATAACAGACTACCAAAATACATGAAGCAAAAAATGACAGAAATGATAAAGAAGATAAACACTTAAAATTAATAGCTGAAGACTTCAAAATCTGACTCTGAATAACAATAACCAGAAAGATAAAAAATGAAACATAAGACTTGAAAAACACTATAGAGGGGACTCTGGGAAAATGCAGACAGACAGGATACTTGAGTATTCACTCTCCTCAGCAATATGAGGATAAGTGCCCAGCGGGAGTGGCCACATGTAGAACAGAGCTGGGAAAGTGAGAATCAGTGTGCCAGCAAGGAGATCCAGAAATCACAGGAAAGGGAAAGAAAGACTGAGAAACTGTAAGTCAGGAATGGTTCCAGTTAACTGGAAGGACTTTCAGTCCTTCCCTCAATAGTCTCGCAGGCTCTCCCACCCGCTTAGGAAAGAGTATAATTCACTGTGCAAGCATAGCCTATTCCACAGTTCAACATGGTCACCCTGGTGATCAAAGATTGAGTTCAGCAGTGGAGAAAGCCACATGATCATCCTCAGCATGGTCTCTGCGCTCCCAGGAGTGTCTGTAATGACTCTGGAGAGCCCAGGAAGGTACTCACCTATACCTCTTCCCACCCATGCAACCTCAAGTCTGTACTTACAGAGAGGCTTCAGGAGGCCACAGTGAACTTGATTGGCTTGGTGGCTTGTTTTGGGTCATATACATTCCCACAAGAGGCTTCTAGACAAGGACCTTCCCAGAGACTGGGAACATACCCACCACTTTCCCTCCTAGATTGCTCACAAGCTCTGGACTGTGCACACAAATGGTGCACAAGCAAGTTGGCTAGCCCTAGGTTAGGGGAAAGAGCAGCTATATTGCCCTCATAAACTTTTCAGGGGGGTTTCTGGTCATCAGGCTTCAGAAGAGTGAGGACACAACTATTCTTCCCTCTTCCAAGAACATGTTTCTACAGGTAACCACAGGGAACAGGGCCTATGAACAAAGGGTTTCCTGGGTGCTGATAGCCAGGGTAGAGTGTCAGGAGTGTTAATAGCCTCTCCCCCAACATCCCGAGGCTTCCAATTTGCTACTGCTTGAGAGTGCCAAATTCTAAGGGAGAAGATCTGATACAGCAATATGGGCAGGTAAACACATACACAGAGCAACTGGAGACCCCAAAGGAACATTTCATCATAAGGAAGAAATAACTGCCAGAACCTAACCAGAAAGATATGGAAGGTTTTATCCTTCTAATAGAGTTCAAAATTTTTCATGAGAAAGAAATTTAAACAAATGAAAGAAAATGCAGCAAAAGTAAAAAAAAAATAATGACTTGAGAAATATAGTTACTGGACAGAAAATAGAAACATAAGATTTAAATAAGAAAATATAGGAGTTGCAGGATGGAAAAAGATCAATAGAGGACCTTAAAATTTCTACAGAAAGCTAAGGAAGCAGATTAGACCAAATGGAGGAATGAACTATTGAAATTGAAGGTCAAAATGCACAAAGGATTCAGGAGGATTAAAAAAAGAGAAACACAAAGAAAAAACAATGCAGAAACTTTCTGAGACATATCCAATTCCATTAGGAAAAACAACATAGGATAATAGGTATGCTAGAAGGGAAAGAGAAGAGAGAAGGGAACATAGAATTTATTTTTAAAATAATAGGGGAAAATTTCCCAAATCTGAGGAAGAAAATAAATATAAAATTTAGTAAAGATAAAAGAACACCTGGTTATTGTGGGTTTCCTAGACTTAAGCGGCCTGTTCAGCCACCATTGTGGTTACCTGCAGTTCTGCATTCCTATACAAAGATCAGAACTGTCCAGCCACAGACATATGAGCCAAACCTTACAAGGTACCTTTCATATTAATCAAGAGCAGAAAGCTTGATCACTCTGGGAAGGGTATGCATCAAGAGGTATGATCGGGAACATCCTGGGCAGCTGAGGATGGATGCATAAACTTACCCACGACTCATACATACATCATGAGGTATGACCAGGAACGCCCGGGGGACTGAGGACCTATGTATCACAAGGGACCCCAGAAGCTGATCAGTGGAATGCCTTGTTGATAAGATTAGGACCATGGCTGGGGGTCTGGGGTCTAGTTTTGATGACAACACTTGGTCATCAAGCTAATAACATGGTCAGCAGACTCCTGTCCCCCAAGCCCTAGATAACATTCCTGAGTTTCACCCATCCTTTTCTCTTTGTCCTCCTAATGCATGTAGCTGATGCTCTATGATTATTCTAGCAGTAAAAACGGCCAGGATCTTGCTCTCAGCAGCATCCTGCCTTGTGCAGCCTGTTCCACGACTCCCGTGTCTTTTTCAGTGTGGTGTTGCCCGACACAATAGGTTATCAAAATGCAATGAGATCTACATAGACACACATAGTCATGAAACTACAAAGAAATCGGGCCTCCCTGGAGGCCTAGGGGTTAAGTTTCAGTTAACTCACATACGTTGCAACAGACCTCTCCTGTCTAGCCCGCTGCTCCCCTTAGCAGTGTGTTTCAGTAAAATCTGCCTGTTCTGCTCCCCACTTTGTCTCTGATGAATCCTCTCACTTCCCCCCACCTACCCTTGTACCTCTGGCCTACACTCCTGTTCTTCTATGCATAAACAAATAAATAAATAAATATTTGTTTATAAAAAGAAAGAAACTATAACGAATTCAAGACAAAGAATACTGAAGGTGGCTATAAAGGAAAACCATAAGACTGACATAAGACTGCTGGGAGAAAACCCTATGGGAAAGGAGAGAATGTAACAATGTTCAAAATACTCAGTAAGAAAAATTGCCTAGCCAAGAATACTATATCCTGCAAGACATTTCATCAGATACAAGGAAGAAATAAAGGCCTTCTCAGACAAACAGAAACTGAGGGCTCTTGCCAACACCATATGACAAAGTCTTAAAGGGGATCTCCCGCCTGTATAAAGGGAGGAAATATCACAACAAAATGAACAAGGAACTAGGTGGAACCAGAAAACTAGAAACAAAATGGCAATAACAAACCATCATATATCAATAATAACTATTAAATATAAACAGGCTGAATTCATCAATCAAAGGGAATAGAGTGGTCAACTGGATCAAAACACAAAACCCATATTTCTGTTGTCTCCAGGATATTTACTTTATTATTATTATTTTAAAGATTTATTTAGGGCCTCCCCGGTGGTGCAGCGGTTGAGCGCTGGGCTGCGAAGCTGCCCGCAGCCTCTGCAGCACCGGTTCGATCCCCGGCTGTTCCCGGCCACCAGAGGAGGGTCCCACATGGTGCGCAGACCTCTCCTGCCGCCCGCTGCTCCCCTCAGCAGTGTATTTCATCAGTCTGCCTGTTCTGCTCCCCACCTTGGCTCCAGTGAATTCTCTCACCCTGCCGCACTTCTGACTGTACCCAGTGCTTGTATAAATAAATAAATAAATCTTAAAAAAAAAAAAAAAAAAACTCCTGGTCACTTTAAAAAAAAAATAAAGTTTTATTTGTACAAGCACTGGGTACAGTCAGAAGCGCGGGAGGGTGAGAGAATTCACCAGAGCCAGAGCGGGGAACAGAAGAGGTAGATTGACAAAACACACTGCTCAGGGGAGCAGCAGATGTGGCAGGAGAGGTCTGTCGCGCCATATGGGACCCTTGCCATGTGGGACCCTCGCCAGCGGCCGGGGATCGAACCGGTGCTGCAGAGGCTGCGGGCAGCTTTGCAGCCCAGTGCTCAACCACTGCGTGACCAGGGGAGACCTTGAATATACAATCTTAAGTGCACAAGAACATTCTCCAGGATAGACCACAAGCTGGGTTACAAAACAATAACCCAAAATTCATGAAGACTGAAATCATATCAAGTATCTTCTCTGATCACAATGGTATCAGCTGGAAATCGACCACAAAAATAAAACGGAAATACCTCTAATATATGAACAACACACTTCTCAATGCCCACTGGATAAACAAGGTGAACAAAGAATAAATTAAAATATACCTGGAGATGAATGAAAACAAAGACACAATGTATCAAAACATATGGGATGCAGCAAGAGCTATACTAAAAGGAAAGTATATAGCAATCTGAGCTCACATCAAGAAAGAGCTCAAATAAGCAATCTTACCTCCCACCTCAATATATTAGAAAAAAGGGTAAATGAAACCAAAGCCAGCAGAAAGAAAGAAATAAAAATTACAGCAAAAATAAAAGAAACAAAAATCAAAAAGACTGTCTAAAAGATCGATAAGACCAAAAGCTGGTTCTTTGAAAAAAATCAACAAACTAGGCTAATCTTTAATTGACTCCCTGAAAAGTGAGAAAATTTTAATAAATATAATCAGAAATAAAAGAGAAGAATTTACAACAGACATTTCAGAAATACAGAAGATCATAAGACATTACTATGAAGACCTATATGGCAACAATTTGAATAACCAAGATGAAATGGAGAAATCTTTACTAAGTCTACAACCCTCCAAGATTGACCCAGGAAGAAACAGAAAAACTGAACAAAAATCACAAGCAAGGAGACTCAAATAGTATTCAAAAGTCTCCCAAAATACAAAAGTGCAGACCCAGATGGTTTCAATAGTGAATATTACCAAACCTACAAAGATGAACTAATACTTATTCAAACTCTTCCAAAATAGAAAAAGAGGAAAAGCTTCCAAGTACATTTTATGCAGCCAACACCACTCTAATACCAAAACCTCAAAAGACATCACAAATAAAAAGAGAATTACAGACCAATTTTTCTGATTAACATAGATGCAAAATTCCTCATCAAAATTTAGCAAACTGAATCCAACAATGCATAAAAGAGTATATATCATAACCAAATGGGATTTATTTCAGGGAAACAAGGATGTTTGGACATTCAAAATTCAACCAATGCCACCATATCATGATTTTAAAAAATTCATTAACATAGGAATAAAAGGAAGTTCCCCATTCTGATAAAAGGACATCTACCAACAAACAAACAAAAAACCATAGTTAACATCCTACTTAATGATAAAAGACAGGATGCTTTCCCACTAAGATCAAGGGCAAGATAAGGATGTTCACACTCCCTCACCAGTTCTATTCAACAGTGTACTAGAGGTTATACCTAGAGCAGATATGTAAGAAAAATAAAAAGTATCCAGACAACAAAGGAAGAAATCTCTTGTTTTGTATATAACATGATCGCAAATACAGAAACTCTTAAGGAATCCACCAAATAATTTAGCAAGATCACAGGATATAAGATTCATGTACAAAAGTCAATGAACAATCCAAAATAAGGGACCAGGAAAAAGACTAATTATAATAAAGTAAAAATCAAAATCAACAAGCAACTATAAACCAGAGACACACTACAGGGGAGGGGGGAAGGAGAAAGGAGGATCAAAACAAGGGGGGTGGGAATTGCATGTGGACTATAACTAAGATGAAAATGCATACATTATGTAAAAATGAAAAATGATGTAAAAATTATATAGAATAAAAAAAAATTCTACCTACCATAGTAATCTTGCACTACTAGAAGAGCGTTGACTCACACTCCATGATTTTAAAACTTACTACAAAGAAACAGTAATCAAGGCAATATGGAAGAGCACATGGGCAGACATAAAGATCAATGGAATGCAGGGTCCAGAAATAAACATACACATCTATGACCAACTGATTTCTTTGCAATTTAATTTGAGGCATATTGCTTTTTCTCATTTTCTTTTTCTTTTATTGAGGTGACACTAGTCTATAAAAAGGCACAGGTTTCTAGTGCAGTTTCTCACTTCAGCAACTGTATATATCACATTATGCCCACCACCAAATGTCTTGTCACCATTCACCACCAAACAACCAATCAAAAATATTTTTGACAAGGATGCCAAGACTATCCAATGACAGGATGAATAGTCTTCTCAACAAATGGTTCTGGGACAGATGGACAGCCACATGCAAAAGAACCTTTAGTTCACACCATATACAAAACTAACTTAAAAGAATCAAAGACATAAATGTAAAGCTAAAATGGCAAGTGAGTTCAGAATAGAACATAGAGGTTATTCTTTTTTTTTTTTACTACCTTCGATTTGGCAAAGGTTTCTTAAAGATGACACCAAAAGCTGAAGCAATAAAACATAAAATAAATCCTTGAACTTCATAAAAATTAAAATATTTGTGCTTTGAAGGGCATCACCAAAAACAAATGAAAAGACAACCTACAGAATGGGAGAAAACATTTGCAAATCTGATAAGGGTCATATACTTAAAGAACAGTTCATTAGTAAAAACCAGTTCATTAATAAAAAGATAAGTAATCTAATTAAAAAATGTACCAAGGATTTCAATAAACATTTCCCTAAGAAACACACACAAAAGGTCAATAAGCACACAAAAAGATGCTAGATATCAGCAGTCATCCATGAAAATGCAAACACCAAACATTCAGCAGTCACAGTTAGAATCAAAAAGTCAAATAATAATGTCCTGGCAAAGAAGTGAAGAAATCAGAAGCATCATATACTGCGAACAAAAATATTAAATGCTGCAACCATTTTGGAAAACAAACTGGCCATCCCTCATTAAGTTAAACATTAAAAACTACCACACAACCCAAAAACTTCATTCCTAGGTATATACCCAACAGAATGGCAAACACATATTCACATAAAACATGTACACAAATTTTATAGTATTATTTATGATAGTCAAAAAGTAGAAACAACCCAAGTGCCCATCAACTGATAAATGGATAAATGAAATGTGGTATATCTACACAATGGTATATTATTCAGCAGAAGGGACTGAGATGAATCCTGGCTAGGTGAATTCTGGCCAGTCATAAAAGAATACAAAGGATATTTTTAATTGATATCATATGTTCAGAATAGACAAATCTCTAAAAACAGAAATTAGATTGATGGTTGCTTAAGGTGGTTGGGATAAGGACACAGGGAGCAACTACTAATGGACATGGGATTTCTTTCTGGGAGTAATGATGAGATTCTAAAGTTACATTGTAGTGACGGCTGTCCAACTCCATAAATGCACTAAACTGCACTGAAGTGTATATTTTAAATGGAGGAAATTAAAGTATGTAAATTATACCTCCATAAAATCATTTAAAAAAATAACATGAAGAAGATTATGTAGGATACCAGTTTAAGAAACAATGCCCTAGAGAATTGATTTCTCTCTCATGGGTTTATAGTGGAATTACAGGGGGAAAAAAGGAGACATTTTTAATGATTCTCCTAAAGAATGAACCATTTTCTGGGTATCCCTGGTGACCTAGAGGTTGTGTCACAGCGCTATCACTGCTATACCCTGAGTGCCATCCCTGCTAGGGAGCTAACCCACATATGGCACAGCAGACCTCTCCTGTCTTGACTGCTGCTCCCTTTAGCAGTGTATTACAGTAAATGTGCCTGTTCTGCCCCCCACTCTGTCTTTGGTGAATCCTCTCACACCTATGGCCTACACCCCAGTTCTACTCAAAAAAAAAAAAAGATTGAACCCATTTTCTGGTTGAATTGGTATTAGAATCACAGAATTTTAGACAATTTCTAAAGCTATCCTAAGCTGTCCTAGCATATTTCTGTGAAAAGAAAAATTAAGTATTCTATTATCAACCCCAAACAGGGATGAAAACAGTAACTTACTTCATTCCCTTAGCTAAAAACCTGGGTTCACCCTAGAACAAGTTGAATCATTACATTTGGACTAAAACAAGTGAAAACCAAGAACTAATCCCGCCCCACACACTTTTTTTAAAGTCCAAAATCAGTTGGCAAAACCTATAACCCTGAGTTGGACTAAAATTCAATTATTTTACAAATCATGTTTTTATTGTATTGACTTTTTAAAAACACCTTCAACTTTTCCCATGAAAAGTTAAGGCAGTTAATATTTACCCATCTAATTAAACAATAAAAGGTGAGTGATGGAAAAAAACAGGAGAGAGAAAGATATCTTAATCTCCAGGACCTTTGAATATATAACCTTGCATGGCAAAAGAGACTTCCTACTTGTGATGAAGTTAAAGAGGTGGTCCCAATATAGTTACAGGCTTCTTATATGGCGAAGAAGGGGTCAGAGGAATAGGAAAAAAAGATGTGACTTTTAAAGAAGAGGTAAGAATGATGTAGGGTTAAGAGCCTAGGAATGTTAGAACCCTCTAGAAGCTAGTAAAGGCAGCAAAAGATTCTCCTCAGAGCCTCCAGAAGGAACCAGTCCTGCCAAAACCTTAACTTTTACATAGTGAAACTGATTTCAAACCTCTACTCTGAAAAAAAAAAAAAAAAGGTAAGAAATTGTGTTGTTTTGTACATGTTTGTGTAATCTATTAAGGAAGCAATGGGGAACTAATACAGGTTAGGATACCAAATGCATTCTGATGACAGCAGTTGGCACCACTTAGCTCTGATAATTTTAAAAACTGCTAAAGAAACCATAAGTAAATTAAACCAAAAACTTAATATAAATCACTGTAAAGAAGAAACACAATTATTCCAGGTATTCTTTGCAAGGATAAATCACTCTCTTTGGCTCTTCAAAAAAAAAAAAAAAAAAGAAAGAAAGAAAGGATGGTTTACCCACTCAGGTAATGGAAAAATCAAATTTTCAATTTTAAA
The DNA here is from genome assembly GCF_014898055.3 of Talpa occidentalis. NCBI lineage: Eukaryota > Metazoa > Chordata > Mammalia > Eulipotyphla > Talpidae > Talpa > Talpa occidentalis. The sequence goes on from NW_023605083.1 coordinate 75,177,443, forward strand.
ATATTCTAATAACAAGGGGTTTATTTCGAGAATGCTTTATATTATTTATTCAGTAGGTATCTATCACTCATTCTCACATTATTTCTCTTTGGCACCAAGCCTTTTCATTTATTTCACTTTCTTAGGCTTTAGTGTATACAACTGGCCTTCAAATTGAGGTACACTTATCAATGAGGATATACAGATTTTCTAAGGAGTACACAAGCACAATTCATTTTAACATCAAATTGTAGGTCTTTGTCTTAGTTTTGGCCATTACAGCAAAATATCACAAACTGGAAGGCTTATAAATGATGGGAATTCATGTCTTAGAGATCTGAAGGCGGGAAGTCCAACATCAAGCTGTCACAAATTCAGTGTCTGGTGAGGACCTGATCATTTTTCTGTGTCCTCATAAGCTGGAAGGGGCTATAGAGCTTTCCTTGACATGTTTCAAAGGAGCACTAATGAAATTCATGAGGGCCCCATTCCCATAACCTAATCATCTCCTAAAGGCCTCTACCTTTGGGATTACTATACACTGCAGATTAGGTTTCAATATAATTTGGGGGAGAAACAAATATTCCAAAGCATCAATCATTTTCATTCCTAAAACTTCCAATAACTGTCGTTCTTCACCTACTTTGCAGAAGAAAGATGTAAGTTGTGATGTAAAAGAACAAATAAAAACATTGGTCTTTGTCCATGATCCTGATTCACAGTGCCAAAATCCTTGTAATTTCCTAAATGATAAGAAAAATAGGAGGCTCTTTTGCTCTATTTGGTCTCTAGCCCTAGTTATTGAAATCACTTCACAGCAATAGAAGTGAAAAGGGTATCTTCTTATGCATAACAAGTCCCCTTAACCTCAACAGAGTTGACCACTGTTAATGCAGTAACTTTCCGGAAGACCCTAAGAATGAAGGCTGGTTCCCAGGGGAACCAACCACGATTAATGGCTTGGAATTTTCAGTTTCATACTCCCACCAGCACAAGGAGGGGAAAAGGGGCTGGAGAGTGAATCAGTCATCAATAACTAATGATTTAATCAACCATTCCTGCCTAATGAAGCTTCAAAAAAAAAAAAAAAATCCCTTGAAGTAAGGGACTGGAAAGCTTCAGAGTTGGTCAACAAGAATGAATCCATATGCTAAGAGGGTGGTACACCCCAAACTCCATATGACAGAAATTCTGGTGCTCAGAATCCTTTTGGACACACGTCAAGTATCTCTTCATCTGTCATTCATATCCATTAATATTCTCTGTAATAAACTGGTAACCTAGTAAGTAAACAATTTTTCCGAGTTCTATGAGCCACTTCAGCAAATGAATAAAACCAAAAGAGGGACCTCTGAGAAACTCTGATTCATAGCTAGTACCACAGAAACTTCAGTACAACCTGGACCTGTGAAAAGAGAGAGAGTCTTTGTGGAACTGAGCCCTTAACCTGTGTGATCTGATGCTATCTTCAGGTAATGTCAGATTAAATGAAATGGCAGGACCCTAGTGGGTTTCTGAGAAGTGCTTTGTGTGGGAACCCCTACACATTTGATGATCAGAAATGCCAGAAGTGACATGTTCTGTGAGTAGAGTGGTGAGCAGAAGAGACACAGGAGCTATGTTTTTCCCTTTATGCAATTCATTTCCTGACTCTTATTCTGTCTGGCTCCTACTCTGGCACACAACAATCCTAAGGTTGTGAAAACCCAGTTTGTAAAAATAATATAAAATGGAGGGTATCAATCAAAAGATGAGCACTAATACATTTTTCTCAAGGCACCCACCAAAAAATATCACCACCACCCCATTCATTGCCTTAAAAGTCACAGTTGACACATTTTACTTTTATGTTTAATAGATATATTTTTAAAATTTATAAAATGATTATATTATTCTAATAAATTGTGTACTAAGAATAAGGAAAAAGAACTCAATTGAGAAAAAATTTAATGCACAACCTTAAATTATATGCATTTCTATTACAGAATCTTTTGAAGTGCTATTACCTATACTCTTGAATCATTGTATTCTATTCAGTATGAAGCTCTTTGCCCATCTTTTGAACTACCTGTCCTGAATGGCCACATCTGCCCTACACTCACCTCATTTCCAAATGAAGCTGCTCCCTTCCCTGCTTTCCAGAGACCGGTAGGACCTGTCTCATCCCATCTATGCTCTGCTCCTATTCCTTCCACCTCAATTTAAGATTTTCTCCATTTGTTGCACTCCCTATCCATCACCTCCTCCTCTTGGCCTATTAAAAAAATCTTTTATCTGCATCTCAAAAATGAAGAAAAGTAAAATTCTTTTCTTTGATCATCACATTTTAATTCCTTCTTTTCCTTCACGATCAAGCTTCTTGACATAATAGCCTAGATTCACACCTGCTGTTGCCATTTTCTCAGTAATTGCTCCCCAATTTGTAGAAGCTATTTCTGTTCCCACCATCAAATTAAAATTTTCTGAGTAAAGATGAAGCCTCAAAGCTGACACTCTGTCCATGCAGTAGTTTCAAATGTGTAAAATACCCATTTTTAACTCCCCGAACCCCCTCATACACACACCACAGAAGCCTAACATGTTAAAAACATAGGCTGACATCCCACCAGACTGGTAGACTGGCCTTCATTACCAAGGGAAAATCTGTAACTTTAAGTTCAAAGAGATAATGGGAGAGGCTTTGGCAAAAGATGAGCAGGGATAGATTTATTTCTCTGGGTCCCCCTACTCTTCATGTGACACTAATGATCCTAATTCTGTAGTCTCTTCTGGGCCCACCTGTCAGACCACACACTATTACTAATAACCAGAATTCAGGGCAGTAGCTGACTTCATCACAAACATTGCCTTAGAGAACAAATGGAGGTGCAACTGTGCACATCTGAACTCATCAGTTAATACCTGACGAAAGGCTACTTTAAATGACAGCCTTTCAAAAATCTATACAATCAACCAGTTTCTAAACCTGGGCTAGATTCATCAGTTTAAATCTCCAATTCATGCACTCAGTAGTTAAGATGAGAGACAGTGAGGAGGCCTGGTATGAAAAGCCAGGTAATATTAAATGCCCAAAGACAGGACACCAGGTTTTCATTTATTCACTTCCACTCAAATGTGAAAAGAAGATGAAGGTAAGATCAAACCGGTGCTCAACAATGAAAATCATTTCCACTGTGTACCATCATCATTATTAGTTGTGCACTAGTAATAAACAGGCCAGCAAGTCTCCATCTTAGGAAGAAGACTTGGCAGAAAACAGACTATTTTGGGGGAAAGACAGAGAGATAAAGGAGAAATCCACTGATGATAGTCAAAGAATGAGACAAATCTCAAAAGTAACCCTGTAGGCCAGGTTTGTATTTTTTCCTTTTAAATGCAAATGTCCTGGAGAAGACTTACCATGATGTTTAAAAGACACGAATATAAGTATCTTAGCGGGAACTGGTTAGGAACCACACCCCACCTAGTAACTAGGAAAGGCAAAAGAGAGCGAGGATCAGTGAGAGGTAAAATGAGAAGATGCCAAAGACAAACACTGCCTACAGCAAGCCTGGATGATTCCAAAATATTTAGTCTGCTATTGTTAGAATTTTCAATTAAAAGGACAGAGTATGGGCCCAATAAGGCATGGTCTCCACAATTTATCATAAAGCATTAATGAGATTAGTTGAGCATTCTGTGACTATTACTTTAATTTTGAACCCATTCTTCAAAGTTTTGTTTTAAACAGTATCTTTCTAGGTGACAATTTTGTTAACTGCAAATACATCTTACCTAAATTTATCTAAACACAAATGGGCTTTATTCATTGTGTCCCACCATAATATTAAGTACAAGACAAATTAAGTCATCTAATATGAGCTAAGATTTGGTGAATGGCAATAACTTAACTATTTAGAGCTGCCACTAGGCATAAAGTTAAGCCTTTTCCAAAAACATCAACAGCTACTTACGAATCATCTGTGCCTCACTCTTTTCTTTTCATTTTATTTATTTTATATCATTTTTTCATTTTTGTACAATGTATGCATTTTCATCTTAGTTATAGTCCCCGTAAAATTCCCACAGCCCTTGTTTTGATCCCACTGCCTTCTCCCTGCCTGTAGTGTGTCTCTGGTTTATAGTTGCCTGTTGATTTTGATTTTTACTTTATTATAATTAGGTTTTTTCCTGGTTCCTTATTTAAGTTTTCTAAATTACTGCTACGAGTGATACCATCTGGTATTTTTCTTTTTCTTTCTGGCTTATTTCACTGAGCATGATCCCTTCCAACTCCATGTTGCTGCAAATTGCATGAGTTTATCTTTTTTGATTGCTGAGTAATACTCCATTGTGTATATGTACCACATCTTCTTGATCCAGTCATCTATTTTTGGGTATTTGAGTTGTTTCCGGGTTTTACCTATTGTAAATAGTGCTGCAATAAACACAGGGGTGCAGGTGTCCTTTTGAATTAATGTTTTTGTGTCCTTTGGGTAAATACCTAGGAGTAGAATTGCTGGATGATACAGAATCTCCATTTTTAGCATATTGAGGAACCTCCACACTGCTTTCCATAGTGGTTGGACCAATTTGCACTCCCACCAGCAGTGCAGGAGAGTCCCTTTTTCTCCACATCCTCGCCAACATTTGTTGTTGCTCGTTTTTTTAATATGTGCCATTCTCACTGGTGTAAGATGGTATCTCATGGTAGTTTTGATTGGCATTTCCCTGATTACAAGTGATGTTGAACATTTTTTCATATGCCTGTTGGCCATTTGCATTTCCTCTTTGGAGAAGTTTTTTTAGCTCTTCAGCCCATTTTTTGACTGAGTTATTTACTTTGTTTTTGTTGAGTCTCGTCAGCTCTTTGTAGATTTTTGAGATCAGTCCTTTATCATTAGTGTTGTGTGCAAAAATTTTCTCTCAATCAATAGGGTGTCTCTTTGTTTTGGTAACTGTCTCCTTTGCTCTACAGAAACTCTTTAATTTGATGCAGTCCGAGCTGTTTATCTTTTCCTTCACTATCACTGCTTTGGGTGATGTGTTTTTAAAGATGTTACTGAGGTGTGTATTATGTGGTGTTTTGCCTATGTTTCCTTCTATATATTTTATGGTTTCAGGTCTTATGTCTAGTTCTTTAATCCATTTTGAGTTGTATTTTGTGCATGGTGTGACGTAGTAGTCAAGGTTCATTCTCTTGCATGTAGCGGCCCAGTTTTCCCAGCACCATTTATTGAACAAACTTTTTGCTCCATTGCATATTCTTTGCTCCTTTGTCAAAGATTACTTGACCATAAATCTGTGGGTTTATTTCTGGGTTTTCTTTTTGGTTCCATTGGTCTGTATGTCTGTTTTTTTTTCCAATACCATGCAGTTTTGATTCTTATGGCTTTGTAGTACAGTTTGAAGTCTGGGAGTGTGATACCTCCATTCCTTTCTTATTTTTTCAGAAGAGCTTTGATCTTGAAATTCTCGGGATACAAGAAACATACCTCAACATCCTAAAGACCATATATATGACAAACCCATAGCCAATATCATTCTCAATGGTGAAAAGCTGAAAGCATTTCCATTAAGATTGGAAACAAGACAAGGATGTCCACTCTCACCAATGCTTTTCAATATAATACTGGAAGTCCTAGACAGAGCAATAAGACAAAAGAAAGACAAACAAGGAATCCAATTGGGAAGGAAAAAGTCAAAGTATCACTATTCACAGATGACATGATAATATACATAGAGAACTCGAAAAACTCCACAGAAAAACTAATCAAAATAATCAACCAGTTTAGTAAAGTAGCAGGATACAAAATCAACACACAAAAATCAGTAGTCTTCCTATACACACACACAAAAAAAAAAATCTGAAGAAGAAGAAATCAAGAAAGCCATCCCTTTTATTACTGAAACAAACAAAAAAAAAATTCAAATACTTGGGAATAAACGTAACAAAAGAGGTAAAGGGCCTATACAAAGAAAACTATAAAACAATGTTAAAAGAAATAAAAGAAGACACAAAGAAATGGAAAGACATCCCCTGCTCATGGATTGGAAGAATTAACATTAACAGAATGGCCATCCTACTAAAAGCAATTTACAGATTCAATGCTATTCCAATAAAAATTTCAATGACATTCTTCAAAGAAATAGAATAAATACTGATGAAATTCATATGGAGCCACTAAAACCCCCGAATAGCCTCTTTTCATCTAATATACATCAATATAATAAAGTGACTGAGAACTATGAAACTGACTGCCAAGATCCCCTCTCTCTTATACTAGCTTTGTGAAATTGGGATGGGGTAAGGATGAATACTTTCTGTGCCTTAGTTTCTGCATCTATAAAATGGGGAAAATCTGGTAGGGTTACTATGAATAATAAAATGTATTGGGCCTCCCCGGTGTTACAGCAGTTGAGTGCTGGGTTGCGAAGCTGCCCGCAGCCTCTGCAGGGCCACTTCCATCCCCGGCTGCTCCCTGACACCAGAGGAGGGTCCCACATGGTACGCAGACCTCTCCTGCCGCCCACTGCTCCCCTCAGCAGTGTACTTCGGTCCTTCTGCCTGCTCTGATCCCTGCTCTGGCTCTGGTGAATTCTCTCACCCTCCCGCGCTTCTGACTGTACCCAGTGCTTGTATGAATAGATAAATCTTCAAAAATAAATAAATAAACAAACAAATAAATAAATAAATGTTCTGCTACCTTTAAAAAAAAATAAAATGTATTAATATACAAGAAGCACTCAGACCTATGCCTGGCACATTTGTAACCATTCAAAAAGTATTAGCTATTATTATTTATTGCATTCCTAATAAAAAAAAGAGCTGATGGGCCTCCCCTGGTGGCGCAGCAGTTGAGTGCTGGGCTGCGAAGCTGCCCGCAGCCTCTGCAGCGCCAGTTCGATCCCCAGCTGCTGGGTGAGGGTCCCACATGGCTCACAGATCTCTCCTGCAGCCCGCTGCTCCCCTCAGCAATGTACTTTGTTGCTCTGCCTGTTCTGCTCTTTGCTCTGACTCTGGTGAATTCTCTCACCCTCCCGCGCTTCTGACTGTACCCAGTGCTTGTATGAATAAATAAATAAATCTTCTAAAAAATAAATAAAGAAATAAAGAAATAATTCTTATTTTAAAAAAAAAAAAAAAGAGGGCCTCCCCGGTGGCGCAGCGGTTGAGCGCTGGGTTGCAAACCTGCCCGCAGCCTCTGCAGCACCGGTTCGATCCCCGGCTGCTCCCCGGCCACCGGAGGAGGGTCCCACATGGCGCGCAGACCTCTCCTGCCGCCCGCTGCTCCCCTCAGCAGTGTACTTCGGTCCTTCTGCCTGCTCTGCTCCCCGCTCTGGCTCTGGTGAATTCTCTCACCCTCCCGCACTTCTGACTGTACCCAGTGCTTGTATAAATAAATAAATAAAAATAAAATCTTAAAAAAAAAAAAAAAAAAAAAAAAAAAAGAGCTGATGGCATGCTCCAAGATTTCCTCATGAGGTAGAAATAATCTCACATGGTGAGCCTAAATGCCCATTAGCAAAACTGCTCACAAAGGCAAGTGAATCAAGAGTGAGAATAAGCACCAATGTCTTGGGCAGGTTGTATACTACACAAACCTAAAAGCACCAGCACTGTTTACTAACTACAAATAATTGAGTTAGATTTTGCTAAGCCAGCTCCTGCTACATTCAGAATATGGTAATATAAGATTATTTGGTCAGTTATCAAGTTATCGGTTACTTAAACACTAGTTTTACAATAAAATGACCATAAGGGTACAGTTCTTATTGATTATATTTGAAGCCTTTTATTTTTACAGCTGCAAATAAGAGGGAAAAGAGACTACGTTGAAAGGACCAAATTTAAATAAACTAAATTTTTCATAACTTGGAAACTTCAGCTCAGTCTCTTTTTATGTGCAAGACCAAATATGGTAGAGTTTATAAACTGAAATCCAAACATATCACTTGCAAACTATGTTCCAATCCCAGCTCTACCACCATTAGCTATATGGCTCAAAATATTTCACTTCTCTCTGAACATAAACATACAGACACACACACACAATTTAAAAAAAAAAAATCTCTTACAAGGAGTAAAGAGAAAGCACTAAAAGAAAATAATTTGAAATTTTTTCCATAAAGAGGTAAAAGGTTTTGATACCTGGGAAAAAGTGAAGATAAATAAAATGCTATGCCACTGAAGTAAAGGAGTTGGAGGAACACTCATAGACATTTACTAAACAAAAGAAGGAATATACAAAAAAATTCCTTAGTCAATATCAAAGAGGAAGTCCATATGTAACTAGGAGGTCCAGGGAGGATGTAACTATGATAAAATAAACACCCAACCAATGTAAGTTCCGAAATACTGAAGTATTACATTATTTTAAGTTCAGCTAACTAATATTTGGAAAAAAACAAAGCAAAGGTAGAGTCAGAAATTCCATGGAGTTTTACATTTATTATGAACATACTCTATTTTAATTTGTGTCTAAAACTACGAAAGTTAAAAATAACTTTATTTGTGGTAATCTATGTGGTATTCCATGTAAATGATGTGAATATTCTATGCATCAAGAAAAACATATTTAAGTATTCAGTGACACTGGCAATCAAAAAAAGTTGAGTAAAACAAAAGAATATCCCTTTTTATAAAAAATTACCAATTAAAAAATAATTCCCAGTGCTGTCAAAAATACAGGAAATAGCCACTCATACACAAGCTTCTGGGAGTGTAACTGGCACAAGTTTTCTTTTCCGGTTGGTAATCAGGAAGTACAGCAAATATTTTGAATGTGTTTATGCCCTTTCACCCATTAATCCACTTCTACAAATTCAGCCTAAGGAAACCAGAGTTGTATGACTCTGATATATTTACTGATATAAAAGGACACTATTTTCATATTTATAACAATAAATAATTGCTAACAATCTAAATCTCCCATAAAAAAACAAATAATTTGTAATATAACCATATAAAAGGATACAATGAAACACTAGTTTCATTTTAGAAGACCATGATCTTTTTTAATTTGGGGGTTAATTTTATTCTTCCATATGTGCACATGTTCCACTCACCCTCCACCAAAACACCCATGTCAATGCCTCCTGTACCTCCTTCCCTCTTTCCCTCTTCCTGTTCCCTCTGGTAACCATTAAACTCTTTTACTAAGAGTAAGATTTTTTTCCCTACTGTGTATGTTTTTTAGTTACTTATATTCTACAGGTGAGTGAAAATAGTGGATCTTACAATTTCTAATTTTTTTCATTTAACATAATTGCCTTAAGATCCAACCGTTTTCACCCAAAAGCTACTATTTCATCTTTTTTTTAATACCACCGTGGTATTCTATTGAGTATATATTCCACAACAGATTTTTTGCATACTGATCTTTCTTTCTAAATTGAGGTTTCATGGTTTACATTTTTGTGTTCATTTTGGATTCCCCCCTACTTGTGCTGTAACCCTAGTGCTCCCACCACAAAAGCACAGAGTCCACCACCACAGTCCACTGTGCTTCCTCCCCACCTGTGCGTGCCCTTCAGTTCCCCTCTCCCTCTGCTTTCAAGGACTAGTTCTTGAGATTGGCTTTATCTGAACCTTTGTCTGGTTTCTTTATATCTCACATGAAAGTGATACCATATGGTTTTTGTCTTGCTCCTGATTTATAATGCCCTCCAGTAACTCCATCCATTACTGTAAAAGGCATGAGTTTATCTGTTTTGACTGCAAAGCTGTATTACATTTGTGTATATGTCCCACATCTTCTTGACCCACTCACTTGTTTTTGGGCATTGAGGTTGTTTCCACAGTTTGGCTATTATAAACAATGTTCCACATCCTCACAATCACTTATTGTTTTTGGACTTTATGATGTGGGCCATTCTCACAGGAGTGAAGTGGCATCTCATTGTGCTTTTTATTAGGATTTCTCTGCTGATAAGTAATGATGAGCATTTTTTCATGAGTCTGCTGGCCTTTTGATTGTCTTCTTTGGAGAAGTGCCTACTTAAAATGTGCCATGCTCACCGGTGTAAGATGGTATCTCATTGTGGTTTTGATTTGCATTTCCCTGATTACAAGTGATGTTGAACATTTTTTCATATGTGTACATATACACAATGGAATATTATTCAGCAATCAAAAAAGATAGACTCATGCAATTTGCAGCAGCATGGATGGAGCGGGAAGGGATCGTGCTCAGTGAAATAAGCCAGAAAGAAAAACAAAAATACCGGATGGTAACACTCATAGCAAGAATTTAGAAAACCTTTATAAGGGATCAGGAAAAAGACTAGTTATAATAAAGTAAAAATCAAAATCAACTGGCAACTATAAACCGGAGACACACTACAGGTGGGGAGAAGGGAGTGGGATCAAAACAAGGGTGGTGGGAATTTTACAGGGACTATAACCAAGATGAAAATGCAAACATTGTACAAAAATGAAAAATGATTTAAAATATATAAAATAAATAATAAAAAGTGCCTACTTAGCACCTTCAGCCCATTTTTTTTATTGTTTTGTTTTTGTTGAGTTGTATGAGTTCTTCATATATTGTTGATATCAGTCCCTTGTCAGATGTATGGTATGTGAAGATATATCACTAGGGTATCTTTTTTTCTTAGTTATGCTTTCATTTTCTGAGCAGAAGTTTTTAGTTTGATGTAGTCCCAATTGTTTATGTTCTCTTTTATTTTCCTTGCTATTACTGATGTGTCTGCAAAGATTTCTCTAGTTTATGTCACAGAGTGTTTTGCCTATGGGGTGTGTGTGTGTGTGTGTGTATTTTATGGCTTTAGACCTTACATCCAGGTCTTTTATCCATTTTGAGTTGATTTTTGTTAAAGTGTGAGCTATTGATCTAGCTTCAATCTTGTACATGTGGCTGTCCAGTATTCCCAATACAATGTATTGAAGTCTTCCCTTGCTCCAATGTATTTTTTTGGTTCCTTTGTTATACAGTAAGTCCATATAAGTGTGGGTTTGTCAGATCCCAAATCTATTTCATTGTTGTGTCTGTTTTTGTCCCAGTACCATGATATTTTAATTATTATAGCCATATTACCCAAAGCAATTTAGATGTAATACAATACCTATCAAAATAACAATGACTTTTTCAAGGAAAAACGACAATTATCAAATTTATATGGAAAGTCCCTGATTATCTAACATAATCTTTAGAGAAAAGATGATGAATGGAGGCATCACAGTTTCTGAATTCAAACAATATTACACAGCAACAGTAATTAGTACAGAATGATACTGGAACAAAAACAGAAACTGAGAACTATGGAAAAGAATTTACAGCCAAGAGATAATGGCATACAAATATAAACAGCTAATTTTCCACACAGAAATTAAGCTTATTTCAACAAAGGAGAAAACTCTTTCTAATAAATGGTGCAGGGAAAAATGGATAGGCACTTTCAAAAAATATAGCAAGACTGATAATTAACACCATACACAAAAATTCACTCCAAATGGATTAAAGATTTGGACATAAGAAACAAAATCATAAAGTACTAGAAAGAAAATACAGGGGACCCCCTACAGGACATATTCCACAAAGATATGTTTAGGACTACAACACCAGCAGCAAGGAAAACAAAAGCAAAATAAATAAGTGGGACTATATCAATCTTAAAAGCTTTTGCACCTCCAAGAAAACTATCACAAAAACAAAAAGACAACCTACAGAATTAGAAAACATATTTTCATACCACACATTTAAGGGGATAATCTACAAAATTTACAAAGTAATTACATAATCCAACAACAAAGAAACAAATGATCCAATTAAAAAATAGGTAAAGGACTGCAACAGACATTTCTCTAAAGACATTCAGATGGCCTATAGTTATGAAAAAATGTTTCAACACCACTTATTATAGGAGAAATGCAAATTAAAACAACACTTGAAAAAGGAGCTCTCATCTACTGTTGGTGGAAATGCAAACTGGTACTACCTCTATGGAAAAATGAAATGGATATGTCTAAAGAAAACAAATATGGAAATCCCATTTGATCCAGTAATACTGCTATTTGGTGTCTTTCCAACTAACATGAAAAATGTAACACAAAAAAATTTACCTATACTTATGTACATAGCAGCACTGTTTACAATTGCAAAATCATGGAACCAACCCAAGTACCCTTCAAGAGAGTAATGGACAGAGAAACCGTGGAGCATATAGTCAATGGAATACTATACAACTTTAAAGAAAGATGAAGTGGTTGCATTTGGCACAGAATGGATGGCATTTGAGGTGATTATATTCAGTGAAATCAGCCAAAAAGTAAAAGATACATATCAGATGGTTTCATTTATCTGTGGATTATTTATTTATATAAATTATCTATTTGTTTATTTTTTGGTGTATACATATACACACACACACACACACACGTATACATCAAAAAATAAAAAAAATTACATGCAAACAATATAAGAAATAAAAATCTGAACTGGGCAAAAGAGCAGGTAACAGTTACAACAGGGAATAGGGGGAAGAGTGGAAGGGATGAGGCATGGAAGCAGATGGAGTATGGGTTTGGGGTTTGATGAAGGCAATACAAAAATATTTTAAAAAGTGTTACTTCTTTATTACCTATACTTCTTTACTTCTAAAAAAAAGTATTGCTGTATTGGACCCTTAATCATAAGATAGTGTCCTTACCTCTTTTTAGGTTTCTTAATTGAAAGTCTACTTCATCAGATATAATTTTTCCTGATTTTTAATTTTTGGTTGTCATTTGCTTGTATAACTGTCTTCCAACCTTTAATTCTAATTCTATGCTTCTCTTTTTTGGTAAGGAGAGTTTCTTGTAAATAAAAGAATATTTACAAGAACATATGACATCCATTCAGGCACCCTGCATCTTTTCACTGGTGAGTTCAAGACATTTACAGCTAAGGGGATTATAGAGATACATGTTTATTGCCATTTGTTATGGCTTTGTTGTTTTTATTTTTGGTTTGGTTTGTCTTATCTTTTCATTTTTTTGAAGGGTTCCTATTATGTTTTGTTTAGGTTCTATTTCCATTGCCTTATGTGTTACTTCTATTTTTTGTTTGAGGGTTCTATTGAGATTAGTATATAATGGACTACTTGTGTGACTGTTGCAGAGTCTGGTCTTTGCTTGTTCTACTGGGCCACACTTTAAATTCTTTCTTTTCTACCTTAGTCTATTCTTATGATCTCCAGTATTGTGTTTTCAACTTCATTAATTCTCTCCATTGCATCTGTTTTCCTGCTGTTAATTCCTTCAATTAGTCTTTCAAATCAGCTACAGTGTTTCTTAATGCCATTTGTTCTGAATACAGCTGTCTCATATTTTCATTATCTTTACTCTGTTGTTTTATATCCTCTGTTGTTGTTTTATAAAGTTCAACGGATGCTGTCAGGACTATTGCCTTGAATTCCTTTTCTGTCATGTTCTGCCACTCCAGTGACCTGGGGATCCTTTTGTTTTTGTTTTTTTCCTGGAGTTTGTATTATGTTCAGAATTTTGTTTCCTCATTTTAGATTTTGCGTGTGCTTTATTAAGGATAAATTATCAACTGTTTGCTTGTAGTTGCTGGAGTAGTCATGGGTAGTACACTTGAAAGTCCTGGAAAATTGGCATCAAAGGATCATGTCCAGTAGACTCAGGAAATTGAAATATACATTGTTACGCATTTCTTTGTGGGGAGGAGAGGGTGTATTGGCAAATTTTTTGATATTTTAGCCTGAGATAGGGCTGGCAGGTGTTTTAGAAGTCAGTCTGGGGTTGGGAGTGGTAGGTATTTCAGATATTGCAACCTGGACTTCAGATGTAATCTTCTCTACAAGAAGTCAAGGTACACTGATGTGATCCAGGCTGGAGCTGTTCTGTGTTATAAGCCTTAGATTCAGGCCAGTAGCCCTCATTCTATGCCCTCCCACCATGACAGTTTGCATTGCATCCTCATATCCTCAGTGCCTACTTATGCACCCTCTTATCCACTGCAGTGCTGGGTCCTCATACACCTCTTTATTCAGTGCAGTGCTGGGTCTTATTAGTTCCAATACTGGTGTGTGCCCAAGGCAATATCTGTAAGGAGCGCTGTACCATAGCTTCTCTTCCCTCAGTGGGTGGTATCAACTCATTACTACTTTTTAAAAAACACATATTTTCCTACCCTTTCAGTAGGACTGATGCTCCTATTTTATATGATGATATAGTTTTTCCCTCAGGGGTTTTTTTTTGTTTTATTTTGTATCAGTTTTGTTGTGCAAGTCTGGAGGAGGTAAGCCTGGTGCTTTCACTCTGCTACCATATTACCAAACTTGCCTTAATTGTATTTTTCATTATTTGCAAAATTTCCTATGATAATTATGTGTTAATTTTACAACCAGTGCAGTGGTCTTAATGGTTTACGACATAAAGCATCCATTCCATGTAAGTCAATGAGGGTAATCCCACCCCCTTGTCAGTGACTGCATCTGGCCAATATAAAAAATATAAAAGGGATGGATGCTTTTAGGGAAGGTTGCCTTGCTCCTGAGAAATAAAGTAGGAGAGAGGTTGATTTCCCCTAAATACTGGTATATCAAGATGTGTTTCATTTGTTTATCATTCAATAAGCATTCACCTAACTACTTACTATGGTTTTCTTAAGCCTATCAAAATATGGCACTTCAAATAAATAAGCTTACCTCTCACCTCAAGGAATAAGAAAAGGAGAACAAACAAAAGCAAAAGCCAGTAGAAAAAAGGATATAATAAAAATTAGAGCAGAAATAAATGAAATAGAAATTTTAAAAGACAGTACAAAAAACTAATGAAACCAAAAGTTCATTCTTTGGGGAAAAAAACAAACAAACAAATAGACAAACTTCTAGCTAGACTTACAAAGAAAAAAGGGAGAAAACTCAAATAAATAGTATCAGAAATGAAAGAGGAGAAGTTACAACACTGAAGAAATTCAATTCAGAGAATAACAAGTAATTACTATGAATATCCGTATGCCAACAATTTCAGTATCTATAAGAGATGGACAGATTCTTAGAATTACACTATCATCCAAGTGTAACTAGGAAAAAACAGACCTGAAAACACCAGTCACAAGCAGGGAAATTGAAACATTAATCAAAAATCTCCAAATAAAACCCAAAAGTCCACTGCCAGACAGCTTCACAAGTGAGTGCCATCAAAGATGACCTAATGCTTACTGTACTCAAAGTCTTTCAAAAAATCGAGAAAAGAGTGAATACTCCCAAACATGGTTTATGAGGCCATCATTACTATAATATCAAAACCAAACAAATATAACACAAAAAAAAGAAAACTATACACTAATGTCCCTAATGAACACAGATGCAAAATTCTCAATGAATCCTAGCAAGCCAAGTCCAAAGCTGCATTAAAAGGATTTTACACCATGATCAAGTGGGATTTATACCAGGAACACAAGGAAGGTCAACCTAATTCCCCAAATCAACCTAATTCACCACATCAATAAAAACAGTATGATCATATCAACAGATGCTGAGAAAGTATTTGATGAAAATGCAACATGCATTTTGTACGAAAACCCTCAAAAAATTGGGGATGAAGGGAAAATATAGCAACATAATAAAGTCAAATATCACAAATCCACAGCTAACATCACTCTCAATGGTGAAAACTGAAAGTTTTTCCATAAGACCTGGTACATGATAAGTGTCCAGTTTCAACTCAACTATTCAATATAGTAATGGAAGTCCTGCCTAGAACTCTCTTACACTGTTGGTAGGAATGTAGAGTCCTGTCCTGGTGGAAAACAGTACAGTGGTATCTCAAAAGATTAATAATGTAGGGCCTCCCCTGGTGGCGCAGGCAGTTGAGTGCAGCGCTGTGAAGCTGTTCCACAGCCCCCGTAGCACGGGTTCGATCCCGGCCGGCCGGCAAGGGTCCCACATGGCGCTGCAGACCTCTCCCATCTTACCCGCTGCTCCCCTTAGCAGTGAATTTCGTCAGTCTGCCTGTTCTGTTCCCCACTCTGTCTCTGGTGAATCCTCTCATCCTCCTACACATCTAGCCTGTACCCTGGTTCTTGTATAAATAAAAATTTTAAAAAACTTTTAAAAATATTAATAATGTAACTGCCATATGATCTGGCACCTCCACTTCTAGTTAGCTACCCCAAAAATACTAATTTGAAGAAAAACATGTACTCTTATGTTGACTAACTACTTACAATTGCCAATTATGGAAACAACCTACCCAAACACAGGTAAGTGGATCAAGAAAATTGGGTATAAATACCCAACGAAATACTACTCAGTTATACAAAGGCATAAACTCTTGCCATTTGTAGTAACATGGATGGAGCTAAGTGAAAGAATTCTGATGGAGAAAGATAAATACAGGATGGTATCATTTATATGTTAAATATAGAAAAACCAAACAAAGGGTTAGATTTTGAACTAAGCCAAACTAAGAACTAACCCTAGAAATCTTACTACAGAACTGAGGCTACAAGGAAAGGGCTGTTGTGAGAGAAGTGGGGGAGAAAGGGAACACAATAGACTACGATGTGGACTCTGAGTGTCTTGGTGGTAGGTGCATTGTGGTAACAATTGAGGGGAGAGATCAAATACTTCTAATACACAAACAACAATGTATACCAATGTTCACTTAATTAAAATGACAAAAATAAATAAAATTTAGCATATTCTTTAAAAATAAATAAATAAATATGGAGCTTATTTTGTTATTTCTGGGAGTCCTAAAATAAGTTTTTAGGAATTAAGAGTTAAATATAAAACTCTTATCAGTCTTCCAATTTGCTCTTGACAAGGAAAGGGAAGCAGCTGTATCAACAGTGATACTATACAAGAAAACTATAAACAAACAAACTTACCACAACAAAAATCCTGACTAACTTGGTAGACTAAACAAAACAAAAGCCCAAAAAGACAAGATAGTTTCATCTTTGCCTGATAGCACATTATGGACAATTAGAAAAGTTAAAAGGATTAAAGTCTTAAAGGAACATTAAGAGTTCTGTTTATCTTATGCTGCTTCAATTAAGGCTGCAAAAAACTACATGAATCTTTCATTTCAACAGGAATTTTTAACTGCCAAAACATGTATTAAGTATTCATGATAGAAATCTTTTCCAAAAGTAACTATAAAATTCCTGTCCTTTAAAAAAAGCATCAGGCCTCCCATGGTGGTGCAGCGGTTGAGCTCTGGGCTGCGAAGCTGCCCGAAGCCTCTGCAGCACTGGTTTGATCCCCGGCCACCAGTGAGGGTCCCACATGGCATGGCAGACCTCTCCTGCCGCCCGCTGCTCCCCTCAGCAGTGTATTTCATTACTTTGCCTGTTCTGTTTCCCGCTCTGGCTCTGGTGAATTCTCTCGCCCTCCTGCGCTTCTGACTGTACCCAGTGCTTGTATGAATAAATAAATCTTTAAAAAAAATAAAATAGGGCCTCCCTGGTGACACAGTGGTTGAGCGCCTTGTTGCGAGGCTGCCTGCGGCCTCTGCAGCACCAGTCCGATCCCCGGCTGCTCCCGGCCACTGGAGGAGGGTCCCACGTGGCGCACAGACCTCTCCTGCTGCCCGCTGCTCCCCTCAGCAGTGTGACTCGGTCCTTCTGCCTGCTCTGCTCCCCGCTCTGGCTCTGGTGAATTTTCTCACCCTCCCGTGCTTCTAACTGTACCCAGTGCATGTATAAATAAATAAATAAATCTTTTAAAAATAAATAAATAAAATAAAATAAAATAAATAAAAAAAATCACAGGACCTCCCTGGTGGCGCAGGTGGTTGGGCGCTGTGCTGTGAAGCTTTCCGCAGCCTCTGCAGCACTGGTTCGATCCCAGCTGGTAAACTGCCTAAAGAGGAAGGCAGTCATAAAAGAGGACAAAAAACGGAGGAAAGCTCAGAACCCTGCTACCCTCCCCCACCACAAAGTGGGCACACTCCGACCAACAGAAAGGAGGTAAAAAAAAAAAACAAGAACAAACTAGAAATCAAGCAGGACAGTGAGTAGAAAGGAACTATTACAGGCACTGTACCCCCAGCGAACAGGAACTCTGGAGAACTATGCAGGAATCTCCACTGAGGTGAGCTAAAGTCTCCAGGTGCCAATAGAAGAAGATAAGGACTCCAAGGAGAGACCTGCAAATAGCCAAAGGCCAGCTGGTAAGCTTGTGCGGAAAAGCATGTGCACGCTTGAAAAGCATAGGCAGCTGCCCAGGTCCCCACACCCGTGACCTAGGTTTGTGGGTAGATGTGAGGGAATCAACATTGAGGTGAATAACCCTCAGGGAGTAATCAAAAACCAGAGCCCGGACACGGGAGCGGGGTGCAAAAGGCCCCATTTCTGTGAACACTGAACTTGGCTACCACCTGCGTCCTGGATCTGAAAGCTTCAGAACTGAGAACAAGGGGGGTGGAATCCCCACAATGGCGAGGTAGAGCGCTGACACAGCACCAACACGCCATTGAGTCACTCCACGCCACCCCCCACTGTGTTCCCTGGAGACCCACGGGGGTGGGGGGGAGGGGAGAAACACAGTTTAGGAAGGATACTAGGAAAGATCTCTGGCCCACCTAGCGATCAGAACAAAAACACCAACTTCCTGATAGTTGGAAGCCAAGGATCCCAAAATGACTCTCAGGCTCTGAGAGGGGGTGGGCCATGCAAACTCGGGTAAGAAGGGAAACAAGGCATGGAGCCAGACCCCATTCTGGAATTGAGAGCCAGGCACAGGATCGGGGTGTGGGACGTGCCCATAACAGTGGGCACTGCACAGGGTGACAGCCAGCATTTTGGATCTGATAGCCGTGGATTTCAGACCTAGAGCACAGAAATTCAGGGCATGGGATTCATACAACTGTGGGCACAGCACCGGATGAACACGAGGCAGACACAGCACCCACACTGAACAATAGCCCTGTGTTGAGGTCGTCCCCTCCCACCTCCGTTTCTCAGAAAACCACTGCGAAAAAGCCCAGGTCAGCAAGTTCCGCTCTCTGGCGCCACCTAGTGACCAGAACAAAATAAAACTAGCTGATTTCCTGCTGGAAACTGAGTAAATACAGAGGAAGAGAACTGTAAAGGACAATGCCAAGCAACACACCATCAACACCCTGGTGGAGTTTTGGCATGCAATGCTGGACTCAGTCTGGTAAACAGTTTCCGACATCACTGAAGGAGCACCCCAAAGTGATGCCTGCAACACCGGTGACACAACATCCCAACACATAGAACTAATTAGAAAGCAAACAGCAGGGAAAAGGAAAAATATAAATAACCAAGCAAGCCTGCAGGAAGAGGACAAACTACAAAAAGAAAAATAGTCACCAGAGCTCAAAAATGACATGGAAGAACCTGGCCTGTCAAACAGAGAATTAATGATCATCATGATTAAAAAGCACAAAGAAAATGAAAAGGAAAGAAATTATTTGAGACAAATAATCACTGAACTAAAGAATGAAACTGAGACCTCAAGAAAGGAAAAAGAAATGCAAGAGATTAAAAGATTACTAGAGGAGATAAAGAACTCTGGGGAAAGCAATGAAAACAGAATTGAAGAAATGGAAGAACAGATCAGTACTCTCAAATATACAAAATAAAAAGAACCAAAAGAGAAAAGGAGAGAGAAGCACAAAGGAAGAAGGATGAAGACATTCTTTGACAATTATCAGACTCCATGAAGAGAGAAAATATAATAGTTATAGGCATTCCAGAAGGTAAGGAAAGTGACAAAGGAACTGAGAAATTATTCAAGGAGATAACTGAAGAAAACTTCCCAAGTATGAAAAAGGAGACAAATATAGACATACAAGAAATGAGAAGAACACACACTTACCACAATGAAAAGAAAACTACAGCTAGCTTGCAAGAGTCCAAGACAAGGGGAAAGAAACAGATAACTTCTAAGGGAAAACCAATCAGGTTAACTTCAGACTTCTCCAAAGAAACACTATGGGCAAGAAGAGAATGGAGTAACATATTCTACAAACTTCAACACAGCAAATACCAACCAAAAATACTTTACCCTGCAAAGTGTTCCTTCCTCTACGAAGAAAAAATATGGACCTTCTCAGACAAACAGAAACTCCAGAAATTCATTACAACTAAACACCCACTCCAAAAAGTTCTACAAGTCCTAAAGCCAAAACCAACAGAGAAATGAAAAAGAACAGAATAAAGCAAGGAATAAAATCACAAGAAGACAAACAACATGGCAAATACAGATGCCAACATATCAACATTAACTCTAAATGTAAATGAATTAAACTCATCAATAAAAAGACACAGAGTAGCAGGCAGGAACAAACAAAATCCAATCCTCTGCCATCTCCAGGAAACACATATAACCACAAAAGATAAACACAGACTGAAAGTAAAAGGTTGGAAAACAACCCTATAAGCAAATGGAACAAAAAAGAAGGCAGGCACAGCTATTTCATGATGAAATAGACGTCAAATTAAAAAAGGTAAAAAGAGACAAAGACGGACACTACATTTGATCAAGGGGACAACACATCTGGAAGAAATAACACTCATCAACATATACTCACCAAATGAAGGAGCACCAAAATATATTGGACAATTATTATCAGCTCTGAAAACAGGTATTAAAGAAAATACATATATAGTGGGAGACTTTAACACCCCACTCTCACCAATGGACAGATCAATGAAACAAAAAATAAAGACACTAGAGCCCTAAATAAAGACAAAGAACTCATGGACTTAACAGACATCTATAGGACACAGCACCCCAAAAAATCTGAGTACACATTTTTCTCAAGTGCACAGAGATCATTCTCCAGAATTGATCACATATTGGGCCACAAGACAAACATCAACAGACACATGAAGATCAAAATCATTCCAACTATTCTCTCTGATCATAAAGGCATCAAACTAGAAATAAATCATGAAAAGAAAACAAGGAACCCTCCTATTTCATCGAGATTGAAATCCACACTACTGAAAGACCACTGGACTAATGAGGAGATCAAAGAAGAAATTTAAAAATACTTTGAGTTGAACAACAAAGAGGATACCACTTTCCAGAATGTGGTGGGATGCAGCAAAAGCATTAAATAAGAGGAAAATATGTAGCAGTAAAGGCTCACATCAAGAAACAAGAAAGAACTCAAAGAAACAACCTAATCTTACATCTCAAAGAGCTAGAAAAAGAACAAGAAAAAACCCCTAAAGCCAGCAGAAGGAAGGAAATAATAAAAATCAAAGCAGAAGTAAATGAAATGGAAATAAAAAAATCTAAAAGATCAATGAAACCAAAAGTTGGTTCTTTGGAAAAATAAACAAAATAGAAAAACCTCTAGCCAGGCTCACAAAGAAAAAATGGGAGAAAACACATATAAATAGGATTGTAAGTGAAAGAGGAGAAATCACAACAGACTCAGTAGAAATCAAAAGAATAATTAGAGATTACTATGAACATTTATATGCAAACAAATTCAACAACCTAGAAGAACCAGAACAACTAAACAGAAGAAATAGAATAACTAAATAAAAGAAGAAATAGAACAACTAAACAGACCAATTACAAACAGCGAAATTGAGACAGTAATCAGAGCACTCCCCAAAAACAAAAGCCCAGGTCCAGATGGCTTCACAAATGAATTCCACCAAAAGTTCAGCAGTGTATTAGTGCCTATCCTACACAAACTCTTTTAAAAAATTGAAAAAGAAGGAATACTACCAAATATGTTCTACGAAGCCAATATTACACTAATACCAAAACCAAACAAAGACAGCACAAAAAAGAAAATTACAGGCCAATCTCCCTAATGAACACTGATACAAAAATCCTCAACAAAATCCTTGCCAACAGAATCCAACAACATATCAAAGGGATAATACACCACCAACTGGGATTCATCCCAGTGACACAAGGATGGTTCAGTATATGAAAATCTATCAGTGTAATCCAACACATCCACAAAAAGAAAAATAAAAACCATATGATCATATCAAAAGATGATGAGAAAACATTTGACAAAGTCCAACATCCATTTATGATGAAGGCCCTTGAAATTCTCAGGATAAAAGGAACATACCTTAACATGATAAAAGCCATATATGACAAACCAACTGCCAATATTATTTTCAATGGCGAAAAGCTGAAGACCTTTCCTTTAAGATCAGGAACAAGACAAGGATGTCCTTTCACCACTGCTTTTCAATATAATACTGGAGGTCCTAGCCAGGGCAATAAGACAAGAGAAAGACATACAAGGTATCCAAATAGGGAAAGAAGAAGTAAAACTATCACTATTACAGATGATATGATAATATACATAGAGAACCCTAAAAACTCCACAGAAAAACTACTCAAAATAATCAACAAGTTTAGTAAAGTAGCAGGATACAAAATCAACACACAAAAGTCAGTAGCCTTCTTATACAAAATCAATCACTCTGAAGAAGAAGAAATCAAGAAAACAATCCCCTTTGTTATTGAAACAAAAAAAAAATCAAATACTTGGGAATAAACCTAACAAAAGGATGAAGGACCTATACAAAGAAAATTATAAAACATTTGTTAAAAGAAACAGAAGAAAATGCAAAGAAATGGAAAGATATCCCCTGCTCATGGATTGGAAGAATTAACATTATTAAAATGGTCATCCTACCAAAAGCAAATATACAGATTCAATGCTATTACAATAAAATCTCAATGCCGTTTTTCAAAGAAATAGAACAAATACTAATGAAATTCATATGGAACCACAAAAAAACCATGAATAGCCAAAGCCCTCATAAGGAAAACAAAGGAGAAAGAAGGTATCACACATCCAAACTTCAAGCTATACTACAAAGCTATAATAATTAAAACAATTTGGTATTGGAACAAAAACAGACATACAGACCAATGGAACTCATAGAGAGCCCAGAAATAAAAGCCACACTTATATGGACAACTACTATTTGACAAAGGAGCAAAGAATATGCAATAGAATATGGACAGTTTGTTCAATAAATGGTGCTGGGAAAACTGGACCACCACATGCAAAAAATGAAACTAGACCACTACCTCTCACCATGCACAAAAATCAACTCAAAATGGATAAAAGAACTAGACATAAGACCTGAAACCATAAAATATATGGAAGAAAATATAGGTAAAACACTTCCCAACACATACATCTTAAAAACATATTTAAAGACTCATCACTCAAAGCAAAGAAAGTCAAGGAATATATAAACACCAGGGATCACATCAAACTGAAAAGCTTCCGCACAGCAAAAGAGACATTAACCAAAACAAAGAGACACCCCACCGGCTGGGAAAAAATCTTTGCACTCCATACAACTGATAATGGACTAATCACAAAGATATAGGAAGAACTCACATGACTCCTCAAAAACAAAGTAAACAGTCCAGTCAAGATATGGGCAGAAGAAGTTAGAAGACATTTCTCCAAAGAGGAAATGCAAATGGCCAACAGGTATATGAAATAATGTTCGACATCCCTTATCACCAGGGAAATGCAAATCAAAACCACATTGAGATACCACCTTACACCAGTAAGAATGGCACATATCAAAAAAACTAGCAACAACAAATGTTGGCGAGGATGTGGTGAAAAAGGAACTCTCCTGCATTGCTGGTGGGAGTGCAAACTGGTCCAAACACTATGGAAAGCTGTCTGGAGGTTCCTCTGTCTACAAAAACCAGAGCCACCACATGACCCAGCAATTCCACTCCTAAGGATCTACCCAAAGTACACAAAAACACCGACTCAAAAGAACACCTGTACCCCTGTGTTTATTGCAGCACTGAAAACAACCCAAATGCCCAAAAATAGATAACTGGATCAAGAAGATGTGGTATATATACACAATGGAATATTATTTTGCAATCAAAAAAGATAAACTCATATAATGAATAGCAGCATGGATGGAGCTAGAAGGAATTATGCTCAGTGAAATAAGCTAGAAGGAAAAAGAAAAGTATCACATGGTTTCACCTATAGTAGGAATATAGGGGAACTAAGTAAGACATCAGTGTAAAAAATAATAATAGTACAAAGCACAACAAAGCAAAAACAGACAATTATAAATCAGAGACATACTGCAGGGGAGGAGGAGGGAGAGGGATCAGAGGGAGGGAGGGAGGAGCACAGGGGACTGAGGTGATGGTGCATGGGTGCACTGGTGAAAGAAACTCTATGGGGACTACACCAGAGGCGGCGGGGGGGGGGGGGAAGCAAATGTCTAAAAATGAACAATGATGTAAAAAATAAAAAAAGTAATTTTAAAAAATCCCCATAACCCCATTTTTTAGATAAGGAAACTGAGGCAAAGAGAGTTTAAATATTTTGCCCAAAGTGACAACACACCTTGTAAGATAGAGCAATTTACTGAGAAATAAACCATATACTCATTTACATCACATCACTAAAGACAAATCACTAAAGAAATGAGGGGTGAATATAAAAAGTAACTTTTGCTTGTTGTTTTTTAAGTTTATTTTTAGATTAAGTACTTTTTTCTTACATTGTTGTTCATTTTTGGACAGTGTTTGATTTCTCCCCACAGGTATAGTCCCCATAGTTTATGGTTTGTTTTTATTTATATCAGAAGGAAAACTTTTCAGGGAACCTAATCCTATAATCTTTGGCTTCTAATCTTAAGAAGGAACTATCACTTTATTCTAAGCATTTACGTTCTTTATTTACAGACACATTGCTTAATTTCCCTCTGAAGTCTAACAACTCCATCCCATTGCCACATCATCATTGTCAACAGTCATGTTCTAAGATTTTCAATGGGTCCTTCCAATTGTCAGAGGCAATCTCTCTATGTGCTATTTCAATTTACACAGCTCAGCTTTACCCTCCAAACCTCTGTGGGGAAACCACAGACAATGTCTACCTCTGCCAAAGGATAAAAGGAGTAAAATATTTTCCACACAGTTAAAGAATTCCATTTGTCAAATCAATCTGATAATGCTGAATGAATTGAATACGTCCTACTACCTCCCACTTAACATGAAATTGGTTTCCAAAATGGAAACCATTCAAATTGCCTTCAAGGAGTTAAAACTAGATTTATTTTAGCAATGGTATTTTATTATAAAGGCAATAACACAAAATGAATGCAGAACTACAAGTATTGTTATTGTTACTTTTTTGTCTACAACAAAAAGATAGGCAGTTCTAGACTTCTCTACAACATACTTTCTTTTTCCTGAATTAAAAAATTAATTCCCATTGTCATTTAAAAACTCAAGAAAGCGATCTACAATAAGGGATTTGGTCTGATTTTTTTTTTTAAAACCATTGTTAAAACGGAGCTACCACATGACCATTGTAATTTTTTTTTTTTAAACCATTGTTAGACCATAGAAAATCAGTTTTCGGATAAGGTTCCCATATTCCCCCAAGTTCAATTCATGCTTTCTATTAAGTACTTTGAAATTTTATTTCTTAGCAGCACAGATTCATGTTCTAAGATCCTAATAATCTATGTATGAAAACAGAAATATCTGACATAGAAGTAAAATGTTTGGCATTTAGTATTAATGAATTAAACAGGGAAAAGTTTTATCTAAAACATTCTTGCTTTCCTTAATACACAGAATGTTTCAAGAATAAAGAATAATTCATAAGTAGGGTTTCATTTATAATTTCATTTTCCAAGTTGATCATGTCTTTGTTATGATGAGCTATCTTTACTAAAACCATGTGTAGAAGAAAGTTCAAATTGCTATGGTTAGTGTAAAAAGACACTTCTGCAAAGAGGAAATGCAAATGGCCAACAGGCATATGAAAAAATATTCAACATCCCTTATAACCAGGGAAATGCAAATCAAAACCACATGATATACCACCTTAAACCAGTGAGAATGGCACATATTAAAAACACTAACAACAACAAATGTTGGCGAGGATGTGGTGAAAAAGAAACTCTCCTATGTTGGTGGGAGTGCAAACTGGCCCAATCACTATGGAAAGCTGTCAGGAGGTTCCTCAGTCTACTAAAAATGGAGCTACCATATGACCCAGCAATTCCACTCCTAGGGATCTACCCAAAGGACACAAAATATTGATTCAAAAGAACACATGTACCCCTATGTTTACTGCAGCACTATTTACAATAGGTAAAACCTAGAAACAACTCAAATGCCCAAAAATAGATGACTGGATCAAGAAGATATGTTATAGATACATAGTGGAATACTATTCGACAATCAAAAAAGATAAACTCATGTCATTCATAGCAACATGGATAGATCTAGAAGGGATTTGCTCAGTGAAATAAATCAGAAGGAAAAAGAAAAATATAGTATGGTTTCACTTAGAGGAGGAATACAGGGAAATCAAATAAGGGATCAGGGAAAAAATAATAACAATAAAAAAATAACAAGCAACTATAAATCAGAGACATTCTACAAGGGAGATGTAGGTAGAAGAATCAAACAGGGGAGGGAAAAGCACAAGGGACTATGGTGATGGTGCATGGGTTAACTGGTGGTGGGAATTCTATCACTACACCTGAGAAGAGAAAGCACACATTGTACAAAAATGAACAATGATGTAAATAAATAAATTATATAAAAATAAATAAACTTCACTGGAGTCCTAAAAAATTAAAATAAATCACTTCCTAAATATAAAGGCTTTATATTTAAAAAAATAATTTGATCTTTGTCAATACCACTAAGTATATTATAGAGCAAAAACAAGCAGGTTTAAATGACTTTTTCAGACCTTAATTTGTCATACCAATCAAAATCATTCGCAAAACTAATAATACAAAAAAAATAACAAATGTTGGAGAATTCTAGGAAAATTGGCACCCTCATGCATTGCTGGTAAACATAAAATGGTGTAGTGACTATAGAAATTAATTACTGATACACACTACATTATGTGTGAACCTTCAAAACTTGATGCTGTGAAAAAAGCCAAACATAAAAAACCACACACTGTATGATCCCATTTATACAAAATGTCCAGAACAGGCAAATCCATAGGACAAAAGCAGATTGTTGTGGCGATGGTAGCAGAGGAGTAAGGGGGAGTTGGGAATATGACTTCTTTAGTGGGTACAGTGTTTCTTTTTGGGGTGATGAAAATGTGGAATCAGATTAAGGTTGTACAAGAATATGAATGCATTTAGTACTATTAAATGATATACATTCAAATACAACTTTTTATGTTATGTGACTTTAAAATCAATAAAAGTCTAAAAAATAAACAGAATTTATATAAAATTTATAAAATTCTGCCATAAAAATCCACTTAATTTTAAATAACATTATTACTACAGACACATGGACCATGTATTTAAAGATTCTAAATAGCTACTGGCAGTGTTTCTCATCAAGCCTTATAGTTGCATCCAAGATAAAATGTTTTAAAAAAGCAAATAAAATCTCAGCATGATGTTTTTCAGCCCATGGTGGATATCAGGAATAATATCAAGGAAGAAAATAGGTTGTAGAAGAAGACATGAAAATCAGCTTTAAGCCATAGTGTGAAAAGCTTAAAGGAAGAGAACAAAAAAAAGTGGTGAGATTTTCTTAAAGAATACTTAATAACTGTTTTTGCTCTTTCTACTTTTTTTATAAATTTCTTTTCATGAGGCTAATGAGAAAATTACTGCTCAGGCATTCTTAAAGTTTCAATTCATCAACAGATCACAAGTGATGAACATGTCAATGAGCAAATTCTAATATTAAATTACTACATTGGGTTATTCATATTATACATAGTTTATTTATATTCTTCATCACTGTTTTTATCTCCGCATTTGTCATCTGCATGGAGAACAGTTCTAATCTAAATATAACATCCTTACCCTCTATAACTGAAGTGGAAACTTGTTGCTAGCATAATGATTGGTTGGTGCTTCACATTAACTTTGTATTACACAAGTCATGTCTTAAAAGTATGAAGCTAAATCTTACTCATACTAAAGGTTATTGCAGAAACAATATTTTCTTATCCATGTTCCTGGTTTCCCAGAGAATGACATTTCAATACAGAAAATGGACTTCATTATTTATATCACAAACAACCCGACTTATACAACCTCTTATTCTCCTATGAATAATTTTTAAACTGCCTAGATTATTCATTGAAACAAGTTCACCAAATTGATAACTATAATGAACTCATCCACATTTTGGTTCACAACTACAATTAAGTAGACATCATACCTTTTATCTAAAATTTTACTGTTCACACCAAGAACCAACATTTTCTTAGATATTAATTTTCTCTTTCATCAGCAGGATTTGTAGTTAATTTCCTTATGAAACTATTTTTGAAATGTTTTATTACAACATCATAATTGCTATGTGAATAGACAGCAAAGCTTTCCTAAGAAGTGAGTTAGATTTACTCACAAGGTCAATCAACGCCTCATGCCCACAAACCTGCCTAGGAGTGCCTAGGCAGATAGGAGTCTCAGCAAAATTAGAACTTGACTGCATGCCATAGATTTTTAAGATCTTTACAGAGTCAAAATTTTGGACCTCCCTGGTGGCCTAGGGCTTAAGTCTCAGCACTACCACCACAAAGGCCCACCACGAGGGCCTGAGTTCAATGCCAGGCAAGGATGCTATCCCATATGGCACAGCAGACCTCTTCTATCTCTCCCACTGCTCCCCTTAGCAGTGTTTTTCAGTAGATCTGCCTGTTCTGCTCCCCACTCTATCTCTGGTGAATCCTCTTACCACCCTCCCTGCACCTCTGGCCTCTACTCCAGTTCTCCTACACAAAAATAAATAATCTTTAAAAAAAAAAATCAAAATTGTACATTATTAAATATGAAAATACCTACAGCTCACTTATAGTGTACTATATTAAAACCCCTCTCTACCAATACAGTCCAACTGAAAAAGGTATGAGGATTATGATATAGATACACTGACTAAATATATCAGGATGCTTCAATGCTGGGAAAATAGCAAAAACACAGAGATCTCATATATCATGTATTGGATGACAAAGACTTCCATAAAGTCAGTGAAAAAACCCAACATATTTGAAATATATTTTTATTGTCACTTTTATCAAATCCATGTATCTTTGTTAAGTCATTATTTTTTCCTTATCCAAAGAGAATTCATTGGATTTTCCAGAAGGGTTTGAAGACCAATTAAGAAATTACATATCCTTACTATATTACAGTATTTCGAGTATATGAAATTCCTCTGAGCCTAGAAATAAAATTGTTCTCAGAAACAACTGTTCCCAGATACCACCATCAGAGGAAGAACACGTGGTTAATGAGTGCAAATATACATTCTAACAGAAGCAGAGTTTAAGTGCTGAAGAAAGCACAGAAAAAAATTAGGCAGAATTTCGATGTTAAGACAAAAGGCAGAGAAAAATAAAGCAAGGTCTACTGAATTAGCCAAACAAGCACAGGTCATGTGTTGGAAAAGGATCTGGCAGGCTATGGCTGGAGAATGTATCAGAATAAAGAACATCAAATATGAACTGGCATTCACTTCAAGACATTCACAGCCGGACTGGGGCAGGCTAGTTCTCAAAACCTCATGGTCTAGTATGTCTAAAACATTTCAAAATTATAATTAGGCTCAAAAGGAACTCATCATTTTAGTGGTTCTAGGAATGAAAAAAAAAAAAAAAAGCCTCATATCTCGTTTATTCTCTTGAAAAAACTCCTAAGATTCCTTTCATTTCTAGTGGTAACATTAATTATAGTCACTGAGCTTGAGAAACATAAATCAGGGGCCTCCCCGGTGGCGCAGCGGTTGAGCGCTGGGTTGAGAGGCTGCCTGAAGCCTCTGCGGTGCCGGTTCGATCCCCGACCACTGGAGGAGGGTCCCACATGGCGCGCAGACCTCTCCTGCCGCCAGCTGCTCCCCTCAGCAGTATACTTCGGTCCTTCTGCCTGCTCTGCTCCCTGCTCTGGCTCTGGTGAATTCTCTCACCCTCCTGCGCTTCTGACTATACCCAGTGCTTGTATAAATAAATAAATAAAAATCTTAAAAAAAGAAAGAAAAACATAAATCAAAGTTGCAGTGTGAGAAGTGTTCAGTGGTACAGTGTACTCAGCAGAGCACTTAACCCAGAACTGGGATATAAAGGAAGGTTTCCAGAGAAGAGTCCCTGAACTACATATGGCAAATTCCTTTCTTCAGGCTAAGCTAACATTGACTTCTTTTTTTAATAATGAAAATAAACATTCTAGGGCATTTAGAGATAGAGCTAGCTAGCCAAGGAATTACTCTACTGGTTTCTTCGTGGTTTTTTTTTTTAGATTTATTTATTTATGCATATGAGAACTGGGGTACAGGCCAGAGGTATGGGGGTAAGAGGACTCACCAGAGACATAGCTAAGGGGAGCAGCAGGTGAGACAGGAGAGGTCTGCTGTGCCATGTGGGTAGCTTCTTGGTTAGGGATAGAACTTGTGCTGCAGTGGCTGCGGATAGTTTCGTAGTGCTGCGACTTAACCCCTTGCGCCACCAGGGAGGCCCTCCTTTGTATCGTGATGTCACCACTGTTGTCCCTCCACTAGTGATATAACTTTCTTTGTTTCTTGTTTCCTTCTTTTCTTCCCCAGACTTTCTGGAATCTCTTGAAGTAGTGACATAATACACACATCCTACAACCAACCTCTGTTGGCATGTTTGGGCAACTGCTTCAAAGAGATCAGGTGTTTACTACCTACGTCTTCTGGAGAATGGCTGCGGTGACATCTAATCATCTTCATTACTTTATTTGAGTCACGTTCAGTAGACAGGCTCTCTTTAGTTTGTAATAAAAGCATTAAAACAACATCAAGCATAACTTCTAAAAAGGGATTTCTCAAAGGAATATGCCAACTATTACATGTTCTCTCCCTTCCTGCAATACATATCCTTAAAAGAGGAGAACTCAGATCTGTCCGGGGTTTACTAATGAAGATCAGACCACCATAAAATTCTTACATAAGAAAAAAAAAAGCATCATGAAAAAGTGTTAGGAGAACTTCCAGCTATAAAAGTAAATTTGGTCTAAGCTGTCACCTTGCTCAGGCAAGCAGAAGACGGATTTTAAAAGATCTTATAAGATGGGATAAGGACTTTGAACTTTATTCTACAAGGAATGCATAACCACTGAAGATTGCAACATAAAAGTGATATAGTAAGATTTGTATTTTAGAAAGAACATAGAGAAGGAGTCCACAAAATGAACCAGAAAGGGAAACAGGAAGATCATACCATAAATATGAGAGTAAGCAAGGGTTAGTCTAGAGGCATGAAGGAATGGAGAAAACTGCTGAGATGTGAGAGACACTTAAGAGATAGAATGTACAGTATTAAATGTCTGATTAAACATGACAAAAAAGAAATAAGGAGGAGTTAAAGGTAGTGCTCAGGCTTCTGACTTAGGTCTAGGTGTATGATACCAGCACGTACTCAGGGAAGGAAGAGAAGAGTAAGGACATACATATATAGAAAGATGAATTCAACATGCGAAAGAATGAAGCTTGACTACCACTTCACACCATGCACAAAAACCAACTCAAAATGGATTAAAGAACTAGACATAAGACCTGAAACCATAAAATATACAGAATACAGGCAAAACACTACATGACATGCACCTCAAAGACATCTTTACAGACACATCACCCAAAGCAGTGATAGTGAAGGCAAAGATAAACAGCTGGGACTACGTCAAATTAAAGAGCTTCTGCACAGCAAAAGAGACAATAACAAAAACAAAGAGAAACCCCACCAACTGGGAGAACATTTTTGCACACAACACATTTAACTAAAGGACTGATCACAAAAATCTACAAAGAGCTGATGAGACTCAAAAAGAACAAAGAAAATAATCCAGTCAAAAAAATGGGCAGAAGAGCTAAAAAGAAAATTCTCCAAGAGGAAATGCAAATGGCCAACAGGCATATGAAAAAATGTTCAACATCACTTGTAATCAGGGAAATGCCAATCAAAACTACAATGAGATACCATCTTACACCAGTGAGAATGGCACATATTTAAAAAATCCAGCAATAACAAATGTTGGTGAGGTTGTGGAGAAAAAGGAACTCTCCTGAACTGTTGGTGGGAGTGCAAAATGGTCCAACCACTATGGAAAGCTGTGTGGAGATTTCTGGACCTACTAAACATAGAGCTTCCATATGATCCAGCAACTCCACTCCTAAGTATTTACCCAAAGGACACAGAAACATTAATTCAAAAGGGCACCTGCACCCCTATATTTATAGCAGCACTATTTACAATAGCTAAGCTATGGAAACAACCCAAATGCCCAAAAATAGATGACTGGATCAAGAAGATGTGGTGCGTATATATATATATACATACACACACACACACACACACACACACACAATGGAGTATTACTCAGCAATCAAATAAGATAAACACATGCAGTTTGCAGCAACATGGATGGAGTTGGAAGGGATCATGCTCAGCGAAATAAGCCAGAAAGAAAAAGAAAAATACCAGATGGTCTCACTCATAGTATGAATTTAGAAATCCTAAATAAGGGACCAGGAACTATTTGCAATAAAGTAAAAATCAAAGTCAACAAGCAACTTATAGACCAGAGACACAGTACTGTGGGGGGTGGGGGGAGGAGAAGAGGGATTGGGGTCAGAAGAAGGGGGTGGGAATTGTATGGGGAATATAACCAAAATGAAAATGCATACATTATACAAAAATGAAAAATGATGTAAGAATTACATAAAATAAAATAATTTATTAAAAAAACAAAAAATAAACTTAAAACACTGACAAAAAAAAGAAAGATGAATTCAGTTTAGGGCATGTTGAGTATAAGATATTTGGGGCATCCATGTACCTTGTCCAATAAGCAATGGGCTATGTGAGTAGGAAGGCTAGGAGACCTCTCTGAACTAAAGACAAATGTGGGTAACAACACCACACAGAAAATAATTAAATCTATAGGAATGGATGAGATAATTCAGAGAGGATGAGAAAAGTAGGACTGAGTCAAGGATAATATGAATGTGAAAACTATGGAGGGTTGAACTGATATGTGGGCATTTAACTAAAGAAACAAGGAGCATCGGTAGGTTAATCTTAATCTTGACAATAGTTAAGGTAGCAAAGTCTTGTACCTAGGGAGAATTTGCACTGGTTCTCCTGGGAAAATTAGCAGTCCTATGACACGAAGTGTGTACCCAATCTGCGCTGGCTCTAGGTTCTAGGGTCTACCCACCACCTTCACAAGGACTATAGTCATCCAAAATAAATAAAAATCAGTGAAAACAAACTGGAAAAATCAATGTTGTTCTAATTTCCCTTTTCTTAGTAGATTAAAAACTGATTCCATCTGTGCAGTCAAGTGATGTATATTAAATACAAGACTTATTCTGTACTATTAATGCAATCTCAATGTCACAACAGGACAGAACATACCTAGTATCAGATGTAATTTCATTGCTATAAAACATAGTGACTCTACATTTTGGTTCCAGGCTTTTAAAATACTATGGTATATGTGGTTTTGAGTAAGATTCTAAGTTGTAGTCATGATCTTAGTTTTTTTTTATTCAAGTGCTGACAGAAAATAAATAAAGTTTAGTCTGACCTCTCTCTCACACACACACACACACACACACACCCCATTTACCCAACTTTTAACTTTATCTGAATCTTAAGGAGACCCTTGCAAAGTGACAAATATGTGTAGAATTTAGGTTAATCAATAACTAGTTTCTAAAATCTATTGAATTTTTAACTGAACAATATCAAGACTCCTATTAATTTTTAGTGAGTAATAACTAGAACTTGAAATTTTTCCAATTTCAATTAGGATTTCTTCAAAGATAGAGAACATACTATTTTAAGGAATTCTATTCAGTTCATCTGCATATTCATTTAATTGCTTCAGTAACAATTATCTACATTCAGACCACATTTTAGTAAAAAGTTATCTATATTTAATTGCCTTCTAGAAGCAAAACCTTTTAGAAGCCCCACAACAGGTTCTATACCTCAGTCAATACTTAACATTTCTTCATATAAAAACTACTAACTATTCAGTCATGTTTACCACAAATATAAAACATTTCTCTATTTTCAAAACCATCTCCTGAATTTCCACTTTGATCTGATATCACAGTTTTTGTCATGATAGTTTGCCTTTGCTGGCATATTTTTCTTGCAGCCACGACATAGGCTAGTCCCTTCTATAATGTATCAGGAAATCCTGAGAAGTGAGGACTTATCAGCCATCTCTTCAAAAAGCCTTACACCCAAAAGTCACTTGATATTAGTATCCAGCTGATTCTGTGGTCTCACAAACAGAAGGAATCAAAACAGAGGGAATCAAAAAGGAGTTAGGTTAATACTTATCTTGCTTAATATATTTATATAAATTTGTATATTAAGATACTTGTTCACCGCCACCTTCTTCACCTCACCTACCTATCTGCATCCAGTGTGAATGCAGATTAAAGTCAAGTATAAGTGTAAGGCTGGTTAAGAAAAGGGAAGATGTCTGAGGAATTAGAAATGCAGAGAAAAAAATGATCAAAGGAATATGACTAAAAGGAAAATTTAAGCCCAGTATTATAAAAGGATATATAATAATAGAGCATTGATGTCAGATGATGACCCAGAAAAAGAAACCTGTAGGAAATAAATTCAATCTTGTGCTAAAGTCGATCCCTAAACCACATCTCATAGGACAACTGACAATTTTAAAATCCCAATCCAGGGACGTGTGGTTATCCTATCCTGGTACTTGTTATGCCAAATATTATTGCTGACTTGGGGTGCTTCTGAGTCAGTTGCAAGGACCACCATCATATCCATTCCCTGCCAAGAGACCCACAGGCTAGGGAGAGCCTGTGGCAAAGACATGACCATGGCAGGCCAAAGACTACACAAAATATGCCTAGTAGAGAGGATAAAATTAAAAGAAATGTAAGAGAAATAAAGACAAGGGAGGATGAGAAGAGAAACACAGCATCCAAGTGGGTTATTTCTATATGTGGGGAAAAGCAAACATCTGGAATTACTTGATGCTAAGCACCACCAAATTTAAGACTTTGTTCCTCTCTTGCAATTATATCTTAGTAACACCACACAAAGGAAAAACAGACCTACAGGCAAAATGAAAGAGTGGTTAGAGTGGGTGTGATAATAACCATTAAAAAATAACATACATTTTTAGAGTAATGGCACAGCTAATTGCACAAAGAATATTCCTGACAGACCTGGAGCCACATTCATCCTAAATTCTTTAGTAAAATGAGCAAACTGCAGACAAATGTATTTCTACAAAAATATGTCTGTATAAGCAAAGGAAAAATCTTTAAACGATTCCAAAATTACTGCTGGTCTTTCTTACAGGTGATTTTTACTTTTCTTTTCCTTAATATTTCCGTGTATTTCAATTTAAATAAAATAAAATAAATTCTTAAATTAAATGAAAAATTATCTCCTTCCATATAATTCAGTCTTTACCCTGAATTAAATGTGTATGAGATTTACAAGGAACCCCTTTGACATACAACACAGCTTTGGGAGAGGTGCTTCCACTCAGGGAGAAGGACCACTGGCCATGTCCAGCTGCATTACACATGAGTTTGAAGACCAACAGAGGTGTGTGTATCCAGCATCTCTACTCACTAGTACAGTGACCTGGGCCAATTCTGTGAAATTGCTGAGTACCATCTTCACTTAGCATCAGTAGTGGAGTAATAGCAATGCTTCATGATAGGATTATTTTGAGAACTCTTGTGCATCCTTCCCATATAGGATGAGTGGACCAAGTATCGGGGGATCAATGACCAACTCTATACTCTTATCTCATGAAACAATCTGTGCTAAATAATGCCAGATTGTTTGCCCCTTTCACTGAACTCCCATTAGTCTGGGATTTCTCAATGCTCAGCATAGCAGATGGATTACCGATGCAGTCTTCTAAAGCTTGTGTACCTACTACCTGCAGAAGAGAGAGCAGAAAAAACATTCAGTAGAGTAAATCAGGAAAGCAGGTGGGCAGAGGACAAGTACATGCTTATCCAAGTTCTTTGTCTTACAAATATATAAATAAGCCTGCAGACACAGAAAACATTTAAGGACATATACTGCAAAAATGAACCAAATGTAGAGCAGGATAGTCACATTTTACTCAGTGTGACTGATTACATTTAAGCAATGTATTCCCTGTAATAGTTGTTCATTTTTTAGTACTATGGTGGCAAAGTTCTGTGTCTATGTCATCTTTACCATAGCCACTTGTCCCATGTGTCTACTGAGCACATGAAATATGTATACTGCAACTGAGGAATAAATTTTTAAATTTTATTTTAATTAATTTAAATTTGAATCATCATATATGGTTGTTGACTACAGTATTGGGTGGCAGAGATCTAAATCTCAAGTTAATGGCTTGTGCTAACTCACACATGTGGATACAGATGAGTAAACTAAGTTTAAAAAGCAAATGGTCAAACAGGAAGCAAATAAATAAAAGACACACACACAACAACAAAAGCCTAGCACCATGTTAAGATTCTCTTGTTCCATATAGAGTTTACCTTGAATAAGCAGAGGGCTGATCTCAACCTACCTTAGTTTGCTCAGGCTGCCAGGACAAAAAAAAAATCTGGATAGCCTAAACAACACAAATTTAGTTTCTCACAGTTTGGGAAGCTAAAAATTCCAAGTCCAGTTTTGGAAGCTGGATGGTTTAGTTCCTGGGGAGCATCTTTCCCCCAGCTTATCGATGATTGCCGACAATCTGTGCTCATAGGACCTCTTCTGTTTGTGTGCTCACGGAAAGAAAAAGATTCCTCTTCCTTTTCTTATTAGGTCACCGTTCCTACTGGATTAGGAACCCACCCTTATTGCCTCATTTAATGTAATTCATCTCCCTAATGTCCTTGCCTCCAAATATAATTACGTTGGGGGTTAGGGAATTAACATATGAACTTGAAGGGAACAAAATTTAGTTCACAGCTCAACTTTTTTTTAATATTTATTTATTTATTTTACACAAGAACCAGGGTACAGGCCAGATGTGCGGGAGGGTGAGAGGACTCACCAGAGATAGAGCGGGGAACAGAAGAACAGGCAGACTGACGAAATACACTGCTGAGGGGCACGTGTGCAACACGTGTGTTGTGCTGCGGCCACGACAGGAGAGGTCTGCCGTGCCATGTGGGACCCTCACCGGCTGGCTGGGATCAAACCAGCGCTGCAGAGGCTGTGGACAGCTTCACAGCGTGGTGCTCAACCACCTGCGCCACTAGGGGAGGCCCTCACAGCTCAACTTTCCAGTCTCTCATAACTAGCTTTCTAATCATGAGTTGCAAAATTTCATCAACTATACTTCTTGTCAATAATTCATAATCTTTCAGAGGCTTAGTTTTCTGCCTACCCTCTATCTGCTATCCACCAGTTTATACCTGAGCAAAGCATTAACCCTGACATGAGACACCTCCGAAATTTATCAAGATTAAAACTTAACTTTGGTCCTCAAAATGACTTTATACTTCATAAACTGAATGTGCAGAAAAGAATAAACATAGCAAGTTATAGAGACTGCTTTCCTTAGACAGGACTAATTGTAGGGTTGGCCCTTGGGGTCTGGGAACTCAGATACTAGCAAAGTTCCCACCTACCTAAAAGCTAAAATGACTCACCATTCCTTAAGAGTTTGTACAAAAATGTAATTTATACTAAACATCTGCTTTCCTTCTAAGGATCTGGAATTTTGGTACCTTCTAAGAAAGAGAATGATCATGTGACCAACCCCCCCCCCCAAAAAAAAACCTTAGATAATGAGTTTCCCTGATGGACATTTTACACCTGTTACCACAATCCTGTTAGAGGAAGTAAGTGTGTCCTAAGTGACTCCATGGAGAGAAGACTCTTGGAAGCTTATGCCTGGTTTCCTCCAGATTTCATCCCATGCACCTTTTCCCTTTGCTGATTTAGCTTTGTATAAACCATAACCATTTGGACAACTATATGCAAAATCCTGTGAGTCTTCCTAGTAAATCAACCAAACTGAAGATCTTGAGGACTCTCAACATATCAATCAATCAATGAGCTATAAATTCTTAACTCACACCCTCAAAAGAACCCCATACTCCTGTATTTTAATCTTTACAGGGATTCCAACCCATAATTCTGCCAGGTTTGGCCTTATCCAGTCTATATTCTAATCCTATACTCTAGTAGTTCTAATTACTACAATCACACAAACTAAGAGTGACCATGAACTTTCTCTCAATTTTATAACTAGGCTTCTATATCTGGGATAAATATTCTCCAAGAGAAAGAAAGAAGCTTTCTTTAATACAAAAATGTTTGTTTTCTAACGATAATGTTCCCAAGTGTTTCTCTGAGTTTAGCTTCATTTTTCTTGATATACAGCATTTCTTCAATATGCCTAGAATACTCTTCCATCATACACCATGGGGTCCTATCTTCTGCCCTCTTACATCTCACTTTGCATGGACCATTCCATTTACTTTCCTAACTTTAAAAGATCCTACCTGTGACCCCCAAATATATAACCAGTCTAATCATGTATCCCGAGGCTCAGAATCTTATCTCCAACCACCAACAGGACAAGTACATCTATGGATTATACCAATCAATCCTTAAACTGATGTTCTCCTTAACACTTCTGTTCAAAAAGCTCGATTTTGATCTGTCTGCTTTGAAACTCAAATTGATCTGGTCATAGTTACAATATCACAGCAATCCAAAGCTATACAAGACTATTAAATACTTTCATTAACATGTCTTTTCGGTAGTCTAGTCTACCCTGCTGTTATTTAGTAGTTTCACTATTCTAGCAGAGCTTAGTGCAATGCCATGCACAAAGAAGCTATTCAACAAGTGTTCATTCAATAAAGTAATATCATTATCTGGATTATGTTATCAGTTCTGGACCAAACAGAGCATCTGTGCTAGTAGCAAAGCTGTACTTAGCAATATCACTACTAGTAACTTCATTTTATTAGTTATACATGAACCAGAATTTTCAAAACAATGGTTTGAAATAACCAAATGTTCACTTTAGAGAGAAAATGCAGATGGAGGAAAAATTTAAATTTTAAATTAAATCATTAAACCATTTAAGGGAAAACAAAAGGAGTGTTTGTTGGAGGAATTTTCAGATAAATATGGCAGATCAAATAGATAGATGCTCTCATTCCTTCCTTAAATCCTACTAAAATGACAATAACAATTTAATTTTGTTTTTAATGCACAAACTTATAAGGATGAGAATAGAAAGATAAAATAGCAACATAATTTCACAAGATAGACAAGTGGTAACTGATTTAGTAGACTGGAGAAAAATTGAATGTGAGAGGAACAAAAGGAAAATTAAAACCAACTTAAGACACTGCCTAAAGAGAATTTTAAAAAAGTATCCAAAGACAATACCAAAGGCAGTGCACAAAACAGTAGTACTAAGGGAAAGTACCAAGGTAAGGGAGACAGATCACTGTCTTTGGGTTCTCATCCATTTGTTCAATTGCAAGACACCATTCATGCTCAGACTCCAACAATAGGGTTTATTTAATAGGAGATTTGGAAAAAGAAAGAGTTCCTAAGCCCACAAGTAGCTGGATGCCTAACCTTAGATAGTGTCAACAGTGTCCAGTAGTTCTCAACAACATTTTGCCTGCTTAGGCAAAATGTTGCAGGCCTGTTAATAAGGGTCTGGAGCTAATGGTGCAGTGGTCAGCAGTGTACCAAGGTCCAACTCATGGTGTAGCTGGAGGTGCTCATAGGTGGAGTCACTGAGGTGACACCACAGCAGCCCACAGCAACAGGCTGAAAGCCAGGCTGAACAGCACTAGATACTGGATCAGACTGTGATGGACTCAAAGCACCAAGAGACAGTGCTGAAGAACCACAGGCAGTAGATAGCTCTCAAATGTGGCCAGACAGAGCGCCACTCACCATAACTAGTGCTGGTCAGCACCAGTAATCAGGGCGCAGTGTTAGACACCAGTGCTACAGATCTTTGTGAGCTACTGGTATGAACCAATAGCCAACAGCAATTTGAGACACTGGGCTGAGGCTGATGGTGCTCCTTGCAGGCAATGTCAGAGGCAGGGCCAGAGGAAGGTACAGCATTCATATCTCTGTGAAGATCTAAGGAAGTCTGGAGGTCTGTAAGTTTATGGGGGTCTGCTGAGTGCTTCTTCACAGACTGGTTGCTGAGTGCCTCTTTTCTCTTTAGAGGCTGGCTGCTTCTTCATTCTTCAGAGGCTAACTCCGCAAGTTGCTTCCTGCCCTGCCTTATACCATCTTCAATGGTCCCACCCTATAAGCTTGATTGAAGCATTTTCAATCCTACGTGTCTGATTAGTCCGATTAGCACCAATCAGTTTAGCTGCCATTTTCTATCCACATAATTAGCTCTAGCCCTTGACTGATAGTTGGAGAGTCTGAACCTGATTAGTCCATTTAGTTTGAACCTGATTGGTCCACTTAGCTCAAACCTGATTAGTCTATTTATGATCCTGGCTCTGCATATAAAAGGGAGAAGCTCACCCCCTGCCCAGACTGATATGCACTAAAGTCAGGGCAGGCTCATGAGCCAGAGGGCCCCAGTTTCAAACTGATTTTACATCTAATTTTATATCACTAGATATTTACAGGAACAGGAAATGAGAACATCTTGGACATCAGAAAATAGGGATGAAAAGGAACTAAAATAAAGTCAACTGACTTAAAGTCTATCTAAGAGGCATTTACAGCACCATATCTCCATTCCAACTCCTAGCAGCTCCCAAACTGACCAAAAAGAGGTGCTTTATTTTCTAGAGATGAAAAACAGAGTGTCTCTGGACCAAAAGTCAACAGACAGAACTGAAAAGAAAACAACAGTTCCACAAATGGGCGAGGGTATTGTGTTAGGGGTTAAATAAAAAAATGTGTAAATGGTAATAGAGAATGCTGAAACCTCACCTCCTACCCACCCACTACGAATTTGTTCTCCAATCAGGCCCTAGAATAATGGTAGTTTGACTTACAGATGAAAAGCAACTCTGTAAATTTAAGTAAAAATCTAGAGATACAGACATGAGAGGTCTCCCAACACATAGTCCAACTAGGTCATCTTAATGGGAATCTAAAAGTTAGCTAAGTATCTCCATGTACTCAGATCTTGCAATCAGCTTTTCAGTTCACATTCTAAATATAAGCAGACAACCACAGAATGTTACCAAACATCTGAAGAAATCTCTCATGTGAAAGATGGAAGTCAAAATATACAAATAAAAAGCAACATGGAAGTCATCTGGGAGGGGGGGAGAGCCTTAAAAACTTTATTTAAAAAAAAAAACAAAAACCTGACACTAGTATTTTACAGAAGACAGGAGACAAAACTATATCTATATAACAAGAGAACATTGACAAAAAGAACATTCAGTGGATGGTCTTGGAAATTAAAAACAGTAGAAGTGAAAAAGAGAGGAAAGAATTTAAACTTGAAAAATGTCTCAAAAAAGAGCAAAAAGGGCCTCCCCTGTGGCGCAGCAGTTGAGTGCTGGGCTGCAAAGCTGCCCGCAGCCTCTGCAGCGCCAGTTCGATCCCCGGCCACCAGCAAGGGTCCCACAAGGTGCAGCAGACCTCTCCTGCCACACCCGCTGCTCCCCTCAACAGTGTATTTCGTCAGTCTGCCTGTTCTGTTCCCCACTCTGGCTCTGGTGAATTCTCTCACCCTCCCGCACTTCTGACTGTACCCAGTGCTTGTATAAATAAATAAATCTTTTAAAAAAAGAGAGAGAGCAAAAAGACATTGTGATAAAAAGTAGGAGCAAGTTAAGAAAATCAG
This sequence comes from Talpa occidentalis, assembly GCF_014898055.3. Classification (NCBI taxonomy): domain Eukaryota; kingdom Metazoa; phylum Chordata; class Mammalia; order Eulipotyphla; family Talpidae; genus Talpa; species Talpa occidentalis. The sequence continues at coordinate 75,219,184 of NW_023605083.1, forward strand.
AGGATCAGCCTCAGATCAAACTCCAAATAAAAGAGCTCAAAAGAAATGGAGAAAAAGACAGAATAAACAAAACTTTTCTTAAACGAAAAGACAAGAGATTCCAGATTAGAAATGCTAATCAAATGCCAGACAATGCATGAAAAAAAGATTCACATCATAGCACAGCATCCTGAAACTCTAAACACACTAGAAAATAGAAGGAATTGAAACAATTCCTTCACAATTTTGAAGGAAAATAATTTCCAACCTGTAGTTATGTATCCAGACAAACTATCAATCCAGACAAACTATCTATGTGGGGATGGGCACATAGATCCCCACCACTCTGTATGCTCGCAGTATTTCCTTGACATTCTTGCTGTGTTGGGCACCACGCACACATTATAATAATGACATTATAATAATGACATAATAATGACATTCAACAGACAGTGACCAGAAATAGTTTACCTAGCACACATCATTTTAAGGATGTAGTAGAGGATGTTCTCCACCAAAAGCAGGGAGAGAACCAAGAAAAAAGACATAGTAATCAGAACAGAAGAATGGAAAACAATGAAGGAAATTCCTGGGAAGACTTAAGCGCTTTTAAACAGAAAAAACAGGGCTATTTGTATAAGCATGGATTTCCTACTCAAAATAAGTATTTAAAGTAAATGTCAACAGTTAAAAGAAACCCCCACAAACTCTCAACTTTTTTTTTTTTTTTTGGTGAGCACTTAGGTTTCCCAGTACTTTTTTTGTGCAGAGCCAAGAGAGGGAGGATCTTGTGCCTAAAAAGGTCCTGGACCTCTTGGTGGTGAAACATAGTTTGTGCTGGTGAGGCAGGACCTGGTGGAAAGTAAGAACTTGATCTTCCAGTGGTAGAATTGTTTGACTGCTGGCTGGCAGCACTTGCTTACAATTATCTCTTCCACCTTCAAGATCAGGATGGAGCTGATCCATGTGCAATGCCTGGCACCATATCTTCGTAGCACTGGGTGATAGTACCCACAGTGGTCAGGTCCTAGCATCTCCCCATACATACTCTGGGTGCTGCTCCAGGAGTCATAGCCAAGCCTTATGACAAAGTTTTTCACCTGCAGAGGGGGTTTCTCAAACACCTGCCCAGAGTAGACAATTTTCCCCAAAGACTTCATCTTCAACTGAGACACAAATTACCAAAGTAGGACTTAGCAACAATGTGATTAGGCCCAAAGATTCACATGCAGTAGAGGGGTGATGCATGGCATTTGGGGATGGGCACATAGATCCCCACCACTCTGTATGCTCGCAGTATTTCCTTGACATTCTTGCTGTGTTGGGCACCACGCACACACAAAAAAGGGGGAGTCAAAATAAACAGCATTATGACTACTGTGATATCATTGTGATACCAACCAAGTATATTGACAGATATACCCAAATTCTTCTGAATGAGGAATTACCATCTTAGCTATATGCTTTCGCAATTACCAACTCGTGATAATAGTTGGCTTCAATTCTCCTGATCAGAAAAACTTTACTAGAAATTAAAGTTTAAATATAAATGAGAGAGATTCAACTGTCCTCTTTTGATAAATGTTGCCTCTTTTTAGCCAACGACTATGGACAGTTTGCCATTAGTGATTAAACTGCATTATTACCCAATTAAAGACTATACCAGAGTCGTATTCCACCAAAAGCAGGGAGTAAACCAACCAAGAGGATACAGAAGTTTCTCCCAAAGTTAATAAATTCAGTAAAGGCAAATGAAATTTTAAAGTGTAGTTACCAATAAATTAAGCAAGCAGAAACAAAACAACCACTTGGACCTCCCCCCTCGGAACCATTCTTCCCCTACCCCCAGTGCACTCAAAGGACTTCTAGTGCATCCTTCTATACTCTTATTTTGACAAAATCATAGACTATTTCATAAGAAATCAGAACAAAGAATGTGGCTCTAGGAAATAATACAATGCCAAAATTGGACCACATCAGTTATCCTAGTAAGTGGAAAATATGGAGAAAAAGATATAGGTGATTTTGAATGCTTACCCCACCCTGGTCTAGCTTAAAGACAAGATTCCAAGAAACATATTCATAATCACTTAGAAAAAAATTATTTCCTTAAATACAGCATCCCAAAGTGTTATATTAATAGCATTCTAAAGTGTTATATTAACACCATCCTAAAATAACAATTTTTTTAGTATCTTTCATGTTTTTTAATTGAGCAATGCAATTGGATTCCATCAATAGCTAATTTTTATCAATTTTAATTCAAGCAAATTCATTTAAAAAGCAAAAAGAATGTATAAAATACTTACAATGTATTTCTGCATTCCTACAATTCAAAAGCAATAAGATGAAATTTTTTCAGGCTGTGAATAAACATGCCATACTTCAAACTAAAAGTATATCTATTCCAAAATGAGGGGTGAAAATAAAGCTCAAAAAGAAATGACTTCCCAACCTTGAATTCAGTGGCATTAATATTAATGACAACTCCACTAATTTCAAAGGCATGTCCCAGAGTGTTTACATTATAAAAAATGGGTTTGGAATGTCATCTTCAGTAAATTTTAAATTGTTTAATCTGAGGTTTTGCTAGATTTGTAACAGCTGCACTTGTGTTTACAACTATATTGAGATCTTTACAGCATGGCACTCCTTTACACATTTTTTAGATCTGGTGGGTATAAACATGTTATACTAATCAATGGAAATGAGTTTGGTATCTCTCTATAGCTACAAGCTGAGTCAGAATAAAATTTTGTTTTGGATTAAAATTATTAACATTGTACAACAAATGCATAAGGAGTTTCAGAAGTTTTATGGTATTGGTTACAGAAGGACAGGACAAAACCTTCCACTCACAAACATTTGAAAATGACAGTTTGTGTTTGGAATTCAAATTTTGTTTAGGGAAAAGATATGCATATCAAATACACCGTGGATCTAATTTGTTTGCTGGCATTCATTGAAGGTCTCAGGGCATATTAACAAACAGAAACTGGTTAGGCATATTCAAAAATTACATTTCTTCTAATGCCTCTATTTATATAGTAAAGACAACAAGAAGCCTGCCAATGATTTGCGTAAGAAAGCTTCAATAAGCAGCAGCAGCAACCAATATCAGCAAGTAAAGGATGTGAAACTGATGGTGCAATGAAGAGAGCACTCTGAGTTTGTTTCCTGGGGTAACAGTCAACACTATCCTCGGTTTCCTTCTTCATAAACATTTCAAAGAGAAGCTATTATTGAAAGCGAATGTTCTCTGCTACAATTAGTCACTAAAATCTTGGGTTCTTGTAGTAACTGAAAAGGTTATAAAGCCAAAACAATTAAGACATTAAAAAGCGGCACAAACAGAAGTAACCACAGAAGTTCTTCAGCAGTTATGATTTTCTTAGGCAATCTCTCCAAACCTCCTCCCTAATGCCAATCTAATTTCTTTTTTAAGTCTTTGTTCCATTCTTCACGTATTAAAAAAACTAGCAACAACAAATGTTGGTGAGGTTGTGGACAAAAAGGAACTCTCCTGCACTGTTGGTGGGAGTGCAAACTGGTCCAACCACTATGGAGAGCTGTGTGGAGATTTCTGGACCTACTAAACATAGAGCTTCCATAGGATCCAGCAAGTCCACTCCTAGGTATTTACCCAAAGGACACAGAAACATCAATTCCAAAGAACACCTGCACCCTTATGTTTATAGCAGCACTATTTACAATAGCTAAGCTTTGGAAACAGCCCAAATGCCCAAAAATAGATGACTGGATCAAGAAGATGTGGTACATATATACCATGGAATATTACTCAGCATTCAAAAAAGATAAACACATGCAATTTGCAGCAACATGGATGGCGCTGGAAGGGATCATGCTCAGCGAAATAAGCCAAAAAGAAAAAGAAAAATACCGGATGGTCTCACTCATAGTAGGAATCTAGAAAACTTAAATAAGGGATCAGGAAAATGAATAACTATAAGAAAGTGAAAATCAAAATCAACAAAAAACTATGAACCAGAGATACTTTTTGGGGGATGGGGGCCGGGAGGGGAGGGATTGGGGTCAGAATGGGGCATGTGCAGTTGTATGGGGGAACATAAAAATAAAATTTATTATTTAATTAAAAAAAAATAAAAAAATAAAATTAAATTAAAAAAAGTCTTTGTTCCATTCTTTTTTTAAATTTTTATCTTACCCTGCCACATATGGTTATTGCAAGAATTATATACAATCTGTGTCAGAATAATTTGGGAAGTGTGAAACTTATTTAATAGAGCTAATAACTTAGGTGATATTAGAAATGAGCCAAGAAATCAAAGTAGGGGGAAGAATTATGCTGATAAAAATCAATAAAGTTTTAAAAATCAATTTTAAAAGCTGATTTCTAAAGAGCATATGGTATATTGTTTTTCAGAAATAATAATGGGCTTTTTTCTTGTCAAAGTTTGAAACTTTGAACTTACCAAAGACTATAGCTTCTAGTAGTTATTTCCCCCAAAGTATGATGAATTTATTTTGAACTACCCATTAGTTTTCTCTAAATGTTAGTTTCACAACTGAATGTATTTCAAAATGGTTCAAAAATAAGTAAATCATTTTAGACAAAGATCATAACTTCAAACAGCCACACTGAGTAGTTAAGTGAATAAAGCACCTAGGAGACAAAATACCATCCAAAGAAGACGGCCAGAAGTCAGCTGTTGCCAAACTAGAAGTCAAATTTAGTGTTTCACTATCATTTAAGAATTATGAATTTGAATTTGAATTTGCTTACTGCTTAAATTTCAGTAAATGACAATAATCTGGAAACATTATGTAAGGCACAGAAAACACACCTGCAAAGCCCCTCCCACTGAGGTTCTGGCACTACTGCGAGTGCCCCCTCCCCACTTCTCCCTACCTCACCCAGCTTACAGAGGCTGACTTCAGTGGCCAGGCTTGATGGTGGTCCAAGGTGCTAGCCTGGTTTGAGTGCCAGACTCCCAGACCCCTAGGGGCTCCAGCACCTGGACCTAAAATCTGCTTTCAGGCAAGACAATAGGCAGTGGGTGGCAGACATTTTACTGCTCACGACCAATGGCCCTAGTAAAGGGGTTACAGGTGCAGAGTGCCTTTAGCCCCACTGAGGCCGGCTCTGGCTGTGGGACTACCATTCTCTGAGCCTGCGCTGAGGTCATGGTAGATTGGGTCTGTGAAGGCACCAAGTTTTTCCTTTCTTATTTGGCATCTTGCTCATAGAATGGACAAATCAGTTGTGAGAGAATGAACCAATCATGTTCAATGAGATCATTAGTTAAATATTTGGATCAAAAATCAGGATGGACTGATTGGTGTTAAATAGTCCAATCAATAACTTGGGGTTGAAAATGGTCCAATCAGGTTTGTAGGGTGGGGGACCCTGAAAAGAGTATGTAAGGCATGGCAGGAGCCAGTTAAAAATACACTATTCCTGGACTCTGAAGAAAGAAGAATGAAGAAGCATCAGCAGCTGACCTCTAAAAAAAATGAGAAGCTGAAGACTGTCTCAGAGACCTGGCTTCTGCAATTGCCTCTGACCCTACCTCTGACATTATCTCAAAGGAGCACCATAAGCCTCAAACTTATAGTTGTTTGTTCTTGGTGTAGGCTAATAACTCACAAAGAGTTGTTAACACGAGTGTCCTGTGACACCTCCTGGTGACCAGTACTACTGGTCAGTGCTGTCCAGCACTGTTGATAGGTGACTGGCATGCTCAATCTGGGTCAACTTTGAAAGCTCTTGACTGCTTCTGATTGTCTGGCAGTGCTTCCTAGAATTGTTGCCTCTGTTGCTTTCTGGTCCAGTTTCCCATGCTGTCCAGCCCAGCCTGTAGACTGTTGCTATGGGCTACTGTGGTATCATTTCAGCAATCCCACCTGTGAGCACCAACCATGAGTCAGATTCTGGCCCACTGCTTACTGGTATGCCACAAGCTCTAGGCCCCTGTTGAAAGGACAGCACCATTTTGAATGAGTGGCCCTTTGTTTGGGACTTCTGGACATTGTGGACACTATCTGGGGTGAGAGAGCTGGCCTCTTGTGGCCTTAGATGCTTTTTATTTCCTGTTTGTTAAATAAATCCCACTGTTGTTATTCTCTGCGCCTGAGTGATCTTGCAATTGTGTGCAGGTGAGAACCCATAGGGAGTGACCTGTCCGCTACCTTGGCACTGTCCTTTGACCTGCTATAACTGTTTCAGAATGAAAGCTTAAGTGACATACACTACTATAATGCCATCCCTAAAACAACCTGTGTGGTCACCCACCTTATCCCCCAGTGCCCAAGGCTGGAAGTGAAGGACTCTATGAGTTGGTACAGATGGAAGATGAAAAGATCTAGATCCCTGAGACATCCAGGAAACGGCAGGCAATCTGTACAAAAAACAACAACAACAACAAAAAAAACTGTACAAAAGAAACAACAGATATGCAGAAGACTCTGAAACCAGAAAAAATTAGCACTTGTATTATTTTAAGCTACTGAGATTTAGGAATTTATTATCACAATTAGCACTTACTTTGACTTTGTTCAATATTTGTCAAACAAATGCTGAAATAAATACATGCTTCAGTCAAACTAACAATCTAGACATCAAAAATTTAAAAATCCCTGTACCTCACAGTTGGTTGATGCCGAATGACCTGAGACATCAACAGTTGCTCTGTCATGAAGCATAGAAAGAGGATGTCTTATGACATACACCTCAGTAACAGCTTTACAGATACATCACCCAAAGCAGTGATAGTGAAGGCAAAGATAAACAGCTGGGACTACATCAAATTAAAGAGCTTCTGCACAGCAAAAGAGACAATAACCAAAACAAAGAGAAACCCCACCGACTGGGAGAACATTTTTGCACACAACACAAATGATAAAGGACTGATCACAAAAATCTACAAAGAGCTGACGAGACTCAACAACAACAAAGAAAATAATCCAGTCAAAAAATGGGCAGAAGAGCTAAAAAGAAACTTCTCTGAAGAGGAAATGCAAATGGCCAACAGGCATATGAAAAAATGTTCAGCATCACTTGTCATCAGGGAAATGCAAATCAAAACTACCATGAGATACCATCTTACACCAGTGAGAATGGCACATATTAAAAAAACTAGCAACAACAAATGTCGGCGAGGATGTGGAGTAAAAGGAACTCTGCTGCACTGCTGGTGGGAGTGCAAACTGGTCCAACCACTGTGGAGAGCTGTGTGGAGATTTCTTGTCCTACTACAGATAGAGCTTCCATATGACCCAGCAATTCCACTCCTAGGTATTTACCCAAAAGACACAGAAACATTAATTCAAAAGGGCACCTGCACCCCTATATTTATAACAGCACTATTTACACAATAGCTAAGCTATGGAAACAACCCAAATGCCCAAAAATCGATGACTGGATCAAGAAGATGTGGTACATATACACCATGGAATATTACTCAGCATTCAAAAAAGATAAACACATGCAATTTGCAGCAACATGGATGGCGCTGGAAGGGATCATGCTCAGCAAAATAAGCCAGAAAGAAAAAGAAAAATACCGGATGGTCTCACTCATAGCAGGAATCTAGAAAACCTAAATAAGGGACCAGGGAAAAACCTAATTATAATAAAGTAAAAATCAAAATGAACAAGTAACTATAAACCAGAGACACACTACAGGGGGTGGGGGGGAAAGAGAAGGGAGTAGGATCAAAACAAGGGGGGGTGGATATTTTATGGGGACTATAACCAAGATGAAAATGCATACATTGTACAAAAATGAAAAATGATGTAAAAAATGTATAAAATAAGGGGGCCTCCCTGGTGGCGCAGCGGTTGAGCGCTGGGTTGCAAAGCCGCCCGTAGCCTCTGCAGCGCCGGTTCGATCCCCAGCTGCTCCCCGGCCACCAGAGGAGGGTCCCACATGGCGCGCAGACCTCTCCTGCCGCCTGCTGCTCCCCTCAGCAGTGTGCTTCCGTTCTTCTGCCTGCTCTGCTCCCCGCTCTGGCTCTGGTGAGTTCTCTCACCCTCCCGCGCTTCTGACTGTACCCAGTGCTTGTATAAATGAATAAATAAATAAATAAATCTTTAAAAAAAAAAATGTATAAAATAAAAAAGAGAAAGAGAGGGAAGGAGAGAAGGAAGGAGGGAAGGAGAGAAGGAGGGAAGGAAGGAAGGAAGGAAGGAAGGAAGGAAGGAAGGAAGGAAGGAAGGAAGGAAGGAAGGAAGGAAGGAAGGAGGGAGGGAAGGAAGGAGAGAAGGAAAGAAGGAAGGAAGGAAAGAAGGAAGGAAGGAAGGAGCAAGCAAGAACACTGAACTCAGCACAGGCATGCAGCTTCCTCCTCTTGTTGCAAACGCTGGCACCTCCTGATATCTCCAAGATGCTGTCAATGACCACATCAACTTTACCCTGCCCTCCCCTGTGCTCGAGATTGTATAAATAAACGCGCAGCCCCAGGACTGGGGTCTTGGTCCTGCAACAGCCCACCTCGTCCCAGCTTTCACTAACACCCTACCGTCCTCCCTCAGATTCTGCTTTCGCTGATCTGCAGCAGCAGAAGAGATAGCATGTGACAAAAAGTAAGTTGTTACTATGAATGGTAAAAACTCTAATAAAATCAGGAATAATAAAATTATCTACAAAAAACCCACAGCTGGGCCTCCCTGGAGGCGCAAGGGGTTAAGCATAACATTACGAAGCTTTCCACAGCCTCTGCAGCAGGAGTTCGATCCCCAGCTGGCCAGGGAGCAAACCTCATGGCACAGCAGACCTCTCCTGACTCACCTGCTGCTCCTCTCAGCAGTGTTTTCAGTCAATCTGCCTGTTCTGTTCCCCACTCTGTCTCTGGTGAATCCTCTCACGCCCAGCACCTCTGGCCTGGACCCCAGTTCTTATATGCATAAATAAATAAATTAAAAAAAAAACCCACAGCTAACATTACACTTAATGCGGGAAGAAAGAATACTAGGAAAACTCAATATTGTTATCATTTCTCCCAATATGATTGACATTCAATGTACACCCAGTCAAAATCTTTGGCGATATAAGTAAGTTAATTCTAAAATGTATACGTAAATAACCTAGAGTAATCAAACAACTCTGAAAAGAACACAGTTGGAGGACTAACACTACTACACTTTAAAACTTAATAAAAGGTTAGAATAAGCAAGGTTTATACAAATGTATATGGATCTTTATCAGTGGGCCTGCTATATGGCTGCTTTGTTGGAAAGTACTACCTGTGAGCAGCCCCTCCCCTGGCCTCAGTGTAGCTCTGAAAGCAGTGACAAGCATTTCCCCACCCAGTGCCCACAGTGGGAGTGATTCCACCGGTGCTCTGGAAGCCAGGCACAGGTATACTATATGCAGGCAACTCCCAGGCTAACCCAACAGCAGCTGCAGCAGCGATGGTCACCCTGCTTTAGAGCAGGCCAGCAGCAGGGTTCTAGCAGCAGAGGCAACTCTCAAGCCCTGCAGCTCCTGGTCTGGGGAGGAGCACTGGGTCCCAGTACTGGGTCCCAGTAGTGCAGCTCCAGTACTTTGGCTCTCTGAAGTCACAAAGTAAGAGGTACATGAAGTGGTAGGCCAAGATGGTGGGATCTAGTACCAGTCTACCCTGTTGGGACCCATGTCCCTGTACTGCTGCAGGGCTCACAGCAATGTTACAACCAAACCAGCTGAGAAGTGCCAAGTGCAGTACGCCTATGGCCCCCACTGAGGCTGGCACTCGCCATGGTTCCCCAGAACCCACCAGCCCATGAGCCTGTCCTGACCTCAGTGGGGGATGATTCGGGGAGGCACCAGTGTTTTCCCTTTTGAATATGGCACCAGGATCATGAATGGATTGATCAGATTCTAGCTTTATAGCTACATTCAAACTTGTGAGTCCATTATGCACATCAAAAATGGAGCAATATGACTGGTGCTTAATTGGAACCAATCAGTTAGGTTGACAAATGGTCCAACAAGGCTTGTGTGGTGGGAATCCTTAAGAGAATGTAACATAGAGTAGGAGTCAGCTTAAGGTATTCAACAGTCACAGAAGAGGATTCATCAGACAACCTCCACAGACTTCACATATTCTAAGACCTTTGCAGACTTCCAGACCTCCACAGAACTTCTCAGAGATCCAGATGCTGCACCTACTTCTGGTCCTGCCTCTGATATTGCCTGCAAGCACTGTTGGCCTAAGGAGCACTACTGGCCTAAGACTGGTGTCTCTTAAAAAGAGCTGTTTGCTATTGAATTACACCAATAGCTCACAAAGAGCTGTAACACTGCTGTCTCTGACACTAATCCTGGTTACTGGCACCACTGACCAGTGCAGAGCACCACTGCTGACTGGTGACTGGCATTCTGTACAGCCACCTTTGAGAGCCATCCACCACATCTGGTTCTCTGGCATTTTCTCCCAGTGTTGTGGCATCCAGTGCGTCCAGCCAGGCCTTCAGACTGTTGCTGTGGGCTGCTATGCTCTTACCTCAGAAGCCCCACCTGTAAGCACATTTAGCTGCCACTATGACTTGGATCCTGGTCCACTGCTTATCAGTGTGCCAGCAGTTCCAGGCCCTCATTGATGGGACAGCACTTCCTACATGAGCTGCCTTTGTTTGGGACTAATGGCCACTATCTGGGATGAGACAGTGAGCCACTTGTAGCCTTAAAAACCTTGTCCTTCTTCCCCAATCTCTTGTGTGTTAATAAACCCCACTGTTGTTGCACCCTGACCCCGAGTGTCACTAATTGTCAGTGCACAGGTGAGAACCCATAGACAGTGATCTCCCCTCACCTTGGCATTATTTTATTTTTTTTAATTTATTTATTTATTTATTTATTTATTTATTACGATTCATTTGTTTATTTATTTATACAAGCACTGGGTACAGTCAGAAACGCGGGAGGGTAAGCAAATTCACCAGAGCCAGAGTGGGGAGCAGAACAGGCAGAAGGACCGAAGGACACTGCTGAGGGGAGCAGCGGGCGGCAGGAGAGGTCCGCACACCATGTGGGACCCTCCTCCGGTGGCCAGGGAGCAGGCAGGGATCGAACCAGCGCTGCAGAGTCTGCGGGCAGCTTCGCAACCCAGCGCTCAACTGCTGCGCCACCGGGGAGGCCCACCTTGGCATTATTTTAATAACACTGACTGCAGAGTAAGAAAACATGCTGGGCATTATATATAACATTCTTCCTTTTTCTCTAAGATTGTAACACAGTATGTCACCTTTATTTCTTTATTTTCTTCTGTGCAGTAGTCGACCTGCACAAACTATATAACTGAGACCAACACATCTGAAAGGCAGGACTAGCACTCAAGAGAACGCTCATGTTGCCTCTTGGGTTTAAAACCTCAGTTTGCTCTGAATAATATTTCAAATAAATGTTTCTTTTAAAGAACGGCTTCACAGCAATGATTATTTCAGTTGACAAAAGTAAACTAAAAAGCTAGACTCCATCAAAATTAAAAAGTCTTACTCTTCAAAAGACACCTTTTATGAAAATGAGAAGAGATGCTATACTCTGGGAAGAAAACATTTACAAATAATGTATCTGACAAAAGACTTGTATTAAATGTTATTTAAAATGACAATAAGTTACTTCATACCAAAAGAATGGCTAAAATTAAAAGACTGACCATTCCAAGTGTTGGTGAGAATGTGGAACAACTAGAATCCACTCATACACTGTTGATGGGAACAAAACTGGCACAACCACTTTCTGAAATAGTTTACCAATTCCTTAAAAGTTAAATTTTCATCTATCATCCAAGAAGAATGAAAGCATATATCTATACAAAGACTTGTTCATAAATATTCATAACACTGTTATCTCAATAGACAAAAACTGGAAACTATCCAAATGACCATGAAAAGGTGAAAGATAAAATGTACACTGAAACACTTAGCAATGAAAGGGAATAAATCACAAATACATGCTGCAATGTGGATAATAAAAGGGTGGTTGGGAAAAAAAAAGACAGACAAAATGAATACACACTATCTAATTCCATTTGTTTAAAAATTTTTTAAATGTAAATTAATTTATAGTGATAGAAAACTAATTAGTGATAACAGGGGAGGGGGGACAGTGTGGAGTGGAAAACAAGGGAGAATGATAAAGGGGCACTAGAAAATTTGAGGGTATGATAAATTTTTTATTATCTTAATTGTAGTGGTCTCAAGGGTGTGTTAATATTAAAAGGATACAGTTTGATATGTTCTGACATATGTGCACCTCATCATATATCAATAACACCTCAATTTAAATGTTTCTAAAAGTAATTAATAGTCTTCTAGTCATAGTATTGAGTCCATGAAACAATGTAACTAATAATGGTTCTGGGTAAAGTAAAACAGAATATTTTCAAAGAATTGTCCCATATTTATCATTTTGCCTCAAAAATAAATAATACTTTAAAAACTCAAATTATTTGAAAGTTAAACAAATCAAACTTAAATTATTTCAAAACAAAAGGACTTAATATAGTTAGACATAGATTAGATATGTGCAGCACACACAGCTGGAGAACTAAACAGAACAAAATTAAAGATATTTCCCATTACATTCATTTTATGTACCTTACAATTACTCAATTAAAAAAATCAATATTACAGTATTTCATGTAAAAGTAGTTTTATGTTTATTAAACTGTTAAAACTGTTAAAGCTGGCTACATAGTTTAATATAGATACCAAATCATTAAAATACCAGCAAGCAAAATTTTCACTAGTTTGTTAGCCTTTTTAGTATAATCACTGAGAAATATAATGGTGCTAATCAATATCAAAAACAGGTGCCAAATACTGCAAAATATACTACCTGTTAAATAAAACGTCAAGATGTTACACCATTAAAACACAGTAACGGGGCCTCCCCGGTGGCACAGCAGTTGAGCGCTGGGTTGCAAAGCTGCCAGCAGCCTCTGCAGTGCTGGTTTGATCCCCGGCTAATCCCCGGCCACCTGAGGAAGGTCCCCACATGGCGCGCAGACCTCTCCTGCCACCCGCTGCTCCCCTCAGCAGTGTACTTTGGTCCTTCTGCCTGTTCTGCTCCCTGCTCTGGCTCTGGTGAATTCTCTCACCCTCCCGCACTTCTGACTGTACCCAGTGCCTGTATAAATAAATAAATAAATCTTTTAAAAAAATAAAAATAAAAAAATAAAACACAGTAACGCATTCTCAAGGCCTATGATTACACATAGCTAACAGCTCCACGTAAAAGGAGAAACTAGATCTCCTTAGAAATTAAAAATATACATTCCTTATATCTTTTATTATAAACTGTGATGTACAGGAATAGGTTAAGGAATCATCATAATCCATGTTAGACAAAGTCATGTTTGGGTATCTCCAAAACCGTAGAGCTAAACACAAATTACTTCTTCAGAAAAGTCATACCAATCAGTCAGAACGTACAATCTGCACTGCATGTATTGTGTATACTACATACACTGAGGTATGTACATACCTACGATGCATTTATAGTTTCTAGTAAATGAAACCCAACTCTACTCACCAAGTTAGGCTGTGTTAACTTTTTGCTCATGTTATATGTGCAACTTGAGGGGGAGATGAGTAGAGAGAGTGAAGAGGTCTCACCATGCTGACATCTCAGCACCCGACCTCCACAGTCACCACTCCAAAGAACAGAGACCTAGACGGTCAGGTACCTACTACTAAATGTTTTTATCTGGAAGTAACTTGAACAAAATCTAGGGCTAGAATTAGCACATGGCCCTGCCAAGCTACAAGTGAAGTTTCTAGTGCCCAGGCTGCCTCCCGTAGCTGGTTTTCATAAATACAAAATTTGTGTAATTGTTAGTAGAACTTTGTGCTGAAATATGGAACTGGTTAAAAACACCATTTACTTAAAAATGTACATGCAGGTCTCACATACATGCAGCAACACATCTTCCACATCCAGACAATCAGGTTATTGCTTTTTATTGGCGAACAGAACTAAAACAACTCCAAGATAGAGTCTGCCCTTCTTTTCTGGAGCCTTACTATATTTTTTTAAATTATTTTTTATTAATTTTTAAAAATTTTTTACATCATTGTTCATTTTTAAACAATATTTTGCTTTCCCCACCCCTTCGGGTGCAGTCCCCATAGTTTCCTTCACCAGTGTACCCGTGCACCATCACCTCAGTCCCCTGTGCCCCTCCCTCCCTCCCTCTGATGCCTCTCCCTCCTCCTCCCCTGCAGTATGTCTCTGATTTAGAATTGTCTGTTTTTGCTTTGTTGTTTTGTACTGTCATTTTTTCACACTGAAGTCTTATTTGGTTCCTCTATATTCCTGCTATAAGTGAAACCATCCGACATTTTTCTTTTTCTTTCTGCCTTATTTCACTGAGCATAATTCCCTGTAGTTGAGCCTTAGTATATGTTTTTAAAGAAATCAGGATGATGAATAACAAAAATGAATTAAGATATACAATATGCCAAAGCATTCCTCCAATTCTAAGAAAGAGGATCTACTTTTAAGGGAAAGTGGCTTTAGATATAACTAGTAAAATCGAATTTCTTTTTTGAGGCAGCAATGAGTAATGAATGTCTTAGTGCTTATTTCCATGTTAATATGGTACAGTACATAAAACTGAAATATCAATTTAAGTTTAAGAGATAAAGTCACATAGAATATGTTTCCTAAGTTTATGTAATAAGTGACACAAACACATGGTATGAATTCTGCCATTTTTAACAACCTTTGCTCCCCCCTCAAGGGGAATGAGAAAATGTTACGAGCTGCCTATCACCGAAGGAGAGTGATATCCATAAGCAGCTGATGTTCGGTTGCCCAAAAGTACCCTATTTGCTAAATAAGTAACGCACATCAGTTAAAATGAACACTAGCACGAAATGAAACCAGGAGTCCTGGAGTTTTCCAACCATTTCAGACTAGGCAAAGCATATACAGGCCTTTGTTGGAAAAATTTTTATCGATCTCTTTCTTTAAACTTCCAGTACTAAATTTCTCGTGTTTCAAAAACTCCAAATATCAACACACACTGCCCTCCCCCCGCCCCATGCCCGCCCTGCGCCCCGGCAGTGCAGACAAAATGATCAGAAGGTTCACGGTTGTGAACATAACACGTGAAAAATAAAAAATATAAATAAAAAGGAAGCCAACAACCACCCACCACTCACATCCCTAAGGGCTTTAGATTCCATTTAGCCTGGCGTCCAAATGAAAAGCCGCGCGGATAAGGCCTCCCATCAGAACCCTACTCCCCTCCAGAACGAGAAGCCTGAGGGGGTCTAACAGCCGGCCCCGGCACCTCTAACGGGGCCTCCACCCCTTCAAGGCTTTGGCGAGGGGCAGCGGGCAATGAGCGCGCAGTACTAGCCAGCTGGAGAGGGCGCCGGATTCAAAGAGGTGAGCTTTTCCCAGGGCCCACGGCCCAAGGCCAAGGCATGCCCTTCCGCCTATCTCCTTCTAGAGGACACAGCTGCCTGAGCACAGGGACGCCACCAAGGCGCGCGCCCACCTCCCGCCGATCTGGGGTTTTCTTCCCGCTAGACCTCTCCGCCGGCTCCACCCACTGAGCCCGCCACCCATGGCCACGCCCCCATGGCCACGCCCCTTGCGCTACACACGCCCCATGGCCACGCCCCTCGCGCTACACACGCCCCTCCGCGGGCTGCTGCCACCTCGCGCCGTATCCCCCCTCGCCCAGTCAGCCCCTTCACTCGGCCGGATCCCGGCTCACCCACCGAGACGTTACGTTCTCGCGAGCCTTCCCGCCCGTGCCCCACCCCACCCCGCGCGCCCTCCCACCCCCCCCCACCCCGCGCGCCCTCCCACTCCCCCACCCCCACCGGAGCTAACGTGTTGGCCGGGCCCCTGAGGGAAGTAGCGGCCTTCGCTATGCTTCTGCGGCTTCTAGCTTACCGGGTGGTCCGCGTCAGAGCTGCTTCAGCAGTTTGGGCAGTGGCGGGAGAGGAGCTGCTGCCTGGCTCTGTGGCTTTCAAGCTGGGCTTTGCCTCGTTCTGGGTTTTTGTTTGGTTTTGACTTTTTTGGAATTTTCCCGCGGTCGCTCGGCCTTGGAGCCGCGCGCGCACACGTTGCCGCAGTGCACTGTGGGCCCGGCGCGGGGGCCGTGCGGCCCGCGTCATCGCGGGAAACCGCCGACGGCTCCTGGGCTTCTGAGGAAGGCGGGCCGGGCCGGGCGGGGCGCGGGGCTCGCTGCCCGCGGCCGGATGTCGCCCAGGCCGGCGCCCTCGGCTCGGGGAGGCGCCGGCTGCCTGTGCTTTCTCAGAGACCTGTGCTCGTGTCCCGGGTGATGGCTGGACCGTAAGAAGGACCCGCTGAGAACTCAGAAATTTACTAGGGCTGTTGCTCACTTGTTTCAAAATTCTGTGCAAAAGGTGTAAAAAAAAAATTTTTTTTTAATGAGTTGCCTTGACGTTGCTAAGCAAGGCCTAAAATGTGATTTTCTAACCGTGGTCACAGACAGAACTAATCTTTACTCCGTGAAAGATTGCTTTCCCTCATCAGTCACATGCTGATGTTACATACATCAGTTACTTACCCTTTCACTTAAGGGTTCAAATCAGTTCAAGGCAGTAGTTAAAACCACTTTAATAAATGGAAAGTAGCATTTTCTATAAACTTCCATTATGTTAGCAGTATTAGCTTGTCTTGGGATTTTTGTTTTTTTTTTAATCTTGAATTGTACGCTTAGGTTTAAGTTTTTCATAGATATTTATAAAAAATAATAAATCACACCTCATAATCATAAGCCTTCACATATGCTTTCAAAAAAACTTATACAAGGGAGTGTAAGTATGCAGTGAAAATATTCAAACTCTTTGAAACGTCTGTGACTGAAAAATAATTATTTTTCCCGAGAATAAATTGCATTCAGAGGTTAGATAACTTGCCTAAGTTGTACAGTTTCTGGTAAGTGAAACAAAGTGGTAGTGACGATTTATTTAAAATTAAAGGGTTGGGCCTCCCCGGTGGCTCAGTGGTTGAGCGCTGGGTTGCAAAGCTGCCCGCAGCCTCTGCAGCACCAGTTCGATCCCCGGCTGCTCCCCGGCCACCGGAGGAGGGTCCCGCATGGCGCGCAGACCTCTGCTGCCGCCCGCTGCTGCCCTCAGCAGTGTACTTCGGTCCTTCTGCCTGCTCTGCTCCCCGCTCTGGCTCTGGTGAATTCTCTCACCCTCCAGTGCTTCTGACTGTATCCAGTGCTTGTATAAATAAATAAACAAATAAATCTTTAAAAAAAAATAAAATTAAATTAAATTAAAGGGTCATACAAAGGGAATTCATTACAAATTTGAGATAAAACTGTTAGCATCTGCAACTGTATAAGGAATCACGTGTTAAATCCATTCTTGAAAATATTCCTTGTCAGTTAGCCAGGTCTGTGCTTTCTTGATGTGTGCATAGTTCAGTGTGGGCCTGTATAAACATCTTGAACAACATGCATTATGAGACTTTGATCATAAAAAGAAAGTTATACATATTTGCAGAATTGAGGCTACTAGAGGTGAAATTAGATTGAGGCTGGGAACAAAGGGTGGTGGGGACTCAGAGGTATTTCATAAAGGGGTGCTTTGGTGGTGGATACATCATGGTGACATCCATCTGATAAGGTGTGAACCTATTCCCCTCAGTTATATACAGGGTTGTAAACCAGTGTTACCTCAATAAAAATAAATAAGTAAATAAAGTTATGTTTGTGATAAATCCAAGCAAGTTAATATTGAAGCCTCAGTTTACCAACAAAGAAAACAAACTATGTATTTCTTTAGAGAAAATACATTTTTTTTGGTACTCAGTTCCTTTCATATGTTTGCTGAAAATCATTTCCAGTGTTTGTAGAATTAATAATTGAGATCTTACATATTGCAATTTTATGTCTCTTTAATTGAGTGGTTAATAATGAGTTGTTAGGCTCATGCAACTTTGCAGTATATGAAAGGATAATATTTAGGCCTAATTTCAGTCTAAATGGGTAACATAAAAATTCAAATTTAAATTTATAGGGATTTATAGACATTTTATCTGGCATCCATATGTATGACAGTGTCCCTGCTAATACTTAAGGCAGTAATGAAATGATCTCTTTTTAAAATATCTGAAAAGTTTTCTGAGAAATACTTAGATACAAATCCTACTTATAATTGACTCATAAATTGAGTACCTGCTTGTTGTGCAACCATCCCATGCCTGGTAGGTTCATTGTTAGCTGTCACAGAAGATACAAGAATATATAGAGCCTTTGGTAGATTTTGCCATACTTTAATGCTGAAAAAGGGGACCATACACAGGCAGGCAGACAGAACAAGAGAGCCTCCCACACTGAGAGAGGTAGAACAGCCAATGCCCAGCACCCTTTACACCGGTGCCCATAGCCACACGATACATGGTTGCAAATGCAAGGCCCATCTGTGTACTAGTTGCCCCAATTATGGCTGCCCAAATAGTATACCAGTCACCATCTGAGTTCTTCACCCAGGCACAAATGCAAGACTGCTTAGGTTCAGAGAACAACAACAATGGGATTTATTTAACAAGCCAGGGAAAACAAAACTTCCTGAGGCCACAAATGCCAGTTTTCCTCACCAAAAGCAGTGTCCAGTGTATTAAGTCCTAAACACAAATGCTCCCAAGATGGCATGTTTCTGCCCCTGAGAACATGGAGCACATGGCAGCCAGACTACAGGGCAGGATTAAACTCATAAAGACAGCATAAGACACAATAGGAGATGCTCACTGGAGCTGCCGAGATGCCCCAGCATAGCACCAGACAAGTGACATTCAAAACAGCAGCTGCAGCAGCCAAAGGACCCAACAAACAGCCACACTTACACAGCTCAGTGAGGTGCCCGGCCTGGGGTCTTCGCCTTCCTGCTAAGCTGTAACTGCAGCAAAAAAGCGGGAACGTTTTCAGTCCCTTGGCTAACTTTGCCAAGCCTCCAAACTTTTCTCCTCTGAGATGGCTACTGGAAGCTTCCCACGTCCTTCAGAGGCCTGCACCAGCCTCCTGGAAGAACGAAATGATGGGGGCAGAAATTCCAAACACTGAATGCTGGAAAGCTGAATCCTGAAACTGCTTCTGCATTCCCTTATATTTCTTATCAGAGTCTCCGTCCCCACCAATATTTTGCTTGCATTTTCCCTATCCATCCTCACCAGCACCCCCTTCCAGGGGGGCACCACCTCTAACAGGCTTTGACTTCAGCCACGGGTTACAATTAGACAATTTTGGCAACAAAAATGGTATCCAAAGAAAAGCTGCTAAAAATTCCGGGATGGCTCCTAGACACAGGTGAGGGTAACCATGAAATCCTTTGGTTCAATGCCTCTTCCACTACTCTTCCAGATCTCCAGTAAGCTTTTCTTGGATGGAGCTCCAGTTACTTACATCCTGAGGTACTGGAGTTTGTTTTAATTCTTCTGAGTAGGAAATTGTATTGTGAGAGACTCCGGTGTTTTCATAATGATATTTAATGAGCCATAATGTTTGGGTTTGTGACTGACTTCACCCACAAGCTGAGTGCGTTACAACTCTCAGGAACTGTCTATAGGCAGTGCGAAACATTACATATAGTTGAATTAAGAAAGACTATTTCAACAAGGGAAAATAATGGTAACCCCAATCTACCAGAAACAAGATGCAGCCATTATGGAACCCAAAAAGTCTCAGGGATGGGCCTCCTCGTGGGGTTAAGCACCACACTATGAAGCAATCTGCAACCTCTGCAGCACGAGTTTGACCCCCGGCCTGCCAGGGAGTGACCCACATGGCAAGGCAGACCTCTCCTGTCTCGCCTGCTGCTCCCCTCAGCAGTGTATTTCAGTAGTTCTGCTCCCCACTCTGTTTCTGGTGAATCCTCTCACCTCCGCCCCCCTCATCTCTGGTCTGTATCCCAGTTCTTATATGCACCAATAAATAAATCTTTGAAAAAAAAAAAACAGTCTCAGGGATATTCTGAGGGACTTGAGATAAATTAAAGCAAGAAATTCAGATTGTTTTGACCAATGCCACATCAAAATCTAAGTAGACACAAGTCAGGGTACTCGAAGTCGTTTGTTAGGCATTTGTGTCTAGAAATAGATCTTCCCTTGATCTCCAAATCCTTGCCAAGATGTGTCGTTGCCTGTTTTTTTTTTTTTTTTAAATATGTGCCATTCTCACTGGTGTAAATGGTATTTCATTGTGATTTTGATTTGCATTTCCCTGATTATCAGGGATGTTGAGCATTTTTTCATATACCTGTTGGTCAGCTGCATTTCCTCTTTGGAGGAGTGTCTTTTTAGCTCTTCTGCTCATTTTTGGACTGGATTGTTTATTTTGTTTTTGTTGAGTTATGTGAGGTCTTTGTAGATCTTTGTGATCAGTCCCTTATAAGTTGTGTTGTGTGTCAAATTTTCTCCCAATCAGTAGGGTGTCTCTTTTGTATCTTGGTTAATGTCTCTTTTGCTGTACAGAAGCTTTTTAGTTTGATGTAGTCCCAGCTGTTCATCTTTTCCTTCACTTTCTTTGTTTTGAGGGATGTGTCTTTAAAGGCATTACTGAGATGCATGTCATGTAGTGTTTTGCTTATATTTTCTTCTATATATTTTATGGTTTCAGGTCTTATGTTCAATTCTTTTATCCAATTTGATTTGGTTTTTGGGCATGGTGTAAGGTAGAACTCTTCTACACTCTCCTACATTGCTGGTGGGAATGCAAACTGGTCCAACCACTATAGAAAGCTGTCTGGAGTTTCCTCAGTCTACTAAAATGGCGCTACCATATGACCTAGCAATTCCACTCTTAGGAATCTACCCAAAGAATCTACCCAAAGACAGAAAAACATTAATTCAAAAGGATACCTGCACCCCCATGTTTATTGAAGCGTTGTTTATGATAGGTAAGATATGAAAACAACCCAAATGCCCAAAAATAGATGACTGGATCAAGAATATGTGGTATACATACACAATGGAATACTATTCAACAATCAAAAATGATAAACTCATGCCATTCGCAGCAACATGGATGGAACTGGAAGGGATTATGCTCAGTGAAATAAGCCAGAAGGGAAAAGAAAAATATCTTCTGGTTTCACTTATAGGAGGAATATAGAGGAACCAAATAAGGGATCAGGAAAAAAATGTAACAATAATAAAAAAATAAACAAACAAACAAACAAAATTAGCAGGCAACCAAAAGTCAGAGACATTCTGCAAGGGAGATGTAGGTAGAAGAATCAAAACAGGGGAGAGAAGAGCACAAGGGACTATGGTGATGGTTCACAGGTGAATTGGTGGTGGGAATTTTATGGGGTATACACCTGGGAGGAGAACAGCATGTGATAAGCATACAAGCGTACATTGTACAAAAATGAACAATAATGTAATATATATATATGTAAAAAGAGATATTCACTTGAAAGGTATAGATCTACTGTTAACAGGAACTCCCTGGAGGGCAAAGCTGCAAAACTGGTGGGCTTAGGTTCAGCACTTAAAAGGTGTTAAAGCACTCACCACCTCACTCAAAGACTCCCATCTTAAGATAAATTGACTACAGAAAGGGATTGATACAAGACTGCCTGCCAACCAAAAAAATCGCAGTGGAATGAGGTATTGTAAACCACCTCAAAATCCTCAATCCAGCAACACATTCATCTTGAGTATTAATTTGGCTCTGAGAGATCCAACCACGCCCTACTTAAATGGGATCCTTAAGTTTCAAAGAATTGAGTGTGCCACCTTCTGACACACCTGCTTATTTTGTGTCTAAGGACTATGGTTTGGGATGCTGTAGATACTACAAAAATGGCATAGTCTCAGAAAGACAACCTAGAATTACAATGGCCATAATAGGGAACATTCCATTTAGACAAGTTCATTCAAGAAATGTACTTGAAAGAAAGGGTTTCCAAATCAACAAACAGCATGTGATACCTATTTTAACTGACATGCAGAAGTCTCCAAAAGCTTTTGGAGTCCAAAATAGCTCTTCATTGCAAAAGTCTAATGAAAAATTAAATATACAAGAAGTATCTAAAAGAAAAGACTGTAAGACAAATGTGACTCCTACTACAGTTATAGACCCCAACCCAAAAGAGTGAATCCTTTGCTCTCTAGGGAAAGAATTCACCAGAGTGCTAAGTATAGTTGAACCAGCTAAGATTTTACTGGAGATGCATACATGAGGGAGCCAGTGCTGTAAAAGAAAATTAGCCTGGTTCCTCAAAGGGAGTCAGGAAGAAATATTTAAAGGATAGTTTCACTGGGTGGGGCAGAGCAGAGCAGCATCATAGCTTGTTCTTGGTTGGGCCACACCCAAGTATGTTCAGACTGGCCACATTCTAACTATGCGTGTGGGCTCTTGGCCTTCTATCTCCAGGAAATTGTGAGATAATCATTATTCAAGATCAACACTTTTTGTCTAACATGGTACCTTATGGTCTGTGTGGTAGGTCAAGCCTCGTTTGAACAAGGTTCATCAGTACATGATTTAGTCCAACTGTTCTAACAGAACTTGGAGCAACTTTTATCCCACCTGCTCACAATTGGTTTTATTTAAGCTGTCTCATACTCCTCTCTGTCCTCCTTTACTTCCTGCCACATGCCCCACACATTTCTAACCCATTTACAGTGACCAGTGCAATTGTTTGATACATCATTTCTGAGCTGAAAGGTGAGTGACACCTTCTGAGTTGAGACATTACTCTTGTGAAGAGAGACAGCATCATGTTCATGAATGACCTTTTGATGATGGTGCATCATCAAAATGGTGCTCCCTCATGTATGCATCTCCAGTAAAATCTTAGCTGGTTGTTGTATTACTTTTCATTGTGTTTCAAGGCTTTGTATGCATTGCCTAGCACTAATTGAAGGTAGAATGAATATGAAGATGTAGTACAGTTTATAAAACAAAAATGGTGTGAAGCATTTAATAGCAAGCAACTTTTCTATTTGGAGACGTTATGTCCTAAAATGTGGCTGCATTTCAAAGACTCCCAATGGCCATAGAAACAATTGTAGTCAATAAAAATGGGGTGCCAGATGCCATTGTCTTGGAAATCAAACTTAAGACAGGATCCAATTTGTCATAGATATTAGCCAAACTGTTGGTTTGGTGAATAAATCTAAAGAAGCTTCCATAGGAATACTGAAAAGCAGGCCACAAAGTTTAGGTAACAAGCTTGACTATTTACTTTGTTTGCATCTCCCACATTTGTCCTAGTATACATCAGTTTTGAGCAATCTCTCTTTCCTCTCTTTTTTAACCAAATCTTCTGTGATTATGTAATGCCTTTCTATAAATCTCTTTTGGACTGTTATGGAAAACCTCTATATTAAAAAAATCTACATTATACAGAAGCATATTGTCTTTAACACATCCAGTCAAAAACGTCTTACATTTAATTTTAATGTTTGCACTTGGGGGTGCAACTTAACAGGGAGAACCTGAAAAAAGAATGGGAGTGGGGAGGGAGCTAGTAAATAGTCCATTTTTAGCAAAATGTTCTCCACGTGCAGAACATATAGAATATTATACTCTTTAATTTAGTAATCATTTGTTAAAAGGTAGAGATGTTTTGTTATAGCAGCTAAAGCAATTCTTAATCATACAATTTATGAAATTCTTACTTTTTCATACTTATCTAAACTTGTTTGCCAACTTATTTTTGTTTCTTTCTAACCTCTCTTTCAAAAATAAGAGGTGAGTTTCTGCTAGTGAATTGAGCAGACATCTAATATTTTACATATCTTTTGAAATGTGTAACCTACTATTTCGATACTTGATAATCTGTTTTATTATGTAATTGATAAAATGGTGATATGTTTTAAGTTCAGCCACCTGTTTTCACTGTCTGGGATATTTAGTTATAGTTCTATAGGAGAAAAAATACATCAGAGTTCATCAGCTTATAAAAATCTAGTTCAACATCTAAGTAAATAATGAAATGCATTTATCATCATCAAAAATAACAGCAAAAGGCTCACTGCTCAACACAAATAGAAACCAATACCATGAAACCAGCTCTTGAGAGAAGAAAAAGTTTATTTGTGAAGCTAACTAAACTCAAATCTGTCTACTTGTTTTGAAAAGCTCGTAGGATTTATATTGGTTTGGGGAAAATGGGATTGAGAACAAAGTAGTTAAATTTTATTGAATAAGGAGGAAGCTAAGGACAAATGAATGTGGACTTGAGTTTATTGGTTGGTTACAAAGTTAGTCCACGTATGTAGAATTTATTTTCAAGTAATTTTGGTTCCATATTGGCTTGGAATTCAGTTAATGCTTTTTTCGGGGGGAGAGGGGCATATTTTCCTGTTGTATGAACCTGCTGCTCCAAAAATGCCAAAAAGGCAATTCAACTGCTCCTGTGTGCAGTAAGTACTGTG
Organism: Talpa occidentalis; assembly: GCF_014898055.3. NCBI lineage: Eukaryota > Metazoa > Chordata > Mammalia > Eulipotyphla > Talpidae > Talpa > Talpa occidentalis. The sequence goes on from NW_023605083.1 coordinate 75,243,509, forward strand.
CTCTCAACACCCAGCTAAGATATTCCACCCAGGGAGGTGGTAGGGTTCTGGTTTTCTGACTAAGGCTCCACCTCCCACAAATTCTGTGTTCCCAGATTCAGGCCAAGCTCCACCTTCACCTGGCCCCTTGGATGAGTTAGTCTGGGATGCCATTTTGGGGCAGGGAAGAGCCAAGTTCATGTTTGTGAACAGAAGCCTTAAAGGGAAAAATAATTTTGATGATGACAATTTATGGTGTAGTCTGGGGTCTGAGGTCAATCTGACCTGGGTTTCAGCCCTACCTTTGTAATTTTTATATAGATACCTAGGAGTGGAATTGCTGAATCATATAGTAGACCAATTTTTAATTTGAGAAACTATCTGTTTTCCACAGAGGTTGGACTAGCCTGCATTCCCACCAACAATGTATAAGCGTTCCCTTTTTGGTGAACGCGTGTTGTTTTTTGCCTTATTGATATAAGACTTCTCACAGGTGTGAGGAAGACCCTCGTTGTGGTTTTGATTTACATTTGTGTGATGATGAGCATTGTATAATGGCCATCTGAATGTCTTCTTTGGAGAAATGTCTACCTCTTCTCCCATTTTTGATTGGGTTCTTTTTTTCTTTTTATTGAGTTATATGAGTTCTTTCTAGATCTTGGATATTAGGCCCTTGTCAGATGTCTGACAGGTAAATATCTTCTCCAATTTGCATCTGCTTCCTTCCCGATTTGTTCTTATCCCTCTTCCATCCTTTCCCCTCTCTGGATGCTTCAGTTCTGTGGTCAGTTTTCAAGGGTTAGTTTTTAAGCTTGTCTTTATCTGAATCTTAGTTTAGTTACTTTATATACCATTCTAGTGACACCATCTAGTATTTATCTTTCTCCTTCTGGCTTTACCTGACTTCTTCTTTCCTCCTTCCTTTCACTAAGTATTATTCCTTCCAGTTCCATCCATGTTGCCACAAATGGCATGCATTTATCTTTGTGATTCCTGAATCATATTCCATTAGATATGTGTACCCCATCTTCTTAATTCACTCTTTACTCACTCATCTGTTTTTTTGCATTTAGGTTGTTTCCATAACTTGACTATACTAAACAGTGTTGCAATAAACATGAGGCACTCAAGTTTCCTCTTGAACTAGTGTTTTTGAATTTTCTGGGTCGATGCCTGGGAGTAGAATTACCGGGTCACATGACAGAGTCATTTTTAATCTTTTGAGACAATTTCATATAGCCTTCCAAATGGGCTGGGCCAGTCTAAATTCCCACTATCAGTTTAGAAGTGTTCCCTTTTCTCCATATCCTTGCCAGCAGTTGTTGTTTCTGGCCTTTCAATATGGGCCATTCTCACAGGTGTGAGATAGCTCAATGTGGTCTTGATTTGTATTCTTTTATGATAAGTGATGATGAACAATTTTTGATGTGCCTGTTTGCAGTCTGTGTGTCTTCTTTGGGGAAGTGTCTGTATAGTTATTCTGCCCATCTTTCGAATGGGTTGTTTTGTTTCATGTCACACTTCTTTTGTTTTTCTTGTATCAGATCTTGGTCATTAATCCAGAAAGCAATCAACCAGTTGAAACATATACAATCCCAACATCCTTTCCAAATTTTGCAACTTTCTATTTATATTAGGAGCACATTAGCTGATAAAAGTCATATTAACCAGGGCCTCCCTGGTGGCGCAGGTGGTTGAGCATAGCACTGTGAAGCTGTCCACAGTCTCTGCAGCGCGGGTCAATCCCGGCCTGCCGGCAAGAATCCCATATGGCAAAGCAGACCTCTCTCTCTTGCCCGCTGCTCCCCTCAGCATTGTATTTCGTCATTCTGCCTGTTCTGTTCCCTGCTCTGTCTCTGGTGAATCCTCTCAAGCCTCCCGCGCATATGGCCTGTACCCCGGTTCTTGTATAAAAAAAATTCTTAAAAAAAAGTCATATTAACCATATTAACCTTATATTATCAGAAAGTTCTGGGTTAAGCTTAGTAAATTGTCTTTAAGACATATTTTTTCAAGGAAGGCAGATAGGTTTTCTTTGGGCCCTTGGTGTACCTCCTAAATGCTCCTTAAATTTCTTTGTCTTGTGACCCCTTTCTACATTCCCAACTATTTCAATTCCTTATCATTGTCCATCCTGGTTCAACCTCCAGGGTTGTTTGTGTCCCATCTTGTTTCCATTCTGGGAATGCCTGGTTTGGCTGGATTCCCAATCAAGTTATTGGGTTAGTTCTCATGGAGTTTCTCCACCTGTTGGTGGGCCTTTTCTGAAACCATCCAGTGATCTGTAAGCATAAGAAGGGTGTTCATGAGAGCCTGGATAGCTAGCTGTTCAGTTAGAATTATTAAAGATAATTAAATTAAAGATGGAGACAATGAGACCATCCTTTTTTTCTTTTTTTGTATCCTCCCTGTAGGATGGCATATTATCTTTCCAACTTTTAGATTGGAGGTAGAAAAAGGAAAGTGTGCATATAAAAATCTTCTGGGGCAGTACTCTTTACACAGTCCTACAGAAACCTGCTACATGGGAAAATACCCTACTGGGATTGAGTATTCCCCAAACCAATTGAGTGTACATAAGTGTATGGGAGGGCCAGACCATTCCTTTCTGATTACTAGCAGGCAAAGGTGAGTACAAGGCCATAACAGTGGCCCCGTGGTCTGTATGGATGCCTTTGGCTACTGGAAGTGGCCCATTTTCCATACTGTGGGAACAAGTGCTGGAGGGGTGGAGGGAGAGGCAAAGTGAAACAAATCAAAGTCCTCATCCTGTTTAGAGTCAGGCAAAATGATATTAAATTATCTTTAGTTCTGATCATCCCAGCATTTTAGGCAGCCCAAGATCTCTGCCTGGTGTTTGGGACCCTCAAAGACATGTGAGAGTGGTTCCCATTCTGGTAGGCCCTCCTACCAGATAAGATTAAATTATCTTTAGCTTGAGACCATGAACTTACAAAGATTTTGTAAATATTTTTTACAGAAAAAAATGTTTTTTTAAAGCATTGTTAATTTACTTTCGTTCTTTAGCTATGGGCCACCGAAGTCTGTAATTACAGAAAACAATGTCCTTTTATGACAAATTTGTGTTCTTATACTGGATCTTCGGTATACAAGAAGAGGTAATGTTTTCTTCAAAGTAATGGTCAATACTATTTAATCTCAAATTAATTATTTAAAACAAATAACCATTTTACAATTATCAATATTTCATTCTTTCTGGATATGTTGTAGGACTACAAAATGATATGAACAATTAGATGTCAGTGTTGCAACAGAAAGTTATTTTACCTTAGTTTAAAGTTATTTTTCATTAATTTAAAATTTGAACTTTTTTAATATTAAGTTTAGTCTACCTACTTTCTGACTTTGTTCCACTAGAATATAGTAAAACAAAAGCATGGATCTTTGTTGGTCACTGAAGAGTCCAAACAATTAAAACTAATGTGGCATATAGTAGACAATCAATACATATTTTGAGTAAATATTCTGTAGAAGACAGATTTAATAACTTGAAGCATCCACATGCTGTGCTTAATTATTATAAGCTTAATTAAAATGCCTGAGGTTTAAATTATTACTATAAACACTGTCTATATGAAAGAGTTTTATATGAGTGGGTTAACTCTTCCCTAGCTTAATTTGTTTCCTTTCTGGTTTTATCACACTTTTTAGTTGTGAACAAAGCTAAGCTCATCATTTTTAAGATGGGTACAGTAAGAATGCCTGTGCCATATAACTTTTGTAAAGATTAAATTAAATAGCTAATTCATATAAAGTACTTAATATGGTGCTTCTCACATTCTTATGCTTAATAATTATGTTATTGTGGCATCATACAGATTTAATCAGTTTCTCACCAAAGTGAAGCACCACATGTAAATTCTTATTTTGATATGATCATATTTATAAAATAAATCTAGTTGTAAGATGGTATAATTCAAAAACCCATTTCTAAGCCATTTGTTCCCCTGATTGTACTTTATGTTGAGGCCAAACAGTATTACCAAAAAATCTTTTTCTTCCTCTTCCTGGGCTTATAATGGAACATAGATTAATTTTGGAGAATACATCCCAATGGACTAGATTCAGTTATATTGTTTACATTTCCCAATGTTATTTCTTATGGGGGATTTCCCTGGTGACCAAACTATGGACATGTTTTGGATCTGTTACTATTATATTTGTGGGAGGGCCTACCAGAATGGGAACCACTCTCACATGTCTTTGAGGGTCCCAAACACCAGGCAGAGGTCTTGGGCTGCCTAAAATGCTGGGATGATCAGTCTATTATGTGCGCTTCCCAGAGGAGCCGTTATAAATTTCTTCTAACCCAAGAATAGGGTGTGTTCTCATTTGTGGGCAAGGCCCCATGAAACTGCTACAATTCTTAGACAAATCCTGACACCTTTGCTAGGTCATTAGTGTTGTGAAGACACAAAAGGACTAGAGGGAAACAGTGTTTCTTGTCGTTGGAGTCTGAGGCCCTCATAATTTGGGATGCTAATGGGCATTGTTTTTGTCACTAAATGACTCTATCCCCAAACAGCTTCACTCAAATACACACACACACACACACACACACACTACAAAACAATGAAACATAAATAAATCAGAACAGAACCAGAGCAAGGATTTCATACAATACCTCTGTGGTTGTCCATTAGTATTGTCCTTCCTTCTTGGATTTGAACCCAAGTTTTCCCCAGAACTCTAACCCAGAGTCAGCATAGAACCCTAATCCACAGTCCTCAGGAGACCAATCTCTTCAAGGTGGAATTCTAACTCACAGTCCTGATTCCAATAGACAAGATAAGATACAAGTGCCTACAATGAGATCATTCATCTATGAGATATCTATTTTCAGAGCTACTTTGCCCCTCAAAATGGAAGCTGTGCCAAGTAGCCTAGAGCTGCAGTATGGGAAGGAGTGATCCATTTGACAAGTCTCTAGAAAAAAGAACCTAGGTGGCCTTCTAGAAACAGTGATGGGATACACACTCCATCAGGGCTGCAGAGCCTTGGGAAGGCAGTACCATTCTGGGGTGCCAATTTGATACCAAGCAAAGGACTCATTGCCAATGCACATAGAAGCCAACACTATGATGCTGGCATTTGAAACACAGAAGAATTTATTTGTGAAATTGACTGTCAAGTAGATGGGGCAAAGCTCAAACTTGTCTGTTTAGGAAAGGGAATGGGTTTATATTGATTTTAAGGGAATGGGATTAAGAAGAAAGGAGTTAAATTTTATTGGCTAAGGGTAAGGTTATGTGTTCCTGACTAGAATTTATTGGTTACAAAATTGGTCCATATATGGAAAAGTTTTTCCAAGTAACTTTTTTCCACTTCACTTGGAATTCAGCTAATGTCAATCATTTTTTGCACATGCTTGGTTTGTATGATCTCACTGCTACAAAATCCTGGAAGGTACATCTAGCCACTCCCTTGAGTGGCATTGTGCCCCCAACCAGTTCTGGCATTTGGCCCAGGAGGCCATGGTGTTCTAGTTTCTAGACTGGGCCTCTACCTCCTACTGGAAGTAAGTCCTGTGAGCAGCTAGGTTCTGGGGGATGGCCAAAAGTCAAGCTCAGGGCCACTTGTGTGAAAGGGAAAGTTAGATAATTTGATGACAGCTTGTGGTGTAGTCTTGGGTCTGAGGGCAATCTAGTCTCCAGTTTCAGTAAGATTAATTTCAACTTGGAGAGAGATTTCTAGAGCCCCAGATTACCTCATTCAACATGGAAGACCACAATCTGGGTAAAGCCCTTTGAGAAATATTCATGAGATGTTCAAGTGATATAAACACCTACTATATTTATTTAGAATTAGGATTCCAAAGTTTAATCAGCTGTAATGTTGGGGGGAAAAACAAGAACTTCCAAGGGTAACTGGAAATTTCAATATACACATTAAAATATATAATAAGTATAGGAAAGGACAAACTTGATTTGGTAGCAGTTCCTGAGAAAAAGGTGTGGAATTTATAGACGTCAGGGATGATGCAAAGGAATTTAAAAAATGTTGGTACATTTTTTGGATGCAAAAGACAGAGGAAGCAAGATGGGTTGAGACTATAGGTGTGGGTACAATTGGGAGAAAAGCCTGAGACAAAGCTTAATAGTAGTATCTAAACCTTTTCCTAGACATCAAAAGAAGTTTCATTGAAATCTAGCTCTAGTTTTATCCATTTCTCCCTTTTATTACTGCCACAGCAGGATTTCAAATTTATTATTACATACTTCAGCACTTTCCGGAATGATTTTGTGGTATGTGTGTGTGTGTGTATAAGCGCGCCTGGGGTAAGGGGTAGAATGGAACTCTAGCTTTGTGTGCTGCTCTAAGAAATGTAGTATCAAAATTTCAGAGATGGTAATAAAATGAATGAAGGAAAAGTTAACAATTCTATTTAAAAATATATACATATATATGTATATGTACATATATACACATCATTGTTCACTGTTGTACAATGTTTGATTTCTCCTGTCAGGTGTAATCCCCATAAAATTCCCATCAACAAGTTACCTGGGAACTGTCATCATCGTCACTTGTGCCTTCCCCTTGTTTTGATCCCTCTCCCTGCTCCTGCTCCCCTGTTGTATGTCTCCGAATTATAGTTTGCCTGCTAGTTTTGTCTTTTTATTTTTCTGGCCCCTCTTTGGTTCCCTATATTCCTCCTACAAGTGAAACCCTATGACATTTTTCCTTTTCTTTCTCACTTATTTCACTGAGCATAATCCCTTCCAACTCTATCCATGTTGCTGCAAATGGCATTAGTTTTTCGATGGCTGAGTAGTATTCCATTGTATATACATACCACATCTTCTTGATCCAGTCATCATTTTTTGGGCATTTAGGTTGTTTCCATATCTTCAGTGCTACATATGTGTATATAGCACTGCAATACACATAGGAGTGTAGGTTTCCTTTTGAATTAATAATTTTGTGTCCTTTGGGTAGATTCCTAGGAGTGGAATCCCTGGGTCATATGGTAGCTCCATTCTTAGTAATTCTGAGGAATCACCACACAGCTTTCCTTAGTGGTTGGACCAGTACTATAAGAGTGTTCCTTTTTCTCCACATCCTCACTAGCTTTTGTTTTTACTTTCTTATTTTTATTATTTTTTTAAATTTTATATATTTTTACATCATTTTTCATTTTCACACAATGTATGCATTTTCATCTTGGTTATAGTCCCCATACAATTCCCACCCACCTTGTTTTGATCCTACTCCCTCCTCCCCACCTTCACCCCTGGTACTGTGCCTCTGGTTTATGGTTGCTTATTCATTTTGATTTTTACTTTATTATAATTACTCTTTTTCCTGGTCACTTATTTAGGTTTTCTAAATTCCTGCTATGAGTGAAACCATCTGGTATTTTTCTTTTTCTTTCTGGCTTATTTTGCTGAGCATGATCCCTTCCAGCACCATCCATGTTGCTGCAAATTGCATGAGTTTATCTTTTTTTGATTGCTGAGCAATATTCCATGGTGTATATGTACCACATCTTCTTGATCCAGTCATCTATGTTTGGGCATTTGGGTTGTTTCCATAGCTTAGCTATTGTAAGTAGTGCTGCTATAAACATAGGGGTGCAGGTGCCCTTTTGCAATTAATGTTTCTGTCAACAAAAACAAAGTAAATAAGCCAGTCAAAAAATGGGCAGAAGAGCTAAAAAGACTTCTCCAAAGAGGAAATGCAAATGGCCAACAGGCATATGAAAAAATGTTCAACATCACTTGTAATCAGGGAAATGCAAATCAAACTACAATGAGATACCATCTTACACCAGTGAGAATGGCACATATTAAACTAGCAACAGTAAATGTTGGCGAGGATGCAGAGAAAAAGGAACTCTCCTGCACTGCTGGTGGGAGTGCAAACTGGTCCAACCACCATGGAAAGCTGTGTGGAGATTCCTCAACCTGCAAAAGGTGGAGCTTCCATATGATCAAGCAATTCCACTCCTCAGTATTTACCCAAAGGACAAAAACATTAAATCACTAGCTTTTGTTGTTAACAGTTTTGTTTTTGTTTTTTGAATATGGGCCATTCTCACTAGTGTGAGGAAGTATCCCATTGTGGTCTTGATTTGCATCTCCCTGATTATAAGTGATGTTGAGCATTTTTTCATGTATCTGTTGGCCATTTGCATTTCCACTTTGGAGAAGTGTCTTATTAGTTCTTTTGCCCATTTTTTGACTGGATTGTTTACTTTGTTTTTGTTGAGTTGTATAATCTCTTTGTAAATCTTTGATATCAATCGTTATCAGTTGTATTTTCTCCCAGTCTGTGAGTTGTCTCTTCATTTGCTCTACAGAAGCTTTTTAGTTTGATGCAGTCCCGGCTGTTTATCTTTTCCTTCATTTTCTTTACTTCTGCAGATGAGTCTTCAAAGATGTTTCTGAGATGTATGTCATGGAGTACTATGCCTATGTTTTCTTCTATGTATTTTATGGGTTCAGGTCTTACATTCATGTCTTTTATCCATTTTGAGTTGGATTTTGTGTATGGTGTTAGGGAATAATCTAGTTTCATTATTTTGCATGTAGCAGTCCAGTTTTCCTAGCACCATTTATTGAAAAGAATTTTTCTTGTTCCATTGCACATTCTTTGCTCCTTTGTCATAGATTATTTGACCATATACGTGAGGCTTTTGTCTGGGTTTTCAATTTGATTCCATTGGTCTGTGTGTCGGGTTTTGTTCCAGTACCACATTGTTTTTATTATTATGGCTTTTTAGTATAGTTTGAAGTCTGGGTGTGTAATACCTCCATTCTTTCCTTTTTAGTCAGGAGACCTTTGGCTATTTGAGGCTTTTTGTGATTCTATATGAATTTCATCAATATTTGTTCTATTTATTTGAAGAATGCCATTGAGATATTGATTGGAATTGCATTGAATCTATAAATTGCTTTTGGTAGCATGGCTACTTTAATACTATTAAGTCTTCTGATCCCTAAGCAGGGAATGTCTTACCATTTCTCTGTATCTTCTTCTATTTCTTTTAACAATGTTTTGTAATTCTCTTTGCATAATTCTTTCACTGCCCTTGTTAGGTTTATTCACAGATTTTTTTGTGGGGGTACAATTGTAAATACGATGGTTTCCTTTATTTCTATTTCTTCAGACTGACTTTTGCATATAAGAGGGCTACTGATTTTTATGTGTTGATTTTGCTACTTTATTGAACTGGTTTATTGTTTTAATTAGTTTTTATGTTGAGTGTTTAGGGTTTTCTCTATATATGTTATCATAACATCTCCAAATAGTGTTAGTTTTACTTCTTCTTCTCCTATATGGATTTGTTGTATGTCTTTCTCTTTAATTGCTGTAGCTAGAACTTCCAGTATTATATTGAAAAGCAGAGATGAAAGGGGGCATCCTTGTCTTGTCCCAGATCTTAATAGGAAGACTTTCAATTTTTCACCATTAAGGATGATGTTAACTGTGCGTTTGTAATATGTGGCTTTCATTATGTTAAGATATGTTTTTTTAACCCTGAGTTTTTCAAGCCCCTTCATCTTAAATGGATGTTGAACTTAATCAAATGCTTTCTCAGCAGCTATTGATATGATTATGTGGTTTTTATTTTTCTTTTGTTGATGTGAATTACATTAACTGATTTTTGTATGTTGAACCATTCTTATGTCACTGGGATAAATGCCACTTGGTCATAGTGTATAATCCTTTTGATCCATTGTTGGATTTGGTTTGCTAAGATTTTATTAAGGTTTAGCATTCATGTTTACAAGGGAGATTGGTCTTTAGTTTTTTGTTTTGCCTTTGTGTGGTTCATAAAATTTTGTAGTTTCCTCCTTTTTCAATTTTTTGAAAGAGTTTTTATGAGATAGGCACTATTTCATCTTTGAATGTTTGGTAGAACTCTCTTGTGAAACCATTCAGCATTTGTTTGGGGGTAGGCTTTTGATCATTGTTTCAATTTCATTACAAGTAATTGGTTTTTTAAGTTTCCTACTTCTTTATTTGACTTTGGGTGATTATATAATTCAAAAATTTGTCCATCTCATTTAGATTGTCATAATACTCTCTAATTATCCTGGATTTTATTTTATTTTATTTCATTTTTTGCTGTATCTGTTGTAATTTCTTGTCTTTCATTTATGATCCTATTTATTTGTGTTTTCTACCTCTTTTTCTTTGTAAGGCCTAACTAGAGGTTTGTCTATATTGTTAATTTTTTTTAAAAAACAGCTTTTTGTTTCATTGATCTTTTGGACTTAAAAAAATTCTATTAATTTATTTCTGTTTTAATTTTTATTGTTTCCTTTCTTCTACTAGATTTTGTTGTTGTTGTTTTTATAGTTCCTTAGGATGGGAGATTAGGTTGTTTCTTTGGGTTTGTTCTTGTTCTTGATGTGGACCTGTATTGCTATTAATGTATACTTTCCTCTTAATACTGCTCTTGCTGTGTCCCATATGTTCTGAAAGATTGTGTCCTAATTGTCATTTGTCCCAAGGTATTTTTTAGATTCCTTCTTTGATTTCCCATTAACCCCAGTGATCTTTCAGTATCATGTTGTTTAGTCTCCATGTAATGGGGGAGCTCTGTGCTTTCTTTTCACAGCTAATTTCTACTTTGATGCTGTAGTGGCAGATGAAACCTGAGCAGGTTTTAGGGATCGGAGCAGATAGGTGGGTAAGGGAGAGTCTTGGAGCCCTCGTGGGTTTCTCAGGCTTTTATTGAGCTTTACATGCATTGCAGCAAACAGGTACATGGCAGGCAGGCCTCCAAGCCCCCAGCAAGTCTTCACTCTGGTCTTCTCTGGCTTCTTTTGCCCCTTCTCTCTACTGCTTCTCTCCTGCTTCTGCTTCTCTAGGTGACTGTCTCAATGATCCTCCCATGGCCCACAGAGGTTAATAAGACAGTTTGCAACAATGTAACAACTGCAGGTGCCCCATCAGGCAGGGTAATCCTAATGGTGGAAAGGCAGAAAATCCTGAAAACCATTTACCCTACAGATGCCTTTATGGTCTAAGAAGATACTTGGTATGATTTCAATCTTCATGTATTTGTTGATGTTTATCTTGTAACCTAGAATGTGGTTAATATTGGAAAATGATCTGTGTGCACTTTAGAAAAATATATATTCAGTTTTTGGGGAGTGCAGTGTCCTAGAGATGTCTGTTAGGCCTAAATGATTGAGATATTTAAGGCTATTGTGTATTTGTTTGTTTTCTGTGTGTTGATCTATCCATTGATGAGAGTGGGGTGTTAAAGTCTGTTATCACGTATATATTTTCTCCAATGTCTGAAAAAGCTCATCAAATTTTCATGAGTAGGCTAAATATATTTGTTAAGAAAAAGTAAATTAAATAGCTATAATTAAATAAAATTTATAAATTAACTTTTCAATGAAAAATGATGCTTTATGAGTTAAAAATAATTTCCAAAAAAAGTTTTGGTAACTTGAAACTTCAAATTTATACTGAAATGAGTTATATTATGATTTTAATTATCTAGATCATGTCTAAATAAATTAAAATACTGAGACATTAATTACTGAAGATATTTCTATTTACATTTGTCTTCCTTTTATAGAGGAACTAAAACTATTTGGGTGTACTAATATACATGTTTTGCACCATATTGAAATATTTACATCTAAATATACATCTAAAAATTATAATTTTTTAAAAGATTTATTTATTTATGCATACAAGAGCTGTGGTACAGGCCAGAGGTACAGGGAGTGAGAGGATTCACCAGAGACAGAGTGGGGAACAGAACAGGCAGATTGACCAAAGTACACTGCTGAGGGGAGCAGTGGGAGAGTCAGGAGAGGTCTGCTGTGCCATGTGGGTTGCCCCCTGGCCTGCTGGGAATTGAACTTTTTCTGCAGTGGCTGCAGATGGCTTCATAAGTTGTGTCTCGACACTTGTGCCACCAGGGAGATCCCTAAAAATCATAATTTTTTAAATAAATTTACCAATGCACAGAAAACTATTGTAACAGATAGTTGATTGTTGTTTACTTCTTGGTTTCCCCAGGAATTAAAGATTATAAGGGTTAAGTATTCTAATCGAGATATTTAATGAAAACTATTTAGAAATGACAAAGACAAAAGGAAATAACTGTGTATGAAAAGCAGGTGAGTAAACAGAATAACTATATGTGCAATATATAAATATAGATTTAAAGAACATAGGACATGGACTTCTCCGGTGGCGCAGCGGTTGAGCGCTGGGTTGTGAAGCTGCCCGCAGCCTCTGCAGCGCCGGTTCGATCCCTGGCAGCTCCCCGGCCACCAGGCGAGAGTCCCACATGGCCGCAGACCTCTCCTGCTGCCTGCTGCTCCCCTTAGCAGTGTGCTTCGGTCCTTCTGCCTGCTCTGCTCCCCGCTCTGGCTCTGGTGAATTCTCTCACCCTCCCGCGCTTCTGACTGTACCCAGTGCTTGTATAAATAAATAAATAAATAAATAAATCTTTAAAATAAAAAAACATAGGACAAAATCTGAATGGATATAAAGATATTTGTAGAGGCCCTGTGGAAAAGGAATCTTGAGAAAGGCATTTTATGTATGGTCAAGCTTGCTGTGGTTGGAATGGATTTAAGTTTTTAAAATGACTTAATATCTGAAATACTCTGGTGCAAAATTAGAATTTTATTTTCTCTCTGCTAAAAGAACTAAGTTTTCTTAGATTATTGGTCTGCTCATAATAAAAAATTACAAATTATGTACAAAGATTTTTCTTTATTAAGTAAACTGCCTGAAAAACAAAAGTTTTTTTTTTTTTTTTTTTTGGTCTAAGCAAAATAATGTACTATGCTTAACATTGCCCTTATCCGGTCTTTAACTACTTAAGATAATCCTGTCTTCTCAATATTAAGAGATTTATATGACTTCTATAAATATGCCATTTTTATTTTATTTTTTAAACATTTATTTATTTATTTATACAAGCACTGGGTATAGAAGCCAGAAGCCAGAAGCACGAGAGGGTGAGAGAATTCACCAGAGTCAGAGCGGAGAGCAGAGCAGGCAGACTGAAGTACACTGCTGAGGGGAGCAGCGGGTGGCAGGAGAGGTCTGTGCGCCATGTGGACCCTCACCCGGTGGCCGGGGATCGAACCGACGTTGCAGAGGCTGCGGGCACCTTCGCAGCCCAGCGCTCAACCACTGCGCCACCAGGGAGGCCCAAATATGCCATTTTTAAATAGCTTTGTAACTTTATTTGACTTAAAATTCTTAGTCATTTTGGGTAAATTTATTTTTTTATAAACTTCCCCCAAATCAAACTCTACGTAAGGTGTTTTTGACCTTAACTAAATTTGAGATTTCCCAGATGGCCCTTGGTGCATCTCTAAGGTTTTGTGTCTCACCTGGAAATATGTTAAACTAGTTAGGTTTACTGGATTTATTAAATTACATGGAAATCGTTACCAAATATGAAGTGATACTAAACCTCCTTAGGTTACATTTATATGGATGCATGTTGTTACTATAAATGTCTTAGAAATTGCATGAAATCCTAGAAATTTGCTATGTCCTGGAATAATATTGATATTACCATTTTCTTATCTACTCCATTATAATGAACTTTAACAAGATCTTTAACCAGGAGATTTTCTAAGCTTTTTGTCACTTATAGTTTTTGCTTTATTCAATGTTTTTGTAAAAGTGAGATTTTTGGGATGGGAATTTACCAAAAGCTTTTGATCACCTACACCACTGTCAAATTATAACTGAGGACTCTACTTGACATCTGATTCTGTATAAATGCAGGAGACCTTAAAAATCAAGCTTTCTCAGATGAGAAGCTACTGAAATCATGCAGTAGGTTGCTTTCACATCCTAATCAAATCAAGACATCAGATCAAAATGCTGGTCCCTTCCCTTCCCTCTTTGTATCCGTTTCACCACTTTTTCTCTTTTTACCATTGGATTAATGAATGCTATCATCCATATTTCTGGCGCTCTTGCAAAAGGGGAAACTTCTCTGTTTGATTTGTCATAAAAATAAAAACCATGGTTGGTTCATGGACCTGATATAATTCTGCCTGTCACAAACTTCTTTGATTTCCAATGCATCAGTTTCTCCGAAACAAACTCAGCTCCCTCTCTATCATGTCAACCCCCTAGACCTTGGAATCAAATTTCCTGTCTCTGGTTAAAAGTTGCAAACCCAAGGAACCTTTTGTCTAGGCTCTATACAAAGAAAAGGATAAAAAATGAGGATAACAGGAATAAAACCATCTATGTTGTCAAAATAACTTTAAATTTTACTGGCCACCATGGCTATTACCTTTCCACTCCCAAGACACAAGCTCACAAGGAATAAGTGCAAATGAAGCTATACTCAAAACCTCTCCTGAGCTAAGGAAGATATTGCAGAATCTGCTACTAAGCAATAAATACTCTCTTCCCCTCCTCCACACAACCAACTTTAGATTCACTGGCCAAAGTTGTTCTTGATTGTAGGATAGCCCTTGATTATCTTTTAGCTGAGGAAGTAGGTGTCTGTACTGTGACCAAGACTACTTGCTTTACTTGGATCAATACTGTTGAGGAAATTGAAATTCAGCTGTATAAGATCAGTGAACAAGTCAGTTAACTTAAGAAAGTAACTCCATCAAAGGTGTCTTTCTTTATCTATTCACTCTAAATTGGTTTTCAGACTGGCTTCAGAGCACCCTCCAAATATTAGATGTTGGCCTGCTTATATTTATTGTAATAGTTTCCTTGATGTGTTGTGTTGTCTTGAAAAGTATAAATGTATGTGTGCAGCCAGATAAACTGGTAACCAGATAAACAATCCTCCTTCACCTACAACTCCAAAAACAAGATGATGAAAACAGTCAACTAAGGGACAGAGACCTATGGATTCCAGTTGGAGATCCAATCTGAATCTAACATCAACAAAACAGCCTTTAGTGTGTAACTAATTCTTTAAAATTTGTCAATACTGTCAATACAACTGATAATCTCATCAAAGTGGTAAATTCATTTGTGTATCAGGACACATCAAAAGGAAGCTGCCCCTGTGGTCTGACTCATGGCACAAATTGAAACCTTAGTTGTCTTGCAGCTGCTATCAAGAAAACCTAATATGCACCATCACAAGCTTCCAACTCAGGTATTACTGGTTTATCTTACCTTAGACAATAGTATCTGATACCCTTAAAAGGAAATCCTAGCTGATCACGCCCTGTTCTACATTGCCTCTGCTAGTGCTCTATGAAACTTACTTTTGCCTAAAATTCCTTAGGAAGAGTAGCTCAATGCTTGTGAGGCATGGTACCCCCCCCCCCAATTCATGGGTTGTTTTTTCTTAAATAAAAGACATTAAATGCTAATTTTTATCATTTGACAACTGTGAAAATGTCGATTTGTTGTGTTAGGGGACTAACAGTGCTAACAACTTTTTATTTAGTTAAGTAAAGATTTTAGAGGTGATATCTAGATGGGATCTTCTGTCATTTCAATTTTTAAAAAGCTTATTTTTTAACTTTTAGAAAGGGTGGGGAGACCTACAGCGTGACAGAATATAGAGTTTGGGATCACTCTTTCCCCTAAAAAACAACTATAAAAAATTACTATTTGCTCAAAGGAAGGCTCAGAATTTTCCCAATAGAATCCTAGGATTTTCCACAGAGAACATTAACTAAGATTGGTTATTGCTGAAGGGAAGAAATGGGAGGAAGCAAAAAGGAGTGTGACTGGGAGAGTAGATATGCCAGCTGGCAGAACAGGCTAGGGGTTGCTATCAAAGCATGACAGGGCACTTTGGCACACTGTGAATTTTCCTGGAGGAACTTTCACTATGTATGGGTGCAAGTCCAACCAGAGACATTGGGAACTCCACAAAAGAGCAGACAAGGAAATTGCCGCCCTCCCAAAGAGATCAGAGATCCCAGACTGAGCCAGGTTGGGTTCATTGTGGGTGAAGTAACAGAGAACACTGGGGAGATAGCTCACTAATCCCTTGGAAAGTATCAAGTAGTATGCAGAGCTGACAGCCTTGTCCCTCACAAGCAATGCTGCAGTGGTGGAAGGGGTGGTAATGGTCATTATTTGAGGCAATTGCTGGACAACTGGGCACACATCGCATTCAGGTTCTTCCTGCCTGCCAAGCCCAACTGAGCCCCTGAGTATCAGCCTTGTGAACCAGAGCTAGCTCCCCTTACCAGGAGACTTAAGCTTCATAACCACAACCTGCAGCATAAAATAGCAGTAGGGAGGCAGGGTGTGAAATTGGGAAATTAAGACAACTAAAGCACTGAACAGAACTTGCCCTGGAGAGAGAGAAGAGGAGACAGTCCTCAAACTGAGATTGAGTATTTAAGCCTCAGACTTCCTTTTTTCTACCAATTACACCAAGGTTTACTAAGAGGAGAAAAAAAATGGTTTAGTTATTGTTAACTAAACATGAAAAAACAAAAAAACTGACAGAATCACTAGAGAAAAACACCCCAAAAGAGCTGAAACATTTTCCATTTGCTTCTAAAAAAAAAATCTCCTGGGTCAGAGAGTAATCAAAGAGTAATGAAAATGGACAGATTCGTTACCATATCCTATCAGATACGCTAAAAGCAGTACTATGTGGGAAGGTCATAGCATTACATGCTCACATTTAAAAAAAAATAAAAAAACAGTAGCTTTCCTGCCTGCCTGTGACTATGCAGGTGTTTCCTTTTACAAACCCTTTTCCTTTGCAAAGCTGCAGCGGCAGTTCTCCTGCCTGCCTGTGACTATATAGGTGCCTCTTTTTTATCTCTTTCTTTTTCCTAAAAGAAACCTATCATTTTAAATTGTAAGAAAAAATATACAAAAAAAATTTCAAATAGGCACTCTAACTCTGCAGTTGAAGTAACTAGAAAAAGAACAAATGTATCAAAAAATCAGTAGATGGAAAGAAATAGTAAAAGAGCAAAAATAAACAAAATCAAAAACACAAAGAGAGTCTAAAAGATCAGTGAAACCAAGAGTTAACAAAATCAACAAGACTTAGTGAGGATTATGAAGAGAAGAAGAGAGAAAAACCCAAATAAATAGAACCAGAAATGAAAGAGGTGAAATTACAATAGATGCTGCAAAAATACATCAGATCATAAGAACCTACTATGAATGTCTCTTTGCAAAAAAAACCTGGACATCCTAGAAGAAGTAGAAAATTTTTTAATTCATGCAAACTTCTGAGACTGAATCAGGGTAAAATAGTCAACTTAAATGTTCTAATCACAAGCACAGAAATTGAAAAATCAATAAAAACTCTCCCTATGTACAAAATCCCAGGACCAGACAGCTTCTCCAGTAAATTCTACTAAACTTTCAAAGAGGACCTAATATCTCTCCTACTCAAACTCTTTAAAAATAATTAAAGAGAAAAGAAAACTCCCCAACACATTCTATGAGACCAACATTACATTAATCCCAAAACCAAACAAAGGAAGTACAAATAAGAAAATTATAGACCAATATCCTTGATGAAGAGAGATGAAAAGTCCTCAACGAAATACTAGCTAACCAAATACAGCAATACATCCACCATCATCAAGTAGATTTAATCCCAGGTATAGCACACACTCCCTGACTTCAAATTATACTACATAGCAATAATAATCAAAGCAATATGGTAGTAAAACAAAAACAGAAACTCAGACCAATGTAATTGAATATGAAGGATAGAGAGAAATTGACACACATATGGTCAATTTATTTTTGACAAAGGACGCATGGCCATATAGTAGAAAAAAGATAGCCTCTTTGACAAATGGTATTAGGAAACATGGACAGCTACATGCAACAAGCAAACAAACAAAAGCTAGATCCATACATTATTCCATACACACAAAATTCCAAATGGATTAAAGATCTGGATATAAGACCCAAAATAATAAAATACTTGAATGAAAACATAGATAACACAATATAGGACATCTAATGCAAAGATGTATTTGAGGACTCAATTTCAAATACAAGGAAAACCAAAGCAAAAACAAACAAGTGGGACTACCTAAATTGAAAAGCTTTTGTACTGCAAAATAAGCCATCAGAAAATCTAAATGCCAACATGCAGATGCACATCACACATGTGACAAGGGGTTAATTTCCAAAATTTACAAAGTACTAATGTAATTCAATGACAATGACAACAACAAATGGAATAAAATAGGAAGGCCCAGATAATCCAATCAAGCAGGCAAAAGACCTAAATAGATACTTTTTTAAAGGACATTGAGATGTCCTACAGACATATGAACTGTTCAACACCACTTGTTATAAGGGTGTTATAATGACATCACCCCTGTGAGAATGGCCTATATAAAAATGAATGGAAACAACAAATGTTGTTGAGTATATGGTGAAAGGGGAACACTCATCCATTGTTGGTGGGAATGCCAGTCAATGCAGCCTCTATGGAAAACTGTATGGTGATTTCTTAAGAAAATAAAAATGGAAATTGTATATAATCCAGCAATAACTCAATTAGGTATATATCTTAAATTTATGAAAATATTTATATACATTTATGTTCAGAGCAGCACTGTCAAAATTGCCAAGCCATGGAATCAGTCTAAGTGCCCTCCAACAGAAGAATGGATAAAGAAATTGTGGGATATATACTCAATGAAATACTATACAACTATTAAAAATGAAATAGTGACTTTTGGTACAAAATGGATGAATCTCGAAGTGATTATGTTAAGGGAAATAAGTCAGAAATTAAAAGATAGATATTGGAGGGCCTCCCCTGGTGGCGCAGCGGTTGAGTGCTGGGTTGTGAGGCTGCCCGCAGCTTCTGCGGCACGGGTTTGATCCCCGGCCACCTGCAAGGGTCCCACAAAAAAAAAAAAAAAAAGAAAAAAGAAAAAAAAAGAAAAAAGGTAGATATTGGAAGGTTTCATTCATTTGTGTAATATAAGCAACCAAAAATACACAGGTAAGACACCACAGGAATAAATCTTTGACTTAGTGAAAGAATTTAATGGTTATCAGAGGGAAGGCGGGGAAGGGGGCAGGTGAAGCATTGGCACAGGTGGTTAATGGAGTATGAGTGGAGTATGTGCACATATGGAACAGCAAAATATAAAACAAGGGCCTCCCTGGTGTGCAAAGGGTTACGTCTCAGCATTATGAAGCCATCAACAGCCACTGCAGCACGAGTTTGATCCCTGGCCAAGGAACCCACATCGCACAGCAGACCTCTCCTGTCTCACCCACTGCTCCCCTCAGCAGTATATTTCTGTATATCTTCCTATTCTGCTCCCCACTTTCTCTGGTGAATCCTCTCACCCCCCTGCACCTCTGGCTTACACCCCAGCTCTTATATGCAAAAATAAATAAAATAAATCTTTAAAATATATATATGTATAAAACAAATATTAAGATTTGAAAAAAGAATAAAATCCAGGAAAAGAAAAAGATAGAGGGAAAAATCTTCATGAAAATCTTGTCTTTATCTCATTTTACCACTTTTCTCCCTCTGTTAGTATGAGACCAGTGCTTTTACTTAGCATGGCAATGTGCCCAATAAAAGGAAGATGACATTTCCCAGACTTGTTTGCTATTAGGGATGATCACATAAAGAAGTTGTAGCAAGGAGTTGTTAAGCACTTCGTTTCCCCTTTCTCCTTCTTCCTACTTAGTGTAAGGTCAAGATTGTTGGAGTTCTGGTTATGTTGGAGCACAAGATACTCTCAAGGATCTTGGTCAAGGAATAAAGATGGCAAAGCAAACGAACAAAAAAAAAAAAAAAAGGACCCTGGAGACATCTGGGATTTGCCTAACTCTCTCGACTCCTTTTACAATAAAGAAAATAATGTTTTGTTTAAAATACTGTTATTTAAATTTCTTTTTGCTAGGGATTATTGTGGTTGAAAGGGAAAAAAAAACCCTATTTCTCTGTTCTTGTGAAGCTCAGTTTAGTGTAGAGAGAAACTTCCTTTAATCAATCAACATCTTCTCTTCTAGCAGCATTAAATAGGTAGATAGTTGTCCAAAATACAGTCAACTCAAGAGAGTAGCAGGTTTCATTCAAAAGAAGGGGCGGTGGTGAGAGAAACTAAACCCTACCAAGAAATAGAAAGGCAGGAGATGCTTATCTACTTACTAAAATTTTGGAACACTGTAGAATGGAGAAGCAGCTCTATCATTGTGCAATCTCTGACAGAATTCCCAGAAAACAAAATTTTGTCATTTTTCCATTGAGCAATGATATACCCTATTTCAAAAGAATATTAAGGCTGTTTGGGTCTGATTTTCTTTAGTTCAGTAAAAAAAATGCATTCCTATTTAAAGCATTCATCCCCACCAATCACAGTGTGTTGTAACTAATAAAGCACATTTTTATTGCCTGCAGAAAGTAATGTTACATTTTTAAATGTGCACATGACTTAAAAATGATTTTCTTCATAAGTATTTCATAATGATTCATTTAGTGTGCAATTAATATTAAAGCACTGTTAAGAACAAGCACTTAAAATTCCAAATGAAAAGAAAATATGCATATGCATGGTTTGATTAATTAAATAAGTTTCATTCTATCCTTTCTTCTGTTTCAGATTGACCCTTTAGTTGCCTAGTGTTTTTCAATATGTCTAGTTAACTGCACTTTTTATTTATTCATGTATTAAATTAGGTTTGATACACTCAAGTCATGCCATAAAACAACTGCTCAGGTTGGTGGACATGGAGAGCTGTTGATCAAATGGTACAAACTCCCAGTTACAAGATGAATAAGTTCTGGGGATCTGATGTACATGTTGGCTATAGTTAATAATATTGAATTATATACTTCAAAGTTTCTGAAACAGTAATTCTAAATGTTCTTACCATATACACACACAGGTAATTGTGTGATGGCGCGATTAACTATCAGTCTATTTTGGCAATCATTTTGCAATATGTGTGTGTAACAAATCACATTGTATACCTTAAACTTACACAGTATTACATGTCAATTACAGCGCAATAAAGCTGGAGGAAAAATAAAGCAACTTCTGCATGAGAAAGGAACAAACTCCACAGATAACGCCAACATGTACATATTTTATTTCATTTTGTGTATCAATATTATTATTATTAAAAATAGAGATAGGGCCTCCCCGGTGGCGCAGCAGTTGAGCGCTGGGTTGCAAAGCTGCCAGCAGCTTCTGCAGCCCAGGTTCGATCCCCGGCTGCTCCCCGGCCAACGGAGGAGGGTCCCGCGTGGCGCGCAGACCTCTGCTGCTGCCCGCTGCTCCCCTCAGCAGTGTACTTCGGTCCTTCTGCCTGCTCTGCTCCCTGCTCTGGCTCTGGTGAATTCTCTCACCCTCCCGCGCTTCTGACTGTACCCAGTGCTGGTATAAATAAATAAATAAATCATTAAAAATAAATAAATAAATAAATAAAAATAGAGATAGGCACAACATAATATTAAAAGGAGGCCATTTTCTATGAATTTGTAGCGTTAATAAATGTTCATAAATTTATAAATGTTCACTACAATATGTAATATAGACTTAAAATACATAAAGTCAAGATTGGCAGAATTTCAATGATAAATTTACATATCTAAAATCATAATGACAATTATATCATAGCTCTTGGGAATTGATAAATTAAGAAGTTAGAAATAAGTAGGGATAAAAATTTTGAAAAATAGAACCAAGATCAAAGTTCACCAAATAACGGGAGAGCTCACATTCTTTTCAAGTAACATGTATATATTTTATACTTTAATTCTTCAAGATCTAAGATCTATAAAAGGAAATGTAAGAAATGAACATTTATTTATTTTTTGACATTTTAAAATAAATTTTTATTGAAGTAAGGTTCCATTATAATGTTGCATGTGTTTGAGGTGTACATCATTATAAATCAGTATCTGTATATCTTACATTAAGTTTAATTCCTTTTTTTAAAATTTATTTATTTGTGCATACAAGAGCTGTGGTACAAGCATAGGTGTGGGGGTTGAGAGGATTCACCAGAGACAGAGTGGGGAACAGAACAGGCAGATTGACTGAAATACACTGCTGAGGGGAGCAGTGGGTGAGTCAGGAGAGGTCTGCTGCGCCATGTGGGTAGCTCCCTGGCCAGGGATGGAATTCGTGCCGCAGTGGCTGCAGACAGCTTCACAGGTTGCGTCTTAACCCCTTGCGCCACCAAGGAGGCCCCTAAAAGTCTAATTCTTTTTTTTTTAATTTATACAAGAGCTGGGGTACAGGCCAGAGTCGCGGGAGGGTGAGAGGATTCACCACAGACAGAGCGGGGAGCAGAAGAACAGGCAGACTGACGAAATACACTGCTGAGGGGAGCAGCAGGCGAGACAGGAGATTTGTGCCTCGCCCTGTGGGATTCTCCCCGCCGGCAGGGAATCAAACCGGCGCTGCGGAGGCTGTGGACAGCTTCACAGCGCAGCGCTCAACCCACCGCGCCACCGGGGAGACCCCTAAAAGTCTAATTCTTGACCACAGAATTGACCCTTTTTATCCCATCTCATTCCCCCTTTTCTTCTACTAAGCACTAATTTGGTCTTGTAGTCTAAAAGCTTATTTTTTATTTAATTAACTTATCTGTTTGATTTCTCTATATATTACATATGAGAGAAATGATTTGGTGAAACTAGTATCCAATGAATACTCACTGTCAGGCATTTTGCTAGGTATGTTACATTCATTGTCTCATGACTGTTTCTCTGACATCATATGCAAGTATAATAAAAGTGTCACTCCTGTTTTGCATGTAAGCCAATAGAGATTTAATGTATGAGAAGAAATCATTTTAACTATAAAAGAATTCAGGACAACATGTAACAGTATAATTAATTAAAAAAAAACCTACTTTTCATTGCTTATGTTTGAGAGTCTCAAAACTTCAGTAGTTTTCACGAATGCTGCCTTCTGTGTTTGTCTTCTGCACTAGTTTCCTATCACAGCTACAATAGGTTACCACACTGTGGCTTGAAATTTATGATTTTGTACTTCTGGAGGTCAGAAGTCCTAAATCACCTCAGTGGACTCAAATTAAAGTGTTAACAGAGTTTGTATCCTTTCAGTGGTCCAAGGGGAAAGTCAGTTTACTACCTTTTGTAGCTGCTAGAGGTTACCTGCAGACCTTGGCTTGTGATAACATCCTCCAATTTTTTCCTCACTGACTCTGATCTTCCTGCATATCTCCAATAAAGACACTGGTGATTACTTTGTGCCATTATCTATCATAATCTCCCCTTTTTAAAATCCTTAATCATATCTATAAAGTCCTTTTTGCCATTCAAAGTAACATATTCACCGGTGGTGGGAATTTTATGGGGAATACACCTGAAAGGAGAAAGCATGCATGCATACTTTGTACAAAAATTAGCAATTATGTAATATATATATATTTTAAAAGTTAAAAAAGTAACATATTCACAAACTATGGGGATTATGAGATGGACACTTCAGGGGGGTATTATTCAATTTCCCACACCCATCTGTTTGTTCAAATGATTTTCATACAATGATGCATACTTTTTTGTTGTTTCCGTAGTATTCAAGTTAGCTGCATTCCACGTGACATCAGAAAATATTTTTCCCTTCTGCAAGGACTCTGTTTCTTGCAGTGTTCATAACAGATTCCACAAATTTTGGAGATGACTGTATCTTCTAACTCACATTTGCTTCAAATCACTTTTACCTGCTTAATTACCAAAGTTGGCATTAAGCAGTGACAACTACACTGTACATCAGCATTAGCTAACCAGAAAGACAAGGTAAGCAGCCTATTTCCCATACATAGGACACTTCTGCAAGTCACAAAATTCAGCTTTGGGACAGCATCTGTAGTCCCACTGGGGCTTGGTTTCAGGGCTCCCCTAGATGACTTTGATTCCCCTTTTCCTCACCTTTGCAGACAGGCCTTTGCATTGCCCCCTGGCTGTTTCATATATATGTCCTATCCCCCAAAAAGACCACAGCCATCTTAAGAGCTCAAACTCAGCTCTCTTTTTAATGTATCTCTCAAGGGTCTAGCACAATATTGGACTAAAGAATAAGAATGTATCCTGAAGTATGCATCTGATCAACAGATTTGTTTTGTGTGGCTTGAAATGCTAAAGAAAAAATAATTGAAAACATTTATTTATTTTTAAAAATTTATTTTATTTTAATTTATTTTTGTGTAGAAGAGCTACGGTGTAGGCCAGAGGTACAGTGGGGAAAGGTGGGGGTAGTGGTGAGAGGATTCATCAGAGACAGAGTGGGGAGCAGACCAGGCGGATCTACTGAAATACACTGCTGAGGGGAGCAGCAGGCGAAACAGGAGAGGTCTGCTGTGCCATGTGGGTCAGTTCCCTGGCTGGGAATCAAACTCAGGCTGTACTAGTGATAGTACTGAGACTTAACCCCTAGGCCTTCCCCTAGGAAGGCCCAATTGAAAACATTTAGAAATTAGAAATTTCATGTAAAATTCCCTATATTCCACTTCTCTAAAATAATTGAACATTGTGGGAACCTGGGCCAGTGTTTCTACCTAGGAGCTATCAGTTGGACCACTGCAGTAGTGCTCCCAGAAGACATACCAAGGTTCTCCAAGGTTCTCTGGAGAGTCTTCATCCAAACCCCAGACTGGCCCCAATAAGCATTTAGTTCAAGACCTCTGTAATAGATACCTTGTAGAAATGCTTTGTAATATCCTAATTACCATCCCTTTAGCTTCCAAATGTGAAAGCGTCTTCCTAAACCCATACTTGACCCAGGGACTATTAGAAAGCATCCTTACAAAAAGTTTATGTGTAAGTTGTCCTTTAGGACCTTGCTATTGATTAGTGTAATCCAGGGACCTGTAGAATTAGCATTAACTGGCAACTTGATAAAAGCTCTGTTGAACCAGAAGCTGCAATTCAGCAACATACCTGTGCCCTGAATAAGGTCAGCCCTGATTCATTAATTTCTGTCATGGAAATAATATTTTAAAAACTATTGACTTGCCTTTTTCTGATAGTATGGTCAGAAGAGTTCTAAATGGGTGGGAAGAGATTCAAAATGTGAAGGAATACTTAAAGGGGGAAAATGAGGTAATTTCTGTAGATTTAGGGCCAGAAGATCTAGCTCAAAGAATTTGCTTTCATCCCAACGACAGAAAAAGTGTTTATATAGCACCGAGAACAGAAGGGAGAATAGAAAGTCACTAGAGACATTCAGTGCAGGGTATGAGAGCCATCATTTGGGACGTCTATGTTTATGAGTGTTGTTTCTCCTGGTATTAGGCCCTTACCCCTAATGTGCTGTTCATCTATATCTCTTTTACCTTATAAGCTGCAAATTTTGTTTTATCTGATATAACTAGTTGTTCCTGACACTTCTTGTTATTTGCTTGTAAGTCGTTTCCCAGTCTTGACTATAAGTCAATGTCCTTGTTGGTAAGATGGGTTTTCTATAAACAACAAAAAGTTAGATTTTGCTTTGAAATCTGCTCAGCCACTCTATACCTTGTAACTAGTGAATTCAAGTCATTTACATTTAAGGCATAAGTGCTTATTGCCATTTTTTAATTAAAAATGTTTATTAGTTTGTCTTTTTATTTTGACTCCTTCCTATTATTTTTTTTAAAAGATTTATTTATTTATTTAAGCACTGGGTACAGTCAGAAGCATGGGAGGGTGAGAGAATTCACCAGAGCCAGAGCAGGGAGCAGAACAGGCAGAGTGATGAAGTACACTGTTGAGAGGAGCAGCGGGCATGGCAGGAGGGGTCTGCACGCCATGTGGGACCCTCGCTGTAGGCCGGGGATGGAACCGGTGCTGCAGAGGCTGCGGGTAGCTTCACAGCCCAGCGTTCAACCGCTGTGCCACCAGGGAGGCCCCTATTATGTTTTGTTTAGACACTTCTGTTGTCTTATATGTTACTTCCAATGACTTGTATTTGAACGTTCTGCTGTAGTGCCTGATGGACAATTTTTGTAGTCCACCAGATGGTCTAATTTCATTTTTCTCCTGGTGGGCAACATTTTTGCACTCCTCCTCATCTATGTGATAAAAATTAGGTGACCATTACCTCTGTTTATTTTTTTTTTGTTTCTTTATAACATCCCCTTTAATATTTTTTCCATGTGCAGCTTGGTGGTGATAAATTCTTTTAATTTTGCTTTGAGTAAAGCTCCTCACACTTCTTTCTGTCATGAATGATACTCTTGCAGGATAAAGTAGTCTAGACTGGAAATTTTTGTCTTTCATTACTGTTTTTTGCTCGTATGTCTTTACTACTATGCTTTTTTAAACTTTTAAAATTGTTTTACTAGATATTGTTATTGAGTTAATGTTGGTTTACATTGTTTGCATAATAGAAGGCTGTGAGCCCCCTCTTCAGGCACTATTGCCATAGGCCGCCATTGTGTTGTCAAGCTTATTAATTCTCTCCATTACTTACATTTGTCTACTGTTGAGGTCCTCCATTATATTTCTTTATTCAGTGATAGCATTTTTTAAAGATCCATTAGTTCTACTTAAAAGACATTTTTCCAAAGAGAAAATACAAATAGCCAATAGGCATATGAAAAAATATTCAACATCCCTTATCCCTTATCATCAGGGAAATGCAAATCAAAACCACATTGAGATACCACCTTACAACAGTAAGAGTGGCACATATCAAAAAAAACTAGCAACAACAAATGTTGGCAAGGATGTGGTGAAAAAGGAACTCTCCTACATTGCTGGTGGGAATGCAAACTGGTCCAACCACTATGGAAAGCTGTCTGGAGGTTTCTCAGTCTACTAAAAATGGAGCTACCATATGACCCGGCAATTCCACTCCAAGGGATCTACCCAAAGGACACAAAAACATTGATTCAAAAGAACACCTGTACCCCTATGTTTATTGCAGCACTATTTACAATAGATAAAACCTGGAAACAACCCAAATACCCCAAAATAGATGACTGGATCAGGAAGATGTGGTATATATACATGATGGAATATTATTCAACAGTCAAAAAAGATAAACTCATGCCATTCACAGCAATGTGGATGGAGCAAGAAGGAATTATGCTCAGTGAAATAAGTCAGAAGGAAAAGAAAAATATCAGATGGTATCACTTATAGCAGGAATATAGGGGAACCAAAGAAGACATCAATGTTAAATATAATGTTAATACAAAACACAACAAAGCAAAAACAGACAATTATCAGAGACATATTGCAGGGGAGGAGGAGGGAGAGGGATCAGAGGGAGGAAGGGAGGAGCACAGGGCACTGTGGTGATGGTGCATGGGTGCATTGGTGCAGGAAATTCTATGGGGGGAAGCAAATATTGTTTAAAAATGAGCAATGATGTAAATTTTTTTTAAAAAAGACCCATTAATTCTACTTATAGAATTTTCATATTCTCTCTATCTTTGCAGTGTTCCTTTGTTTTTCTTGATTCAGCAAGCATGGTTGCGATTGTTACCTTGAACTCTTTTTCAGGCATATTCTTCAGTTCTGCTGGATTGAGGCTTCTCTCTTTTTTCATTGCTTGCACATTTTTGATATCTATTGTCTCTTCATTTTTAGTTTTATAGGTTGTAATAAGGAGTTTATTTTTCTTATCTTAATAATTTGACTTTCTACCGATTCTATAGAACACTGGGCATAATCTTAGGCTTTTTACCCAGGATATTTAGGTGTGTATTATTTCACAGACTACTATCTTTGAATCTGTTCAGATGGTAAGGGCACTGGTGTCAGTAAGAGGTGGCAGCTAGGAAGGAACTAGGGCAGCAGGGCACCAAATATTGCCTCCAGTGAGAGTCAGTAGTGCTGTACTGCAGGTACCTTAGTTGTGTGATCCCCTCCCCCAGGTCAACTCCTCAGCCAAAATGTGTTGTATATCCTCAGGCCTGTTTTTACCTTTAGGCTTTGTTTGAGCACTGCATGTAGCACTGGGTGAGGACTATACTTGAGACATATCCACAACTTGGGAATTGTTCTCTTTGCTTTTCCAGTATGGAGACTTTCCTTGGGATACTTGGCTTGTGATGAAGATCTGGGTGCTTAAGCTCTGACTAGTAAGATCATTCAGCTGTTGTCTTGGTTTTTGGCCCATGCTGGTGGCGAGGCAGGTATTTACACTATCACAGCCTCATGCTGCAAATAATAGCCTCTTCTATGAGGCAACACAGTGATCCAATCTGGCTCACCCTTCCAGTTCAGGCTCCAAAGGTTTTAGATTAGGAACCTCAAGCTCAAGCCAGCAATCACCACTTTGCACTCCTACTTCTCTGGTTCTCCAATAATATACCTTCTATCCAGCATGTCAACTCTGTGCACCCAATTCTCCACCCAGTGCCAGATTTCCAATATCTCTAGTGTAGGCAATGCCCTTAGATACCAACAGCAGAAGTGCATCAATCAGCAACCATCCTACCCGCTGGTGGGTTGCACTGCTTAATTACAGTTTTTCTTCCCCTTTCTGCCACACCATTGCTTCTGATGTATGTGGAAGTCATACATAAAAAGATAAATTTCATTCAACGCTGTTGACTTTGTTCTGTTGAAATTTAGTTGTGTATTTGTGGAGAAGGCAAGTTCTGTGTCTTCACTATGCTGCAATATTGCTAGATTCATTTTTATGCCCATTTTAAATTTGGTTGTTTGTAATTACTATTGAATTGTGTATGTTCTTTATATGTTTTGGATAATGACCCCTTATCAGATATATGATTGTAAATGTTTATTTCTATTCACTAGGTAATCTTTTCATTTTGTTGATGGTTTCCTTTGCAGTGCAGAGCTTTTTAGTTTGATACAGTCAGCTTAAAAAATTCATTGGCAAGCCCAGGTCAAGAAACCTGTTCCTGTTTTTTTTCTTCTAAGTGTTTAATAGTTTGAAATCTAGTGCTAAGTCTTTAATACATTTGAGTTTGACTTTGTAAATGTTTTGAATGTGATGGTCCACTTTTCTTTTTTTTTTAAAGATTTATTTATTTATGCATGCAAGAACTGGGGTACAGCCGAGAGGTGTGGGGGGTGAGAGGATTCACCAGAGACAGAGTGGGGAGCAGAACAGGCAGATTGTGAAATACACTGCTGAGGGGAACAGCAGGTGAGCCGGGAGAGGCCTGCTGTGCCATGTGGATAGCTCCCTGCCCTGGGATAGAACCCGTGCTGCAGTGACTGCGTACAGCTTCATAGGTTACATCTTAATCCCTTGTACCACCGAGGATGGTCCACTTTTCCCAATACCACTTATTAAAAATACTGTCCTTTGTTATAAATTAATCAACCATATATACTTGGTCTTATTTCTGGGCTGTCTATTCTGTTCCATTGATCTATGTGTCTTTTTTTATGGACATGTCATAGTGTTTTGATTAGTCTAGCTCATAATATAGTTTGAAATCGAGGTGTGAGGCTTTCCAGCTTTGTTATTTCTCGTGCTTGTTTTGGTCACTTTGGGTCTTTTGTGGTTTCATACACATTTTAGGATTATTTATTTTATTTCTGAGAAAAATGGCATTGGAATTTTGAGGATTGCACTGAATCTCTACAGTGTTTTGAGTAGTATAGACATTTTAACATTTATTCTTCATCCACCAGCATTAACTCTCTTCTCAAATGGTCCTTTTTAATAAGGTATACTCTAATCATCCTGTTAAAATGGACACAAAATCCAAACAAAACCCTCACAGCAATCAAAATTCCCTTACCAAGTTCTATGTTTTTTTCCTTTTTGACCAAAGCATCAGTTGTCTCCTAACATATTTTGTAATTTACTTATTTATTATATTTTTGTTTATCTTCTGATTTCTCCAACTAATATGTGAACTCCTTACAGGCCAGGATCTTCTGTTTGCTTTTTGATGCATCCTAAATATCATGACCAGTGTCTGACACAAAGCAGATATTCAGTAAATGCTGGTTGGATGAGTGAATGAATGATGTTTTCCTTATAATATATCCATTAACTTTTTTTCCCCCTTGGGAGTATAATTAGTATAACAATTCAGCAAACACTTTGGCAATGTTTACCAAAATTCATCAAGTGAACACAAAACATCAAAATCTTTAATGCATTTATCACAATTAATTTTCTTAGAAATAATTTAAGCAGACTATCAGTAGAATTTCAAAGATGAGAAAGAATACTTGATGGTTGTTTTAACTGGCATTTGTGAGCTGAACAAATATTTAACTGGCATTTGTGAGCTGAGATCAATTGTGAGCTGAACAAATATTTTAAAAATTTTTGATAGAGATACCATTAGTTTACATCATTTTATTTTGGAAGTATAGGATCCCTCCCCTTCAGTTGTTGCTACCATAGCTCTCCCACCACCAAACACCCATAATCCACTTCCATAGTATACTGTGCATCCACCATCACTTTGTTTTCACCCCTCCCTTATTTTAAGGGATAGTTTTTGAGTGTGATTTTAGCTGGCCCTTTGTTTGGTTTCGATATAATCCTCAGTGACATAATCTTGTATATATCTTTCTCCTTCTGGTTTATTATGCTTAACATAATCCTCACCAGCTCCATCCATATTGCTGCAAATAGCATGAATTTATCTTTTTTGATCATGGAGGATTTTTACATTGTTCATATAAACCCCATCTTCTTGATTCACTCATCTCTTTTGGGCAATTAAATTATTTCCATAACCTGGCTATTGTAAGTAGTTCTGCAATGAACATGGGTCTTGTGATTCTATATGAATTTCAGTAATGTTTGTTCTACTGCTTTGAAGAATGACATTGAACTTTTCATAGAGATTGTGTTGAATCTGTATATTGCTTTTGGTGGGGAGGCTGTTTTGACAATGTTGACTCTTCCAGTCAATGAGCATAGAGCATATTTCCATTTTGTGTGTCTTCTATTTCCTTTAATAATATTTTAGTTGTCTTTGCTTCGGTCCCTCACCTCCTTTGTTATGTTTACTCTCAGGGATTTAAATTTTGGGGATGTAATTGTAAATGGTGTTTTTTTTTTTTTAAATATAGTCCTCTTCTATCTCATTGTTTGTATATAGGAAGACAACTGATTTTTCTATATTGATTTTATACCAAGCAACTTTGTGAAACTGATTGTCTTGATTAATTTATCCATGGAGTCTTGAGGGTTTGCTATTTATATTATCATGTCATCTTCAAATAATGATAGTTTTACTTAATCTTTCCCAGTTTGGATTCCTTTTATGTCCTTCTTTTGCTTACTTGCTCTAACTAGAACTTCCAATACTACGTTGATGGTAGTCATAAGAGTGGGGATCCTTGTCTAGTACCAGATCTTAGTGGAAAAACTTTGCTTTTCACTATTGAGAATGATGTTTGCTGTGGATTTGTCATATATAGCTTTTATTATATTACAATGAATTCCATTTAGCTCCATGTTTTAAAGGGTTTTCATCACAAATAGATGTTGAATCTTATGACGTGCTTACTCAGCATCTATTGATATGATCATGTAGCTTTATTTTTCTCTTTTAATGTTGTGAATTGTGTTGATTGATTTTTGGATGTTGAATCACCCTTCTGTCTCTAGTATAAATCCCACTTTGTCGTGGTGAATAATCCTTTTAATGCATTGTTGCATTCAGTTTGCCAAGCTTTTATTGAAGATCTTTGAATCTTTGTTGCTTAGAGAGATTGGTGAAGGTATTTTTGTTTTGGTTCCTTTTTTTTTTAAGTGTGTGTTATCTTTGATTGGTTTTGGTATTAGAATAATGTTGATCTCATAAAATTTGTTTAGGAACATTTTAGTTACTTGAGGAGAGATAAGCTTATTCATTTGAACTCTTACTTATTTCTTGATGTGGGCCTCTATTGCTATATAAATTTTCTTCAGTACTGTTTTTCTTGTGTCCACATAAATTCTGGGTGGTCGTGTCCTTATTGTCACTTGTCTCAAGGTATTTTTTGATTTTTCCTTTGATTTCCTCATTAACACACTACTCTTTCAGTAGTGTGTTGTTTAGTCTCCGCCTATTGAAAGCTTTCTCTGCTTTCTTTTTGTAGTTGATTTTTGGTTTGAAAGCTTTATGGCTAGAAGAGATACTTGGTATGATGTAAATCTTTTTTTAACACTAATTTTGTTTCTCTTTATTTTATTTTTTATATTATTATTATTTTATTTTTTTACATCATTGTTCGTTTTTAACAATATTTGATTTCCCCCACCCCTTCAGGTGTAGTCCCCTTCACCAGTGCACCCGTGCACCATCATCACAGCCCCCTGTGCTCCTCCCTCTGATCTGTCCTCCTCCTCCTCTCCTGCAGTGTATCTCTGATTTATAATTGTCCATTTTGGCTTTGTTGTGGTTTGCAGCTTGGTATTTGACCGTTTTTTTTTTTTAAGATTTACTTAGTTATGCATACAAGATCTGGGGTACAGGCCAGAGGTGTGAGAAGCTTCACCAGAGACAGAGACAGAGTGCGGAACAGAACAGGCAGAGTGACTGAAATATACTGCTGAGGGCAGTAGTGGGAGAGACAGGTGAGGGATAGCTTCATAGGTTGTATCTTTTTTTTTTTTTAAAGATTTATTTATTTATTTTATACAAGAACCGGGATACAGGCCAGATGCACAGGAGGGTGAGAGCATTCACCAGAGACAGAGCGGGGAACAGAACAGGCAGACTGATGAAATACACTGCTGAGGGGAGCAGCGGGCTAGACAGGAGAGGTCTGCCCACCATGTGGGAACCTTGCCGGCCAGCCAGGATCGAATCGGTGCTGCAGAGGCTGCAGACAGCTTCACAGCATGGCACTCAAACGCCTGAGCCACCAGGTGAGACCCCATAGGTTGTGTCAACCCCTTGCACCACCAGGTAGGCCCTTGGGGTCTGACTGTTTTTCACAAACACCACCAACTTTTCTGCTTCTTTTAGTTCTACTCTATTCCTATTCTTTTGAAAGAACTCTAATTCATTGGATATCCCAGGATTAGCAGTGCAGATCTGTTCACTTCTGATCTTCCCTGCAAATGGAGATTTTAGCTTCTGGTTAGCTAAGACAGATACCTTATTGATATGTGTGCTGATTTCCAAAGATCTTTGAGATCTTGCTTCAATTACTGTCTTTCTGCTTTCTTTATCTTTCTGGGGTTATGCTGTTTAATTCATTTTGCCTTATTTTAGTGTAGTTTTGGTATGAAGCAAAAATTAAAATGCATTTATCATCATACTTCAATGAAAGCAGTTTGTATTCATGCGGTATAAATAACTTATGAAAACACTTCCATTTTTTGGATGATGTGCTCCTTAATTATATACTTTTTTTTTCTAAACTAATTAAAATTTATAACTTCTAGAAAATAGATGTACCCACACTACAAATAATCACAAGATTTGATCCTGTGAATTTCAGTTGGTGAAATGAAGAATCAGCCATAGAACAAAGTTAAGGTAGATTAGTTACAGTAATTATAGAAAACTGCTTATTATATGAAGAAGATGATCACTGATTTAATTAATATTAGTACATATATTTAAATTATTGTGTAAGTTTTAGTGTCTACTTATATACAATGAACCCAGGAATTATAAAGTTGAGTTTATATGAGGGCACTGATTATCAAATGAAACAAAATTTTATTCCATATTTACTTACTTGTGTAATACTATCTAAAAATATCTCTTCTATGACATTTAAACATTTAAATAATGAGTAGGAGCATCATTTATAATATTAATTATCCATTCCAATGAGACATAGTTTTCCAATACTTTTATTTATTTATTTATTTTTTATAGAGGCATGTTTTATTTATTTATTTGTTTGTTTGTTTGTTTGTGTTGTTTATGCACGCACTGGTACAGTCAGAAGCGCGGGAGGGTGAGAGAATTCACCAGAGCCAGAGCAGGGAGCAGAGCAGGCAGAAGGACCGAAGTACACTGCTGAGGGGAGCAGTGGGCCGGCAAGAGAGGTCTGCACGCCATGTGGGACCCTCCTCCGGTGGCTGGGGAGCAGCCGGGGATCGAACCGGAGCTGCAGAGGCTGCGGGCAGCTTTGCAACCCAGCGCTCAACCGCTGCGCCATCAGGGAGGCCCTATTTTCCAATACTTTTAAATTCATGTCTCTTTTGGACAAGTTTAAAACTCACCATTTCGCCATGTCCCTCACGTTACTGATAAATTCCTCTTAAGAGCATAGAAGATACTTGTTAAACTTCATCTTCTGTTTTATGAATTATAAAAATGAGGTTTTATTTTAAAATATAAAGTATTAAATTTTTAAAATTACATTTTCTCATTTCTCCAGATTCTAATTTGTTTCCCAGAGACAGATTCTAATTTGTTTCCCAGGGGTGGGAAAGTGGACAGGTGATCTTCTCAGGTAGATAATACAATGTTAAAGATAGTTTTAGAAGCAATAATTTTTCCCTTATTCATTAACATAACTTTTCTGTGAAATTTTGGGTAAGGGAAAGAACTTTCAAATTATGTTACTACTGTATTTACATTATGATATCTGGAACATTCTATCACTTCCCACACTTGACTAAATCATTGTGATAACTGAACTGTTGACATAACATAGACTTAAAAGCTAAAGCTGGAGAAACCCTTTTCACAAAGATGGTGCTGAAAGCAAAGAAGAATGTGCCTACATATTGGTATTGTCCTGCACAATAAAAGGGATAATTGTGCAGTCAAAGGTGTAGTTACTGTGTTTACTTTAAGGTCTGGAGCATTTACAAGATGGTAGTAGAAATAGATATCCCATGGATAATACATGTCAGAACATATGTATCTGTGTGATACGTATTATGCACATCTTTGCCTACAGCTGCTGAAAGTATTCATTGAGACAAAGTTATGACCAGTTTACTCTGGGTAAGGCAGATACAGTTCACATTCCATTATTTGTTAAGTTACCTGCTGTTTGCTTTCATTATTCTTGCTACACTAATTTTATTTGTATTTAAATGCTTTAAGCAACCTAAGAACAAATGCACAAGTTAAGATGCAGTAAAAATGAATTGCCTGGTGTCCACAACTTCATGTAGACCATGCATAGCAATAAAACAAAAACCCTATATATTTATATATTTAACTTTTTTAGGCTTTTGTGATTTTTTTTGATACTTGCCTAACATGCTTGTGCTATAAAAAATAGTTAACAGGGAAATAACTTGAGATGATGGTTAGCTTTGTTTAATGTCCTATGAAATTTTCATGAACAATTCAAGTATAATTGTTAAAAACACATATATTAAGTTCATGGAAGTAGAATAAAATTTTATGAGTGGGGAAAATAAAAAGAAAGAAAAGGGTGACTCTGCTCCTCCAAAGCCAAAGTGAAAGCCAAAGCTATGGCAATCAAGGAAGCAGTGCTGACAGGCATCCACAGCCACATACACACACACACACACACACACACACACACACACACTAATAGAAGATCTACAAGTCATCCAACTTCTGACAGCCCAAAATACTAAGACTCCAAAAGCAGCACAAATAGCCCCAGAAGAGTACCTCTAGGAGAACAAGCTTGACCATTATGCCATCAAGTACCCCTGACCACCAAGTGAGCCATGAAGAAGAAAGAAGACAATTATACATTTTTGTTCATTGTGATGTCAAGGTCAACAAAGAATGGATCAAACAGGCTGTGAAGAAACTCCATGACATTAATGTGGCAATATTCCTGGATAAGACCTGTTGGACAGACCTGCTGGGCTCCTAACTATGATGATTTAGATGTTGGTGACAAAATTTATTTCATCTAAACTGAGTCCAGCTGGCTAATTCTAAATAAAAATGTGTTTAAACATAAAAATATCCAAAAACCAAAAACTTAAGGTGACTAGTTACATGTCTTTATCATAGGAAGCAGTCCTAAGTTACCTTAATAACATTAAATGTACCACTTTTAACAGCTCCACAACCACAACGCAATGATTACCTCACAGTTTTACTAATTTATATTTAATCCATTAATTTAATTGGTGGAAAATTTATTTTCTAAGTCCAATAATAGAAATATAAAGAAAAGCAAAAGTGAAAAAGGAACACTAAATAAATTAGCCTTAATTAAAAATTTTGTCCTTGAAGTGACACCATCAAGTAAGTGAAAAGACAACCCACAGAATGGGAGAAAAATATTTGCAAATCATCTATATGATGTGGGGTTTAATGCAGAATGTATAGAGAATTCTTACAATTCAATAAAAAAAGATAAATAACCAATATGAAGAGAGAAGTTACTTGAACTGAAATTTATCTAAACAAGATAAGCAAATATACAACATACACATGAAAAGATTCTCAATGTCATTAATCATTGGGGAAATGCAAATAAAAACCATAATAAGATATTACTTCATGCCCACTAGGATGACTATATATATATTTTTAAAGATTTTATTTATTTATTTATACAAGAACTGGGGTACAGGCCAGATGTGTGGGAGTGTGAGAGGATTCACCAGAGACAGAGAGGGGAACAGAACAGGCAGACTGATGAAATACACTGCTGAGGGGAGCAGCGGGTGAGAGAGAAGAGGTCTGCAGCACCATGTGGGACCCTCGCTGGCCAGCTGGTATCGAACCGGCGCTGCAGAGGCTGCAGACAGCTTCTCAGAGTGGTGCTCAACTGCCTACGCCACTAGAGGAGGCCCAAGATGACTATATTTTAAAGGATGAAGTCAAGTGCTGAGAAGTGTGTGGAGAAATTAGAACATTTACACATTATTGTGTACCAGCTGCTTCGGAAAAAACACCTAAGTAGCTCCTCAAAATGTTGAATCTAACATTACTATATTATCTAGCAACTCCACCTCTAGGTATACCACTAAGAATTGAAACTATATATCTGTACAAAAAAAGTGTGTATGAATATTTGTAATAGTGTTACTCATAATAGTTAAAAAGTAGAAACAACCTCTCAAGTGTCCATTAGCTTGATGAATAGATGAACATATACATCAATGCAAAGGAATAATAATCAGCTATGAAAAAGAATGAAGTATGGCTGCAACACTATACCACATGAACCTTGAAAGCATTATGTTAAATGAAAGAAGCCAGGCACAAAACGCCACATCTTGTACAATTCCATTTATGTGAAATGTACAGAAAAAGCAAATAAATCCACAGGGACAGAATGTAGATCAATTTACTAGGGGTTGAGTGAGGTGGAGTGGGCAGTGGCTATTAATGACTATGAGGTGTCTTTGGGGTGATAAGAACATTCTGGAACTAAATAGTGGTGAGTGATGTATGATATTGTGATTGCAGAAAACCACAGAATTGTACATTCTCAAAGAGTGAACCTTATGGCATATGGGTTATATCTTAATATTAGCAATTATTAAAAAATAAGTTCCCTGATTATTTCAAAGAAATCATGGATTTGCCAGGTTGTTGCTGGAATCAAAATCTAACCACGTCCATACAAGTCATTTTTTTGAAAAATCTCTCAAGGTTTTAAATATCCATCTCTTTCCTTCTCCTCATGTCACTTACTTGTTGAAAAAATTGCTTAATTGCCACAGCATATTACTGTTTTACTTGTGATGCATACGTAATAGTGAATTTCTTTTACTGTAAAATTTCTCTTAGCCCCGCGATGTTCCACTTACATTCTGGAAGAAATAAGTCTGGTCCCTGTTAAAGGAAACTCCTGAGCTTTCAAAGTCTTAGATTCTCATTAGCGTGCTTCTCTCAGCATCCCTCCAGCCCCCAGCCCTCTCCTCGACCTCCCTCGTTGCTCTCGTTGCTGACCTCTGCCTGTTCTCCATTACCCTTTGGCCCAGCATGTCCTCCCCAGGGTGGCACACAGAATTGCAACTCCAGATGTGGACTGACCAGGGAAGCACCTATTGGGATGATTATTTCCCTTGATCTCAATGCCATCCTTATGTTAATATCAATTAAGATCTCATTAGTGAGTTCATTTGTCAGCTCACACTCGACTCATTTACCCCTTGAAACCAACTAAAACACACAAGGCGTGCCTGTTTTCTCATATGAACTTTTTATGCCTGATTCTGTATTTTACATAGAAATTTCTGAATCGATACATAGTTTTTTTTTTAATTTCAGTGGTTACATTAAATTTCATTATGTTGCTTTCTGCCCATCTGTACAATCTTAGAGATCTTTTTTGAAACCTGAGTTTTATATATTTTACAAATCTGAGAAGTACATTTCTCTTTTGCAAGGTCAAATATAGAATCGTACAGCTCTCCTTTAAAGAGTTCCCTTCCCTTGTAACATCGATACATTGCCTCTTTGACCTCTTTGGTTTAATTAACTATAAATCAACCCAATGGTACCATTACCCAACCCTCAGTTCTTCATGTGTCCTACAAGAATATCACAGAAACGCTGAGAAATGTCTATTTGAAACCAAGATACTGTTAAACAAAACTTAATTTATTTCATACCCATGTCGTTTTTCCTTACCTTACATTGTGGCTCACAAAATAACATCGGGTTTCTTTAATCTCAAGAATGAAATGCAGACCCAAAGCTCAAGTCTCGATTGTTTTGTAAAATTTTGATACCTACCTTACTTTGTTTGCAAATCCTTATTTTCTAAAATGTTAAAGTCTTTAAAAAATGTTGACTAAGGTTTTTTTTAACAGACCTTTCTCTTGTCTGTCATTGAATTACATCTCCATATCACATTTTGGAAAAAATATTGACTTCAATGCTTTCTTTTTTTAAATGTTTATTTTATTTTATTATTTTTTAATTTTACATATTTTTTACATCATTTTTCATTTTTGCACAATGTATGCATTTTCATCTTCAGAGACTTCATCCTGTTCATGTTCTGAAAGAAAACCTCATACCCCATAACCCATAAAATGATAAGCATTTATGGAAAAGCTGCAGCCTGAGTGTGGAGAGTCTGTGAAAGATGCTCTTGAAGGACCATATTAGGTTCCCCTACTGAACTGCAGATGTGGCTGTGGTCAGGTGAACTTGATACATTATCTTTATCACTGTCACTCAACCAAGGAACACTTGTTTTCAGGAAATGCTGGTGAGTTTAGGATTGCATTAAATACTGGCAATAATCCCTCTGCTTGTTGGAGTGATCACACTGCAGGAAGATCTCACAATCTTTTTCAACTGAGGCTGGCCCTGTATTCCTATTGGAAAACAACCAATTTTTGGACATCAACATGTGGTTTGGCCTCTATAAGTTGCAAAGTTGATCCTGTTTGGAGAACTTTTCCCCCTGCTAAGATAGTAAACAAAGCAATAAATACAGCAAACATTCTGTAGGAATCCTATCTGGAGAATGTGAGGAAGATCATTTTGTGTAAGCTGATGTTTTAGAGACATCTATGGCCTAGAGGAGATGCATGGCTTTTCTGTTAGACCGTCCCTGGAATGGGTGTACTTCAGGGAGGCACTCTAAATGTAACCGTATTAATGGAACTCATAACTTTTCTTGTAGATTAATGGGGGTCTGAAAGATAGGGTAGGTCTGATGTGTTACTGGATAATGTGCTGATTAATGTTTGTGATGTAATAAGGAAGCCCTAGTTAGGAAACTACTGGAGAAAACCCCAACAGGCCTTTTCACTTAACCAAAGCTTCCACCATAGAAAGAATTTTGAAATGTCATTTAATAAGCTTTATAGACTCAGGATGTAAAATCAAAGGAAAGTCTATTAAATGTTGATTCGAGAGTGAGCAATATAATAATTCACTGAGACTTCATATCTTTCCTATGAAAATACCTACATAGAACAAATTACTGTGAAAATATGATTTGTGGTTACAATAATAAACTGGATTGTGTTTGTGATGTTTCAACTAAACTTTTACTCTGTTCTTTTAAGAATATGGGAAACAGACGGCACCATTGTCAAGGGGGTACTCACCTACAATCTAATTTTACTCTAAATATAAACTTTAATAAATTCACCCAAGGTATTAGTAATAAAAACCCTCTCTTTTCTTTTTTTAAAGATTTATTTATTTATTTATACAAGAACCGGGGTACAGGCCAGATGTGTGGGAG
This sequence comes from Talpa occidentalis, assembly GCF_014898055.3. Classification (NCBI taxonomy): domain Eukaryota; kingdom Metazoa; phylum Chordata; class Mammalia; order Eulipotyphla; family Talpidae; genus Talpa; species Talpa occidentalis. The sequence goes on from NW_023605083.1 coordinate 75,283,386, forward strand.
GGTGAGAGGATTCACCAGACACAGAGTGGGGAACAGAACAGGCAGACTGACGGAATACACTACTGAGGGGAGCAGCGGGTGTGACAGGAGAGGTCTGCCGCACCATGCGGGACCCTTGCCGGCTGGCCGGGATCGAACGGGCGCTGCAGAGGCCGCGCTGCAGAGGCCGCGCTGCAGAGGCCGCGCTGCAGAGGCCGCAGACAGCTTCACAAGCACAGCACTCAACTACCTGCGCCACCAGGGGAGGCCCAACACTCTCTTTTTTAAAAAGTGAATTTTACACCTTTTTCTTTGGGTCAATAAACATATTTTAGGATGCGAGATCTAAGTAGTAGCTTTCCTGGCATACATAGCACATTTATTTCAAATTATTATTTTGTGTACGGATAAAATTCTGAATATTAAAAAAAAAAGCCTAAACAAATTTTAAATGACCACGCACACACAGAGACATTTTCTTATACATGAAATATATGCATGAAACAAATGCATAGCTTTTTAAATGATAATGGTGAAATGTTTTTCCATATCCTTCTTAGCAGTTTTCAGGGGTTAATGACTAGATTCCAGAGGTTAATGGCCATCTGAGGAGGATCAATGAGCCAAGTTTTGTCAGAACTATTAACCTCAACCTATCATTAATTGCTATAAATGTCTTGTGTCTAAGAGACTAGCTATAGTACATGATTAAGGAGAAGGAAATATAAATTCTTAATGCTATCTTTATGGCCAGTGCCTTTAATTTGGAATGTAGATGGCAATTATAGTTTTGTACATTGGCTGATCATATGGCTTAAACCATCATTCACCATTCTGCCAACAGCACTATAATTAAAGTTCTCATATTTATGAAGTAACTAAAGTCTATTAATTTCTGTCTGCTGTAGCTGCTTATGATTTTTTATAACCCTTGCCAGAGATGGCTTTGCATTTTTCCTTAGAATTTTTGTGCAGGATTAAAAAACTCAGAAAAGTCTACTCATTTATATAAATCCACCAGAGTACTCAAAAAGGTCTAAAAAAAATCAAGCAATTTTTCCAAACTACTAAGTTTAAGTAACCACCCGCGTTCCTCAGGTCTCAGAGACTTCCTTCTAAGCTTTTAATTTCATACTTACCACTGAAATCTTTGTACTGGGTACAGAAAACATCTTTGGTATCTCTGCAATGCCCATTTTATTTTTAGCACATAGTAGGCCCTCAAAAACATATATGGCTTTGACTGTTTAAAGGTGAATCAACATGCTCAGTGAAATAAGCCAGAAAGAAAAAGAAAATTAGTGGATGTTTTCACTTTTAGGAGGAATGTGGAGGATCCAAATAAGGGATCAAGAAAAGAAAAGTAATTATAATAAAGTAAATATCAAGATCAACAGGCAGCTATAAACCAGAGACATTCTACAGTGGGAGGGAGGAGAGTAGGATCAAAACAGGGGAGGGAAGAGCACAAGGGACTGTGGTGATGGTGCACAGGTGAAATGGTGGTGGGAATTTCATGGGGACTATAACCGAGATGAGAAAGCATACATTGTACAAAAATAAAGAATGACGTAAAAACATAAAAAAAAAGTGAATCAAGTATTTATATGTGTATCTATAAATACAGTGGTCAATTTTATTTTCTAACACCATGCAACTCTTCTGAACCATGATGTCCATAAAGTGACACTGAAGCAAAGAAGAAAGTATCTAAAATATAATCCTATTTTTTAAAAATGAAAAATTCTTAAATTCTTTGAAGTATAAAAGTCACACAACTATGAAGTTACACAATTAAGTGTTTCTTTCTTTGTGAGGTGAATGTGATAAACACTACACTATGGAAACACTCAGTTTGTTTCTCTTTTTAAAAAAAAGAATTCCAGGTTCCTTAAAGAACAAATGAGTTGGGAAGCTTTAGGCAAACAAAACGAAAACCCTTAAAGCATTCTCCTTAGTCTTGCTTGCATCAATCACCCTTTCTTATTAACCTCTCACCCTTAGAAAGTGCTGTGGGCAGGGGGGAGAGAAGAGGAATAGTTGTGATAGGCTTGGGGATGAAGGCAGTGATATAAAAAAATTATATAGAAGAGGACTATAGCTCTAACAACCACCCACTCATGCTTATTCAGAGCCCTCCTTTAAGATTCTCAAATTGTTTTGTAAACACGGTCTCCTTAAGACTTCAGGATGTGTAGGTGGCAAGATTCTTTATCCTTACTTGACAATTCATGTATCTATGATATAAAAAATTAAATGTCAGCAAAAGACCTTAAAAGAAACAATTGGATGATGAGAAAGATTAATTTCTAGTGTGTCCCTGCAAATACAATTCAGACAATCTACATGCCACTATTGATTTTCAGCTGCTTTTTTTTTTTTTTTTTTAGCATCTTCTAATGTGCAAGCTATGGTATGGTAGGATTCCCAAGAAACTGGTAAAAGCAGTTGCCTTGAGGGAGTGCAATTGGTAGTAGGAAGGAGGGATGGAAGGAGGGAGTCACTTTTCACTGTATACTCTTTTGTATTTTTTTGAAACTACTTTTTCAAAATAAAGCATAATAAATAAAAAATTGTCCTAAAACAGTTTTCAGTAAGCAAGTTGAATTGGAAGGTTTGTACCCTTGATGCTTTTCCTTTGGTTCCCAGAACTATTGGTGACTGGCTGTGCTTTACTTTCCATGAGTCTTTGTAACATTGTGACAGAAATCATTGCAACGAAATTAGTTCACAATTCACAACTCATATTAAATGTATTAATTGAAAGCTTTAACAGAGATGATAAGTGCAAGGCATTGAAAGGCTCTTTGTATCTCCTTTTCTGCGCATTTACATATTTAGCATGCTTTCTTCATCTGGATGGTTGAACACACCAAAGACATTTCAAGTGTATTTACAAATCAAGAAGAGCTTTTAAAAAAAGACATGATTTTTCTCCATTTTTTGATTTCACTCAGCCTTCAGTTCCTTATCAAATTGTCTTGATTGAATGAAATGGATATGGGATCTTAGACTGGCTAGTAATAAAGTATAACTTTAGCACAGAAACAACAGAACTAAACAGGGTAACTCTTTTGTGTGGGGAAGTGGTGATAAAAATACTTAAAAATTATGTATATACTATTTTGCACCTCCCCCCGCAATGTCTGAAATTTATTCTAGGAAATCCCCAGGGTAGTGTTATTCCTGGCAGACCATCTTCCAGCTAAGGGCAGAAAATCCCAGCGCAATTCCTTGTCTGACTTTGGTGAACGCGAGAGCAACACTTCTCCAACTCTCAAGTGCATGTGACTCAACCCAGGCAAATGAAAGTGCATAGCTTTCTTGTTGAAATCCAGGTTCTGGTTCAGTTCACCTGGAAAGGGCCTAGATTCTGCATATTAACACAATGCCACGTGACATCTCTGTTGCTGGTCCAGGAAGTGTATTTTGAGAAGTGCAGATTTAAATAGAATCTGGGTCTGTTCGGACTGGGTTCAGCTTCATGAACTGACACCCTGGCACCAACAATTAAGAATATTTTTTCTCAACCACCATGTAGTGTGGAGATTGGCAGACTAAAGCCAATGTGTCATTTCCATGATGCCATCGAGGATCTCTCCTCTTTTGGCTGTTTCTGCTTTGCCATCTTTCCTGTGTGATTTTCATTTTCATGCTTACCATATAGAGGCTGCACTTCTGGGTATCACATTTTCTACACAAAATGAAGTGTTAATGGGGGAGAGCAAAAGCCAGCAGAAGCTGTCTCTTCTATTCAGGAATGAATAGCTTTTTTGGCAGTCACAATTCTACTTCTTTTTGGCCAGTAGACTTCTACTAACATTTCATGGCCACCTTATGTCACATGGCCACATATAGCCCTATGGGAATTTTGTAAGCAAATTTTTTAGCTAAGCTCATTGTCAACCTGAACATAGTAAGAGTTCTATAGGAAAGGAAAAAGGGGAGACAGGATATTGGGTAGGTATGGTAGGCAGAAGGATGACTCCCCAAGATGTCCATATCCTAGTCTCTGGCACCTGTGATGATGTGCTCTTACGTTGTGAAGGAACCCTGCAGATGTGATTAAGTTAAGGCTCTTCAAATGGAGAGGTTATCCCTGATTGTCTGGGTGGGCTCAATCCAATCACAAGGGTTTTCAGAAATGGGGGAGCAGAATCAGAGAAGGAGATGTGATGACGGAAATCAAAGCCAGTGTGTGGAGAGGCTGTGGGCCAAGGAAAGTGGGTGGATTCTGGATGCTGTGAAAGTCAAGGAAGTAGATATTCTCGAGTCTCCAGAAGGAATACAGTCCCGTGACACTTTGATAGTAGCCTAGTGAAGCCCACTCTGAACTTCTGATCTTCAGAAATGTAAGATAAATTTGTGTTGTTTTAAGCCTCTAGTGTGGAGTGATTTGTAGAGCTATAGGATACCAATATAGCAGCTGACTAGCATTGTCTATCATAGGGCTGGGGTTGGGAGATAGCATGAAGAGGCTGGAAGTGGGGAAATAAGTCTGAGAGTACAGCGCCATTGCAGGGTCAGTCCCTGCCATTTGACAGACACACTGATGGAGTCAAAGGAACTCCAGATTGGTATGAGTGGTTAAAGGAGAACTATTGAGAAGGCATAACAAAAATCCACTTGCACAAACACATTCAGCAAATGAAGACAATTGTCCTAAACTACAAACATTTTTTATTTGTTTGCTTGTTTTATTTTGTATTGGCAAAAGAATATTTCTTAGATGAAATCATGGACCACAGGGAATTATAATGACTGTCCAGGCCAAAACTCTTATTTCACACCCAAGGAATCTTAGATCTGAAGGTAAAGTTTTAGTCCAGCAGACGTCTCCTGGTTCTTATGCTAGTGCTTAGATGTTTTAGGTAGGGTTATCAGATGAAACAAAGGACATTCAAATATGAGTGTCCCAAAGAAAACAAATAATTTTTAGTATACGTTTTTTATGAGTTTTCTATTGTTTCTGTAACAAATAACCACAAATTTGGTGGCTTAAAGCGACACAAGTTTTTGTTGTTTAAGATTTATTTATTTATGCATACAAGAGCCCAGGTACAGGCCAGAGATACGGGGGGTGAGAGGATTCACCAGAGACAGAGTGGGGAACAGAACAGGCAGACTGACCGAAATACACTGCTGAGGGGAGCAGCGGGTGAGACAGGAGAGGTCTGCTGCGCCATGTGGGTTGCTCCCTGGCCGACCTGGGATCGAACTCGTGCTGCAGAGGCTGCGAATTGCTTCATAGTTTGGTGCTTAACCCCCTGCGCCACCAGGGAGGCCCAAAGCCAATCAACAGTTTTATCTTATATTTTGGTATGTCAGAAGTCTCTCTGGCTCTCACTGGGCTAAAATGAAGGTATTGACAGACTGCCTTCCTTCTAAAGTTTCTAAAGCAGAATCTGATTCCTTGCCTATGCCAACCTCTAGAAGTCACTTGTATTCTTTGGCTCCTGGGCCCTCTTCCATCTTCAAAGCCAGCATTGTAAGATCTTTCGATCTTTGTCTCTCTCTCTAAAGTCCCTTGTGGTTGCATTGCACCCACCCAGATACACCAGGATAATGTCCCCATCGGAAGAGACTTAATCACATCTGATAAGACCTTTTTGCCAAGTGAGGTCACATCATCACAGCTTCTAGAAATTAGAATTGTGGACATTTTTTGCCCATCACATGTACCAAAAGTTGCATCAGACATATTTACACTAAAAAATTATTCATTGCTTTTCTTACACTCATATTTAACAGGGCATATTGTATTTCTTATTTGCTAAATATGGCTATTTAACATATAAATAGCTTTTCATAGGGATGTGGACGTGGTTAATTCTCTATGGCATGATAACTATAGACTATTACACCTGAAACTCTAATAATAAACAAAAAAATCACATTTAAACTAGTGAGCTGCATTTTGCCCCTCAGGATAACTGAACATACTGCCGCATTCAGGGAGATAGGATGCCAAGTATTTATTTTAAACATTTCCCAAACACCAAATGGCTCAATTCTCTCAACCAGCCCATTAATAAATCTGCTATCCAAAAATGTGGGGTTAAACATGGCTTAATTTAGCTGTACTTAATTATTGCATATGTAGGATGTCTCTCCCTTTTAACCAAAACATGTGATGAGTAAGAGAAGGGCCAGGAAGCTGGACTATCACAGTCTTTTATGGTCCCAAATGGCTGTCACCTTGACCCACAGTGTTGAAACAGGCCCTGATTTTCACTCTCACTCTTTTCTGAATAACATGTTGTAAAAATCATCTCTGTGGACACTGGGGAGCCCTGCAGCTTCTCATTTCTGCTGGCTCCTCTCACTCGATTTTTCCTAGTCAGATGGTAGAAGGTGACCTCTCCTCCTAGTGGGGCGGCTGTCTCCCAATCCAGGAATCAGCCAAATTGTTTTTTCCCATGAGCAGGTCCCACTTGAGCCTCCTTTACTGGCAATATGAAAGCTGAGTACAATAGGTAGTGTCCACTGGCATGCAAGTACTAAATATAATGCTTAAGTCCATTTAAGAAAACCAAAGCTGCCTTAAATAATGATTGCTCTGATGTTAAGAAAAATTATCCAGACTTAGAAATTATCCAACTTAGAAATAAACCCACCAAGGAATGCAAACTGGTCCAACCACTATGGAGAGCTGTGTGGAGATTTCTGGACCTACTAAACATAGAGCTTCCATATGATCCAGCAATTCCACTCCTAGGTATTTACCCAAAGGACACAGAAACATCCATTCCAAAGAACACCTGCACCCCTATGTTTATAGTAGCACTATTTACAATAGCTAAGCTTTGGAAACAGCCCAAATGCCCAAAAATAGATGACTGGATCAAGAAGATGTGGTACATATATACCATGGAATATTACTCAGCATTCAAAAAAGATAAACACATGCAATTTGCAGCAACATGGATGGCGCTGGAAGGGATCATGCTCAGCGAAATAAGCCAAAAAGAAAAAGAAAAATACCGGATGGTCTCACTCATAGCAGGAATCTAGAAAACTTAAATAAGGGATCAGGAAAAAGAATAACTGTAAGAAAGTGAAAATCAAAATCAACAAAAAACTATGAACCAGAGACACTTTTTGGGGGGTGGGGGCCGGGAGGGGAGGGATTGGGGTCAGAATGGGGCATGTGCAGTTGTATGGGGGAGTATAAAAATAAAATTTATTATTTAATAAAAAAAAAAAAAGAAATAAACCCACCAAGATTACTGTATGTTTGATGTCACACTAAAGCAAGAATGGGCTCACCTAAGAATTTTCATTCTCTGGGTCTAGGAGGTTGTACTCATATTTTATTTTGCTAATTAACTAAAGACTCAGACTTTATGCAGTGACCTATTAGCTTGTAGATTTGTGTGCAATAAAAGTGCAAGTTATTTCTCTCAGTTGCATTTAGTTTCTGTGGACTGTGTGAAAGCTTCTTTCTTTTGCATGTGGTTGCCCACTTCCCCAACACCATTTGTTAAAAAGACTTTCCTGCCTCCATTGTATACTCTTTAACAAGTATCAACCTGGGATTTACTCCACAGGCCAGAAACTTGTCCTACTCACCACTCAGGGTCACTTAAGTGTGTGGTGTCAAACACCCTCAATCCCTATATTTCTTTTTCTCTCTCTTGATTCATGAAATACCCAGAGGTAAAAATTACAAGTAGGTATGCAAGGGAGATATCCACAAAGGAAGCAGAATTTATGATTTGTGTCTTACAGATTTGTCATCGGGTTTGCAAAAACTTCTTTCTTTCATTGATGTGGCACCTGATATTATACCAAGCATGTGCTATTAAATGCATAGTTTTCACAGATGCAAGACTGTGGGTATTTTTAACAATAATGACCAGCCTCACAGGGTCATTGGGGACTTTCATTTTGAAAGATGGACCTGAGATATTTCACGTTAGTTAGTGGCATATGACTACGTGCACATTTCAATAATTTTTTTGCCCCTTAATTGAAAATGCTTACAGGAAACAAGATTAGTACTTTCACATAACAGAGAGCCAGTCAGCTGTTATTTCCATATTGTCTAAGTTGCTCTCATTTTTACTTCAGCAACATAGTGATCACATATTCTAAAAAGGTTAATAGTCACATTAGACTATCTCAGTATGGGTCACAGAACACAGATTTGCAAGGTTTAATGACAGAACTCATTAAAATGTTAATGATATTTTCACTTTGTACAATGCACTATGCTTAGTGAAAATGGAATTTGTAAGCTGAGAATTCTGAACCTCAGTTCATATTTGTGAGTTACTAATCACTTCACAAATAAATATTCAATATTTAGTCCATGCAAGGCTAACAGCTGTAGGTGCCTGTTTTGAATCACTTATAGTTTAAGAGAAGATAAAAATTATATCATTAAAATCCTCATATTCATCCTTCAAGAGTCAGTTTGAGACTATGCTTCCCCTCATCTGGAATTCCTTCCCTGAAAGAGTGAATCATTCCCTTTTGGGGGACTTCCAGTACTTTCACTCTGAACTGCAAGGGTTTTTATAGGTAGCTTCTCCCCTACGGTTATCTTTGTAGTTTCCTAGTTAGTACAACATAGTTAGGACTTGGAAAAATTTAGATTAAATAACAATGAAGAAAGAAGTCAGTACATTAGAAAAACTGAGAGAACATTAGATTGTAGTATGCATGAGACAATTGGAGGGAGACTGAGTTCCTCTAAGTTGATATGGTCATTCACTGAGTAGTTGGGAGGCACACTGGACCTTCAGGGCTTGAACTGATTAGAAGGAGGTAATTGTGCATGTGACCATGAAGACCCCACATCCTCCCTCCAATATCTGGTGTTATCCTTTGATATATAAGTCAAACAATTCAACAAGGAATAAATGGAAATAGAATATTCTTATGAAAATGCTTGCCAAGATCAGACAGCTTTAGCAGGGACAGTCACACATTTGAAGAAAGCATGCTCCCACAGAAGGAAGCATTTATCCAGCTCAGAGATTAGAGTTGAGGACATAGAAGCTTTGGCAGTGGGAATGCAGCATTACCCAATAGAGAAAACTGGTGAATCCAGTTCCTTCTAAGAGGTCTGTACCTTCCCACTCATCAGAAAATTAATTTAGGGAGTTAATTTTCAGTCAACCAAACTCAACGTACCTCAGATCCCTGAAAACCTAGTTAATGCTCAAGATAGGAGGCCCTTAATCATACTCTGTACCCACACCACTCTGGGTGTATCTTTTTCCTCAACCCAACTTTCCTCTGGTCGTGAACCTTCAACATTTCCTGGACTCTACTCCCATCCTCCACCTCTTGCCCTACCTCATGTCTGTCCTCCATCATTCATTGAAGATAGTGCATATTATTCACATTTTTAAGATTAAATGAGGGTTTGTTTTATTGTGGTAAAAGATACATAACATAAAATTTGCCATTTTAACCATTTTTCAGTGTGCAATTTATTGGTATTAGGCATATTCACATTGCTATGCAACCATCACCACTATCCTAAATTGGATATTTTTGATAGTACCATGTATTTTAATTTAGATAATTATTTTATTAAAATTATATATACACAGTCTTAACTAAAATAGTCTAGTAAGGCTTGTTACGTGCCCACCCACTCCCTATTTGTTGACCTTTCCTCCCCAGACAACCACTTTCAATTCTTTAAACTATTCCTTCCATTGTTATTTCTGTATATCTAAATATGTTCTTGCATTTTGATATTCCAATTATAGAAATTATCAATTGTTTCTCACCATGGACAATGGGGATTTCATTTTTCTCCTGCCTTACTCCTGTCACACCTATGCCATCATCTTCCCAATATAGTTACACAATAATTTTAACTAGATCAATATGCATTGTTGACATCTTCATTAGGATGGATTTGGGTGGAAACAGAGCAGAATCATGTAAATGTCACTTACTTGCACTTTGCTTTGTTTTCCCTGGAGTTGATAATTTTCTTATTTCATCATATGCTAAGTTTTCTGTGTGCCTGCTCTGTTATCCCCAGACTCTTCTCAATTTTAGTAAATCTCTCAATGTTTAGAAACTAACCATTCTATCAGTTTCATCTCTTTGATGAAGTCTCTCTAGAAACCTTCTGACTTGCCTATATAGAAACTGACTGCTCTCCAGATTTTCTAGATAACTGTCGTAAGGGATGATCTTTCATAGTTATCCTGGGATTCCCTTTTATTCCCCTGCATCCTGGATTCTTTGTCTTTTGCTACTTGGTTTGCTCCCTTATTTTTGTGGAGCACATCCTCCAGTAGTTTTTAGAGGAGAGGGCATGTACAGGTCAACTGAAATCCTGCATTTATTTTTTACAGTTTAATTTACATATAATTGACTTAAATTGCATATTTGTACACTTGAGAGACCTTTGCGACAACTGGGATAATGAAAATATCCATCACCCAAAAAAAGTGATTCCTTCCTGCTGGTTCTCTTCCTCAGATCCAGTTAGTTTAAATTTCCTAGAATTTTTGTAAAAATGGAAACAGGGAGAGTATACACTCAACTTGATCCATATTGTGTTAGGTTAATAGTTCATGATTCCTTTTTGCTGCAGATGTATCATCTATGACAATTTCATTCACCTATTGATTTACATTTAGATTATTTCCAGATTAGGGCTGTTACAAATAAAGCTACTGTGTACACTTTTATGCAAATCATTTTATATGCAAATGTTTTCATTTCCTTTGAATAATAAATCAAAGTTGGATGGCTATACATGCCTACTAGTTGGGTAGGAGAGTTATAGTTGCTCTACGTCCTCACCCATACTTGGTATAATCAGTCCTTGTAATTTTAACTATTCTATTAGTTATGAACTGCTGTCTCACTGGAGTTTTAATTTACACTTTTCTAATTACTGTTGATGCTGAGCATATATTCATGGGCTTATTTGTCTCCTGAATGTTGCCATTGGTCTGTTTAAGCTTTTAGCCATTTCCAAAAGTGTGTTATTTTCTTATTTTTGAACATTGAGAGTGTTATTTATATATTCCAGACACAACTCCTTTATCAAATACGTAATTTACAAATGCCTTCCCCCATTTTTTGGCATGTCTTTCATTCTCTTAATAATATTTTTAAGAGAAGTTCTTAGTTTGATGAAGCTCAGCATCAATTTTTTTCATGTATTATGCTTTTGCTATTCTTAAAAACTTTGATTAACCAAAGTTTTATCAAGCTTCTCCTAAGTTTTCTCCTAGGTTTATAGCTTTAGGATTTGCATTTGGTCTGTGAATACTTTTGATTTTATTTTTACACATCACATGAGATATGGACCAAATTTCGCTTTTTATCCTATTGTTCCAATAACATTTTTTTTTGTTGAGAAGGTAATCCTTATTCATGAAATTACCTTTACACTTTTGTTAAAAGTAAACTGACCATACATTTGGATATGTTTCTGGACTCTGTTTTCTTTTGTTAATCTATTTTTCTGTCTTTATTCTAATAAAACACTTTTTTGATTATCATAACTTTAGGAACTTAGTAATGGAAGTCTATTTTGTTCTTTTTACTACTCTAGGTACTCAGCATTTCCAATTTACATTATCAATTTATTTATTTATTTTTTAAATAATAAATTTTATTTTTATATTCCCCATACAATAGCTACCCCCCCATTCTGACCCCAATCCCTCCCCTCCCGCTCCCCACCCCCCAAAAAGTGTCTCTGGTTCATAGTTTTTTGTTGATTTTGATTTTCACTTTCTTATAGTTATTCATTTTCTTGGTCCCTTATTTAAGTTTTCTAGATTCCTGCTATGAGTGAGACCATCCGGTATTTTTCTTTTTCTTTTTGGCTTATTTCGCTGAGCATGATCCCTTCCAGCGCCATCCATGTTGCTGCAAATTGCATGTGTTTATCTTTTTTGAATGCTGAGTAATATTCCATGGTATATATGTACCACATCTTCTTGATCCAGTCATCTAATCCAGTCATCTATTTTTGGGCATTTGGGCTGTTTCCAAAGCTTAGCTATTGTAAATAGTGCTGCTATAAACATAGGGGTGCAGGTGTTCTTTGGAATGGATGTTTCTGTGTCCTTTGGGTAAATACCTAGGAGTGGAATTGCTGGATCATATGGAAGCTCTATGTTTAGTAGGTCCAGAAATCTCCACACAGCTCTCCATAGTGGTTGGACCAGTTTGCACTCCCACCAGCAGTGCAGGAGAGTTCCTTTTTCTCCACACCCTCGCCAACATTTGTTGTTGCTAGTTTTTTTAATATGTGCCATTCTCACTGGTGTAAGATGGTATCTCATGGTAGTTTTGATTTGCATTTCCCTGATTACAAGTGATGTTGAACATTTTTTCATATGCCTGTTGGCCATTTGCATTTCCTCTTCAGAGAAGTTTCTTTTTAGCTCTTCTGCCCATTTTTTGACAGGATTATTTTCTTTGTTGTTGTTGAGTCTCATCAGCTCTACGTGATTTGCACCTCAAAGACATCTTTACACACATATCACCCAAAGCAGTGATAGTGAAGGGAAAGATAAACAGCTGGGACTACATCAAATTAAAGAGCTTCTGCACAGCAAAAGAGACAAAGAGAAAACAAAGAGAAACCCCACCAACTGGGAGAACATTTTTGCACACAACACTAATGATACATTATCAATTTAGACCAAAATGAAAAAAAAAAAAAAAAAGTCCTGGGATTTTGATTACATTGAATCTATGGATTAATTTGAGGAATAACTTATATCTTAACAATATTTTGTCTTCTAATGTATGAATGCAGTAGTATGTAGTATACCTGTACTTATTTCACTTTTTTTATTTCTTTTAACCTTTGTTCATAGTTTTCAGTGTACAGGCCTTCCACATCTTTTGTCAGGTTATATATTTGTATATACTTACATGATAAAAATTAACAAAAAAGAAAAGGAGATGCAAGGTGTGATGTTATATAGCCAAGGAAGTCACTTAGATATGTGCAGAGTGGGCTACTTTTTATATTGTAAATTTTACATTACAGTTTTTTTGCATCTGCCCCCATTTTGTGGTTTTCCCATCTCTTCTTTCTGGAGGAACCAAGACAGAACCAGAAACAGTCAGAGTTGATTGCTCTTGCCATTCTGTTGGCAGATCCCCCGTGCAGTTCAGTTCATTCAGTTCTGATGAAGTCTATCTTGTCACATTTTTTGGGCTCATGATTGTTTAGTGGACCCATCAAATCAGTGAGCTTCACCTTTGGGAGCCTACCTAGAGCTATTAGGAGGCAGTGTTTTCCTTTTACCAGCTGGAAGAACGATCATAAGCCTGGAATTGTGGAAGGCTACTTTGTCACCTTTTATTGAACCTGCTTGCATAAGAAATCTAGAGAACAATATCAGATTAGGTAATTATGGAGTGCTGTTTGTGTTAACCAGCAACAGCCAATAGCCTCCAAATGCTTCCTGCCACCTGGTATTCAGCCTTGTAGAAGCCTCACTTGGAACAGGGCTGATGGATATAGCCAATGGAATATTGTAGAAATAATTAAATTTGGTTTCCAAAGCTAAGTCATAAAAAATATTGCAGCTTCCATGTTGTTTATTCTGGGAGAATGTTCATAGGACAATTTGAAAGACTGATGAACATCAGTAGCTTTTAGGGAAAGTTCCATGTGGGGTGAAGCAGAGGCCCCTCAAACATATGATTAAGCTGCTCTCCACCCACAGTCAAAAGTTCAGTCAAAAGACAGCAACCCCAGCCAACATCTTTACTGCACTCCTATGACAGACCTTGGGCCATAACCACCGCACCGACTAAATAGCACTTTAATTCCTAACTCACAGAAACTGTATGAAGTAATAAGTAAATATTATTGTGTAAAGCCACTAACTTTTGAGGCAATTTGTTATGTAGCAATAAAGAAAAACTAATACATGGTCTAATAAAGTCTACTTAGCGTTGCTCCAGCTTAAAGAAAATCAAGTTTCCCTGACTTGTAATTTTTGTTGTCTTAATGTATTAGTTCCGTCTGGATCACAGTCTTTGGAGTCACAATAATTTAATAATTTATCATACTTTATTCAGAGTCCCTGCTCTCCATAGGTTCCTTTGCCCCGATGACATACAATTCTTAGGTTAATTTCCCACAACTACGAGGCCTCCAATAATGTAGTGCTTGGATTATACCCATGCTTTATTTTAAAATCTCTTTTCTCCCTATTCCTTGCATTACTCTTTTCTTGTTATTCTCTATTCATTTTTGCTCTAACCATCTCTTTCTATTCTCTGACTGCAGAACCAGCCATTGTTGATTCCTCCTGCCATATTGCCAGTGGAGTTTTCATGCAGTTCAGATGAAACTGTGTGGATAACCTCATCATATGATATAGTTCCTGGCATAATTATATAACTTTCCAAATATGCCATTCCCCAAACATGCCTACTTTTCCACAATTCTTATGACTTTGTATGTGCTGGTTGTTACAAACCTCAAAAGTTGGATGGCTATACATTCACTCACTCATTCATTCAATGCTGTTTGTGTTCCCACTATGTGCCAGGCATTGTACTAGAAGTTGAATTTGCACGTATTTGATTTCTCTGACTTTTATTGTGGGTTCATTCAGGGTCAGGCACTGATTTGGATATTCTTTAACTCCAATCACCATCTCTTATAAGACTTCCTTTTTCTTCCAGTCAGAACAAATGTTTTCTGCTACACTTTATATTGGTATTTCTACAATGTTTTGTTTATTTGTTTATTCATTTGTCAGATATTTTAGAGAGACTGCTATAAAGCTGACATGGTGTTATGAGCTGGGGAAACCATGGGATGAGGTAAGTGCCAACAGACATATGTGCTGAAAGCAATGGAAATTCTAAGGTGGAGCAAATAATTGTGTGTTGTAATTATTTCCCTTGAGCTACCTGAAGGTATGGATTACATCTTCTTGTTATCCCCAGTACCTAGCATAATATCTGGCACATAGACCAGGCTTACCAAAGATTTGTTGTGTGTTTACAACCCATCACTATGCTATTTGACAAATTAGTAACCTCATCATTAGATTATCATACAGCTACCAAATTCATGATCTCTCCAGGCTCACACATTTTTGTTTGTATCTTTTCTCAACATTTATTTAAAACAAAAGCTCATCTACAAGTCAATTGCATTTTAGAAACTTTGCCCTTATTAGTCTGGCAATACACCAAATCCACTTGTATTTTCAGAAGAGGAGAGGTAGATTGGGCATACTGGAAGCTTAGAAAGAGGTAGCAGAGGAAAATAAACTGTTGGAATATGAGATGGAGGCAAGTACATGGCTGATTTCCATCACTATGTTTCTAGGCCCAGTCAGCTCTTATATAAGCTCAGTAAGTAAAGTTTAGCCTGAGGTCTGAAAGTAAATGAAGCATCCTAAATGCAGTAAAGGCTAGAACCAAAAAAAAATAATTAAATAGCATTTAAAAATATGCCTCCCCCGGCATTGTGTGAGGTACTGTGGCTGTCAGCTTGCTGGTGTTTGCATCCTTGCCAGCTTCAGATTTTTGTTGCTGATGGATATGGTCAAAGTTGATGAAACAATTTACAAATTTTTTAACTTAATCATGAAAATGTTTCCTTTTTCATAGAAAATAGGATATGCTGGCAGGAGTGTCATGAGTTAGTTTTGGTTTTGTGGTTTAAAATCGATCTCCAGGTACCCTGGTAGTCAGGGGAGTCTCTTATCTGGGTAGATTAATTCATTCTAGAAAATAAGATGATGAGATGAGAGTAAGCACCAAAACATTCCACTGTTTGGAGACTTGCATTCCAATGTGGATATTAAGCTAACTCACTTATCTTAATCCCATCTTGTGTTGACCTGCATTTCAAAATGATGATGTGTTCTGGAATCTTACATCTCCCTGTGGAAGAATTAAGGCAGAGCAGATTGGTTAGAGTACCTAATGTCACTGCCACTTTGCTAAAAACAAATAAAATGTCCTACAAGAAATACACCATTGGGCCTCCCCGGTGGTGCAGCGGTTGAATGCTGGGCTGCGAAGCTGCCCACAGCCTCTGCAGCGCCGGTTCGATCCCCGGCTGCCGGGTGAGGGTCCCACATGGAGTGACAGACCTCTCCCGTTGCCCGCTGCTCCCCTCAGCAGTGTACTTCGGTCCTTCTGCCTGTTCTGTTCTCCGCAATGGGTCTGGTGAATTCTCTCACCCTCCTGCGCTTCTGACTGTACCCAGTGCTTGTATGAATAAATAAATAAATCTTTAAAAATTAATTAATTTATTTAAAAAAAGAAATACACCATTGTGAAATTGCTTATGTCATAGAGTCCCAAACGAAAGCATTGACCCATTAATTTTTCCTAATTGTATTTGAGGGAAAATCATTTCATCAATAAAATAATTACATTCTTTCTGACCCAGAAGTTATCTCCAAATTTTCTAATTTTGTGCCAACAGTTTCATTAATTTTACTAAAATAGATTGAAACTTATTCATTTTCATTTAGATGAAATTAGCCCTCTGATTACTCCTGTTCTTGGATGATTCCTTTGGGTGATAGGTACACCTAGAAATTCTTAATAGAGAATACTTCTGGAACTTGTTAATTTTTCCTTTGTGATCAAATTAGTCTATCCATCTGGGAGGAATATTTCCTCTAATTCCAATGCTCTTTTTCTTTGTTCATGTGGAGAAGGTCCACTTACCTTGCAAGAATCAGGCCAAAGGTCATATTGTCCATGAACATTTTCCTAACTTCTCATTTAGCATTAGAAGAATTGCATTCCTCTTTCTGTGCCTAGTTCTGTCTCCTAATACTCTCTGTACACTGTTACTCAGTTTACCCCATTGGTAACATCTTTCAAAACAATGGACAATATCACAACCAAGATATGGACATTGATGCAGTGAAGACACACTCCCTCACCACAGGAATATCTCTTAGAGCCCTTTTCTGTTATCTCCCCATCCCCCAGCCCTGACCTGACACCATTGATCTGTTTTTCATTTACATAATTTTGTCATTTTAAACAAATGAAATTATATAGTCTATGACCTTTTGTGACTGGCTTTTTTCACTCAGCATAATTCCCTGGAGATTCATCTAAGCTATTACATGTTGCATGTATCAATAGTTCCTTGTTGCTAAACAGTATTTCATGATATGTGTGTAACAAAGTTTGTTTAACCATATCAACCAATCACACACGAGTTTTATAAATAAAGCTGCTGTGAACATAGATGTATTGGTTTTTGTGTAAATATGTTCTCATTTCTCTGGGATAAATACCCAAGAGGGCGACTACTGGGTCATAACAGTGGCATGTTCAGTTTTGGAAGAAACCACCAACTTGTTTTCTAGAGAGACTGTAGAATTTTAAATTCCCACCAGAATGTATGAGTGATTTCATTTCTTCACAACCTTGCCTACATTTGGTGTTCTCACCATTTTTTGTTTTAGCCATGCTGATAAGAGTATAATGATACATCATTGTGGTTTTAATTTTTGCATTTCCCTGAGAGCTAATTATGTTGAATATTTTTTTTTCATGTGCTTATTTGGCAACTATATATGTTTTTTTGGTCCCTTCATGTCTTTTGCCTATTTTCTAAGTGGATTATTTTTACTGCTGAGTTTTGAGACTTCTATTTATAGTCTAGATGCTAATCTTTTGTCAAATATCGCCAGTATTTTCTCCCATCTTCTACTTGTCTTTACACAGGCTTTCACAGGAAAAAAAAGTTGTTAACTTTTATGAGGTCCATATTATGCTTTTGGTATCAAGTCTAAGAACTCTCTATTCTTAGCCTGCGATCCTAAGATTTTTCTGTTATTTTTCCAAAAGTTTAATAGCCTTGCATTTAATTCTTTGAACCACTTTGAGTTAATTTTTGTGTAAGTTATGAGGTGTAGGTGGTTGTCTAAATGCTCTGGAACCATTAGCTGAAAAAAAGTATCCTTCCTCCTTGGGTTGCTTCCACACTTTCGTTAAAATCAATTGAATGTATTTCTGTGGTTCTATTTCTGGGTCCTTTATTTTGCTGCATTCATCTATTTGTTTATGTCTCTGCCAATATCATGATCTAATTATTGTAGCTTTTATAGTAAGCCTACAATAGAGTGATTTCATTCACTTTATTCTTTGTCAAGATTGTTTTAGTTATTCTAAGTCATGTGCCTTACTAGATAGGTTTTACAATAAACTTTCTATGTCTAACAAAAGTCCTTGCAGGGATCTTGATAAGATTGCATTAAACTTACAGATTATTTGGGCAGAAATGACATCTTTGTATTTGAATCTCCTAATTCTTTAATAAAACCTCTTCGTTTATTAGCTCTTCTTTGACTTCTTTCAGGAGCATTTTATAATTTTCAATATATAATCCTGCATGCTTTATTCAACATATACTGAAGTATTTCATTTTATTTGTAACAATTACAAATGATACTGTTTTAAATTTCATTTTCCATATGTTCATTGTTAACACATAGAAATATGATTGACATTTGTATATTGCTCTTGCACCCTGTAACCTTGCTGAATTCATTTAGCATTTCAGGAGTTTTTGTAGATACCTTAGGATTTTCTATATAATAGTTGTGTCATCTACAAATAGAGAAAGGTTATTTCTTTCTTTACAATTTATATACCTTTGATTTCATTTCCTTTCTTTACTGTATTGGCTAAAACTTATAGTACTATGTTTGAGTACTGTTTGCCTTGTTCTATTAGGGGAACTGTTAAATTACTACTAAATATGTTGTTAGTTGCACTATTTTTTTTTGTTTGTTTGTTTGTTTTTGTGTGAAATTTACCAGGCAATAGAAGTTTTCTCTATTCCTAATTTGCTGAGAGTTTTTTATTTTAGCATCAATGTGTGCTGGATTTTTCCAAATGTTTTTTCCTGCATCAATTGATATGATTGTATGATTTTTGATATAATAAATTACATTGATTCATTTTCAAATGTTTAATCAGCCTTGCATACTTGGAATAAATCCCTGTTGGTTGTGATATATAATTATTTTTTTCAGTACTGGATTCAGTTTTCAGGCATTTTGTTAAGGACCTTTGTGTGCAAGTTCATGAGACATATTGGTGTTCAGTTTTTTTTTTTTTGAGGGGGAGTTATCTTTGTTCCTTTGTGGGATCAGGCTGGTCTCATAAAATGTATTTAAAAATGTGTTCTCTCCTATTTTTTGAAAGTGTTTGTGTAAATTGTAATACATTTTTTCTTAAATATTTGGTAGAATTCTCCAGTGAAATGAGGGATGAAATGGAGACTATCATTGCAGATCCTGTAGCCATGAAAAAGACAGTAAAAGAATACTACCAAATAATGGCTGTGGGATCTGTGGTGATAGTCCCTATTTTGCTCTAGGTATTGGTGATTTGTGTCTTCTTATTTTATCTTTGTCAGATATTGTGGGCTGAGTTATGGCCCCAGAAACAATTTCCAATTTGAACCTCAGAATGTAACTGTATTTGGCATGAGGTCTTTGCAGATGGAATTAAGGTGAGAATCTTGAGATGAGATCATTCTAGATTTAGATTGGGCCCAAAGTGCAATGACTTTATTATTCCAATGGAGAGTGTGGTTTAATTTCCAAGTATTTGTCTTTTAGGTATTGATTCCTGGTTTTTTTTTCTACTACTGCTTGAGAATAAATACACTTTCTATGATTTTGATTCATTTAACTTTGCTGAGGTTTCTTGTATGATGCAAGATAACATCTATCTTGAATAATATTTCATGAACTCATGTTTTTTTTAAAGATTTGTTTATTTATTTTTTAATACATACAAGAACCGGGGTACCGGCCAGATGCGTGGGAGGGTGAGAGGATTCACCCAGTGACAGAGTGGGAAACAGAACAGGCAGACTGACTGAAATACACTGCTGAAGGGAGCAGCGGGCTTGACAGGAGAGGTCTACTGTGCCATGTGGGCATCTCCCCGGCCAGCCGGGATTGAACCTGCACTGCAGAGGCTGTGGACAGCTTCACAGCACTGCGCTCAACTGTCTGCGCCACCAGGGAGGCCCTATTTCATGAACTCTTGAAGAAAATGTGTATTCTACTTTTATTATTCTATCGCTGAGTCACTCTGAAACTGGATCCCCATAGTGCCAGAGGATGTGGGCATGCTGGCTTTGTGTGCACTGAGTTGCACTGCCTGTGGTCCCAGCCCCTGGGTGACAGAAGCAGGCAGGAATTTCTTTGCCATCACCCCAGCCCAAACACACTGCCTGTGGCCAGTGGCTAGCTTACACCCTGCCCTACAGCAAGCTCCTGCAGTGGAGGTAAATCCTAAACCCCACATGGCTTCTGGCCCAGGGCCACTGGGAGGAGCAATGGGCCCCACTGGCCAATTCTGGAGCTGTGGCTCCTTGAAGTCAGAGGCAGAGAGGCCCACAGAATACCAGGCCAACCTGGCGGGCTCCCATCGACAGCCTGCCCTGCAGTCAATGGGCCCCATGTCCCAACACTGCTGAGAGGCCTCCTGAATTGTTAAACCCAACCAGCTTAGGGGAGCCCAGGGCTGTGTGCCTCCTGCCCCATTGAGTGCAGCTTTGTCCCAGGAGCCTTCCCTGACTTTTTTGTAGGTTGGGTCTAGGCAGGGGCCAGGCTTTTCCCTTTTAAATCTGGTGCTGGGATCATAAATTCACCAATAAGGTTGGAGTTCTCCAGCTGTCAGTCAAGGGTTTGGGTTCATTATGCAGACTGAAAATGGAGCAAGTTTGATTTGTGCTTATCAATCTGATCAAACAGTTAGGATTGAAAAAAACAGTCCAATCAGCCTTGTAGATTGGGGACCCTGAAGAGTATTTAAGCAAAACAAGCAGTCAGCTTGATTCGTTCAGTAGGTAGCTTCCAAAGAAGCAGCATTGAGCAGATGACCTCTGGGAACTCCACCATCTCTATAGACCTCTAGACTTCCATAGACCTTCACAGAGTCCCTGCTGTTGCACCTGCTTCTGGCCTTGCTTCTGACATTGTATGCAAAAGTCACTATTGGCCTTGGGCCATCGTCTCAATGACCTGTTTGCTATTGGTTCATATCAATATCTCACAAGGAATTCTGCTAATATTTGTCTTTTAACTGGCATTTTAAGACCATTTGTATTTATGGTAATGTTATGGTCTAAATGCTTGTATTTTCCCAAAATATTTATGTTGAAATCTTAACTGTCAGAGTTCATTTTATTAATATAATATGGGGACTTTGGGAGGGATCTGCCCTCATGAATGGTATTAATCTCTTATACCAAAAATCCCACAGAGCTCCCTAGTCCCTTCTACCATGTGAGGCTACATGTGGAAGCCTGTGAGCTGGACTCTCTTAAACATGCTGACACTGGAGAATTGAGATCAATAAATTTCTGCTATTTATAAGATGCACCGTCTGGTATTTTGTTATAGCAGCTCAAATAGAGTAATATAATTTTTGATGTTAAGGCTTAAATTTTTCATTTGTTACTTGTTTTCTGCTGTTTCCTCTGTTTCTTACTCCTGTTTTTCTTTTCTTACTTTCTTGTGAGTTATCTCAATATAATTTTAGGATTCTGTCTTGATATATTTCTAGTCTTAGGAGTGCATCTAAAGTTTTTTTTTTTTTTTTTTAAGATTTATTTATTTATTTATTTATACAAGTACTGGGTTCAGTCAGAAGCGCGGGAGGGTGAGAGAATTCACCAGAGTCAGAGCAGGGAGCAGAGCAGGCAGAAGGACCGAAGTACACTGCTGAGGGGAGCAGTGGGAGAGGCAGGAGAGGTCTGTGCGCCATGTGGGACCCTCCTTCGGTGGCCCGGGGAGCAGCCGGGGATCGAACCGGCGCTGCAGAGGCTGTGGGCAGCTTTGCAACCCAGCGCTCAACTGCTGCGCCACCGGGGAGGCCCTAAAGTTTTTTTTAATAGCATTCTTTGTGACTGCTCTAGGAACTACAATGTGCACATATAATTTATCCCAACTCCCTTGTATCAGACTTTTCCATTTCTAATGGAGTATAAAATCTGTACTTCCATTTAGATCCCTTGATCATCCTTATTATTTAAATATAGTTGTTTTCAGTATGTCTTCTGTGTTGCTGATCATCAATCAGAAGGAATTATAATTTTTTCTTCAACCATTAAAAGTGATTTAAGAAATTAATGAGAAATAGAACGATAGTTTTGTTTTTATACAGTCTAATGTTTTTCTTCTCCATCTGGATTTCTAAGTCTTCTTTTGTTCTGTTTAGATAATTTCCTCTGGTCATGCTTAAGGATAGATTTGCAAGTAACGCATGTTAGTTTTCCTTCATCTGAGAATGTCATAATATCTTATTTATTCTTGAAGGATATTTTTCACCAGATATCTGGATATATAACTCTTTTCCTATAAAATTCTTTTCTTTTAATTTCTGAAAGATGTTTTTCCTTCTGGCTTCAGAATCCTATTATCACAAGTTTTCCCTCATAAGTAAAGGATCATTTCTTTTGACTTCTTTCAAAATTTTTCTTTGTCTTTAGTTTTCAGAAATTTAATTATACTCTGTCTTGGCATACATTTCATTGGATTTGTTCTATTCGGTATTCACTTAGCTTTTGGAATATGCAGGTTTATGTCTTTTATCAAATTTGAGAAGTTTCCCACTGTCATTTCTACTTTTTCTCAATGTCTCTCTTTTCCTCTGGGATTTGGATAAAATATATGTTAGATCTTATATTATTGTCCCCCACACACATGAGACTCTATTCTTTTTTTTTTTTTTTTTCAGTCTACCTTTTCCATCTTGTTCAAATTAGGAATTGTGTTAATTTGTCTTCAAGCTTGCTGATTCCATTCTCTGTCATTTCGGCTACTAACTACCCCATTTGGAGAGCATTTTATGTTGATTACTGTATTTATCAGTTCGATTTTTTTTTTATGTTTACTATAACCTATTTTAAAACATTTCTTAACTGTTCACTAAAGTTTTATAATGGATGCTCAAGAGATTGATTGATGTCAAAAGAGTCAATTCCCTGGTGGACCCTGCTGCCATTATATAGGGGAGAGTAGAACACAGGCTCACACTGGTTTGTTGTTTAGTGTGGTTTACAATCTCAGGACCTATAAAACCCTATTGAAATCAGTGGTGGGGGGAATCAGATTGTGAAATAACAAAATTCTCGTCATCTTGTTTCACCTTATTGATGCTGGGTAGGGGTGGAGGCTTAGTTCTCTACTGGCATGCTGACATAGGGGTGATTTGAAATCCTGCTTGTTGCAGCCTGCAGCCCTGGGTGGGGTAGGGGAGTGGAGGTCCAACTTACTTCTGTAACCTACTGATACTCTTCTCATGGAAGAATTGGAGCATACTGGGGGAATTAGTCTTACTGTGTGGAAGGTGGAAGATCAGCTGCCTCTACGGTTTCTTAAACACTAACCTGGTAGTAGAATACTGTCATTTGGTTCTGGAGGGCAGAAGATGGAAGATCAGTTGCCCTGTTGATCCTACCAGTATCATATGGTGTGTAAATTGGAGGATGCCTGCTTCTATACAACAAGAATGGGGTGAAAGATAAACCCAATCTTTTCAACATCATACTGTAAATCTTAGTTAATACAAAGAGATAAGAAAAGGAGCTAAAAGGTATAATGATCAGAACAGAAGAAAAGAACAATCTTTGTTCACAGGTGACATAATTGCTCATCATATAATTATTTCTAATTACAGCAATATTGTAGAATATAAAGTTAATGTATAAAAGTCAGTCACTTTCCTATATACCAGCAATGAACAAATAGAATTTCAAATTAACAATATAAAATCATTTATATTAGCAGTTCCCAAAATGAAATGTAAAAAACTTACAAATTAGGTACAAGATCTGCATGAAAAATACTAGAAGAATATTGAAAGACATCAAATAAGAACTAAGTAAATGGAGAGATAAAGAGTCCGTATTCATGTGTACATGATAAGGAAGAGTTGAAATCATTAAATATCAGTTCTTACCAACTTGAGCTGTACAGTCAATGAAACCTCAATAGAAATTCCAGCAAATTATTTTGAAGATCTCAACAAACTGATTGTAAAGTTTATATGAGAAACAAAAGACCCATAATAGCCACCTCAGTATTGAAAGAGAAGAATAAAACTGGTGAACTGACAATACCTAACTTCAGAACTTATTGTGAAGCTATAGTAATCAACAATCAGTGAGGTATTGTTGAATGATTGACCAAATATTAGTGGAACAAAATAGACAGCTCTGTTCCAGAAATAGATCCCTATCAAAATAGTCAACAGATCTTTGATAAAGGAGCAAAAGGAATACAATGGACCAAAGATAGTCTTTCCCAACAACTGATTCTGGAACAAATGACCATCAACATGCAAAAAAAAAAAAAAAGAGTCTAGACGGAGACTTAATCCCTTCACAAAATTTAATTCAAAATGGACCATAGACCAGGTCTCCCCTGGTGGTGCGGCAGTTGAGCGCTGGGCTGCGAATCTGCCCGCAGCCTCTGCAGCGCCAATTCAATACACAGCCGCAGGCAAGGGTCCCACATGGCAGGCAGACCTCTCCTGCCGCACCCGATGCTCCCCTCAGCAGTGTATTTTGTCAGTCTGCCTGTTCTGCTCCCCGCTCTGGCTCTGGTGAATTCTCTCACCCTCCTGCGCTTCTGACTGTCCCCAGTACTTGTGTAAATAAATAAATAAATAAATCTTCAAAAATAATAATAATAAAAAACAACTATAAAATTCTTACAAGATAACATAGGAGAAAAAACTAGCTCACTCAAAGTGTGCTTTGTCATTAATCTAGGATTCCTAGATTCCTTCACATAATACTGGCACTGATAGTTACTAGCCTTACATGTAGGCTTCATCGTTAAGCCAAGAATGAGAACAAATAACTAGTTTTCACACAGATAATGGGTATGGGGTAACATGCCACACAATGTTAATAGAAAAACTGAAATAAAAAGATAAGGATAGAGGAAATATATGCAAAGGAAGTGAGAGACTCTCACATAAACCTGACGTATCTTCAATGGGTGACCTTGACAAAAAGCTTGGTCCCTAGACAGGACTTACTGCATGGGAAGAAAATTTGCCCTCTTTTGGCTTTACTGCAGAGATTAAAAGCATCCCTGAGAAATCATAACCACAAGCAGTTCCTTATGGAAGAGTGTAACCCAAGTTCATACTTACCCATGTAATCTGATAAAGCTCAGGCAAGAATTTACTCCAAAATGAACCAGAGTTGACAGTGCCTGAGTAAAGTGGCAGATGTCAACTCAAATTCTCTCTGATGTAATGTACCTTAAACCCAGGCCTCAAAGGATTCCTTTAGATATAATTACAGAGAATGTGAATTAAAAATTTAAAAAATCAAAGAACATGTGAGAAAATAAGGTACTGTAACCAGTGGCTGAAGCCAAAGACTGTTACAGGTGGAGCCCCCTGGAGGGGGATGCTGGTGAAGACGGATAGCCCCAGGTGAACAAAGTATCGGTGTGGGTGGAGACTGATAAGAAATATAAGGGACTGCAGAAGCAGCCCCCAGGATTCGGTGTTCAGGATTCAGCTTTGGGGACTTCAGTGTTTTAGGATCTTCAACGATTCCAGGGCCAGCGATTCCTGGCCCCACCATGCTGATCTTCCAAAAGACTGGTGGCCTCTGAAGGAGGTGGAGAGGCTTCCAGCAGCCAGCCTCAGGGAGGGAAAGTTCAGAGGCTTTGCAAATATCCAAGCAACTGAAATTATTCCCGGTTTTGGTGCTGTTACAGCCTGGCAGGGAAGGTGAAGACCTGGAACTAAGGCCTTTTGTCTGGTAGTTCAGCCACTGCAGCTGCTCTGTTTTGAGTGTTGCTTATCTGGTGCTGTGCCGGGGTATCTCGGCAGCTCAGGGAACATCTCCTATTGTGTCTTCTGCTGTCTTCATGAGTTGGATCCAGGCCTACAGTCTGGCTGCCATGTGCTCCAGGTCTGCAGTGGCAGGAAGATGCCATCTTGGGACTATTTTTGTGTAAGACTTTAATACACTGAACAATGCTTCAGGTAAAGTAAATGGCCATTATTCATCCTCGGTAGCTGTTTTTCCCTGGTTTGTTAAATAAATCCCATTATTGTTCTCTGAACCTGCAATTGTGCATGCGGGTGAAGAACTCAGAGAGTGACTGGTATACTGTTTGGGTGCTGTCTTTGGCCAGTTTTAGTGTCCCTTGCTGCCCTGTATCAATACCATGAGTGATAAGAACAAAGCAACAAACAGAAGAATCACATCAGATATTAGAAAGATATCAGCCATTAGACTGATCACATATGTAGTATACAATTATTCTGTTGAATGTAATTACTATGTTGAATATATTTCAAGAAAGAAAGGAACTATTAAAAGAAAGCGTATGCAACGAGAGACTTCAAAATGATCAGGCAGACTTGAAAAAGGAGAGTGATACCAGTGAGAATGGCACATATTAAAAAAACTAGCAACAACAAATGTTGGCGAGGGTGTGGAGAAAAAGGAAATCTTCTGCACTGTTGGTGGGAGTGCAAACTGGTCCAACCACTGTGGAGAGCTGTGTGGAGATTTCTGGACCTACTAAACATAGAGCTTCCATATGATCCAGCAATTCCACTCCTAGGTATTTACCCAAAGGACACAGAAACATCAATTCCAAAGAACACCTGCACCCCTATGTTTATAGCAACACTGTTTACAATAGCTAAGCTTTGGAAACAACCCAAATGCCCAAAAATAGATGACTGGATCAAGAAGATGTGGTACATATATACCATGGAATATTACTCAGCATTCAAAAAAGATAAACACATGCAATTTGCAGCAACATGGATGGCGCTGGAAGGGATCATGCTCAGCGAAATAAGCCAAAAAGAAAAAGAAAAATACCGGATGGTCTCACTCATAGCAGGAATCTAGAAAACTTAAATAAGGGACCAGGAAAATGAATAACTATAAGAAAGTGAAAATCAAAATCAACAAAAAACTACGAACCAGAGACACTTTTAAGGGGGCGGGGGTGGGAGGGGAGATATTGGGGTCAGATTGGGGGGCTGCAATTGTATGGGGAATATACAAATAAAATTTATTATTAAAAAAAAAAAAGAAAAAAAGAAAAAGGAGAGTGATAGGAGAGGAGCCTGCAGAGCAGATAGAGACATAACTTTAAGTGCCAGGTGAAGGACGCGGGTTTTGAATAAAGACACAATGGAACCACTGAAATCCTCAGACAGTAATACTAACACATGTTAGGTGGGGTTTACTAGGACTAATCTGATAGCATGTGCAGAAGGGGCTGGAGGGGAGAGGATGGCATAATAGCAATTGGAAATTCCATGGCTGGAGTGCCAGTGTATAATCCTATAAGAGAACTTAGAATGGAAAGAATGTGTGGAAGAGAGAGAAGCATCATGATTCAGACATCAATAATATTTTGTGCCTGGACATCAGGAGTAGGGATGATTCTAAGCTAAGCCTTTGTCTCCGATTAACATTTTGTATCCCCTGCCTGTAGAACTTCCCGAACCCAAATTCTTGGGTCCATGTTCAGTTTCCACTCAGCACCACTGACCTGGACTTGAGCAGTGTGTGGGCAGAGGCAGGTAAGAGACTTTCAGAAGCCATCAGAATACACTTAGGTTCCTATTAACTAAAGATATACAGACTTCACACGATTTCATTGACAATGGAATAATAATGATTGCACATTAAATATCACATTATAATGTTTATACATGTTGTCTCATTTAATCTTGAAGCAATCCTTTTTTTAATATCCGAAGCGGCAGGTTTATTATAAAAAGGGAGAGAAGAGTAAAAGACGCTTTCACAGACACAAACAGGCGGAAAGAGCTGCCCCTGAAAGGGACAGGTTTGTTAGAAAAGAGGCCTGTGTGGTCACAGGCCGGCAGCCTTGGGAACAGGGTGCCTCTGCTGCTTTGCAAAGGGAGAATGTTGGTGAAGAGAAACACCTGAAAGGTTGCAAGTGGGCAGGAGAGCAATCCTGAAGTAAGTTGAGGCTCAGTGATATGAAGGGACATCCCTGAGTTACCCGAGTCATTTGGTGGTGGAGCTCGGACTAGACTCTGCCTAGAACTATTGATTCTTTCACATCTTGGAAGTGGAGATCTAAAGATGGAACCTATTGGTTTTTATTGTGTTCCAAATATATCTGGGTCCTCACATGGATGCAGGGTATAAAACTTAGGGAAGTTGCTGGAAACTTTAGTTCTAGCTGGTTCACAGCTATAAAAATGAAATTGTGTGATGCAATGCATTTTGCAATTTCTCTGATGCTTTTGATCATAAACACACAGAATATAGGGGAATGTTGAAAGAGGGGAATGGAGTTGCTTAGAATGATACAGTTGTAAATGGGGATAGCAGCTGAGTTTCTGACACTAAATTTTTTGGTACCCTATGCTGTTAATTAGACATTTCTTTTCAACCTGATTGACAGTGTATTTTAATGAAGAAATAACAGAGCCCAGCAGAGCCTGGCAGTATACTCTTTCTTACAATTTATAAGCTGAACTTCCCTTGGCAACCTACATCTGGTTTGCTGTGCTAGTAAGTCTGTCAGTAGAACAATGTATAGGCTCTTTCATTTCAATAGGTTTGCTGTTATTAAAGCCTTCTGCATTTTCCTCAGCTTAATTCATTAGGGCTGTTAAATTACTTTCCTTAAAGTGAAAAAAAAGACAGTTTTGACCAGTCTGAGTTAAAAGTGGATAATATGGAAAAGGCTATATGTTAAGGGTTTGATAGTGGAGGCTTCAAGGAATGTTTTTTTAAGTATATTTTCCCCTTTAATCAGGATGTTTCCTGGAAAATTAGAATAAATCCTAATGGATCTCCTAAGCCTTCTGTGACCATTTGGAAGCAGAAGGTCCCCATACATTAAATGCTTTTGACCACCTAGAACTACTGATATTTGACAGGTGTTTCTGGAACACTTTATGTTTTTAGATTTCACCTTTGTTTCATATTTACAAACAGACTTAAAAAAAATGAATACATCTTTTGTTTTTTATTCCTACCCAGGCAAAAATATCTCTCTCTACCAGAGACAAAAACATCCCCTTGCTTTTTGTAGATGAACCTGGGTGACCAGGGAAGACAGGCAGGGAAACTGTACATTTCCCCAACCTATGGGTTGGGAGCTGCGCTGAACCTACAAATTGGGGGTTAAGTGACTCTGGTAGAGGGCTATAAAGGCAGAGAGCCAAGCATTACAAGTTTCTCCTCCAGGAAAATGGAAGCCATTTTAAAAATTCCGGGAATTGCTTGGAACTAGCAGTATTCTTAAACAAAGGACCTTTGTACCATTCAGAATTAGCAAATTTGGGAGAGGAAAAGACTCACACCTCACCTGCCTCCCTTCCCTTAGTCTACTGCCACTGCTTTGTCTAGATCAATTGAAAAGACCCCCACATTTGAGGTCTAACCACAGTCCTACATTTTTGAGGAAGGCAAAGGGGTGTTACACCTTATTAGGGATCCTGCCCATATGCTATTTCCAGGTGTTTTCCCACCTGGTTTTCATGATCTTAAGTTCTGTATTAAAGTTTTCTTAGGTAGGAAAAATGCTTGAATTTATGCTTCATGCAACCTTCTATTGCTGAAGAAGAAAATCAAAACAAGGATAAAGTTAAAACCCCACTCAGTGACTTCTATTGCTCACATCTTATTAGTTAGAACTAAGTCATGTGACCACTGCTGTATGCAATGGAAAGCGAGTTATTTCTGGGTCCGGTGCTGCCCCAAAGTCGTGGGGTAATAGTAAGAAACAAGGAGAGAATGGATATTGGATGGACACTAGTAGGTTCTGCCAACTCATCGTCTTTTGGAAAATGGAGCATTTCTGAGGCTAGTTGCTATGAAGCTGTTACAACAGCCCCAAGCTGTTGTAAAGTTCTTATTAGTCCTTTGTTATTCAGTGATATAAGCTCATTGTTACAATTTTTTAAAAGATTTTATTTATTTATACAAGCACTGGGGTACAGGTCAGAGGCACAGGTGGGTGACAGAATCCACCAGAGACAGATCAGGTAGCAGAACAGGCAGACGACTGAAAACACTGCTGAGGGGAGCAGCGGTCACGACAGGAGAGGTCTGCCACGCCAGGTGGGAATCTCACTGGCTAGTTGGGAATCGAACCGACTCTGCGGAGACTACGGACAGCTTCACAGCGCTGCACTCAACCCGCTGCGCCACTGGGGAGGCCCATTGTTATAATTTTTAAATTAGAAAATGCAGTAGAGAAAAAAAACACCTTTAATATTATGTAGAAAGAACCAGCATTAACTGGAGGTGTACTTCCTTTCAAATGTGGACACACACATATACATTTTTTGGTACAAAAATGAACTGATTAAACTGGAATAACTTCATTTTTATTTTTGGCATTGCCATATCATATGCTTGACTTTAAAACAAAACGTTGGCTTAACCTACTCGTCCTGAAGGGATGTGAGTTCATCTGAACTGATAAACAGCCTTTCTCTCCCTCTCTCTTCTCTTGCTCTCTCTCGCTGTCTCCACATGTGCACACACATGCAAGTGGGTAGCATCCCACTTAAATAAGAAGGTACTCATTTTTGGCTATTTATTTATTTATTTATTTAATATTTTGCTGTGGTAAGAAGACTTCACATGAGATGTATCCTCTTAATATATTTTTATTTTTATTTTATTATTTTTTAAAAGATTTATTTATTCACTTACACAAGAACCGGGGTACAGGCCAGATGCGCAGGAGGGTGAGAGGATTCACCAGAGACAGAGTGGGGAACAGAACAGGCAGACTGACGAAATACACTGCTGAGGGGAGCAGCGGGTGAGACAGGAGAGGTCTGCCGCGCCATGTGGGACCCTCGCCGACTGGCCGGGATGGAACTGACACTACAGAGGCTGTGGATAGCTTCACAGCGCAGCGCTCAACTGCCTGCGCCACCAGGGGAGGCCCTTAATATATTTTTAAATATACAAAGGTCATACAGCAGTTCTCAGAAATTTTTCATCTTGCATAACTGAAATTTTATTCCTATTAAGTAGCAACTGCCCATTTTTCCCATTTTTCAGTCCTGGCAACCACTATTATATTCTTTGCTTATATGATTCCATCTGTATGAGTTGGAGACATGCAGTGCTTGTTCTTCGGTGACTATATCATTTAGTATTCAAATCCTTTGCCCATTTTTTAATTGGGTTGTTAGGTTTTTCCTAGTATATTTAGAAGTTCCATATCTATCTTGGAAATAAATCTCTTATCAGATCTATTATTTGCAAATATTTTCTCCCATTTTGGAGTTACCTTTCTACTCTACTGATTCTTTCCTTTGCTATTCAGAAGGTTTTATATTTGATATGGTCCCACTTGTCCATTTGTTTTGCTTCCGTGGCCTGTGTTTTGGTGTCATATTCAGGAAGTCATTGCCAAGACCAAGGTCATTAGCTCTCCACTAGATATCTCTTTAAGACTCAGATCTCATTTCCACATATACTGGGAGACCTTGAGGTGTCATCTAAGGTGAAATTGGAGAGCAGGATTTGAATCTCTCTCCTTCCTGTTCCAGGGACTGGGGGCTGGCATGAGTGAGGGTTTCTGGGGACCAGGACTTGTGCCAGAAGAATGACCAGAAGTGATGAGTATGCTTCAAGCAGGAGTGGAAAAGAGCTGAGGAGGGTGACAGATCAAACACCAGAGAAATCAACAGGTGTCTACAACTGAGTGGGGAGACCAGGGAAGGTAGGTGTGTCTCCCCAACCAAGGCAGGACTTGGGGAGCCAGGCTGCCATGTTGGAAGGCTCTTTCATGGGATGGGGGCAGGAGGTTCTCCTCCATGCAAAGTTGTTGGGCCAAATAGTGATTCCATTTATGAATGTCTGATTGTGAACATCTGCCCATTGACTCTCACACATGTCTGCTGTAGTTAGTGTAACCATGACAGTAGAGCATTTTTGATGTTTATATGCAAGGGTCATCTGCTTTGAAATTACTTTAACAATGCTGTTGTGGGCACTTTCTAGTTTTTTCAAAGGAATTTTATGTGCTCACACATTTGATTCATGAGCTCCCAGATACAGAAGGGTCTCCATTTCTCTGCTGAGGAAACTGCTACATAGAGAAGTTCAATTGCTTGCTCAAGGCTCCCTGCTGTCAGGTTTGGTGGAGGGGTGGATAAGAGAGGGGAGGAGATCTTCCTTTCTCAATGAACAAGTTACTATTTATAGAGAGAGTTGTTCCTAAAAGGCCAGGTTGACTAGAGACTTTGTCATGACAAAGATTGGCCAAAGGTATTGTCAGGGACTCTCCCTTTGGAACTGTTCCCCATTCCTTCCTTACAAGTAGGGTGGCTTCACCCCATCTGCCATTGAGTGGCAAGATTCCACTCTAAACTACATGATGGTGGCAGAGCAGGTTAGTGCTTGGCAGATAAGGGTCTCTTCTTCCAAAAATTGGAATAATACTGCCTAACCCACATTAAATGTGAACATTAGAAAACAATGATATCAAGTCAATTTATGAATTAAAAATGCTAAACAACTATATGGTAGATTCAAAATGACTATTTTTGTGGTCAGCAATACCATTAAAAATATCTAAAAATTACTAAACACATGTTATGTGTCAGAAAGTATGTCAGAAAGAATGATCTTATTTAATCTGCAGAATAACCCCATGATATGTGTATTATTATCACCATTTTTATAGATGAGGATGCAGAAACAAGGTTAAGTAATTTTCCTAAAGTCCCAGCTGGTAAGTTATAGAACCAGAGCTATAACCCAATTCTATGTAATTCAGAATCCTTTTCTTCTAGCTAATCCAGTTATGATTATTTTGTGGGTTTCCAGCTCTTTCCTTATTCAGGTTTTTGTCCTTGAATTCTTTCTAACTTGTTAATGTATAATTTAAAACTTATTACTTATAACTAAAAAAAAAAAAAACACTCTTAATGTATGGCCTAAGGAATACATAATATATGGCATCAAAGAATACAAGGGAATCATCACCTTCTTGTTTGAAAGATTATTCTTTTATTAATGCATCCCAACATTTTATTGGATTTTTGAATAACTAGGACACACTACTGGCTTATCTGAAAATTTAAAGTCTTCTAAATACTTTAAGTCCTTTTCCCTTAAACCATTGTTAAACTTGATTTCCCCTATTCCATACTCATACAAATGAAATTGGATGTCAGTCTTCAATATGTTTCCTTGATTAAGGCTCCAGCCAGAGTGTGGAAACTCTTAAGGAATCAATAAAATATCCTTCTGCTGGGTGTTCTAAGCAAGATTCCCAAATGCTAATTATTATTGTTAAATGGGTGACTCATTTGAAAGTGTTTCCTTTTCAAGTTGTATTGCATCATGTGGGAACTATTTTAAATAGACCACCCTGTGCACAAACATTTTCATCTTTGAGCATTCAGGCACCACTTCTGTGTAGTAAGAGATTAATTGTCCTCTCCACCTAACAGAGGAGGCGACTTCACAGAGAGCAGAATGTGAGGGCTACAGCCAGGCCCAGAACTCCTGGTTCCCTTCCTGGTTCGTTTCCAAAGAGCTGGCTTGTATCTCTTCATAAAAGGGAAAATTTATTAGGAGAGAAAAAGAACGGTGCAACCCCAGGCCGTTCATAAAAAAAGAGGATTCTTTAAAATAGGGTTTATAAAGGAGGACAGATAGTATAAGAATTCAAATTTTAAAATTTTAAGTGCTGTTTTTTAACAAAGCAGGGAAAAATGAAATGAATTTCAAACAGCACTGAAGAAGGAAAAACTGTGTATGTGTATGAATTCAAGGTGGAGAGAAATGAGGACCTTGGCTTGTAGAAAGTGAGTTGGGCACGAATTCTAGTTAAGTGGTTAATTTGCAGCCCAATAAGAACAATATAAATTTCGCTGTTTGGAGGAGGGGAAAATCTCTTCTCAGAAAAACAAAAAACCAAAGCAAATCTTTACCTCTCCATGCATATTTTTCTTCTCTGCAGTGATGAAAGTGTTTGCACTAATTTTCCAGGGAGACCAGAAAATATGTATGGTGTGTTTTGTCTCCAGTGGCATCCTGGGTCACTGAGCACCGTCATTCAATGAGATTTGTTGATGGATAGATGGAAGAATCGAACCTTTCAGCATTAGGGGAAAAAAAGTAACCAGCACTCAGTGTCTATAGGGGCCCCTATTAAAAATAATTTGAAACGTTAAATGTATAAGCTATAGAAAACTCCATGCCATGGGACCAAACACCAACACTGTCACTGGAAGAGGACAAGCCAGTTCCATTAAGCCTCTTTGGATAAGATGTTTCTAGAAGCTAAGTGACAAAAGCAGAGTGTTCCATGTTGTGACTGAATGGAGCAGATTTGGGCTTTCCACATCAATTGTGTGCAGAAAGAAAGGCCCAAACTGCTAACCAGGGTTACCCAGAGAACTGGTGGGCTGTGGAGTACATGGGGAGGGCTGGCTGCGGGGGAGGGGAAAGGAATTCTCTCTTTCTCTGCTCCTAGGGGAAAAGTCTCCACCAGCTCATACCCAGCTTTGTGCAGAAAAAGGATGCATCCAGTGACCCCCTCCAGTTCCCAAGGGAATAGGAGGCAGCTTGAGCTCTCTCCTTTGGTGCCTCTTGGTCCATTGAATACAGGGGCCTCTTCCCTGGGGCTGGGGCAAGACCCCAGTCCACACCCCACGTGACCCGATGCACCTCAAAAGGCCAGTCATTCCCTCAGTGCAGACCCAGGTAGAGTCAGTCATTTTCCCTGACGTGTAAGACGTTGAGAGTAGAGCGAGTGAGGGTGGAAGAGTGAGGGATATGACATAATCTGGAGCGGGCACAGGAGACAGCACTGGGAGGATGTTCCCCCTGTTCCCTGAACCCTCCCACATGCCAGCCAGGCCTGTGCGCAATGCTCCCAGCAGTTCCCTCACTCACTCTTATTTTACACAGGACAGGGAGCCTCAGGGACAGTAACTGATTTGCAAAGATATGTCCTGTGGGTGCTAAATCAGGATGACAGCCTGCCTCTGTCTGAGTCACATAGTCAGGAACCTTGGAATTCACTTTGGCTCAGAAAAGCATCGGGGCCAGGCCTTAGGAAGTAAGTCAAGTCTCTAGGCGTGACGGTTTTATTTCTGTTCTGATAGGGATGATCTGGTAGGGTCGACAAACCTTACCTTCCAGCATCATTCTCCCCTGCAACATGCTCTAATTTAGGGCAAAGGCTAAGTTAGACCTTATCCTGGTTGCTACCCTGGGAAGCTGGCTCTGAGGAGATTTGGGTTCTAGACTTCTGCTGGGGTATCTCAGGATGAACACATGTTGAGGCGAAGGGGAAAGTAAGATGAGGCAGAAGGAGAGGCTGGGCTGCATGGCAGTGCAACAGAAGCCTCAGGTAACCTCACTGGCAGTTCTAGAACTGACAAGACCCTCAACAGGCTGGGCTTTCATACCTTACCCCGCCAAAATCAGAAGTTGTAAGCTGGCCCATGTAAGGGTTCAGGAATTCAGCAAAGGTGGCCCTTTTGAGTAACATGCAAATCATAAGCAGAGACTGTGTTGACAGCTTTGAGTAGCCAACTCTCAGTATAGCTGAAGGAGCTTAGGTCTCAGTCATGGAGGAGACTCTAAGTGGCAGAGCCACTAAATAGCTGGACAAAAATTCTGAAGCCAACAGACCAAGATGGGATGTGTGGAACCAGACCAAAAATTGGTTACTTTAAAGTATCCTTCAGTTGAGAGATGGTCTTTACATAGTATTTCCAAAATTAGGATGCATTTTGCAATTCATGTCAAAGTAGGTTTGCCATCCATTCCCAACTCCATCTGCCCCCAAAGTGGCTATTAAATTGATGGTGGGTTTTTGAATAGAGCATCTCAGAATTGGGAAATATTATATTTAATTCCCTCACTGGTAATTAGTCTTGCAGTCTACATATTGCTTAAGAGTGACTCAGGCTCCATTCAAAGTAGGGAGGTGAGGGCTCCAACTAATCTCTTCTTTGCTTCTGAGTTGGTTTCAGTGACTTTTGTTGTTGTTTGTTTACTTGTTTTTAGTCTGAACCTCTAAAAACAAGTATGCAAATGAGTAAAGACAAATTGTCGTATCTGTGATGTAGGATCGATTTAATGAACAAACTACTTTAGTAAATTGCTTCATATTTATTTTTTTCAAATTGCTCTAGAAATTTCGCTAGAAAGTTAAACTCCATTGCTGGAAAAACACTAATGTTGCTTTGTAAATAGAATTCAAAGTCCACAGTAATTTTAAAATAGTTTTATTTTACCAATGCAGAACAGGCAAAATATTTATGAAGTGCAATAACTTTCAGTGGTTGGTGCCAAAACACAGTGGTTCTTGCTCTCCACATCCCCTATCCCTTTCCTGGGAGTCATTGCTTCAACTTTTTTAAGGTACACTTAAGGCATGTACATGGCCATAATTCTTAAGTAATATGTGTATTCTGATCTCTTTTAATTCATCTGTTTTATCTACTGACTTAATTTTATTGTAGGGAAGCAATCCCATCAGTCCTTCCTCTACTGTAACCCCAATCTAATTATGTAAAAAAATTAGAATAAATATTTAGTGTTTATTTTATTATATCTCTGTAAATAGTTTTCTCAGCTGAGTTACCTTCCTCACAAGGTAGTGATTGCCTTTCTTTTTTTGCTTACTTTTTATCTCCATACCTTTTAATAACCTCTCAATACAAATTTCCACAAGGAAAGTTTATGGACTTTCTCATGAAGAAATCTATCTTTTCCGTTATCTTCTTGCTCTATCTGGGCCTGTGACACAATTGTCATTCTGAGACTTTGTTTGCTCTCATCCTTGGAATTGCCTTCACTTTCTCTGGGATTGTATTCCCTAGTTCCCAGATCTTATATCTTTTGAAGGGAAAAATAGAAAGGGTTGGGGAAAGAGCAGACACACACACACACACATACAAACACACATATATATCACACATTAAGTTTATTGAGGTATCATTTACATTCAGTAAAGTGCACACATCTTAAATGCACAGTTCAGTGTGCTTGACAAGTGAATAACCCTGAGCAAGGTTGAGAACATTTCTATATCCAGTAAATCCCCTTGTGACACTTCCCAGTTAATCCCAACTCACAACTCCAAAGCAACAACTGATCTGCTTTTGATCACAGTAAATTAGATTTGTTTTGCCAATTCTAGAATTTTATATAAAGAATTGGGGAGGGGGAGTTGGGGTCTGACTTCTTTCACTCAATATAACATTTTTGAGACTCTTCCATATCATTGTATGTAGTTTGCTCCTTTTGATTGCCAGAACATGTTATTTAACTTTTCAACTTAGGTACATGCATTAGTTTGAGTACAATAGACAAATGGGACAACGGCAGAGAGCTTGGAGATGAAAGCATGCTGCATGCCTGCCCCTTTATTTTTTTTTAAGATTTATTTATTTATGCATACGAGAGACGGGGTACAGGCCAGAGGTGTGGGGGGTGAGAGGATTCACCAGAGACAGAGTGGGGAGCAGAACAGGCAGATTGACAAAGCACACTGCCGAGGGGAGCAGCAGGGCGTGTTAGGAGAGGTCAGCTGCGCCATGTGGGCAGGCTCCCCTCCCCCGTCCCCCACTGGGGATCAAAGTTGTGCTATAGTGGATGCCGATCGCCTCATAGGTTGCTTCTTAACCCCTTGCGTTACCAGGGAGGCCCTCATGCCTGCCCCTTAAGCCATGCTGTTTCTGTCTGAACCGACTGTGCTTTACTTTCAGCTATATGTTAGTCTCTCCCTTCACAAATATCATAGAGATTCCCTTCAATCCTCTGCTGTGTTGAATTTCTTGCTATCAGTACCCCATCTCTCTCTCTTTCTCAGTTTACCTCCTCATTTTTTTGACAGACACCCTCTAACAGCTTCTTGAGAAAAAATTGTGCAGACACATTTTTCCAAACCCTATTTTACTCCCATTTATAATTAATAGCTTGTTTACACAGACTAGATTGGGAACTCATTTTCCTTTAAATTTTTTAAAGGCATTGCTCTATTATTCTTAGTTTCCACTGTTATTGTTAAGTCTAAAGGCACTCTTACATCTATTAGATTGTGTCCTTAAAAAATATATATCCTCTGAAATAGTTTTTGTTCACTGAGCTCTGAATTTCACAATTATGTACATTGATGCAGGTTAATTTCCATCTATAATGTTAATTCCTCTCCACCTAGAAACTTGGTTCTGTTAGTTCTGGGGAAAATTCCTATTATTTCATTAGTGATCTCCTCTCTAATTTCTCTATTCTTACTCTCTGGGACAACTATTTTTTTTTTCCTTTAGTTTTTTTAGATTTATTTATTTATATATTTTTACATCATTGTTCATTTTTGTACAATATTTGATTTCTCCTTTCAGGCGTTGACCCCATAAATTTACTACCACCAGGACACCCATGAACCATCACCATAGACTCTTGTGCTCTTCCCTCCCATTTTGATACCTTCCTCTCCCCTGATGAATGTCTCCAATTTATATTTATTTATTTATTTATTTGTTTGTTTGTTTGTTTATTTATACAAGCACTGGGTACAGTCAGAAGCGCGGGAGGGTGAGAGAATTCACCAGAGCCAGAGCGGGGAGCAGAGCAGGCAGAAGGACCGAAGTACACTGCTGAGGGGAACAGCGGGTGGCAGGAGAGGTCTGCGCGCCATGTGGGACCCTCCTCTGGTGGCCGGGGAGCAGCGGGCGATCGAACCAGCACTGCAGAGGCTGTGGGCAGCTTTGTGATCCAGTGCTTAACCGCTGCGCCACCGGGGAGGCCCTGTTTCCAATTTATAATTTGATGCTAGTTTTGTCTTTTTTTCCTCCTGGCCCTTTATATGATTTCCCTATGTTCCTACTATAAGTGAAACTTTTTGGTATTTTTCCTTTTCCTCTGACTTATTTCACTGAGCATAATACCTTCCTGCTCCATCCATGTTGCTGCAAATGGCATAAGTTTATATTTCTTGATTTCTGAGTAGTATTCCATTGTGTATATAGTCCACATCTTGATCCAGTCATCTGTTTTTGGGCATTTGGGTTGTTTCAATATTTTAGCTATTGTAAATAGTGCTGCAATGAACACAGGAGTGCTAGTATCCTTTTGAATTAATGTTTTTGTGTCCTTTGGGTAGATTCCTAGGAGTGGAATTGCTGGGTCATATGGTAGATCTATATTTAGTAATTTAAGGGTCCTCCATACAGCTTTCCATAGTGGTTGGACCAGTGTGCATTCCCACCAACAACATCCTTGCCAGCAATTTGTTGTTAGTTTTTTTTTAATGTGGGCCATTAGTGGTATGAGATGATATCTCACTATGGTTTTGACAACTATTATTTGAATGTTAAATAACATAAACTTTTCAAGATCACTTACCAAAGAATCTGGACTCAATAGGAGATCTTGAACAAATGTAATTGGTTCTATTGGTCTTCACAGATGGTTTCCTAAAACATGAACTGAATGGGTCTGCAGGATACTAGTGAAGAAAATCCTCCCAGCTTTCTGAATTTAAATAGATAAAGCTCATTGTTCACTTTTCCTGAAAGGTGACATTGCCTGGAGTGAGGCTCTTTATTGTTTCATAGGCAGTAGCTATTCATTTTGAACAAATGGCAGGGACTCGGAAGAAAAAAGATTGGAGAAGTGATGGCTTGGGAGGAAAGGATGAACTTTGCAATAGTGTGTGAGAATATTTGTATCTCATATAAATGGGTAGCCAAAGTCTATAAATATGCAGATGAACATGATGCACCTCATGGAGATTTCTCAATTTCTTTTCCTCAACTGCTTGCTCAATGAACAATTTACAAAAGGAGATTTTCATTGAACAAAAACATGCCATTTCCTAGGACCAAGCTGGTCACCCTTATTCCTGAATGTCCAACATTCCAGCAGCAGCAAACACCCCTGAAGTTCTGCAAAGGTATTGCATGTGGGAAGACAAGCCAGTCACCTGTTGCAGCTTGGTTATTTTGGAAGGGGCATGGAATAGATATATGTTCCTATTTTAAAAATTGGACTTTAGTTTTCTGAGCAGTTTTAGGTTCACAGCAAAATTGAGCAGATTTTTTATATACTCCCTGCCCTTACACAAACATAACCCCCTCCATTATCAATACCTTCCACTGGTGTGGTATACTTACTATTACCGAACCTTACTTTGGGTTTGTATTTGCTTTCCCTATTCACTGTGTTTTTGCTGTCAGTGCCATTTATGAACTGACATTACAGATTACCTTCTGTGTCTTTGTGTTTTCCACAAATAAGTTCACACCATAAAGATGTAAGGCAATGGAAAAATGAAAATGGCTTTTCCTTCCCACATAACCAGAACCATCTGACTTATCAATAAAATAGTCTATTGAAGACTCAAGTGTGTTGCCAACAACACCTTATGGGGTTGGTCTCTTGTCTTATAGGATATAGAATATACTTGGAATCAATGACCAGTGATGTGGTTGCCCTGAGTAATTGCTGTGATAAATGAGGTGAAGAGGGTACAGTATCCCTCATTATTGTATCTAACTCACTTTTACCCATTTATAAAAGTTTTCCTTATTGTCACTAGCAAACTTTTTTATGTCTCTGCAGTTCTGTATCTATTGATTTAGAGGTCTTAGTACTCAAGAGAATGCTTCCATTGGGCACATAATCATTGACTTGAAAGCTCTGATTTCCATCTAGATCATGTGAAGCTCCTCATAGCACTAAGTGATCAGAAAAAAGATGGATGCTGATTTTCCTGGGTTGATTTATCCTGATTCTTCAGGGAAAAGGGTTTGTGCCAGATATCAAGAACAAGGAGGCGTATGAGTATGAGTAGAAATCAGATCTGCCTCCTGGTTTTACCACTGGTAAACACTGAAAGAGCACAGC
Source organism: Talpa occidentalis (assembly GCF_014898055.3). Lineage (NCBI taxonomy): Eukaryota > Metazoa > Chordata > Mammalia > Eulipotyphla > Talpidae > Talpa > Talpa occidentalis. The sequence goes on from NW_023605083.1 coordinate 75,324,232, forward strand.
AACTCTGTGTGCTGAGACAAAGGGCTTACTCCCTGTTAATAAAGTTTGGTCACTCTCTTGAATGAATACCTCTGAAAAGGAAACTCTGAATTAAAATGGCTCATGGAATGGGGTAGCAGAGGCTGAGGAATCATACATACTAGTTAAAATCATTTGACACTTACAGACATGAGGATTGTAGCAATAGTCTCCTGTTTTAGTTTGGGATGGCAACAATTCAGGCAGTATAACTATAAAAAACTTTATAGGTTTTTATGTATTTGATTATAGTGTACTCCATTGCAAAAGCCACACCACAGTTCTTTTTGAGATATGCCATTCTCTGCAGACTTAATTACTGTTAATTAGGACACATCAGACCACACAGCCTTTGGCTTCTAGGAATTCTTTTATCCAACTTCAAGGGTCTTTTAGATGCCAATTTTTTGTACATGAATGCAACAGGAAACTATAAAACATGATAAGTGTGTATACATAAGAAGTTGAGTCAAGCAAAACTTGTGGAAATAAAAAATGCTATAATAAAATTGAAAACTGAAAGAATTTGTTTAGCACTAGAAGACAGAATCCATGAATTGATCTGCAATACAGATCAGAAGAAAGTATCCAAAATATAACACAAAGAGACCAAAAATTATGGAAAACATAAAAGAGAAGGTAAATGTTGTGATACAGTGAGAAAAATCCACATATATTACTTTCAAAGGGAAAAAAGCAAAGGAAGTAGCAAAGGCAATATTGAAAAGGTATTGACTAGGAATTTTCTGGAATTGCCTAAAGACATCTGTTTACCCTTTTGAGAAGGAAACAGAACCTTATTAGACATGTTGTATTTTCTAAGGCTGTTATAACAAATGACAACAATCAACAACAGAAATAGATTTTCTCACAGCTCTGAAGATCTGACTTCTGAAAATAAGGGGTCACTGGGCTGTACTCATGCTGAAAGTTTCGGCTGATGGAGAATCCATTTCTAGTCCCTTCTATCTTCTGGTAGCTGCCAGCATCTTAGGCATTCCGAGTACTGGACACATCACTCTGGTCTCTGCCTCTGTAGTCACATTGTCCCCTCCTTTATGTGTATGTCCAATCTCCCTTAACCTCTCTTATGAGCAAATTTGTGGTATATTCCAGCCATGTAATTCAGGATAATACTATCACCTAAAAATCCTTAATTTAGCAATATAAAATATTCTTTTTCCAAATAGTGTAACCATCACTCATTTCAGAGATATGCAGTGCCAATTTTTAACCTACACTTGTGTTAAATGTGAAAAAAAGAATGTACATGTAATTACATCAAAATGAAAATGGAGAAAAAAATGTTTTAAAAAAGCCATAAGATGAAAACAAAGAAGATCCTCCTGTTCTGCTCCCCACTCTGTCTCTGGTGAATCCTCTCACCCCCAGCATCTCTGACCTATACCCCGGTTCTTCTATGCAAGTAAAAATCAAAAGCAACAAGCAACTATAGACCAGAGACACACTAAGGGGACTGGGGGGGTGGGTAGGAGGAGGAGGAAGTAGGACCAAAACCAGGGGGGTGGGGATTGTATGGGGACTATAACCAAGAGGAAAATGCATGCATTGTGCAAAAATGAAAAATGATGTAAAAAATATATTAAATTAAAAATAATAATTAAAAATTATGTCTACACTTAGTATAAATTAGTGTGAACAATAGTAATATATTAGCATCTTAATTGTTTCAAGTATATGTACCTATATCTATACACCAAATAAATACTAGATTATAAAGTTTAAAAAAAATCTTTTAAAAATATAGATTAAAGCTCACCAGCAATAATGGAAGCCAGAAGTCTGAGGAACGATACTTCTAATAGGCTAGAATTAATACCTATAATTCCACACCCAGGAACTAACATCCAAGAAGGAAGAAGAGACAAAAACAGAGAAATATAAGAATTGAGAGTTTGTAACCAGCATGCACCAATTTTAATTCTACAAGATATACTTTAGGTAAAGGAAATTGATCCCAGATGACATATCTAAAATGCAAGGAAAAATGCAGAGCAAAGAAAGTGGTAAAAATATGGACAAGTGTAAATGAACGCTGACGATAAAGAAATAATAATAATATCTACAACACTTAAAAATCACAGAATTAAGGGCCTCCCCTGGTGGCGCAGCAGTTGAGCGCTGGGCTGCGAAGCTGCCTGAAGCCTCTGCAGTGCTGGTTCGGTGAGGGTCCCACATGGCGTGCAGACCTCTCCTGCCACGCCCGCTGCTCCCCTCAGCAGTGTATTTCGTCAGTCTGTCTGTTCTGTTCCCCGCTCTGGCTCTGGTGAATTCTCTCACCCTCCCGTGCTTCTGACTTTACCCAGTGCTTGTATAAATAAATAAATAAATCTTTAAAATAAAATCACAGAATTAAAATATAAGACAATATTAATGTGTATTGGAGTAATTTGTGAAGTTAAAGTGTTTAAGGATTTTTGTTTAATTTATTTAATTGTTCATTTATTCTCTCAATAAAATTTGGCTTCTATTATATAACTGGCACTATTCTAGGCACTGAGAAAAAAGTGATTAAACAGACAAAATCTTTGCCTTTTAAAGCTTACTTATAGTTTAAAGGAAATTAAAAGAAAACAAAAAATATAAGCATAACAAAGTGATAGGTGCATGGAGAGTTAAAGCATGGAAGGGGGATTAAAATACTGGGTGTTGGGGCCTTCCCAACAGCGCAGCGTGTTAAGCGCTGCCCTGTGAAGCTGTCCGCAGCCTCTGCAGCCTGGGTTCGATTCCCGGCTGACCAGGAAGATTCCCACCTGGCGTGGCAGACCTCTCCTGTCTTTCCCGCTGTTCCCCTCAGCAGTGTATTTCAGTTAGTCTGCCTGTTCTGCTCCCCGCTCTCTCTGGTGAATTCTCTCACGCTCCCATGCCTCTGACCTGTACCCCAGTTCTTGTATAAATGAATCTTTAAAATAAAATAAAATACTGGGTGTTAACTTTTACATTATAGGTGAGATGGCTAGGGAGGATTGCACAGAAAATGTGACTATTAAGTCATTGTGAAAAAAATGTGGAAGCTAGCCATATAGATATCTGGGGGGTGTTAGGGGGGCGGAAGGGGAATATGGTTGATAGATAGAGGAGAGAGCATTATAGACAGGGAAGAACAGCCGCAAAGTTTTGAAAGCAGAATCATGCATAGAGTGCTCAATGAACAGGAAGGATGCTAATATGGCTAGATCTGGGTAGAAGGTGAGAGTAGCATGACAAACAGAGAAAAGGAATGCAAGACCAGATCTTATAGGAACTTTTATGTCAAAATTTGAACTTGGTAAGTTCAGATGGAATGCCTTCAGAGAGTTTGACATGATTGGGTTTGAGTATTGAGCAGGACCACTTGGCTACTGAGATGATAATTAAGCAATAGGTGATTGTGACTTGTACTGTAGTGGGTAGGAAGTTGTGAGAAAATGACAAAATCTGGATATATTTAGAAAGTGAAGCTAATAGGATTTGCTAATGGAATAGATGTGAAGTACGAGGGAGAAAGAGGAGTCAAGCACACACCAAAGTCAGAATGATTTACACAATTTGCAAGATTCAGTGCAAAGTGAAAGGACAGCACTCCTGTTCAAAATTTATCAAGAACTTCAAGACAGCTACAACAAGGCTGTACACAAAGCTCAGGACCCTTTTGAGTGTGAGACCCTGTGTGACTGAAATGGTCATAAACTCATGAAACTGACCCTTATCAAGCAACTGGAAAAAGAGTTATCTTTCACTGAGATTGGACATATAGGAAAAACATTGGAAAGGAATTGATTAATTTTGTCTTCTGTCAATCAAATACCCATGTTGTATTTTTTCCTGAATGAAATAAACAATACATGCAACTTCTATGCTGGAATGGGAGTGTTGTGAAAATACTCAATGAGAGAAAAAGGAAAAATCTTAGGAAAATATACAGAACAGTGAAATAAATAGAAGGCAGTCAATAAGATTATATACTGAGGTGGAAATATACCATAATTATAAATGAACTAAATTCTTCAGATAAAAGGCAAAATATTGCCAATCTGTTACATGTTTTTTTAAAAAAAACTAACACTAAATTATATGCTGATTGAGATACACATAAAGAGTGAAACAATATATTACATATAAATAGTAATGAAAGAAAGTTAGTATAGCTTTTTGAATAGTAGATTAAATCAAACTTCAGGCAAAAGACACTATGAGAGAGAAAGACAGCTAGTTCATGATATGGGCTAGATTTTTAAGACTAATAATTTTAAATTTGCATATGCCTTAATATATTTAAATTAAAAGTTGACAACTACATTGAGAAATAGACATATTCATAATCCTAGGAGGAAATTAAAAAACATTTCTCTTAGTGGTTGAAGGAAAAATTCTTGATATAGACAATTTGAAAATTAATAATAATCTCTCCCTCAATTATGTATAGACCCTGTCCCAAACAACTGCAGAGTACACAAGATATTTAAGTAAAAAATGGAACATACAAAAATTGACTTATAGTGAGCCATAAAAACTAGTCTTAATAATGAATGTTCTCTGAGCACAATGAAATTGTGTTAGAAATCAATTCTTAAAAGTTAAATCAATTATTAAAGAAAATATTTCTATTTGGTTAGAAATGACGAGAGAGTCTCATAAATATATTATTGGTTAAATAACAAATCACACTGCAATTAAGAAAATATTTAACCTGAACTAAAATGAAATATTACATATTAAAACATATAAGACATAAAATAGAAAAAGTTCCAAAAAATCTGTAATTGAAATATATATCTCAAGAATTAGAAAAAGAAGAGCAAAGTAAACACAAAACAGACTGAAGAAGAAAGTAATAAATTTAGGAGAAGTTAGTGAAATCTGAAATAAACTTATGAAATGAGAACCAAAGTTGTGAAAATTTGGTTCTTTAAATAGATTAATAATTGACAAATCCCTGGCATGCCTAACCAAGAAAAAGATAAAAGAAGGCATAAATTGCAAAATCAGGAATTTTGCAATAGGGACATCACTATAGATACTATAGATAAGAGAATATTTTGAACAACTTCATGTAAAACGCTTGAAAATGGAGTATTTTCTAGAAAAAAAAACTTACCAATTTTTACTTAAGCAGCATGAAAAACAGGTAGTTCTAGGATAGTACTGTTCAAGGGGAATATAATATGAACCAAAAATGCGGGTCATGTGCAATTTTAAATTTTCTAGAACTTACATTTTAGAAAGAAAAAAAAGGTGTGTATAATATAATGTATAATATAATATATAATATATAATGTATAATATGTATAATATAATAATATAATCAATAATACATTAACAATAATAATGTATAATGTATAATATAATGTATAATAATGTATAATGTATAATATAATGTATAATATAATAATGTATAATATAATAATATAATCAATAATACATTAACATAAAATTATTAGCAATTATTTTTCATTCTGTTTTGGTTCAATCTTTGGTGTGTATCGTACACATATAGTACTCAATTTGAACTGATCACATTTCAAGGACTCAATAATCATGTGTAGCTAGTGGTTACTGCTTTAGACAGTGCAGATTTAAACCAAGGTTGGAGAAATTGTTCTGCCAGTTATTAAGATTTTTCAGTGTCGTAAATAAGACAATGTAGATATTGTGTAAAGCTAGATAAATATATCATAGTTGTTTATTTATTTTTTTAAGAATGTATTTTTTATTTTTTTTATTTTTAAATATTTATTTATTTATTTATACAAGCACTGTGTACAGTCAGAAGCGCGGGAGGGTGAGAGAATTCACCAGAACCAGAGCCGATAGCAGAACAGGCAGAATGATGAAGTACATTGCTGAGGGGAGCAGCGGGCGGCAGGAGAGGTTAGGGAACCGGTGCTGCAGAGGCTGCGGGCAGCTTCACAACCAGCGCTCAACCACTGCGCCACTGGGGAGGCCCTCATAGTTGTTTATTAATAACCAGGAAGTACAAAGTAACTCCATTCTGAATAATACTATATGGTCACCAGAGTTTCAGAAGTGGACATTTCTGATAACGCCAATGGTTGGTCAGACTCTGTTTATGAATCTGATAATGCCAATGGTTGGGCAGAATTTGTTTGCATGGGAGGCAGATATTTACATGACGAATTTTTTTAACATTCTCTTCATTATTATAAAAGTAATACTGATAAACTGAAAAAAAAAGGATATTATATATAAGCAAGGATAAATCAAACAAAATCATAAATCACCACCACTGTGATATACGTACATACGTGTGTGTTTTTGAGAGAAGAGGAGATAAACCTGTTTTTCAGAAGCCTCAGATAAGCAAAGTGAATAGTTCAGTGCTAAAAATATTTAAATAGTCAAGATGGCTGAAAAGGTCTTAAAAAATATCCTTACATTTATCAAGTAGAATTATCTGGAGTATGAAAAAGTTAATAATCTCTAGATGCTAAGATATCAGCATTTTAAAGACTACTTTTTAATACTTATTGACTTCTATAAAAAGAATGCCTTTTTTGGTGGCCCATAGATGATTTTTTTTGTATAATTGCTTTTATTTAAAAAAGTATTTAGGGCCTCCCCGGTGGCGCAGCGGTTGAGCGCTGGGTTGCGAGGCTGCCTGCAGCCTCTGCAGCACCAGTTCGATTCCCGGCCGCCGGGCGAGGGTCCCGCATGGCGCGCAGACCTCTCCTGCTGCCCGCTGCTCCCCTCAGCAGTGTACTTCATCTGTCTGCCTGCTCTGCTCCCCGCTCTGGCTTTGGTGGATTCTCTCACCCACCCGTGCTTCTGACTGTATGCCCAGTGCTTGTATAAATAAATAAATAAATCTTAAAAAAAAGACTCCAAAAAAAAAAAAAAAAGACTATCTCTGTTATAATTGTTTAAAGAAAAAAAAAAAAGGAAGTCAGCCTGGATCAGCTTAATTATATATAAAAAAAAAAGTATTTAGAAAATACTAATAGCATGAAGAAAATAATGATTACTCCAACTCCCATAGTTGTATAATTTTGATATACTTCCTTTCAATTTTTAGTGGGTGTATTTAAATTTTAATCATGTGGTTTTGAAAATAAAATAATAAAAGCAATATATATACACTGAAAAAAAAGAAAAACATAGAGAAGTATAAAAAAATTCATAATCTCAATAGCCAGTGGAGTTCTAGTTTTAATCATCTTGGTTCTTATAAATCTTTTTATACAACTCAAGCAAAGAAGCTTTGTAGCCATACATTTAAGATGAGAGGTAGTGAAGCATTTCTCCACTTCAATGAAGTTAGGAAATCAAACAGGGTCTCCCTTACCAGTCAGCAAAGGAAGCTATAGCCACATAATAAGGGTCTGCAGTGGCTTGTATAATTAAGGGGTATGTTGGTAAATGTATCAAGAGCAAAGAAAAATTATGACATCTAAGGAGCCAAGCATGATGGATTGCTTCAAAGTAGTCTGCCTACCAAAAGTGGCCTAAATCATGTTGTGCAAGAGAATCTCTGCAAAGAAGATCATACTGTTGAAGATCCAAAGGTTGTATTTACATATATACATACATTCAAAAATACCTTGGAAGAACATCTGATTTGTGTTACTCTCATTCAGTTTCAGAATTTCCATCAGGAATGTTACCTTACCAAACCAAACTACCCTAGGTCCAATTAGTTTGAAGTCTAATTATTTTCGCCATTACCAGGAGGCAATCTTGGACTAAGATCATCAAAATATTGTAATCTTTCTGCAGACATATTTATCTCTTTCCATCAAAACAAAGACCAAAGTTTAGAAAAAATTCTTTAAGATGAATTTCAAAATTCTATGAGTATTTATGACTCAGTGACAGGTATTCTGTTCTAAGTCAATTAGACAACCAAATTTTCTCCATGTCAATAAAATTGTGATTGTATCTATAATACATCAAAACAAAGAAATGAAAATTGAAAATGAAATCACATTTGAATGTTTTACTATCCCAATGACCAATACATAAAACTTGTGTATTGCTTCAATCTCTGAATAAAAAATCTAAAGGTATAGACAATTGATATAGATGAGGACAATAAGTGGGATTTTCTACTTTTCATTCCATAGCTTGAGCTAATTATAAGACATAGTATATGTCCAGAATTAAAATTGGAGGCAGTGAGGCATCAAGTAACTCTCCTACTGCTACCAAAGACCAAGAATTTCTTCCTAATTGCTGTACGTTGATATTACACTGACATGAATAGCTAGATGAGACTTGACTTGAAGTTTTGACTGCATCAATTCACTAGCCCCTCTGGCCCCCAATTGTCAGGATAAAATTCATCACCCACTGTATTAATCATTCTGACTGCATATAAAAATATGCTTTACTTACTGGGGTACACAGACTGAGAATAAGGAGCTAGGTCTCATCTGAAGTGGGTTAAAATGCAAAATTGTATCAATTTTGTATCTTGTATCAATTGATATTGAAACAATCATTAAATTCGATAATAATAAAAAGGCAAGACAGAAGGGTCTTCATGTCTGGGAGGTAATGGTGACTCCTTGAATTCAAATTTCTGTTTGTATCATCTATAGCTAGATACCTATATATCTCTCTATACAGTTCTCGCCTTATACATCTACTTTCCAAATGTAAAATGACCAAAGAACACAAATAAAGTCATACTTAATCCATGCCTTCAGAATTATCAGTACATATGGAATATCAAGATTTTCAGATTAACTTTAAATTGAAATAAACACAAAATTCCAGGAGGATCTCATTATAAGAGGAATAGGGAGGAGCAACCTCCAAGTCAGTGGGTGGAGTTCATAGCCAACTCTGAATTGAAGGTAAAACTTTCTAGACTCTACCCCCTGATGTTAACTCAATAGTAGAAGGTGGGGCTTTTCAAACTCCAGTCCCTGAGCAGAGGCTGATGGGAAATAGGGGCTAAACTGAGGTTTTAGACAGTTAAATCACTGCTGAAGAAGGGTATCTGTGAAGAAGCCACCCACTTGCCATGTATGACTCCAGTTTGGACCTTGGTTTTTTTCTCAGTGGAACTATCTGAGTTATGGCAGATGACATCTGGCTGTGTGCCAGCAATGAATGTGCACTCTCTCTCTCTCTCTCTCTCTGTGTGGTGTGATTGTGTGTGTAAATAAATTCTGTTATTGTTGCTTCAGACTTGAAGCATGTCCTGCATTGGGTCATGACCTACATTTCAATAAATTGGACTAAGAAGGCACTTTTCATTTATGAACCCTGACACATAACTCTAGAACTTGAAAAAAAATCAAACTGACTTCCTATAGGCAACTGTAAGAAGAAAACAGAAATGTTATTCATAACATTTGATCTCATGAAAATATTTTCCCCCAGACATTCACAAAGTATAAGAAAACAACATAGCCAGCACACTGAACTAAGTTTTTAAAGCAAATGTATGGAGAGAAATTATTTTTTAAATTATGAAATCATAAATTAAAAAAAATTAAGAAAACTAAGAATGGATGTAAAACAGGAGGAAATGCAATGTCAATTGATTGAACTCAAGAAAGATATTAAAGAAAAAGGCTCACTATCTCCAAAATTAAGAATGAATAATAAGTCCCATAAAAGGTTTCAATAAAAATTCAGTAAGGAACATTGAAGGAAGGTAGGCAAATAACCAACAGAATTAAATTGTGATAAAGGAGTTAAAAGGGCCTGAAAGAACATGGCTACAATGGATGGTAGACAAAAAGAGGTCCAACACATAAATAATTGTGGTGAGCAAAGATGCAAAGAAATATTGGAATAGAACATGCATTTAAATCTAAGATAATATTCTGGAAATGAAAGTTTCAATCTATGTATAGACCAGGCCTACTTTACGTGACTTGGGAAATTGATATGAGACAATGATTTCTAAGATATATCCTAGTAAAACTATTAGATTTTAAGATAAAGGGAATAAATTCTCAGAACTTCCAGGAAAAAAAATCCAATTACTCGTAGGTAAGAAAATCAGGCTTGTCCTTGGCTTCTCATGAGCTATATACCAAGGGAGGCATTAGTGAAGCAATATTTTCATGAACCTTCAAGAAAGAAAGTGTTAGTCAAGGGTTTTATATCCACCTAAGCTATCCCAGCTTGTAATATTATACATGTACTTTTCCTGAAGCATATACTAGAAAATAAGTTTTTTTCCTCTGTTACTAAATGTTAGTAAAACTTGGAGTAAAACAAAATAAGAATGAGGTGGAAAGCATATGGATATCACTAGTTCTATCAAAGTAGGAAGAATACACCTAGTGATGGGAGGAGATTGGACAAATATAGGGGAAAGCAGACTAAGACCATTGCCTATTGTAATAAGTGGGAGTTAGAAGATACCATTGAAAGGTCAGATAATAACAGATTAAATAAAACAAAAAAGGAGTTAGGAGAACTATAAAATATATAAATGTAGAATTAATAACTACATAAATACCAAAAGAAACTTTAATATTAATATAAATGACATACTAAATAGAGTAAGTACAATTTAATGTATACTATGATTATAATATAAAATAATGACAGTTGAAAACAAAAATGTGATATTGTTAAATGTGAATAGGTTTAACTTGCCTATTTGTGAGAATATCTTCAAGATGGTTTATATAGCAGAATCTAGTTCTACTATGTGATCAAAAGATACATCTAAGACAAAATGATTCAAAAAGGCAGTGAGGGGAGATATTAAAGAGATAGACTAAAATTTACCAGTAATTGTTATTTTTTTATTAAAAAAAAGAATTTAAGCCAAAAAGTATTGATCTGCATAAAGACACTTTGTAAAGTGAAAACCATAATTCATAAAGGACTAGAACCTGTACTGGAGGGGGAATTTATATAAAGAAGATGTTGGGACAATTGTCAAAATTGGAATATGGACTGTAGTTTAAAATATCATTACAAAGTCAGATTTCCTAAATATAAGAATAACCTTGTTCTTAGGAAATGTATGCAGAATTATTATGAAGTAAACTTACATGGTCTTTGCAAGTTACACCTGGTTTTAAAAAGTAGTGAATCTGGGTCCTCTCTGGTGGCACCAAGGAGTTAAGCTTCAGTACAATGAAGCTATTGCAGCCACTGCAACATGAATTCGATCCCCGGCCAGGGAGGTAACCCACATGGCACAGCAGACCTCTGCTCCCCTCAGCCGTGTATTTCAGTAGATCTGCCTGTTCTGTTCCCCACTCTGTCTCTGGTGAATCCTCTCACCCCCCAGCATCTCTGTTCTATACCCTCTGTTCTATACCTGTGTTCTTGATTGCATAAATTATTCTAAAAAAAATAGTAGTGAATCTGGGTAAAATTCAATTGAGAGATTGCTGTAACTATTCTTATAACTCTTTGTTAAGCTTGAAATGGCTTTCAAGTAAATTGTATGCATTTATTAAAATTCCTCCAACAGTTCATTTTAGTTTTGTAAGTCAATTTTACCTAAAAAAATATTTCCACAAACCATTAATTGAATATTGAACTCTAATTAGTAGAGTTACTAAACATGCTAAAATGTTTAAGAGTGAATAAAGTATATTGATGTCAGGAACTTCCAATGACTTACAAGAAGGATGGCTAGATGGTTGCATATGTAATAAAAGAAAAGTGTTAATTACAGAATCTAGGTGGTGGATATGTGGTTTAATTGTATTCTTCTTTCGACTTTTTCTTTATTTTAAAGAGAAGTTTTATAGTTAAATGGGAGGGGAAAATCAGTGGTTAAGTGCTGGTAGATTTTATAAATACCTAGAAGGCTGACTAGATTTTCAACTTTCCAGCACTTTCTCTTTTCCTCTGGCTTCTGTCAAACTCTAACATCTGGTCCAGTTATGGAAACACCAGAAACCACCATCATTGTCTCACCTGGGTCCTGAAGCTCTATGGATGGGCAAGTTCAGAACTGGACTTTACAAATCTAGTTCTGTTTTCCTTTTCCCTCTAAGTTGGAGTGAATTAGGCCAAGATTTGTCACAATTTGAAGTTGCTTACACATACTCATACACACATGCACACATGCACCTGTATTTGCTAGGTGAGGCAAAGCCAGTTCTCACTGCCATGTTCTGGTTCTGGTTTATTCTTTCTGGTAAGGAAAAGGGTATTAAAATTCTCTCTGATGGTTGAGTCAGTCTTTATGGGGGGAGGGGAGAGACAGAGCCAAGAGAAGAAATTTCCTGGTAAGCAAAGGCCCACTTAAAAATTTTTCCTTTCTTTTTTTTTTTTTTGGTTTTTTTTTTGTTTGTTTGTTTCTTCTTTTTTCCTCTTGAAGCCGCTCTCCCTGAAGTCAAAGCATTTTACAAAAACAAACCACTCCAGAGCTTTCAAGTCCAGGGAAAGCTCAAGCAAAGTTAATTAACATGAAGGTTCTCACAAAAGTTAATTAACATGAAGGGACTCACAAAAGCTGTCTGTTGGCATCTGCTTGCCTCCCATGCGCAGCCGCCCTTTTGTCTGATATCAGACCCCCAGCCATCCTGCCTCGCCCAGGCCTGGCTGCCTGCATTTCTCCCAAAGCATGTCTGAATCTTCCACAAAGTTCCACGACCCTCCTAGGATGCTCCTTGCTTCCATGATGACTCTCAGCTGTTAAAAAATCCCTACAAAAAAATAAAAAACTAGTGTTGAAACACTAGTGAGAAAAGGGAAAAGGAAAAGAAATGGTCAGGGTGGAGAGCGGGGGAGGAGGAAAAGCAAATTAGGAAGGAAAATAAAATCTCTCATAGAACAAAGATAATTGTTCATGGAGTAATTAAAAATACAGATGCATACAATATATAAATCCCCCAAAACAAAATATCATGAAATAGCACAATACAATAAATAATGAATAATACAACATATTAAGTAATAATATATACTAATTAAATAGTATTCAATGTCCATAAATAATTTTATGGACTTTATCTGAATTTGCCTCTGTTCTTACACAAATAGTGTTTTTGAAGAAACAGGCTTATAAAGTACCCTCGTTTTTGTAATCTGATTTTTCATTGTTTCATTGAATACTGTTCAATGTCAGCAAACATAATCTCTGCACACTCAAGTATTTTTTTGATCTTCCAGCTATATTGTCACAAATAAATACGAATGTATGGTTTGCTTTGTCACTTACCAGTCCAGATAGATAGATAGATAGACAGACAGACAGACAGACAGATAACAGACAGATAGATAGATAGATAGATAGATAGATAGATAGATAGATAGATAGATAGAAAATACCTTTGTGTGTACATACAGAGAGCGAGCGAGAGTGAGCGAGCAAGAGAGAGGGGCGGGGGAGAGAGCGAGAGCATGCATGCACAAATCACAAGAAGACAATCCAGACAGTTAATTCTTTTAAACAAAGGCTTATTGTGGGAATTCTTCCCCAGAAAGAAGTTGTACAATTGTGTCAGGAAGCTCCATTTTAGATTTACAAATTCCGGTATTAGTTTTCATTTAACTGGAACTTTGAAATTAAGGATCATTTACCTCGAACTTCGGTATTTTGGACATTTGCTGGGAATGCTGATTTGATTCCCTTCTGAGACTTGAAAAGACCAATTTCCAGGTTCCTAATGGTTATGAAAGAGTTTCACTGACTCCTACCTCAATCTTCATTCAGAAACTATCCAAATGGACAGTCACCACCCTTTCAGAACTTAGTGCCACTGCAGCAGGGTTTGTGCCTACCTTTCTGTGCCTGCCCAGGAGCTGGCCATGTGTGTTCACTGGGATTTATTTAGGATTTGGGGGTGTGGGACTAATATAAGTAGGACACAAACAGGAGATTCAGAGAAGGCTTGATTCTCTTAGAAACATTTTCTATTTTTATTGTCAGAACCACTTGTACCCTCCCCCAAATGTGTATAATAACACCAAAGGTCACTAAGAGTATTGGGGTTTAGTTGCCCAGCAAATGCTTTCCTGGCTTCCACAAATGGAACTAATTTGAAGTGACTAGCTGACTAGCTCACGAAGAAAGAGGGTTCTCTATCCTGCAGACTTCTTCATACCTGAGGCCATGTGGAGAGGCTCAAAATGCAGTGGGTTGTTTTAATTTCCTCCTGTACAGCGTATATCAGGAAATTCTGCAGTCAATGACAGTGGAAGCTGTGGATATCATAGGTAAATTCAAATTTACATAGTAGAGACCAGAGATATTTCTATGCAAACTGAGACAGTAAAAAGCTCCAAATCTGAAAAGGTAAGTACTGTTCTCGATCATGGGACCAAGTGTACTTGGGAATTAAGAGGATAACCTGAGTTTGAATCTTAGTGTGCTCTTTACCAACTGAAAAGCCTTGTATATAACCATGGTAGGTTGGTGCCCTACATTCATTCTAGCTGCCTTACATCTAAGAAGTAAGAATTTAAAGACATTTCCCAGGCTCCCTTGCAGGGAGATGTTAGGATGTGCTTTGGGTCCTACACGCTTGGTGCAACTAGAGAAAGTAGAAAGCAAAAGTGAAATGGAGGTTTTAAGTGTGGCTTCTGGTATTTTTCCTGGGAAGCTTAGTTGTGATAGTTTGATTCATAGCTGTTAAGAACTTTTCAGTTTGACGTCTTCTTGATCTTAAAAAGAATCAGGAATTCTCCTGGTTGTCAGCTCTGTGGCATTGACCTTGCTTCTCAAAGTTCAGCCTACTGCCTTTTCCCTAGACTTTCCACCGATTCTTTAAACCATTCATTACCTTATGATAAATCTCTTTGCTTAAAACTCCAAGAGGGGATTCTCTTTCTTGTAATGGAGCCCTGACCAACATTCACTAAGCCACTCTCTTATGACTTCTGATGTCTCCCTGCTCAGATTCAACTATAGTTCCCAGCATTCTTTTTTCCGGTACATTTCTGGTTAGGGTTATTCCTTTTTGAGAACTAGAGTATGGGAGGGAAGCAGTAGCAATTTTGTAGCATGCACACACATTTTTCCAGGTGCTCAAACACTACCACAGGTGCTGCTGTGAAGGAATTATGCAGATGCAATTAAAATCCCTAATCATTCACCTTAGAGTTGATTTAAAAGGAGATTATTATAGGTGGGTTTGACCTAATGGTTGGAAGACTTTTGAAAGAGGGTATAGGCCTTCCTTAAGCTTAGAGAGCCCCTCCTGTGGAAAACAAACTTCAGCTCATACCTGGGGGTTCCAACCTGCTCATGATGCCCTTCCTGTCTGCCCTAAGAAGGATCTTGAACTTGCTAGCCATTTCCCATAATTGCATAAGCCAATTTCATCTCTTGCTCTCGCTCTCGCTCTCGCTCTCTCACATCTCTTTTATTGACTCTGCTTCTCTGATTAAACTGATACTTACCAGACAGGTAGTCTAGAAAACCAGTCCCTCCCTCCACAGAAATAACTAAATGGCCCTGTCAATTCATAATGATCCTGCCTGCCACTGAATATTTAGGTTCTATGTAACCCTGATATGGCTTTTAATATTCTTTCATCATCTGCTATACAACATTACACATCATTTGTTCCATCCCAAGCTCCCATGGTACCCACAAAGATTTGGATATATATTAGTTAAATTGAAGCCAGCTTAGACCTTATCATAAGCTGAACAACACTCTTTGCAAGCAATGTGTGCACATTATTGGGGCCAAAGGGCCCATCATATTCTTCCTCTCCTCACTCCACCCTCCAAAACAGGTGGGGAAAGGGAAGAGTGAGGACATAGCTAAATCCACTGCCACTCTAGTGGCAAACAATCCAAAAGATCAATGAAATCAAAAGTTGGTTCTTTGAAAAAATAAAGAAAATAGACAAACCTCTAGCTAGGCTCATGATGTTACCAATCTTGACTTCCTTAGCTTCTTCCCTTGGTCCTGACTTCTCCTCTATTGGCTCTTTTCTCAGAAAGACTTTCTTTCCCTCCTCTCACAAGGAGGTTGAATTTTTCCCATGAGAAAACACATCTTAATTCTGCTTTTATAAGTTCACACAAAGACCCCCACAACATCCAACAGATTCTAATTGGTTCATGCTCCCTTCCTTGAGCCAATCACTGTAGCCTGGAGACTGTGATGCTTTTATTGGCTAGTCTGAGTCACGTGGTCAAGCTTAGATTCTAAGTAAAGGCAACTTCACCTGAAGCAAATAAACCAACCGAGAGTGGTTCCTCCAAGAGAAAATTGGATTATGGGGATCCAAAGAGCAAATGGATATTGGGAAACATTAACAATAGGTTACTTCTATAATATTTCACAGCCACCCAAAAGGCTCCAAGGTTCTCTTTTTTGTTACTGTCATCTACCTTCAAAGATCTAAAGCCCCGGGCCTCCCCTGGTGGCGCAGGCAGTTGAGTGCTGCACTGTGAAGCTGTCTACAGCCTCTGCAGCACCGGTCCGATCCTGGCCAGCTGGCGAGGGTCCCACATGGTGGGGCAGACTTCTCCTGTCACACCCGCTGCTCCCCTCAGCCGTGTATTTCAGTCAGTCTGCCTGTTCCTTTCCCCGCTCTGTCTCTGGTGAATCCTCTCACCCTCTGGCGCATCTGGCCTGTACCCCGGTTCTTGTATAAACAAATAAATAAATAAATCTTTAAGGAAAAAAAAAATAAAAGATCTAAAACCCAGGCACAGTCAGGTATCTGGTCAAGAATCTTCAGGAAGATCTCCCATTTTTAGAAAACGGATAAAGCTCATTGGTTTGGACTAACTTTCAAGTCTACTTTCTCCCAATATGTCTTGCATGCTTAAGTTCCCTGCACTTAAAACTTTTAGAAACATAAGAATCACTCAGAGAACTTATTAAAACACAGTCCTGGGCTTCAAACCTGGAGATTCGGACTCAGTAGATTTGGTGTGGGGTCTGAGTTTACATTTCTATCAATTTCCAAGGTAATATTGGGGACTGCTAGAACTAGGACCACACTCTGAGACCCATAAATCTTACATAGGATCAACTCCAACAAAATAGTATTCTCATGTTTCAGTCACACCCAGATTTTGTTCCTTAGGACTTAGCTCAGATTCTTCCTTCTGTGGATAATGCCCTTCCCACAATCTCTATTTGCTGAAATCCTACCTTTCAAAATCAAACTCAAATGCCATTTCTTTCAGTATATCTGCCCTGATCTGTCCATCCTTCAGAGCCCCATTTTGCTTAATCTATTCCTTTATTTTTTTTAAGATTTACTTATTTTTATACAAGTACTAGGTACAGGCCAGAGGTGTGGGAGGGTGAGAGAATTCACCAGAGACAATGCAGGAAGCAGAACAGGCAGACTGACCGAAAACACTGCTGAGGGGAGCAGTGGGCGAGGCAGGAGAGGTCTGCCATGCCTATTTCTTTTTTTTTAAAATGATGCATTGTCTTCCATATTATAATATTTAGTTGTATATTTATCTTTTTATAATATATTTCTTTTTAAAAGATTAAAAGAATGTGCTTTCTTGTTTTAAAATAAAACCAAACAGATATTTATAGAAATATTTAGATAAAAAAAATAGAAAATACACAAACACAAAGTCATCTTTGGGACAAAGAGAGGAATTTGAATATGAATTGGGTATTATGTGATATGAAAGAATTATTGTTAATTTTGCTTGGTGAAATAATGACAGGGTTGTTAGGTTAAAAAAATAGGCCTTCTCAATTAGAGATATGTACTGAAAATATCTGGTATGACATTTGGGATCTGCATTAAGATACTCCAGCAAACAACCAAAGGTTATGAATTGTTGGAACTTGGTGATAAATACATCAGGGTTCATTATTTTATGTTGTTTGTGTGTTTGAGATTTTCCACAATAAAAGTGAAGCAAAACAACCCAAATGTGTATCTATTTATATACTTTTTTAGAAAGATAGGGAAAAAATAGTTCTTCAGGTACTTTATGTCGGGGACTATAGTCATATTTCTCTTTTTATCCTGCAGAAGCTAGAATGCTACTTGGATTCAGGTGGGATGCTATGCTGAGGAAAGAACAAAGAATGGAAGCAAATAGTAAAGGAAACAGTTCCCATCAGTAGTTACTTAAGCCTGTAGGTATAGGAATCTATGACTATTCTCCTCCTTACTTGTCCTGCAATCTCTAGCAAGTCTTTTGTTAGGGGGAAAGAATGTCCTGAGCAAACTCCATACAGGCTTTGTGGACTCCACCCCCGTTCCATCAAGACACTGGGAACTACAAATCCCATGATCACCAAAAGAAAGATTGCGAGGAACTCAGGGCAGAGTTAAGCAGCTATGTTCTGGGTTTAAGTATTTTACTGGCCATGTGGCCAGGGGTCACTCTCTTGGCCACGTTGCACACTAGGTTTTTCGCCAGCTCGGCAGGTCATTGGAATTCCAAGTCAGTGGAAACAGTAGGACACATTTAAGAACTTATCCCCCTCTTTTTCTTCCTGAGTTATTCGTTTCCCCATTTCCCCTTCCCTTGTAAATAAACCTTTTGTCAACCTTTTGTGTGTGCCTGCAGTTTAGCATTACTTAAGTCCCCTTTAAGCCCACGGGTGAGAACCTACAGTCAGGCAACCCGTTTTATATCGGGGTTGCTCTGTAACATTTTTACCCTACACAGTCTTAGTTTTCTCATCAGTAAAACAGGAGTACCTATAGTAGTAGTTGCTTTTTAGGGCTCATTCTTTTCATAAATGCTGCACTTAACTGAGTGATGTATTCCAGCCTCCTTTCTAACCTGTAGGGATGTAATAGTGGATACTAAAGCCCAAAACCCTTGTCCTTGAAGAGCTAACATTTCAGAAGGGTAAGAAAGACAATAAACAAATCAGTTGAACAAATCAGTTGGCAAAATATATAGGATGTCAGATAATACTAAATGCTCTGGAGAAAATTAGGTAGAAAAACGAGAGAGGATATCTGGGGTGGGTTGGGGACTGCATTTGCCATTTTAAACTGGGTAGTAGGCTGGGGCTCCCGAGAAGGAAACATTTTAAGAAAGACCTGAATTCCATGAGGGAGTTAACCCAAGTGTTTGTGTGGGAGACCAATGGTCTATGTGAAGGGCAATTGTTCTGATGCAAGAGAGTGCACATTGTGTTTGGGAAATAGTTAAGAAATGGTGTCAATTGTCTGTATAATGGCTAAAAATAGATACTGTGTTTGGTAAGGAGGCACACACTTTAAATGAAGGGTGGCAAACTTCTTCTGTAAATGACGAGTAAATCACACTCAATATTTTAGGCTTCGTAGGCCATAAGTCCCTGTAGGGACTACACAACTCTACCATTCATTCATAGCTTGAAAGCAGCTGTAGAGCACTTAAATGAACACACATCTGCATTCCAATAAAACTTTATTTACAAAAACAAGTAACAGTCCAGATTTGCCCTGGAGCATAGTGAGCTAACTGGTGCTCAAAATACACCTGTCACTCTAAGATTTTAGGAAATGAAAGGTACATAGAGGCATAGAGGGGAACATTAACACATAAAACAAAGAAATTGTTTCCTTATCGCCTGCCCTCACCTCCTGATTGCAGAACACAGCCATTCTTACCGGTCTGCTTTGGTATGTGGTGAGGAGTTCACCTCATAGTTTCTGCTCTGCTTAGCTACCTTCTAACTCAGGTTTTGCTTTTTCCTTTGCTTTTTCTTAATTCACCTCAATAATTCTTAATTTCTCTGCTGCTTCATTCTTGCTCTCAGGGTCCTGCCCTCATCTCTTTCTCACCTGTTCTATTTGCTCCTGCATTTTAGCTCTTTTATCTTGCTCATTTTGAGTCTCTGTTGGTGTCAGGCTCATTGGGTTTGTTTGGTGAGATAAACTATGACCTGACACATGTCAAGCAAGAAATGGCGGTTTTATTACTAATAGGATGGCTGCCCATGGCGGCCCCCACCATTAGCATCAGTACTTGGGACAGACTTGTTGGTGCTGAGGGAGCCCAGCTTGACTGCATAAGGGAAAGGGGACAAACCTTGTCAGGAGAGAGAAGGAGAGTAGGAAGAAGGAAGTGCAGAAGGGGTCAGAGCTGACAGGTCAGGACTCCTCACTCATGTGAATGTGACTGGGCAAGTGCTTGCACGCACCATGCATGTGATTTTTAGTCCAAGGTAGATGCAGACTCTGTCCTTAGCAGGGGAAGAATAATTCATAAATCCAGGCACCCCTTCTTACTTACAACTTGAAAATCCCACCTTAATTGTGTGTGCCTTGTGATTACAGGCCATTAGAGACCATTAGTAAATGAACTAGGAGATTTCAATCATGAAATGCAAATTCTCTTGTGAAATGCAAACTTAGTTTCACATATTAATTGTTTCTAATTGAGGAGGAACATTTTAGCCAACTAGCTTCTGGAATTTAAGTGTAATGAGAAGGATAATTCAGAGGTTTGTTAATTGCTTTCCCCATTGCAGCTGTTCGCCTTCAGTGCAGTCCTGCACTCTGTGTGCACAGGGTTGTGCATGTACAAATGGTGGCCGAGAGGCCTAGAGTCCTTTCACTATAGTAGTTGTATAGACAACAGTCACCTGTACCTTTGAAATTAATGCCAATAGGGTGGAAAAGAAGAAAATAAGAGTGAATAAGAATCAGATTGAACCTAGAGATTCAGGTTCTAAATCTGCCTTGACTGCTGAAGGTGCTATTATTACTTCTCCAGATTTCTGGACACAAAATGGCAAAGATCTCATTCAGCTTTAACCTCCCATGATTCAACACATTCTCCCATGATTTACTACAAACTTCCATGATTTCAAGGCAAGAATTGTGTGGGAAAAGAAAAGGTCTCCCCTTTTCTTTTTTTTAAAAAGATTTATTTATTTTTATACAAGAACCCGGGTACAGGCCAGATGCGTGGGAGGGTGAGAGCATTCACGGGAGAAAGAGCGGGGAGCAGAATAGGCAGACCGAAGAAATACACTGCTGAGGGGAGCAGAGGGCGAGACAGGTGAGGTCTGCTTCACCATGTGGGATTCTCGCTGGCTGGCCGGGATCAAACCCATGCTGCAGAAGTTGCGGACAGCCTCACAGTGCAGTGCTCAACTGCCTGCGCCACCAGGGAGGCCCTCCCCATTTCTTTTTTTGAAGGGTCAAGTGTGCTATGGACAACTCAGCACAGTCACAATTACTGTGGACCTCATTTTTTTTTTTTTTTAAGATTTATTTTATTTATACAAGAACAAGGGTACAGGCCAGATGTGTGGGAGGGTGAGAGGATTCACCAGAGACAGAGCAGGGTGCAGAACAGGCAGATCAACTGAAATACACTGCTGAGGGGAGCAGCGGGCAAGAAAGGAGAGGTCTGCCGCACCATGTGGGTATCTCCGTGGCTGGCCAGGATCCGAACCTGAACTGCAGAGGCTGTGGAGAGCTTCACAGTGCTGAGCTCAACCGCCTGTGCCACCAGGGAGGACCCCCCATGGGTTTTGAAGGAGGTCCTTTACTATCTCTTGGTGTTCTATTCCACGCTTATTTTAATACCTCCTCCTCATTTATCTTTGCTAGTTTCAGTGATGCTTTGTTTTTCTCCAGAATATCAACCTACTTTCTGACTACATCTCCTCTGATGCATAGCTGTTCTCTCTCTCAATCTATAACAGAAAGCCTCCTGCTTTCCTCTGTTCTTGCCTCATCTTGCTGCAAAAAAGGGCACTCAGCACGAGTCTACCTACCGCTGCTGTTGATTGAACTTGGTAATTACAGAGATTATTCTCTTGGCATCTTGACTGGGCTTAATTCCTCAGTCCTCATTATTATATAATAATTCGCCAGTTAGAACTTGCTCATCAATTTCTCCTCCATCTATATGACTTTTTTCTTTATAAGAATTAAAGCAAGTTCTTATCCAGCCCCACCCCCTTTCCACGATATTACATGCTACTGTCCATTAGATTCAAGATGATGCTGTTGACAGAGGTATTTCCAGGTCCTGCACTCTGGCCTGACTTTAGTTTTTACCTTGGTTGGTAGCTCCCAGCACACACCTATATTCTCAGAGCCTGTGGACAGGAAGCAAATGAATGGGGGGAACACTTTCCATGAAAAAGAACATAAATAGGCTCAACTGACTTTGAAAAGGCTTTGCCTGAGTCTGTCTCATCATTCCATCAAAGGCTCTTCTCAAAGGGAAGATCAGCTCCCTTCACAGCATCTCACTTGAAAGATCCATTTCCTTTGCTTCAAGAAAGGGAATCCCTAAAGGGGAGGTGTAAATCAGTGATAATAGAAGTATCCTGCCAAGTTGAAAGTATCTGCTTTGGATAAACCAGAAATTTAATGTGGCTCATGGCTCTTTCTATAACAGACATCTCTGTTTTTCTGAGGTCCCCAAGTTCCTAAGAGGCCAGAATATCCTTTCAAGATCCTTAGGACAGCACATGTGGTTTCCTGGCAGGGAACCCATGTGTAAAATGGCGTCTAATACGCCCTCCGTCATGACACTGTGAACAATTAAGCAGATTTGTGTTCCAGGCATGTTCTCATTAGGTGCAGACATCATTAAAAGTAATTAAAACTTGGCAAATATTCTTTTTGGATGATTGATATGCCATCTCCACTTCTCCTTTTGGGAGGTCATTACCAGTTACCAAAAATGAAACACCTGCCTTAACATCAATGTGGCTGCTGCCCGAAATTTAGCAGCATGCAGCATTTCCAAAGCTGTTAAATATGTCTGTTGTGCCAAAATAAATGGGGTCTATGTTTACCTAAGTCCTGAATAAAAATACAGTGGGTTCTGGGGCACAAATCTGATTAAAAGCTTCTCCCTAAGCCAACATGAAAAACTAAGTCAATTTAATTGAATAACAATGGCCATTTAGTGGTATAAAGTGTGTCTAAGAGAAAGCATCTCTCAACTTGAATTCTGATTAATGCAATTAATATTTTTCATGCTCAGTATTTTTCATATATTCAGGAAGTACATATTTCCCATGACTTCTGAAGGAACCAAGGGAGTATTAGATATGAAATTCACCATTGAAGGGATTAGGACCAGATAGCTGATTATATCAAGTGGTAGGAAGATGAATTTTTATGAGAAAAAGTGGGCTGAACATTTTTTTTTTTCCTGGACATTGTTTTACCAGAACATCTTATTCTTTGGTCAGTTTACTGTATTTATTACCTCAAATGCCTTCACTTAGGGACGCATGAGTATAAAATCTCCCCATAGCTTCTCTCATCCATTTGTAAGAGGGCCCTTATCCCTGGAGATCAGGAACTCTGAGTGGTGACTGAACTGGAACTCACTGACAAGTCCACATAGGGGGTTTTTCCGTTAACTTTTAGCGTCCCCCTCTGGTCTAGACCTCATCATCGTTGTTGTAAGGGACACGCATAATCTTAATTTATATAGGGGCAGACACAGACTCAAAGTGAATTGTCTAAGTCGGACTCTCAAACTAAAATCCTCTCAGTCAGAAGGTGGGACTCGGAATTGGGTTGTGGTGGCCCGCCTGCCTATCCAGTTAGATCAGGAGCCCCACACAGATCTCTGGCGGGCAGCACAGAGCTCCTGCCCCCAGCAGTGGCAGAGCACTGAAAGGGAATGCCTCTCTGGAGACTCCCTGACATAGAGCTCAAGGGCCTAGGCTCTTTCCCACAGATGAACATGTGTTTTTATGAAAAGACCACACACAGGACTTGGGATCAATGTTGTTTCCAGATCTGGCCTGCACTGGCCATGTTGCCTGAGACAAATTATAGAACTATGACTACATTCAGCTGGAAGGAATTTAGGAATCACCTCTGCGGGTACATCAAAACCACCAGGACAGCTCCTTAAAGCGCAGATTCCTGGGCCTCCCTACCAGATTTTCTGAATTGGCAGATTTTGGGTGGCACTGGAGATTCTGCTTTTCTAGCAAGTTTGCAAGGGATGCTGATGTTGACAATCTGCAGCCCACATGAGCATAAACCATGTCTGATAACCTTTTCTTCAGGTGGGGCATCAAACTCTTAGGGCCAGTTAGCAAGTGTTTTAGGATTCACAGGCCATAGAACCTGCGTTGCAACTACTCATCTCTGCCCTGGTAGCTCAAAAGCGGTGAGTGACAGCCAGATCGTTAAGTGGGTGTGTCTGTATTTTGACCAATCTTGACAAATCAGGAGGCAGCCCAGGGACTGTAGTTTGCTGACCTCTCACCACATGCTTACAGTAACTGGGGTCTTCCCCACCACTCCTTGTTTTCAGCTGTAAAATGGGGATGATATTCCTGGTCCAATTTTTCTCCATGACTATGATGAAGATAAGCTGTAATCATACCCTAAGCACTCAGAAAATAACAGTCTGAATCAGGTTCAATCAGCCCCATATTATCAGCTGTACTGCTTAAGTATGACACCTTCATTTATTTTAATAATCATTACATTTATCTTTGTAATAATGTTCCCTCAAATTAAGCATCATGTACAAAAAATCAGAATGCTAAGAGATGACAGACAGGAGGGATCATTTTGAAGGGTAATTTAGGAACTCCCTTAGTGTCAGAAAATAAAAAAGATAACTCTTTTTATAGCAATACTACCTTCATATGTAGAATAAAAACCAAGTATTTAACAAAGCTGTGACAGAACAACAAAGTTTATGATGGCCCAACACACGGAGTGCCTTAGTAAAAGACTTTTGTTAAAAAACATTCTATAAACAAGGACATAACCACGTAGTTATATTATTTTTTATTCATGTTAGAACTTCTATCAGTGTTTGAACATTAATATTTAGAGAGTTTGTACATTTTCATCTTCCAAAGTTTAAAATGAGAACCACACTAGGTCACAAATGGTATCTAATTCATGTTTCATAATTGCATGAATATTCACTCGATCTCACTCTCTTAACACTGTTAACATTTTCTTTTCCTTGCTGTACTTTACAATGAAAAGTGTGCCCCACTCATGTCTCAGCAAAGTTACAGACATTACGGATTCATCACATATAAATTCTTTAAAAATATACTTCTGTCAAAAGACTTGACGACTACTATGTACACTACAAAAATAAATTTTCATATAAATAAATTATATGGCATACTTTTATCTTTGTAATTGAAATGACACAAACCCATTTCCACCAAAACTGGCAGACAATGAGACCCAGTTTGAATATTTATTTCCTTTAAACTCCTTACACTAAAACCTAACATGAGTCCTTAATGAAAATGTTATATACTCTGAACTATTTAACATTAGTAAGCACTCTATACAAATAAAAATTCTGTTCGAAAGTAAAACATAGCTGTAATAGTGTTTCCAATAGAAATAAAATCCCTGCATTTTTTTCTGTTATAAACTGGCATGACAAATACTGTAGGAAAACATTCTTATGATACAAAATTATAAATATCAGCAAAGATTTTTTTAAAAAATTAAAACATCCAAATGAACAAACAAGACAGACAAAATAAAACTATTTTAAAAAGAGAGAGAGAGAGACAAATTCTAATTGCCTGCCAGCCCAGAAGAGGTTCTTCACTGTGCAGCGAGCAGGGGCTGTGCAAAGCCATCACTCACCACACTTGCCGAGCTGGGGAAGAAGGCGGGCACGCCCAGAGCCAGAGGGAAGCAGGCCTCATCATTTTGCATCATCTCTCTCCTGAACACAAGACCTAAGTTTTCTGAGCAGAGCTGGGTGTTAGGTAGACAGACAGTATGGCTGACAGAGCCACCAAACAGTAGCAGTGGGGCGATCAGGGCCCCTGGCATATTAACACACACAAACTTAGCAGCCACAGGTGGCTTCCAATTATTATCTTACATATTTGTGGAGAGTTGTAGGGTCTGAGGTTACTACACTGCTGGTACTGCTGGGGGGCCTTGGTCTTTTGATGAAGATTTTCCATGTAAAACAGGAGGGCATCATGGGGCTGCCATTGTGCACTCCAACAGTAGCTTAGTCTGGGTACCAAGTGCTCCCCAGACATTGGCTGGTCTCTGGCTATCAGGAGAGGAAGACCAAACCTCAGAGCAGGATGACAGAACAGATACAGAAGCAAATCTTTAGAAACTATGGCTGGTTGAGATCTGCCTCGATATACATTCTTCAGTGGGTACAAGCAATTAGCATCTTTCTGCTCTTCAATCAATGCCACATAGAAAGAACACGAAGAATGATGAGATGAGGGAGATGCCTTATGTGGGAGGTTTGCACCCAACATATTGACACACTGACAAGGATCCTTCTGAAGCTCACATCCTATAGAACTCTGACTCTGAATCACCATATTGGATGCTCACTATTTATTTTTAAAAAAGATGCAAACAGATCCAGAAAGTTGCAACCAGCTGTGCAATTTAGAAAGAGAGGGAGTTTAAAGTGTAGGGACTCAAAATATCACCTTTGGGTGTACTGCTGACCCAAAATTAATAGTTTTTTCTACCAGTAGCAGGACCTTTGTATCCAAAAGATTTCTAATCCATCCTTAAATTGGGGTGGCGAGGGGTGATATTGTGTGTGTGTGTGTGTGTGTGTGTGTGTGTGTGTGATGAGAGAGGTACAATGAAGGCTGCATATTTTAGAGTACACACTCAGGGCCCCACTGAGGCCCACAACTAAGCATGTGATCTAATTCTTTAACACCAATGAAGATGAAGAGATGTGGGCTCTATACCCTGAGATCTACTGTCTATCACAATGATCCATGAGAAGGAACTTCTGTGAGGCATAAACTGGGGTGCCAGGATGGTAGTCAATGATCCTAAGAGAGGCCTGGACTTGAAGTTAAGTCTGGCAAAAGGATAAGGTGATGTTGAGGGCTCGCCCTCTACCAGCATGAAGCAATGAAGATGTCCTGACTCTTCCAGCCTGACTAGGTCAGAGCCCACTAAGGGTTGCAGACAATGAGAAGAAACAAACAAAAAAAAACCCCATAAATCACAGTATAGTACACTGGGAAATCACACACGTGTTCACACACACACAAAGATTGGAGAACTGCATCTGACTACACCTGGAGAAGCCACCGGGATTAACGTGCTTTCTTCATATCTGCTCATTAAACAACAAAATTATCACGCATAGCGTGTTTGCAAGTTAACAGTAACATTTCATACTACCACAGGGTTGTGATATGCAAATTTAAAATATTTTAAACAGAAATCTTTACAAAATAATCCTATTATATAAGCAATATTTGCATAGAATTATACAAGTAAATTATACAATATTTAAGCAGCAGCAACATATGCTGGAATTTAAGACTAAGTTAAGCTTGGTTGTGGCACAGGGAGGGGCCCTGTGTGGCCTTCATGCCCACTCCGGCAAGAGTGGAGAAACCCGATCATACTATTACTTTACATCCGTTCCTTCTATATTACATATGTGTACACCTCTTAAATATTTATAGAAATATTTCACAAAATAATACAGTTGGTTACAGTAACAATGAACCGCTCTTCTGGTGCAGCACGTCTTTGTAACTCCCAGCAGTTTTCTTCAAGCAGTTCTGGAAAGAGGTGGGGGCAGGGGGCGGGGGGTTTCCAATCTTTGGCCTCTTTGCTTCAGATTTTACTCACCCTGTAAAGGAAAATAAAAGGAAGTCAAACTACGCAGTAAGTGAGCCCATATCTGCAAAGCACAAGAACAGGCCTCACTGATCTGTGACACAGAAATCAAGATAGTGGAGGGCTGGGTGGGGTATGAGGGGCTTTTGGGGGCTGGTCACAATCTCTTCTTTCACCTGGGGGCTGGCAACATGGATGTGTCCACTTCATAAACATGCACTGAGCTGTGCATTTATCATACATACCTGTTATGGCACTTAAAGAAAGACTGAAAAACAGGTGAAATGTGAAGCTGTTAGCTTCTTTAAGTTGCACTAATCCTCAATAAATTAACAGTGAAGGGAGATACCCAACTGGTTTCTCAAGGATGACAAAGCTTGGACATGTCAACCTTGCCTTGGGGTTCAGCTCATATCAATGCCCAGGGGCACTGTAGCCTGCGGAACCCCAGGTGGCTTGGCTCTCTGTGCCCCCCTCTGTCTATAACCCGCCCACTGGCCAAACACAACGCACCTCAGTTGGAGCTGTTTCCCCGGGGCCTCTCCTCACATTCCACGTCTTGCAGCTCTATGACTTCCACCTTGGAATCCCTCCTCTCACACCGGACGTTAAAAGGCACATGGGGGTCCTCAAACAGCCTGTGATCAGTTTCAGGGTAGTCCTCGTAGCCTGGACACAGCCCCCCTCGGGTGTTCCAACTGGGCCCCGGCCCAGGAGCAGGCGGGGGATGCACAGCAACAGTCACAGATGCCGAGGCCGTCACCGTGGTGATGGGCTGGCAGTAGCCGGGCACAGAACTGCCCATGGCAGTGAACACTGGGTGCCGTGAGTGGTGAGAGCGGGCTCCCCGGGGGCCCGTTTGGTCCCTGCTGCTAGGGCCAGAATGCCCTTCAGTAGAAATTTCAAAAGCGTCTCTGCGCGGTCTATAGGGAGGTGGCCGAAAGCCTTCTCTGGGGGGTTCCCTCCGGGGCTGCTGGCCTGGCCGTCTAGGCGGCAGGGACCCTGAGTCCAAGTGGAGCTGCTGTCGAGTGTTTGAGGGTGGGTGATGTCTTGCTTCAGGAGGGACCACCTGTAGAGGGTAAGGGCAGGTTAAGACAGGCCGAGTGCAAACCCCAGGCAGGCATCTCCCCCGCCCCCTAGCCCTCCCTTCTTGGCTCTGGTTTCTGCCTGGCCACCCACATTCAGCTCTTCTTAACCAAGAGCTCAGTCAAATCCACCGAGGACTGGGAGAGGCCCTGGGGAGCTAATGGGAGCCTTCCTCCCACAAAAGAAAGCCCTTTTTCTTAGAACCTCCACGGTATGGGAGAAGAGCACCTAATTTGCACGCTGTCGAGGCTTTCTTCAGCGTAGCTGGCCGGCTGGGTATGGCCACGGACCACAGATGCAGGGCTGTGGCTGGACAATGTCTTAGCTGCCTTACTCCCAAAGTCCACCACCCCACCCTGCTTAGTCAAGGCAGATGGGAGCAAACTGAGCTCTGCCCAAGAATAGGATGTTGGCAGGACTATCTATACCTAGGCTATTGCAGCTGCTAGGAACATATGGCTATTTACATTTAAATTAACTAAACCTCAGAATGCAATTCCTAAGTCATACCAGCCAGATTTTAAATGTTCAATAGCCACATGTGGCCAGTAGTTACTGTACTAGGGAGCACAGAGAAAGCATTTGCACTGCGTGGAAAGTTCTATGGGGCAGCACAGCTCTGTCTGGTTGTTAGGAATCTGGTTTCTGGGTCTCTATACAAAGCATGGAGCAACACAGTGGCCACATCAATCAAAAGGACCGTGACCAACTTCAAAGTCGTTCAGCTTGTACCTATTTTTAGGCTCCTGCTGAACAAAACCAGATTCACACTGCAGCTCAGCAGGCATCGTCACGGGGGGTAAAAGGAGGAAAATTTAGGTTATTTGGTTGGCCTCTCTCTCTTTCATGGAAGGGCTGCTCTGGCCTGGGACTGGAATACCCATTTCCTGGAGGGACAGCAGGAGGCCCCCAGTCGGAGCAATATGAACCTTAGAACCTTCCGTGAGTTTTGTGGGCTGTGCTTCAAGTCTGGGGGGCCAAGAGCATCCTGCGGAGACAGTCCAGGATGCAGTTCCTGCAGCCTCTGAGAAGGGGGGGCTCCTAGGCTGCTCGGGGGTTTCTTGAATTACCAAAGGCTAAGCCTTCAGGGATGGTTCTCAGCATCTCTGCTCCTTCTAGCCACCTAGAATATGTGCTTGCAGCCACAAAAGCTTCTGGCAAAATCTTAGACAACAGCAACTGAAATAATTTTGTACCAAGGACAATAAACAGCAAGGGGAAGAAAAAAAATCACTTATGCTGGCAATAAAAATACCACTACAGCTTTAAAAATACCATTCTAAAAATGACACACAGCTTTTTAAAAAAAACGCAAAAGAGAGGTAAGGCATGTTTTGCATCTAGTCCTTAAGTTCAAGCTATACTTAGATGGAAACAGATACATGCCCACTTTATGTAGTTACTGTTACTGGCCCTGCCCATTTTTTAGTCAAGAGTCAAAGAGTGGCAGATTTGTATGATTCAAGCTAACCTCTCCTTTACTTTTGCAAACTATGTGATTTTCTGCTCAGACCAGGCAGGGACTGCCCTGTGGGGTGACTTACAGTGGAGCGGGCGAAGACAGGGTTTTCTGTGGCCTCCACGATCACTTGGTGTGCAGGGCCCCTAGTGCCCTGCTGGGCCTCATAGTGCCGAAGTTCCTCACTGATGCCTGACACTGTCGTCTGAGAACTGTACTCTGAGTCAGAGGAGTCAGACCCGTTGTTCGTGTGACCAGGGGGCACGGCAAACCGGACCACGCTGGGGGGCGGCTCGGGGGAAGGGGTGGGCAACCGGTTCAGCCCATTGGCCGGAGACACCTGTTTAAGAGGATTCCATGTTAACAGTGTTATTTATTTACCCGTTGGCCACATTCAAAGGTCAAAGCACAGTATAATTCAGGGGTCTCTGCCAGCTCCCCCACCACTCACACTAACTTGCAGTCATCCCCCAACCCCAATCTATCACTTTGGGGATCCTCCAGTTTGACAGCTGGACTGTGCCCTTTTCACTCCGGTTTAAACCCAGATAGTCATCTTGAGTGGAAAGTGCTTCATCAATGCAGACCTACAAGATTCAGGCTGCCAATCACTTGGTTTAAGAAAAGATGAACCAAACAAGAGCTACATCCCCAAAACTATATTAAATGGAAAAGGATAAAAAGCCCTGGTTATTGAGATGTTTATTGAAAAAGTAAACAATTAGCAGATGTGGATATAGTTAAATATCT
Source organism: Talpa occidentalis (assembly GCF_014898055.3). Classification (NCBI taxonomy): domain Eukaryota; kingdom Metazoa; phylum Chordata; class Mammalia; order Eulipotyphla; family Talpidae; genus Talpa; species Talpa occidentalis. Next base: position 75,354,946 of record NW_023605083.1, read on the forward strand.
AAATTAAGAGTGACACCAGGAAAAACAGCATTCAGGTGTACTGTGGATGACACATCATGCCTGACATAATTACTGACCTCAGGGTACGGTCCAAAGAAGGACAAAAGAACTGGAAGCAAAACCAGCCCATTGAGAACACCCAGGATCGTCAGGATTGCCAGGACAGCAAAGAAATACCTTGAAGATAAAAGGGGAAGAGGACCATTTACTGTGACAAAAGTAAATTAAGCTACCCTTCAATGCCTAAAGATTGCAGCACATCAAAACCCCAAATTAACAAAACCCACAACGGTGAAAAGGCTGTTACAAAACTGCAGTTCAAATCTAGCAAAAGATTAGTTTAGTTCTTTTTCTTTTTTTTACCTTGTGACTTTGAGGACTATATTCCACAACCCATAGTGTTAGTTCATGAAGGGAAGAAAAAAAATGTTTGTTAATTTACTGAAATCTCATGGCATGTAATGTTATTTATGAATGTGTTACACAAACACAAAAATATGGAATGTGAACTGAATGGCCGAGCAGACTGAAAGCACAAATACAATGCAGAGGGGCCCCGTCCATGAAAACCCAGCAGAAGCAAACAAATGAAGTGAAGGGTGTAGAATTTAAACAATTTAGCCCAGAAGGAAAAGCGGCCCACTTCTGCAGGCAGCTAATCCACTGTGAAATGCTTCTGCATCTTAGAGCAGAGGCTCTAATTAAGTCTCCAGCGGATCAGGTAAGGCTTTCCCCGGGCTTTTATTAATCACAACTTTCTGCCTAGAATTCTGTGAGTTCCCGTTTTACCATATAGCTCCCATTGCAACCTTTTTAGAACAGAGAAACCAGCTTTCTGCAAAGAAAGCTCTGCCCGTTCTGTGGGTGCAGGGCATCTGCGGGGGAGGGCAGTCCACAATGGCAGGCTGCTCTGTGGGCCAATCTTTTGTTGAACAATTTAGCATCTCTGAATACTCTTGTTTTGCGTCAGCCAATTCAAACATAAAGGCCGCAGCACCATGAAGAAGAGGAGAGTGCACGAGTGGCCTTGCTTTCCCACCACTGAGGGCTAAGGTCTGGGATCTTTCATGAATACCAAGGTAAACCTGTCAGCTGGGAAGACCCCAGGCCCACACTCCTCCACACAGCTGGAGGGAGTGGGCACCACAAAAGCACAGCCTCTTTTCCTAACTAACAATTTCTAGGGCGATTCTGCTGGAAGCAGGCTAGGTTTCGGGTAGATGTTCTGGGAAGAGGAAGGGCAAGATATCTGTTAAAGTTCTTTTTGATCATAAAACGGAACAGGCACTAAACTATACCATGTCTATATATACTTTGACATTAGATGAAAGGAGAGTGAGTCTCCTATAAAAATATAAATACCTCACAGCTATTGTAAACACTAGAAACTTCTGAGCTGCATTAGTAAAAACCAAGAGGCCAATGTCTTGCTCTAATGTAAACTGCTGGAACTTTAGGTGGAGGCATATATCAGCAGCAGGCATTAAGACATTTGCATCCCATCCATCGAACTGTAGAATAAACAGACCAATTAAGATTTCTGACGGCTTAGTGTATACAATGTCTGCTCATTTAGTGGACCTTATTGAGGGCTTTATCTGGTTAATCCATCCAGTTCTAGAAAATGGGAAGCTCTTTTAAGTGCTTGAAATAAGAACCCTGATATCTCTGGGAGAGAACAAGAAGTCACAGGTCAGAAGACAACTGGGATTCTGCCTTCCAGGGTCCCAGCTGGTTGTGCTAACTCAGGGTAGACTTCCTTCTGTGGCTCCCTCGGTATCCCCCACAAAGTTAAAACATCCTCCAAGATCCTGTCGCACCCTCTTTTTCTCGTATTTTGAATTGTGTGTGAACTTATCTCTCCCCTCCTAGAGGGGGGGAAAGGGGCCCTGGTATGCGCTGTGTGCAAAACTGCCTTATGAGGTACTTGTTACATTTGTATTGAATGAGAAGTTATACAAAATAAATTCTATTTGACATAGAGCTTTAACTCCATCAAGGGACATGTACAAATGTCCAAATAAGTGTATGCGAAGGGAATAAAGGAAAACTTCGAGTCGAATTAAGAGCTTAAAATAAAACCTAGACAGGATTCAAACTGTGACCTAATCCAGACATATTGGTACTGGCAGACAAGAATATACTACACTAAAAGGCTTGCCAGGTGATCAACAACTGTGTGGAGGCCATCAGCCTGGGCATCACCCGGGCACTGGGAACCGGTGAGAAATAGAGACTCCACACCACAAGGAAACCCAAAATGCATTTAATAGAGCCTCAAAGGACTCATGCGCTCATGTACCTCAAAATGGTTTTGAGAAAGACTAGCCTACATTATAATAGTAATATTTATTTCACCTCTTTACTCACCCTACACCAAAACTTCAATGAGCAAACTCTGGTGCTCAATCTAGCAGGCTAACTCTTCATGGTGCTGGAATGCCCAATGGGGTATGTCACATACCAATGGATTAATGCTTTTTCCATAATAAAGAAACTATGGCTAAAATTAAAGCTAAAAGTCTTTTTTCTACTTGAAAATGGAAGGTCTACTATCATAGATACACACACCAGGAAAGCCTCGATAGATTCTTTCTCCAGATTATGGAAGCTTCCCAAGAATCCAATCATTTCTCGCTTTTGGTTATTTTGCCATGGTTCTAATTCTGACTATCTTTTTTACTTGCTCCTCCAGTTGTGTCACAGTCAAGAGAAGCTACTTCATAAAGTTTCAGAGGCTGTTTGGAGAAGAAAACAGTCTTTCCCTGCAGTTCTCAAATTCTTTTCAAAAGAAAAGCTTGTATTCCTTTTATGTTTCACAAAGTCACATTCTTCATTAAATTCACCAGAAATTGCTTACTCTAAGGCCCAGAGAAGTATCCAAAACAGGCTTGGATTTTTAAAATTTGACACCAAATACACACATTAAATGCTTCCTAAATCTTTGGGGGAATAAGAGTATGAAATTTGGGCACATTAAAAGAATAAAATATAGGTGGCAATTTTACGCATTTGTAAGTTTTCCTTTCTATAGTTCTGAAAGAGAAGTGATGGTCAAATTTGTTCAAGTAATGAGGACCAGGGTCATCTCTTCCTAAAGATATTTCTAATCTGGAATACCAATAACTAGGAAATTGGGTGGTACTTCAGTTTCAAGGTGACCTTTACTGCTAGCCCTAAGCTCCCCATCTTTTCTCTTTAAGGTACTGCCTAGAGCAGTCATAGAAGGGAGTTTGTCTTTATACCCCTGAGTGTATCTCTGAGTTAATAGAGCTACCGATTGTGGTAATCATTGCATAATGTATTTATGAATATCTTAACACCACATTATAACCCTGAAATACAGAAATTTTTGTCAATTATATCCCAGCAAAGCTGGGGTGGGCATAAGAGCAGAAAGACAAAGAAGACATGCTGCAATGTACCAGATACAGAGGCAATAAGCAACAAAAACTGCATGAGAAAATACTAGTGATTTTTAAGACAAGTCTTCCCTTTTGTTCCTGCTTACCTGACAATGAAGTCAAACTCGGATCCTGCGAGCATCAGCACTCCCAGCAGAGTGGAAACAGCACCGTCCAGAACAGGTGCAAACATGTGCTCCAGGGCAAGCACAGCCCTGCGGTTCTTATCGCCGATGGCTGTTAGAAAGGCCTGTGTAAGGGAAGAATTCAGATGATCAGACAGCAGATTCCTGGACTCCACCTGGTCAGTGTGAGTTTTGTCTTAAATGCAGTGAACTGCTTTCTTCTGCCTGTACAGAGCTTCTCAGGTCTTCCTGTGCAGCTATGGGAATGTAGCTCAAACTAGCCAAAGCTAGATTACACTAAAATGACCTGTTCATGAGATTGAGGCATATTTGATGTTGACGTAAATCTTGAATAACAACAGATGATAAGCACATTCACCTTCAATTGAAAAACAGCACCAAAACTATACATAAGTGAGTAAAAAATACTTTCCACTGCTACTCATCCTCATGTTTTCTCCCCCACCCAAGTGATCTTCCTCTTCTCCTATCCAGTTGGCAAAGGGACGGCATTTTGCCTGATTTTTCTGATGGTCAAGATCTTGTTTCCAAATGGGCCTATTTGCTCATTGTTCTGTGCAACTGAGTGCTAATACTTATTTTGCTCATGATCATGCTGAAGTCAGAATTTCCATCACTGTGTTCAAACAAATGTGTTTTAGTATGTCTAATTATCACGAGGGTTTCATGAGAGAAATACAGGACTGTAAATTCAAATCAAGGCTATTCTAACTATGGGTGGGTATACCCCACCTCCCTTGCTTCTCTGAAGTTCCTTTACATCAAGAATATTATTGATACCATATGGGAAGAGTTTAGAGTAAGTCTTGGAATAACAGATTATGGGTTCTAGAATATGACCCAGACTGTTTTAATGTTTTACTGTTAGACCCTACCTGGTTCAACAGTGGGACCCTGACAGGGAAGCCTGAGTTGGGTACAAATTCTCTCTCTGCTTTAAAGGCCAGGCTATCCTGGGATTTGGGCTCAGAGATTTTGGACGTTGTAGCTCCTTAAAAATCAAGGCCTAGAGTATGCTGCAGGGTGCATGCCCATCCCTTATTCCCCTGTGTGAGGACAGGAAGGTTATTTTTAATGAAGATATAGAAGCAGACCAAGACATGCTACGAGTTTTCAAGCTTTTCCCTGAAATGGGTCCCATGTACATGTATGCTCTTTTAGAGTTGGGATTTCAGGATCAGTATATTAGCCCTCTTTCTCTTGGGAGAAAAACATCATGATGGTTTGAAACCGTGATGCTCAGTGCTTAGTATTGGGACCAAGAGGCCATAAAGGTTGGGGTAAGATGATCCTCTCACAGACAACATCCATCATGGACTCAGTGAACCGACAAGAACACAATGATTCTTTAAAGATGCTCATGGAAGAAGTCCATTTCACACACCTTACTCCATCATTTTACAATACTGTAAAAGCAGTAACTGCCCACTTTAAGGGGACATTCACATAGAGGGCGGAGTAAGAAAACTCAGCGCTACTTGGACAATTGGTACTGAGCAGGGGTTAGAGCTACAAAATCAAGTTGGCTCTTGAGGCTCCTTAAATTCTTGGAAGCAAATAGTACATGAATAATAGAGACATTCTTAATTGTTTATTCACCACTGGGGTGGATATTTATGTTGATGCTACCAGCAGGACCCAGGGTGCAGCTACAACTTAAAGACAGTAGTTAGCATTTGCAATTTGAAAATCTTCTCTGGGATGCACGTATTTGCAGTGCTAGCTACCAGAAAAAAAAGAAAAAGTGATTTTCATTGCATCAGATAAAATGACACGTAGATTCTTAATTTAAATGCCAAGTTTTCTCCTTTCTGAAGAAATATTAGATCGATGTGTTTTTTAAGCTCTAGGTTGGTAAGCTCTTCTTTTAAAAAAATACTCTTTTCTTTCTCCCAGATCAACAGGGGAAAGGAACTCAGGCATGTTCAAAATTTAGAGAATACTGTGTCCAGAGTATCAGATTTTTAGTGTACACTAGTGGAAAAAATGGGAAGGGGAATGGGATAGCTTAAAAAAAAAAATTCTTTTGAAACACATTAGTCTACAAATTGCTAAGCTGTATAAAAATGGCCCAAAAAGAAAGACTCCTTGTAAAGGACTCCAGCTTATGTGTGGATACACCACTATCATGTGTTAAGTCTAAAGACTCAACACTGAGATCACAGAAGCAAGGCTAAAAGTAATTAGCCGCAAGTCCAATGCTAGGTTTCCAGCCAGGCATTCCAAACACCAGTATTTATTCAGTCAATAAATATTTATTGAATGTGTACCAATCACCCCCAAAGACTTGGCTATAAGCACAACTGCATATGGCACATCATTTACACATAATTTATGAGGCTTTTGAACAAGTCCATGATAAATGTACACAATGAGTTTCTCTCAGAATCCTGAAGCTTAGCTTCCTCAACGAAGCCTTCACATGACTGGGCATAGAAAGAAAGAGGGGAAAACATTCCTGTTTAGTGCAACACTAGTTCTCTTACTTTCTGTTGTCATGAATTTGGAAGCTGGGAGGTCGAAAGCGCTGGGTGGGCTTATGGGGAAGAGCCAGCTCTTTGGCAGTGAGCACCTGGGCCTTTGCTCATAGGCCTCAGGGTATTTCCTTGGCTGCCAACTTGCCTCACCCTCAATGATGCCATCTCTACCAAGCCTGTGAGTGTGGTCTCATTTTATCCCTGGCTTTATTGCTGTGGTTTTAAAAAACGGAGTGATTTCGTGCACACATCTGCATAAGTATAAACACACACACAGACACACACACAAGCCGTCTCAGAAACAAAACTGACAACTTTAGGACCCATGGCGATACTAATGACAATACCAAATAAGCAGACTTCTTGCCCACTGACAACACTCCCTACTGCTGTTGTGGACCATTTAACTTTCACTTCTGATGCCCTTCTCAGACTTCCCAAGAGGAGAAGAAGTCCAGTTAAATTTCAGTCCCTCCCAGGGAATGGTTATGCTCTAGACTTTTTGCTGTGATGTGTGCCGGGTGTGTTGTCCCTTGAATGGATAAAATTAAAAGGTTCCAAACTTAGAAGCTAAAAGAGCTACAGGAAATATGCTGCCTATTAACAATGCTTCTGCTGCAAACGTCTCCCTACCAAAGCCACGTGAACAGTGAATTCTACTCCGATGCCGACAGATGCGATCAGGATGACTACAGGCACAGCACTCAGCTTGATTCCAATGAGGCCCATCATGCCGAAGAGTTCCACCGTCATTAGAGCCAGGACTGTCACCTTGAAGAAGAAAAAGTGGGTGAGATGCTGGACACAAACACACTTTAGGTTTTGAAAACAGGGGTGTTAGAGAGCTAACATGGCCTCACTTCAGATCTGGCACTGAGAAAGACCTGGAACCCAAATACAATGAGGGTGCTGATTTGCCTTAACAACTGCTTTTACTTTCTCATGTAACATCTCCGTGCTGGGAAAGGAGTCTCTGGGACAACTCTGGGATAAGTGAGGCTGAAATACATAAAGGCAAAGAAAAGCCAGTACTCTACTGTAAGGTGCTTAATATTCCTACTCTAGCAGGCAACAAAAATTCACAACTATTCCACAACTATTCCAGCCAGCTACAAAGAATCACATAAACTGGGGTTTGTTGCTAGATACACATTTAACCTAACATAAAGCAAGGTATTTCCTTCTGTTTTGATCTTAGCCATCCTCTGACTTATAAGTAAGCTGAAACTAGAGTTTTTGATTGCTCACTCTCTATTCTAAAGAAGTGGAGAGAATGGCATGTATATCTTTTTTTTTCCCCTTTCTTTTTTATCTTTTACTTTTACATAAAAGTAACCATGCTTTTGCTTGGAGAGCCCATGGACTAGTGAGGATGACTTGGGAGCAAGTTAAGCAGGGAAACACGGGAAGAGTGGTCAGCTGATACAGGTCAGGTTACAACCTCTTCACTTTGAAGAAATGTGGAGCAAGTGGGATAGACACAAGGAACAGTTAAACTCAAGGACAAGCTTTTTGTTTGCCTTTCATGTGCCTTGTAAAATTTTTCAGGGAAATGGAAAGAAAATCTGTGCGGTCAACTCTGGAGTTGCTTGGGCCAAAGGGGAGAAAATACAAACAAAACAATAAACTTGACACAGATGTAAGAGAAAGAGAGAATGAGTTTTCCTCTTTGGGGGTGGAAATGTGGGCAGTGGCGGGAGGGAAAGACAAGTATAATGAAAGTTTCCTTTCCTTTCTTTCAATAAGCTAATGAAAGATGGACAACATCAATTTCTTAAGGACCATGAAAACTCCTACAGACTAAACATTTACTTTTTAACATACCTGCTATATACAGACAGTTATGGTACAGAAACAAGAACTGGTCTGTTTTTATAATTTTGGCATTTTGAAGGCTATACCACAGTTCATGGAATTTTAAACACTGCCATGATTTTATTAGGCTATACATGAAAACTTACTTAAAATCTGAAAGTATTATACTTGGAGAAAGGATACAAAAAAAAAAACAAAAAACAAAAAACATTAGTAACTAGTTTTTATCAGTTCCCCAAAGAGTTAAAACACACCCCAGAAAACCATTTCATCCATTCACCACTGTCCTAACTTTTCTAATTATCCTCTGCTTAGAAGAACTTCCTATATATTAGGTCTGAGATGTAGTCACATAAAAACACTTAAAAAAATTAGGTATGCTCTGAGTATTTGTATTTAATAAATGTTCAGAGCTATTAATGGAACATATGCTATCTTTACACAAAATGTTTAAAGCTGTAGGAGAGGGGACACAAAATTAAAGCCATTAAGGACTCTACCTAACCATGAACCTTCCCACCTCGAGCAGAATAAATATAGTATGGAATGATGCAATCTATACCCTCCTCCAGAGGCCCAGACATAAACAAAACTTCCCGCCTGTAGAAAGAGCTATGCTGAAAGGAATTTGACTTCCACAAAGACCCTTAGAATAAACTTACAATGATCCCAGCCGTCCAGGGGTTCAGGAGGAAGACAGCACAAACCAGAAACGTGCAGGCCAGCACCACGCTGATGGACAGCAGGAGCCAGTGGCGGAGGCCAATGTACTGCTCCCAGAAGAGGAAGGGGTACCCGTTGGGGTAGCTTGAGAGCCCCAGGCTCGTGTAGTTGTTGCAGATGGTTCGGACTTTTTCGATCGCTTCCACAAAGTCTGAGGTGTCACGCAAGCCATTGAGGTAGAAAGGGAACTGAGCATATTCGATGGGCTCTGCTGCAGGGACTAGACAGAGAAGCAGTGGGGAAAGGACACGTTAAGGGACTCCTTGTAAAACTGAGAAAGGCAAATGGTGTAATTCCAGCAGGAAAGAGCTGAGACACATTCTCATTGTTGGCGAGATGTTGTGTCCCTCAACTCTCCACAACTGCAAAGAACAGAGAACGAGAACTCTGCAAGGAAGCCCACGTCCTGCATTTCTTTCAACATAAAGGACAAGAAGTACCGATGATAGTCACTGGGTCTCTGGTATTTTAATCTTTGATTTAAAAAATTTTAACATTAATCAAGCTTTGATTTTCTTTCTTTGGTGGTAGGGGGAGCCTGTGATCTGTTTACTCAAGCTTGATTTAATCTTCTAGAAGCAGTCACTCTTTGTAATAGGTCTAAACAACTTAAGAATGAAATTGTGGCACCAGTTTTTGTTCAACTGACACAAGCGAAAATACTAAGTTCAAACTGCTTTACTCAGTCACTTCTGAGAACAAAATAACTCAAAAGTCATGCTTTGCTGAGAAAAACGCTTAATTTTCTTATCCTTTTAGGGATCTAACACACTTAAACCTTCCATGCTTCTTTTTTAATGCAATGCTAAGTCTTCGGCAGCAGGGGAAGAAATCCTTACACAACAAGCATTTAGTTACTGCCGTTGTGTGTTCCAGACCCTTTGGGGTCATTCAGTTGACTTGCTAAACATGATTTGCCCTATTATAATCTCAACTATAAATTTTCATTAAGACAAGCCTTGGCTGCTTGCCATAGGCTCTGGGGTTTAGAGACAGGGAAGCATAACTCACTTGCTCTCCAGTCACACCGTCTTCTTTCTCACATCCTCCCCTGGCCTAATCAGCAAGGTATAAGTTACTAATATCTCTAACATAGATGCAAATTCAATCCACACAGAACCACCACTCAAAGTCAAAGCTGAGAGGACAAAGGAAGAGGACGCTGTTGTATACAGATTTTTCTGCTCTGGTTTAAACAGCTTTGACAGAGTACAGGTGCTTGGTGGCTTATAGGAATAACCCAATTGCCAAAAATCCCTTCAACACCAGAGTTGACAAAGTTAAGATAAACATATAATCCCCAGCGATAAAACTCTGTAATAGTAAAATAACACTCAACCTGGAGGCGTCCCCAACTTTCATTTCACATGGAACAGCTGGCATTAGAGAGAGAAGCCTGGTGGACGTCTCAGAGTTAAAACTACAAACTGTGATTAGACTCTTATTTCTCAGTGTGATAGAGCATAGGTTGTTCTCCATTACACATCTTCATCTGTCTCCCAGAGTTTTAAACTAAAAGGAATATATTGTTCTGTTTACACTTTTGAACCCTGGCTAGTGTCAACGAATGGGGGTGTGAATGAGCATTAGAGAGTAGGGTAGGTGCCTCTCTGTGCTTGCAGGCTCCTGACGGAAGGCTACTTACTTCTCAGCCTGGTTTCTGGCATGTAGTCAGCTTTGTCGTGGACCCACTCCGGACGGTGAGGCCGGATGTTGGCCTGGGAGGCTGCGTAAGCCACAGGGTCATTGCTGACCCAAGCGGTCAGGTAGATGTAGAAAGCACTGGGATTAATGATGCCATCTGCATCCACCAGGCGCCGTTTAGTCAACTGCAAAATGGGAGAACAGGGGCTTTCAGAATGGGGTTTGGGGCAAACACACTCCTCCTAGAGAAAAAAAGAAGCAGAGATTTTTTGCACTGGCATTTGCAACAAAGAATAGAATGCCCACTGTTTGAAAGTGTAGAAAATCCTATCAGAACACCTTTGGTTTCTTTCAAAATGCACTCATCGGAGGATGCAATAATCAGTGTGTTTATAAAAAACACACAGTTCTGCAGATGGCCCAGGAATTGACTGAACCAATTAAATCTGAATGCTAAAAGAGTGTCTGCAGCCAAGGCGGAGAATGAACAATCTGGAGAAACATATTTATAGGAGGGGAAGGGGGGAAAACCTGGCAAGAATCCCTGTACACGTCTGTGTGCAGTTAACCTCTGTTGTTAACACTGAAGGAAATGCCACCCAGTAAATGGAGGAGAGCTATAAAAATAAAACAACATCTGTATAAATTTTGCTAACACTAGCCTCCTATGACCTGTGTATTCAAAAAATGTCCATCGCCACAAAGATAGGGGAGAGCAGAGCTCACTACAGTCTTTCTGAGAAATCTGATTTCTGAGAGGCCTGGTCACATTCATGATGCCAAGTCCTACGCATGCTCCAAACTACACTCCTCTAATGTAGGGTCTTGTGGGCTTTGCTTAGGTGTAAAATTGTACGACACACACACATTCTCTCTCTCTCACACACACAGACACACACACACGAACACACACACACTCTTTTCCTGTTTACTTTAGATTCAGGCCTAGTTCCAATTCTTTTCCTTTTTTTTCCTCCTTTTTTAGCAAAATGAAAACACCAGTGACAGCAGCAGTTAATAGAGAATGAAAGAAGGAAGAAAGAGAGGAGGAGAGTGAGAGAACTAAATTTCAGGGATCTGGAGTCAATTAATCTACAGGATATGTAACAATTGTATGTCTTCAAGTCATCCCTGGGATTACCTAGCATGGCTGGCCTTAGTGCGTGAGCTGCTCTCCCTCCCAGGCAGAGGAAATGATGTCCAGGGCCTGGCCCAATCACACGTGCTCCTTGGTGTCCCTGGCCCCTAAAGCCAGCTCTATACCTGGACTTCCCCCCCACCCCCCAATAGCTCTCAAACAGGCACCTCTGCTCACACCTTTGTCAGTCCTGACAGCTTGCCGCATGTACTGTAAAGCGCCATGTTTCACTCCATAATAACTCTGAACAATGTACTTTGTAAATCTGTCACCTTTAATGCCAGCAAAAAAGGGGAGACGATAAACAGAGCTGCTGGAAAGATCATTAGCATGACGATTTTCTGCCTGAAGGTGAAGCAAGTAAGCTTTGTACAAAGAGCAGAGGGACTAGGACCTCGGAAAGCCAGTAGTACTGCTGGACTCATTTGAAACCAGAAGGGCTCAAACACACTCCCTGACATGCCAGAGAAATCAAAAGGGATATGCTGGAATCCCAGCATCACAGAGAATATGCAAATGCAGCTGGAGAATATGACTGTCAAAGAGAGCCCCTTTTTTTCCGGGAGTGAGCAGAAAGGTGAGCCCACTCAGATCCCATGGATTTGCATTTTTGGATGCCTCACTGATGACAAAGCAATCTGCTGTCCTCTTTCTCTACCCCGCGGTCCAGAGTGACCTAATTCAACAAATCTCGAACACCTCAGTAACTTCTCCTATCTCCTAACCCATCTACCCACCTCAAATTCTGTTCATTCAAATGACTCGATGAATACATCTTTCCAAGTTTGAATATAATCAAGACCAACATAATAACAAGCACTAGAATACAAAATAAAACAATGTAATACAGCACTTCCAACATGTGAAATCTTACACTGCCTCACTGTATTCTGTTTGTGCTATTTGATAGAAGAGCAAACCCTACCCTCTGGCTTGCCTGCAATCACACAATTAGCCAGTGGGATGAAGTGCATTAAAAGCCAACTCAATATCCTTTCTACCAGCTTCAATGATCAGGCCTGCAGAAAGCACAGACTGGGGTTGCAGGCTTCAAAATGGCAGCAGCACCAAAGCTCTGCTTAATAGCACCCAAAACTCCCCTGGTGTGGGGCAGTGAGTGTACCTGACTGATGTCGATGGGTTTATCACGGCTGCCAGTTTGTACCAGGAGCTTGTAGGCAAGGACTCCATCATCTGATCCATTTTTGTAATTGTTTGGCATGATTTTCCCAGTTTCCCAGTCACTGTCAAATGCATCCTGAAGTCCTAGAAAAGGCAAATGTGTGTAATACATTATAACTCTTACCCAGAATCATCCTGGTGCTAAGTGGGGTGGGCTGAGCTCAATAAGCAGGACAAGAGAGCCAGACGTGAAGCCAAGCCCTTGGCATTCTACTTGTCTTCTAATTCAAGTTCAAGAGATACTGGTAGATTTTTCATAAATGAAACTTCAAGTTGGTAGTAACCATTGTTTCAAAGGTGGAAGGGGGAAAATACTTGTTTCTTGGCAGCAAATATACATGCATTAACTTAAAAAAAACACACAAACAACACTTCCCTTGTCTCCCCCATGACTACTCCAAAAGAAAGCGCGAGAAAGAGCTGAGAAAGGACTGACTGGTGGGTGAGGAAGACACACCATTCCCACTAACTGGGGCGTGTCACCGGGAGGTGCTAAGCCATGGGCTCTCCAACACAACCTGAAATCTCACTCAGAGGGGAGAAAACACATTCAAACTCCCAACTTCAAATAGCAACTCAGCTGCTTCTCCAGCTCAGGGTGAGTGAACACGATTCTGTCAATTTGTTCCATCTGTTTGACTTGTGGAGCTAATACAAGCTGTGGGATCGGCTGCCAGGTTGTGTAAAGATCACAGCCAACACCTATTCACTCTAGACTGTTCTCTTCCTCTTTGCCACCCTTACTCCAAAGAGGGGGTGCAGAGGGAGGGTAGGGAGGGAGCACGCTTGTGCACAGGGAAATACCTCACAGGGTAAATTTGGATCAGATTGAGAACAGGAAGCCACAGGCCAATACAAGGGGGCTCTGTGAGAACAGATGACAAACCACAAGCCCAGGGAGGGGAAGGAAAAGAGCTTTCTGGACTTGGGGGATGGGCGGACGCGCCAGCCCACCACACACAGCTGCGCTTGGCCTCTGTAATCAAAACCATCATTACAGACCTGATGGTTTGGCTACAGCTGTAAAGAGATAAGCGTGTTGGAAGAGAAAACAGGGCCCTGGTGACCCGACCTTAGGGTCTGAGTGATCGCTGGCGTGCACACACTCTCCTCTTTCCCCCTTTCCATAGCCCTGCTCCCCCCAAATCACCTCCCAAGTAGAACTTCCAAGCACCAGCGGCTGAGGAAACCACATCTTTGGAAAAAACTGCACATGCCTGGGTTAGGCATGGCTGGTAAGAAGGGAGCAGGACTTATTCATGTCATGACATGCCTTGAGTGACTTCAAAGATACCCCCTCCCCAAATGTGCTTCTTGGGGTTAGAAATGGGGGGGAAATAGGGAGTACAGGGCCCTTTTCCTGTCTCTGCCTCTCTTTAAAACAAGCCTTTCTTCCACGTTGCTGTGGACATTGTTTTTATAAGAACAATTTGGGGATGAGGACCATGGGCTCCGGGGTGGCAAGTGTGAGGGGGGTGGCAAGTGTGAGGGGGTGACAGGGTTGGGGGGACCACCAGCATGGCTAAGCTCCGAATTCTCACACAGACTTTTTCACTGCAAGGAGGCAAGCACATGACAAGCCACAGTGAACAGATGTTATTTTATTACCTAAAGCTTTTTTTCCTTCAATTTTTGAAAAAAATAAATAGAAGAGGAAGAATAATCTCCCCTCCCCAAAAGAGGCCTGGTCTGTTTTCCTCACCATGATAGAATTTTCATCACTTCATGGCTTATATGGAACTTTCAACCCTCTTAACCTGTTACTCCTAAAGAGGAGCTCATGCTCTTTGGTGCACTGAGTGAGCTATTTTACACTGATTGCCCTTCCTTTAATTCTTCCAACAACTTGGTAATAGAGCCCTATTCATATAATTGTTCCCACTTTAGAGATGGGGAAACTGAGGCTTGGAACAGTGAAGTAATGACCAAGGACCATCCATCACACATGTGTAGGGCTAAGCTTTGAACTCAGACAGCCTGACTCCCACTGACTTGAGCCACCCAGGTTTCAGACTATCCTGTAAATATTTGTTGAAGGCAGTAGAATTAACCTGGGTCTGACAGCAAATAACAGTGGCCCAAAAATCTAAGTGCAGTTCTAAATATTCATGTAGTAACAAAGGAAGAAAGATCCAATTTGGGAGATCAATCCCAGTGCCAGTTCAGCTCATCATTCTCACTGCTGGCTCCCTGGCATGCCACTCAGTCTACCAGGGATTCGATGATGAGCACGAAACAATCACTGACTGTACAGAGAAGTTGAGTTCTTTCATAACCAGTGTATTATTTTCTGAGTAATTATCCAAAACCTAGTATAACAATGCACACTGGCCTAAGTGAATGCACAGTAAATACATGATCCTGGACACAAAACAAAGGACAAAGATTTGCTTTCATGACCCCTTGGCCAACAATTTATGTTCCAACACATGTACACTGTAGGAAGGAACTATGACATTTATTTTATAGCAAAACATTCAAGTTTTTGGTCTAACTTTTCTGATTTTACTAAAATTTATTTTCTAGTGAAAAGTTATGAGCTCATTTATCCCAACTGACGATTTTTCCTTATTTGGGACCCTAAAAATAACACATTAACCTATACTTTATTAACCTATACTTAATTCAGTGTGAAATATAAAT
Source organism: Talpa occidentalis (assembly GCF_014898055.3). Lineage (NCBI taxonomy): Eukaryota > Metazoa > Chordata > Mammalia > Eulipotyphla > Talpidae > Talpa > Talpa occidentalis. The sequence continues at coordinate 75,370,118 of NW_023605083.1, forward strand.
GAATACCATTTGCACATGACATGCACAGCATGGATTTTAAAAAAATCTCTATATTCGCCTCATTTGCATGCTTAAAGATGACACCTGGGATAATTTCTGTATTATCATTATGTATTTTTATGAGTTTAAAAAAAACCCAAAACTATTGGAATGTTGATAAAGATAATAGGATGATATTAAAAAAAAAATGAAGGTTCCCGCTTCCACCATCACTTAAAAACCACACAAAATGTTGGGAAGGAAAGCTGACATGAGGATAAGAGTGTTTCTGAGGAGGACATATTTCAAAGACAAAATCAACCACTCAGTAGGCCTGAAAATTTCACAAGCAGCCACGAGTCCCGGTATCTGGTCTCCTGTGTATAGGGCTCTGCTAGACCTTTTAAGATCCAATGCAGAATTTCAGGCTGGCTGGGACTCTAAATAGACCTCATGTGGTCTAGGTGGGTGCTATTTACTTAGCAACCAAAACATGATTCAAGTGCACCTTTAAAAAGAGATTCTCAAGTCCAACAGTTTTAGGTCTGTAAAGGGATGAAAGCATAGGAATAACTTACAATACACTAAAAAAGTCAGCCCTCCCCCCTGTCTGGAGACAATACTCCTTGCCCCCTCCCCAAACTCAGCCTAACTGTGCCATATTGAGCAGCCAAAGGAATGGCTGAAGACACTGAAATGATTCTACAATAACCCTCCTTTGCTCAGATGCTGGCAGGCAACTGCAGATCTCTTTGTCATTTGTGGCAAGTTATTTGCATGTCTTTGGCCAATGGGGAAAAAATGAAAAGAAGGGAAACTCAACTGTCTGGTCCTCTTTTGACTCATTATCCAAAAAATACTGTTTCCCAAACTACTGTACAAAATCAGACTTGGAACAAATTCAAGCTGATCTCACAAGCATGTTAAAAAATAGTATTAGTGTCATGTTGCTTTCTTTACCTTCCTTAAAAAAAAGTTTCAACCTGGCATACATGTATGAATAAAATTCTAGGAACACAAATCATGGCCAGAAACGATAGGGAATAATTTTCAATCAAACTCAAGTTGTTACTATTTCATACGAACTCACAGGGAAACTGGCAGCATAACCTTGATATTCAAGTGTATTGACTTAAGACCAAAAAAAGCACTTAAATCTGTGTTTAAACAAGCCTAATTAAGTGGGAAATTAAGACAATCATTGGATAACTTAAGCCAAAAAGTGTTGGGGGGCATAATTATTTGGGTATTTCAGTAAAAGCATTTTTGCTTGAATTGTGTGGATAATTATCTTGATTCTCCACTTCATTTTGCATGTGTCAACACAGAATAAATGAACAGATGTCCTTGAAATCACTGAAAACATTCATATTCAGGCAGCAGTCTGAAGCAAATTTAGACCGTTTTTTCCTTCTGCTGACTACCATTTCTTAGAAATATTTCTAAGGGCAAGGCATGAAGCTAAGTAAGGTATTTAAAACAGAATTTGATTATTCATGAAATACTGTGAGATGTGATTAAGCATTTATAAGTTTCCTTCATATGCCAACTCAAAAGGTGGGTCAAACTATGGAATTTTAAATTATATTCACTGATGATACAAAATCCACTGGCAGAATAAGCTATAATTTAGTAATGAGTCAGTCTAGAAATTCCATCAAAACTGATTTCACTTGGTTACCAAACTAAGTACCCTGCCCCCCAAAAAAGCACTGGCAGTATCTAGTCCCACATTTTACGACATAGTTTCCTATTTCCTAATGTGCACTCAAATTCCTACAGAAGTTCCTGAGTAACCTGCTTGAATTATATGCACCATTTTATAGGTAAAAATCAGATTTGGGAGGTTGCCCCAGAAATAGCATATGTAAGAATTTGAATCAACACTTAGAAATCAAGAAACATGTCAATGTTACATTATAATCTTACATTTTAATAAAACAAACCAAGGGAACTTACGGAAGTGAAAACACACCAAAGACCAAAGGGTGATTGCTTAGGAAGGACAAAAGCCCCGCAGCATCTTACCTTGCAGCCAGTCTCTGAAGTAGTGCAGCCACATTTTGGGAAGCTGTTTATTTTCTTCCAACATGACATACTTCACATTACTGAAACTCTTATGGAGATCATACAGTAAGTGCTGGATATTCGGGTAGTCTGCTTTCTGGGTGACTATATACATGTTGTAGAAAGAAAAGTATTTGAACTGTGCAGCAATAAAGTCATATTCTCTGGTCTCCCGAGGCACAATGTCTGTAAGATCCAGCCCATCGCGCACTCGTGTGGTCCCGTACAGACTGACTCCCAGCAAGCCCAGGAAAAGGAAGATCACGACCACCTGCAACAGAACAAGAGGAAAGATCAGATTCAGAGGAACAGAACCAACAAAGACAAGTTATTTGGTTTACACCTGACTTTTACCACCACACTGGTCTGACACAGCATCGAGGGGTCATTTTCTCAACGGGAAAGATGTTTAATCACAGCAATTACATTTCATAAACAAGCTAATGAAAAATCAAATGTTGAAAATGTAAGGAGCTGATCTAAATTCACAGAAATGCTACATAGACATTCATTCCTACAGACAAATGAGCTCATGAAAATGGCTTCCTGCTCTTCATGGATGGACTCCTGAAGAGACCTGAAAGGTATCATGCATGAAAAAGCCATCTGATGAATTCCAAAGGAGCCTGTTATGTCATTTTTTGGAACTAGAAGGAGTCTCCTATTGGTAGGTTACCTTGGCTTTTGGTTTTAAGAGGAAAGGAGCATAGTGTTTCTCTGCAAAAGATGAGAGGGTCCACTTGGTGCAGGGGGGTTCCAAACAGTGGAGGCTGGCATCTGAGAACTGGGAGAGCAGGTCCCGGGTGGAGCTGGTACTCTCGGGGCTCTGGCAGCTAAGGGTGTCCTGGGGCAGGGAGACAGGCTGCACGGAGATCTCGGAGCGCGGCTCGGCAGTGGTGTAGTACACGTGCGTGTGGGGGTCGTACTCTGTGCGCAGCTGCACCGTGGACTGCATGGTGATCTGTGTTTCGTGGGCAAAGCTGTGGCTGCTGTAGGGAGGTGGGGGGCTGTAGCGGGTATTCTCCTGAGTCTCCGCGTAGGCCTGAGGTTCAACCTGAATCACCCTGCTGACACAGGGGCTGAAAGAGGGAAACACATCCTTAATGTTTTATTGAAACTTCATTTTTGATAGTGACTGAGCATATCCATTTTACATAGCTCTGATTTAGGAGAGAAATACTGTATCTTAAGTGCCATGAAAAATGCCTGAATTAAAACACAGTAAGTCACAGGAGGCTAGTAGATGGTAGATCCTAAATTTGGCTGAATCAAGTTACATGCTTTGAACCCCTTAAAGAATAATTCATAAGAGCAAAACAAGCAAACAAAAAACCAACACCTAAAGGGCTCTATTTTTTTGTAGGTGGGTATTTTTCAATTTTTGTTCTTCCCTAATCACAGATATAAGACATACTGCCTATCATCAGAATTGCTGGTTCACGATAGAAAAAATGATCATATGTACCAGAACCTCAGGGAAGTGAGAATGTTCACTTTGCTTGGGGGGGGCGGGGGGGGGGGGGAGGAGGGAACCCAGTGATTCTGACATCCCCCCAGGGAAACATTCTCTGTTATTTCCTCTCCCTCCAACACACTGGGATAAACCATGCTAACTGTATTCCCTTCTAAGCCCACAGGCGAGAGTTCTCAAACACTTCCACTCTGAATGAAAGGCACAACAGCCAGAAAATGTACCTGGTGAAACAGCAGAATATATCCAATCTCCTGTCTTCACGTCGGTACAAATCCATGCTGAGAATTGCAGGAAAAATGAGCAGAACCATAGCAAAATTGAAGACCACTACTACAGCGGCCTGGGTGCAGAAAAAAAAAATGTAAAAGTCATCAAGATGTATCCTGACAGCCAAAGGATTGCTTTGAAAATGAACATACTTTTAAACAACCTCTCCTACTTTCCTACTGAAGAGTTCAATCCTGAAATAGATGTGTTTCTCATCATTTTACTTCCTGTCCCTCTGACTGGACTAGGCCTTGCATTCTCATCCTTTCCATCTAATAATTCCATGAGCCCATAAGATATAAACATAGGAACTAAACTAGCATCTCAATAGCAATTTCATAAAACACAATCTACAAAAACAGAGTAGCGAACATATTTGAGATATTTTAAACTAAAACAAAAAGAAACATTCCCTTTCAGAACATTTCTAAGAGTTCATGCAGCCCTGATCTTGCACTTAGAAAATTACATATAAAAGTAGACTAAGTATATCAAAATGTCACCTTTAAAACATGAAGTAAAATTGCAAACATGTCCCCTGAGGTTTTTAATAGGCACATTCCAAATAGCCTCTGGAGGAACCTATGGGGTGCGCAGCACAGTAACATAAAAGGTCAAGGAAAGTTAAGCAGAAAGAAATTCCTGTGTGTGATTATAGTATGCAGAATAAATAAGTACAGATTCAAAAGTCACTCTATAACCTAGAATAAACATGGGGTTAGGTTCTGTAGTGCTTTGGCAAATCTCCTGCTGACCTAGTAAAAATTACACAATTGGGCTGTTAATGGGGGAAAGTCAACAGAGGACAGTTGAAAGGGCTCCCCGTTCAGAACGGCAGGGAAAGAAGCTACACAATAAAAAATGCAACTGGAATGCTAAGTAACCAAGAAATCATCAGAAAAAATTTTAAAAAGTATAAACTCTTAAGAGTTTTTTTTCAAAGAATTGCCTAGTTCTAAAACCTTCTCTGACTATAACCAAGAAAGCTGAACTATAACTGGCACTATCAGAATCAGAGAACTTTGCAAAGGGCTTTTAATAGTTATCTTGAGTTTATGCTTGAGATGAAATAGCATGTCTGAGTTCTGGAGCAATGCCTTTCAATAACTAATGCCCTGTCAAGACTACAAAACTGAAAACCACCAAGATCTCCCCACTAAGCTCTCCCTTCTTAGTCTACCTTGAAAACTGTTATCAATTCAAAATATATAAAATATGCTAACTCACTATTCTAACATATTAAAGCACTTTAAAAACTTGCCTCAAGTAGACTTGTTTTAATAAGCAAAATCACTATTTTTGACTTGAGGATTCAGTTAAGAGACAAATACTTTTAAAAAAGTGGGGATACTGTATGGGTTACTAGAGCTACAAAGATAAATAAAAGAAAATCCTGCTCTCAAGGACTGACATAGCCAGACCTATGAACAAATTACAATTCAGGCTCATAAATGGAACAAAAGCAGTCACAGGGCTCCTGAGCAGTTTAGCAGAGGGAGAGCATGTTTGTGCGCGTGCATGTTGCAGGTGGGGGTGGTTGCATGTATAGGAAGAACTGTATACGGTAGAGTTGTATATGTATGAGGGGGCTATGAGTGTGTGTACATGTATGGGGGTGCATGTGTGGGTTACTGGGGATGAGGAGAGGGTGGTCTCAGAGCAATGTTAAAGACAAAAAAGGACGCGGACAGGAATCAGGAGAAAGGTGCAGAATCAGGAGGAAATTCAATAGGCAATGTATTAGAGGACACACCCAGTGCAAGCCACTCAATACCACTGGATTTAAAGTTCTGCTGGGGGAAGAAGAGAAAGGAGAAATGATGGGAGATGAGGTAGTTACTATATGAGCTGTTCCATTCCTGCATTAATCAGGATAGATATTACTGCTATTGACACTGTGACCTAATAAAGACCTTATGAAGCAGAGTAAGGCCACCTGTCTGAGGCTACCTAGTAAATCCACTCAAATATAGAGGATGCCAAGACCCCAGCACAGCTGTGACTGGGAATTCCTGTTAGATCTGGTCAGCTCCTGAGAATAGGGACACAGGCAGAAGGACTATGACCAATCAGAGCAGAAAGACACCAGGAAAAACAGATCTCATTCCACAGGAGATTTTCCAGAAAACCTTTATTCCAGGAGTAGCATCCTTTCAGACTTTCTTTCTATTACAGTCATGTTTTCGAAATGGAATGCAGACAAGAAACTCTGGGCCTATCTCACTTTGAATAAAAGTTCCTGGGACCAGGGCAGAGACTGCAGCTACAGGCCATGTGGTGGCCCAAGTCTTCTGGCAAAAATGACACTGAAGCCTTCCACATCCCATAGAGGCATGTATCTGATACCAACCTTACCACCGGAGAAATTTAATGGGCATTAGGCTAACACTAGTGATGGGAAAGAAGGGATGACAGGAGAACCCCAAAACAGCATTCCATCTAAATGTACAATCACATGGTATATTATATATATAGGGAGAACATTCTGACAAGAAACTAACAGAACCTTAACATCCCCTAAAGTGCACCAAAATAGTGAAAACAAATAGCAAGGATTTCTCAGTAAGGGAGAAGTATCCCTGCACTGTCCATCAATTCTAATTACTGTGCCTAGAAAATGTCCTATTCCTCGCAAAGCATGTATGGTGGCCGTGCTGAGACACTTTCAGAGAGCAGAGATGAACCGACCTTGCCTAGGGGGCCCTAGTCTAAACTCTCTTACCATCTGGAACAATAAGGTGTTCTGTTCTGGGAGTTTTCATAGAAGAACAAACACTATTCAGTTACCAGCAAAGCCGCAGTGCGGGGCATTGGTTCCCAAAGAATTACAGACAGTGCCACTGCTTTCTGGTACAGAGGTGGCATTTGGACAGATGGATGTAAATTGACAAGGAGGTCTAAGACAGTTTCTTTGCCGGGGTAGGGGGGAGAAGATTTCCATTTATTGTAGGAAGGCTACAAAACTGGAAAAGTTCCACAGGGAAAAATCTGAAGGTAATGCGCATAGAATCTGTCTCTCCCTTTTAATGTTTAATCTGCAGGATCCTGAAAATATGAACACAAATGAATACCCAAAACCTCAACGGTTGGGAAGGGAGAGGGAAGCTATAGAATGGTCAGTTACACGTCAGTACACTTAAAAGGGAACCAGCATAAAATTCTTGATGGCTATTGCAAAAATCATTGTGTGCTCTTTTCCTTTTTTCTCTCATCTCATTCCACCACCCTCGCCCCCCTTTATGACAGAGAATGAGCCAGTGTGATGGGAAGCTGTTCTTTGATTAATGAGGACTCCTGGTAGCTGCAGATGTAATTATCTAAAGTGATCCTCTAGTGGCTTAGAACATAAAATGCAAAACCGACAGTACTCATTGCATCTCAGTAAGGTGCTTACCTTGGGAAAACTTAGTGCACTGGATTTTCTAAGAAGCGTAAGAAAAACTCATGCAGCTTTTCAGACCACCACACCATAAGGATATCATTAAAGAAGAGTATGCCTTGATGAATCATCAGTGTAGTACTGAGAGAGGAGAGGAGAGAATAAGAGAAAGGGACAATAAAAGAGGCGTGTGAGGCCAAGCAGATAGACAGAGAGAGAAAGGCAAGCAGGAAAGGCGAGACAAGGGAGACAGGACCCCACTGTCAAGACTCTAGAATAATTTCTATGTACCAGAACCTGCAGCTTATGAAATAAGAGTAGCACATCACAGGGCAGAATGGGTGTGTCCCTGTGCAGATAGGCATTCTGACACTTTAGTTGTGCCAATAGTTGAGCAGGCACCTTTTACTTATTTTCATATTAGTGAACAGTTAGATATATTTTTATTCTTCCTGTGTTTTAGTCCTAGTTTCAACTTTAACTTTATTCAGTATTTTTCTTTTGGGAGCTGGTAGCCACATCAATTGGTTCAACATCTTTTTCATGTTATAACTTACAGTAAATATTAAACAAGTCTAGTGTCCCAAACACAGTAGGATCATTAGTTGCTTAGGTCTTTGTAATTAGTGAAATGAAATTCAAATACAAAAATTGAAAAAGAGTTAAACATGTTGACAAAAATACAAATCTAATATATCTGTCATTTTCTTCTTGGTCATGGTCCTTAAAATCTGCTGGTAATCAGAAAGAGTAAAGCAGTATGAATAAGCTGAATATCACAACAGTTTAAAATGTGACACTGAAGGTCATCTCCTTTAAAAACCTGGTCACGAATTACCTATCACCTGGGAAGAAAGGAGAACACCACCGCTCCTTTAATCTTAGTTGGGAAACAGCTCTTCAGCTTGCATTTAATTCACAAGCTTCAATAAAATCTTTGCGCTATCAAACCCTAAAGCATTTGGGATTTAGGAAGACACAGTTTCAGCTGCAGAGCAATGGCAGTCTCCCGCAGCCCTCCTGTGGCATGCTTGTTCTTTTAATTCACAGAAGCTGGCTCTGTGTTTGGAAAAGCATCTTGATAGCCTCTAGATGTGAAAGGTCTTGGTTTGGAATGAGAGAGCAGAACGATGTGGGCGCCAAATTACCTTGCATAAGAAAAGGAGAGGGATTTTGAGTTTTCTTGGGCAGAGGAGTAGTGGACCGAAAGGAAAAGAAAACCAGAACAGAACAGAACAGACTGAGAAGGCTAACTATGCAGAGGTGGCAGGCAGGGGTCCGGCCAAGATGCCCACACCCCCAGACCCTGCAGGCAGAGGAAGGCCAGTGCATTCTCATACAGTGCCATCTAATATACAAGTTTAAGCTCTCACCTTGGGCTACACAGCAGAATTAGGGAGTCTGCTCTATACCACTGCCTTATATAGGGGCTACTCTAGGGAAGTGAAGAGAGAAGGTGGTGGGCTGAGATGGACAGCAGGAGGGGTGGTAGGCACAGAAACTGAGAGTGCGCATAGAGACAGGTTGCATGTGGATGCATCCAGAGGACTCCTGACTACGTGAAGTAGGGGCTTACTGGGGTCTCAAATGGAGTGTCCCAGTACCATTTTGGTTTAACTACAAAGGAAAGGGCAGCTCATTGAGGCATCAAATCTTGGGGATGCTTGCGCCACAGGCACCTAGGCTATAGGACTTGAAAGGAAGGAAAGAATCCTAAAGCTTTGTTATTCTAGGGAGCATAGGGTCGCTGCTTAAAAAGGCATTCAGGGCAGGTGCAGGTGGTTGAGCAGGTGGTTGAGCGCCTCGCTGTGAAGCTGTCTGCAGCCTCTGCAGCGCTGATGTGATCCCGGCCGGCCGGCCGGCGAGGATCCCACATGGCATGGCAGACCTCTCCTGTCTTGCCCGCTGCTCCCCTCAGCAGTGTATTTCATCGGCCTGCCTGTTCTGTTCCCTGCTCTGTCTCTAGTGAATCCTCTCACCCTCCCGTGCATCTGGCCTGTACCCCAGTTCTTGTATAAAATAAATAAATCTTAAAAAAAAAAAAGAAAGAAAAAGGCATTCACCCACGAGAGCCCCTAGGCTGGCACACTGCTTTGCTTCACAGCAGGAAGACCCTGAACATCAGGGAAAAGCATACATGGGAGCTCATGTCGGTGCAGTGCTCAGCATCACAGATCCCAGCTGCAGACACTCACCTGAAGGGAGAAGGCCCGCAGAGCAGGGATGGGGATTAGCGCAGCCATAAAGAAGGCGGTGACGTTGCTGATGGATGTGAGGGCCACACTGGCTCCCGTGCGCTTGAGGCACTCCCCGGTCCTGTCCTGAGGATGAGAAATCACAGTGCTGAGAGCTGCACAGATCGTGCGGACAAATCAAATGTGGGGCAAAATGGTTTACAGTGCTGACGTCAAGGCATGAGAAGTGCCTTACCCAATAACATGGGCACTGAAAGGGTTTTCACTGCTTTCTACATAGTCATGTGTTGTTCACGGTTAAACTATCTAAAGGAGAAAGTTACAAGATAATGGTTTAAGTAAAATTATAATGATTTAAAAGGAAGGGAGGTCCGTTAGGAACAAAGTGACAAAAAACCTCAGAGAAGCATGTGTGTGCTTTGAAATACAGGTCTTGAGTCTTCTAACTTATCTCTTACGCAGCATACTCTGACTTGAGACTGTAATATTTACCACACCAGACTGAGAAAATTAAAGGACAAATAGGAACAGAAGGGATTCTGGTTGTCCCCAAAGCTTTTTTCTTTTGTTTTTCTATTACCTCAAAAGGGATTCTTTTATTCTGTCCTGTTTCACTAAATGCGTGTGCCAGAAGGAAAACATCATCCACACCAACACCAAGAGCAAGAAATGGCAAAACCTATGATGCAAACAAAGGACAGCAGCATTAGACATGTAGGGTCCGATCATTCTAAACCCATCAAGAAAACAAGCCACCCGCACCTCCAGTAGATACCCATAGGAGAATTTCCATTAACTTATGGTAAAGAATTTCATTTTATCTGCTATTTAAATCCCCAAAGTCCAGCAGTTTTAGCTCACAGTAGGTCTTGTATGTCTCTAAGCTTCATATAAAATAGTTTTTGCTTTTTTTTTTTTTTTTTTTTAACTTAATGAGAAGGAATCTAACTCTTCTAAGTAATGGCATGTGACCCCTGGACCAGCATTGTTGTGAACAGGTGACAATTCAAATTCTCCATCTCCAGCCCAGACTGAGTTAAAACTCTGGGGGTGCGCCCAAGAAGCCCTCTAGGAAACACTAATGCCCACTCAAGTTAGAAAACCGCTGCTCCAACAAATGACCTAAATTCCACTGTAAGGGGAACATTTCTCCTGATCAACAAGCCCGTTCTGACCTCTACCCACTGCCAAGTGGTCCATTTAGACACAGCACTCTCCTGAGAAATGAGGCATCCTGGTGAAAGGCTTGTAGACCCGTTAGGTGACATGGACATAGGAGGCTGGCTGGGCCGAGCCCCAGGAGGGATGTCTGTCAACACACAGTGGATGGACAGCTCCTTTAGTACCTGAGTTGTTGCAGCGTTAAAGGAAATCCCGATCAATGAGCACAGGCCCAATCCTGCAGCCACTGACAGTGCAACCAACAGGACGCCAGCCAGCCCCACGGCACCCTGGGACTTGGAGCAGTCCCAGCGCAGCATGGTTAAACAGGCATAGGCAAGCTGCAAGCAGAACAATGGGGGGAAGGTGGGTTGGGGGATGAAGGATTCAAAGAAGGGAGAAGGGGGGAGGGGGGAAGACACAAAACAAAAGCCAAACATTAGAATGTGTAAGGATTCTAATGTTTTCCCCCACCCATCACCCCATATCAAAAGGTAGAACTTACCATATCCAACAACAAAAATTTTTATTATGGACACCACACAAATGATACAAGTCAAAGGTGGGCAAACTGCAAATGGGAAATGCTTTACACAACCACTCTGTGACCCGTTATGAAGCTGAGCTCCCGCTGTCTCAGATGCACGTGGGTGTTAAGAGCAGTTAAAAAGCAGGAGCGGTCATGGAAAGGTACAAAGTAAAAAGTAAAACAAAATGATGCCCTCCCCCAGAAGCAAAGGAATCATTACCATGAGTAGGTAGCCGCTGGCCACTCGAATGACGCTGACATCAGAGAAGGACTTCAGGATGTCGTCCAGGGTCGTCGTGGTAAAGGAGAGCACCTTCTGAGTAGAATTCTGGGCAACACTTTGATGAACCACCTGCAGTCACAACATAATGATAAAGTCCCCAATGGAATTAAAGTTTCAATGACCTTGAATAGCACAGACTCAGTGAAACATGCCCTTCACCCAAGCTCCACTTGGGTGACATGTTAAAAAGAATCCTACATGACTGGGGCGGGGGTGCTAAACTTGGACTAACAGTAAACAAACAAGCCTGGGCCTAGGACAATGAAGGCTACAGCTAAATAAGAACAAATCTGGTGTGTTGGGGAGCTGGTGTAATTGACATTCACTCCAAGTTCTTTATTTACACTACATCTGAGGCCACTGTTCTCCTCCCCATAACTCTACAACTGATTTCCAGTCCATCGGCTTCCCCTTAATCCAAAACAATTCCCCCTTACGGGCACTTCTCCCCCTTCATTTGCTGGCCACTTTTAAAAGGTCACATGCAGCTCAGTGGAGGTCACTCCTTGGGAAACAAAGGCCAGCTCCTGTCACATGACCTAACTAAGGGGACTGCAGCTGTGAACAGATTCCATGCCTTGCTAATGTTTTCCAGACACCTTTTCTCGCTAACCAAGTGTTTTTCAAAACACGGTTATGGTGTTCAAAACTGGCTACTCAAAATGTTTCAGGGCATCCCAGTTGAATGACATTATTTAAGACTTTCAATACCAAGGAGAGAGAGAAAAGTCTCACCCCAGAGTGAATGATCTGTTTTGAAAGTAAATTCTAATGAAAGAAAGTTTTAAGAAGTCATTAGAAGGCAGTATTTAGTAAGGAATTTGTACCCAGATTCCATGGTAGGAGTCAGAAAGGTGATGATTTACCTCCACATATGTCCTCTGCCAAGCTTCCAGGATGGCCGCTGCCTTGTCCTCATTCCAGTTGATGTGAGAGACATAGTCATATCCCTTGAAATGTTCATACATTTGCTTGGGTGTCATTAACTGAAACATGGTCTGCAAGGCATGGGCGCTGTGCAGGGTTGATGGGGTAGGAAAGACAACATAAGCACCCCCAGGAAGCAGCTCTCACTGCCTCAAGCCCCCAACTCACTCACAGCCATTCTATCCTTCTACATGAGCATGTTTCCATTAAAAGGGGACTTAGATGGCTATTTTATTTAGTAGACTGATATACCATATTAAAGGTGTAATTTTACAGACCTTTAACAGATATACTCCCAAATTAAATTAATAAGCAATTTCCTTTCTCAATTTCTAGTCAACAAAACAGGAAGGGTAGAGGCACAGATAGCCTGAGCAGATACGCCGGGCTCAGCCCTGCACACTGGCTTGTGTGAAGGCCCAAGGGAGAAACTGCAGCCTGAGAGCCTGACTCCTGACATAACAGAGTGCACAGAGCATGGGGGAGAATCTGGGTTTATTGGCCAGTTGCTGGTCTTGAACAGCCTGGGACAGGGTTTAGGGCACATTACTTAACTCCATATGCTATAACCAATGTTTTTTGCCAACTTTACCTTTGCCCTGGTTTCTACATAATGGGTAGGTCTCAACCCTACAGTCACTAGCTTGCTAAGGAAAACAACCTACTCTTGAAAAATTCCCCACAAGAGCTTTCTCAAGCTGTCTGACCTGCTAATATTTCCCAATACTCTATTACACCAGACAGTGAGCTAGGCTAACAGCTCAGTATTAATGGAAATATACTTGCAGATGTGGGAAAGGAGAGTGATTGCTCAGGAAAGGAAGAAAAATAGACAGCTGGGATTTTCCTCTGTGTGTTGGATTACCTGACAAGTTTCCCAGTGCTGTTCTTGACTGTGCCACCCACAATCAATTCTTCTTGCCAGTGCATATACTTTCTGGATAATCCATGACATCCACCATTCAAAACAAGGGCCATATCAAGAGGCTAAAATAAAAAGCCACAGAATTACAGGAACAAGTAAGCAGGTCACATGCCTTATTAAAATACAGTGTATTAAGGGCTTGTTTGCTTCCAAAAGAACATAAATAATAAGGCTAATTGAGAGGCATATGGCAAATCTTACAGGAAAATTTAGCCTTATAAACAAACTTAGTTGTGGATATTGAAATCTTAAAAATGAAAAGACTATACCTAAAAATGGGGAGAAACATCCCGCCTTCCTTCTGGCCCTCTGGAGAAGCATCAAGAACTGTACTCACCTTGGTTGCATTTTTATTGGGGGCTGTAGACGGGCAATCGGGATCAGCAGGATTGAGGCAGGGCCGGTCCATGTAACCATGACCAACTTCAGCCTTATTCAGCATTTCCTCCCAGCTGTCCACCTGATAGTTTATTTTCTTTAATTCTTCTAGGAATTCCAAAGGGTCAAAGTTTGTCCACTGCAAAGGAGGCTTACCTCTGTGAAAGAAATTAGGAGGTAAGACAATAAAAAGAAGCTTCCAAGCCCTTAGCAGAATACCAAGACTGCAGCCAGGTCACAAGAGACTGTTTGCAGCCCTGGCATGAAAAATGCTCCTTTGTGGCACATATGTATGCAAAACTATACCAGGAAAATAGCTCATGAGTGAACAGGGCAGCAGAGAGCTTATAAATTAATGACAGTGCCAAAGACTTCATGTGCCTGATGCTATGTTTATTACCTAAAACCAAAATTAGCCCATGGGTGCTTCTAAGCAGAATACGGACCTCCAAATGGGGGGGGGGGGGGAAGGAGAAGGAATCGCAATGTCAAATTAGCATTTGTCAGCCTAATAAATACTTTGTAAATGTCATCAATCAAAATATTTTATCTCCATTACCTTTAATAATCCCATACTTATGAGCTCTCTCTGACAGACTGGCAGTCAACCCCACCAGCCCCCTGCTGCCTCTGCCATCACCGCCATCAAGGCCACTTCCCCCACACTCACTTTTGAATTTGTGCTGTTGACAGACCAGAAAGGCTTTTGGCTGCCTGTTATGTGGTTCAAACCACACTGTAGCTGCCTAACCAGGCTGAAGTCATTATTCAGAATCTCCCAACCAGAAAACACAAAACCCCTTATTTCCCATCTAAAACTGTACACTGAAGGTCAGGGTATGGCCACTGCAAATTGCTTTTGCAGATACATGCAAGCTAGGACAGAAACAATAACCCAACCATTCATTCTGGCATAATTAACTGAAAATGTCTACAGTGATTAACAATTATTCTTTAAATGATGCGGTGTATATAATATCCAACTGCTAAACTGTGCTGCACCCCCTACCAAGGCCTTGACAGATATCGGCTTTCCCCCTTAAATGTCTTTAATGTGATCCAAAGAAAGGTTAGCATTTTACTTCATAAGAAGATCTTGAACTTTAACTCAAGATATTTAGTGCTGACATGCACCTACTAATAAATTCTTTCCGTAAAAAATAAGCTAAACCTACAAAAGGACCTGGTCTGCAAATTTGTGCATGTTTTAAAGAGTTAAAAATCACACATACTCTGAAATAATTTGCATTATATTTGCATATAAATAGGCTGGTAAAAGTGAATGAAACTTAATGATGCCTACAGAACTTTTTTTGCAAAGTGGAAAAACATTCTGCTGAAGCCCCCTTTCCCCCAACTATTCACTTTAAGAAATGCACATGAAATCTCAATGTTTTTATTCCTTACTCAGAACTAAAATGGAATAAGCAATGATAAAGCAGCATCAGAAACATTCTAGAGCTTAGAAATCACAGACATCAGAAAACACTTACAGTAGATATGCTGTCCCAGATTGTAACTTCGCCCCCTCCCAGAAGCAGTCCAAAGGTGTAATAATTAAACAAGGGTAAAGATATTCTATTATCTGTCAAAGTAAAAAAGAATATGTCACACTTTAGGTTACCACATACCAACAGGGTGGTTTGTTATTTTTTTGCAAACAAAAGGAAAACATACCTGATCCATGTAGCCTGTCTCTGTGATAAGTTCTCCAGATTTGTAACACAAATGTTCCAATTTCCACTGCCTATTAAAATAAAGAGCAGAGGCAAAAATTCCTCATTGTTATAAATTCAGTGCAAAATCATAGAACATATAGGAAGAATTGCAATTTCAATCACTCTTAAGTACCTGTCAAAAGGAGTAAATTTTTTGCCAAGTAGAGACCCTACAAGCTTGCTTTAATGAATAGATAATACTGGATTGCAATTAACATGTGGGGTGTTTATGTAAATGAATGCTACTAAAGTACTTGAAAAGTCTTGTTTTCTTAAGAGTTCTCCCAATAATCTTGTTTACACTATTAATCTGCCTTTCTACATACATTAACAAACTTCTGAGCAGATAATTTAGAGTTGAATTATCAGAAATTCAAAGCAAGTGAGGACAAAATTAGTAAGGTTTATAATGTATTAACATATAGTAAGGTGGGAAAATTTTTTATTGGCTAATAATACCCTTATTAACAGGTAGTGTTCACAATGAAATTTCCTGCTGTAAATAACACTGCCAAGTAGACTGAGTTACACAGTCTTCTAGTCAAGTTGTGTCCTCTAGAAATACTAAATGTGCTATCTCTAATTAACTGTATTACCTATCATCTGTTATTAAAGAGTTCTATTATCTCTATGAGACACAGACAAATGTCTATGACTTGCCTTTCTGAATATACTGTGGAGAGAGTCTAACTTAGAAAAAGAAAAAAAATTAGAAAGGGTGGAAATGGAAAATCCAAAAGAAAAAAAAAAAAGAAAAAACTTCACTTTCCAACTCACTCATCCACCTACCCACCCACCCACCCATCCATCCACCCATCCTTCTACTCACTCATCCTACCCACTCTCCATAGTCCACCCACCTCCATCTATGTATATATTTTAATTTGATATTGTATTCATACAGACTCTCTAGTATAAGTAGGTTCTCATTTATATAATTTGATCAATTCACTCTTATTTATGCTTGCTTGTGAAGGGCATGGTTGTGCATTACAAAAGCCATTGGACTTGAAGCTATAGCAAAGGTTATGAGGTATGAAACCTGGCAGTATTATTGAAACACTGTATTAACTTATATATATGCTCTAATTAATATCTAATTGCCAGTTTTCTCACCTAAAAAATGAAATGGGGTTGAAGTAAGTGTTTTTAAAGTTTAATCCAATGGGTAAAAATTCTCTGGTTGCACCTTAGTTCAAGAGTATAATTTCACTGTACAGACCCTCACATCTTTTCCCTAAGTGTGTAAGTGACAAGCTCCCTCACATGAGGGGTCCTGTTATCTTAAGAATGTAAAAAGGATTAGAGTGGCCCAGGAAAACCCATTTCCATCTTCTTTATAGGACCTTCTCTTGTAAATTTTGTAAAACTGTACTGGGTAGCTGCTTCCCCTACAGCATGGAACTATGCTCTGGCCTGACAAAGGTGCTAGAATATATCTCCTTACAACTTTCCAGAGCCCTTCCATACATGTATCTGATTTTGTTCTGTTAATCTCTTGAGGATAAGAGAGCACACATGATCATAAATCTAGTTTACAGATGAGGAAACAAGATTATGTTAAAGATATGTTCACTTGTCCCAGGCCATGCTGGTCCCTTGGAATCTGTCTCAAGCTAGACAGTTTGAGAGCTAATCCAGTTATGTCCAAGAAGAGCTAAGGTTATAGCATGAATAGGTAAGAGTCTTGAGTCCTTGTGGCCACTACCTTCCCCTATAAAGAATAAATCAACACATGAACTACTCAGTAGAGGTGTTTGAAAGCCGAGGGGGTGGGATGGTCTGAGGTAAATGACAATTTAGTGGTACCCTGGAAATGGAGCTTAATGAGAGCCATCTCAACAGTTAAGGGAGAAGATCCACTTTAAATCCATCAATCCAGGCAGTTAGTCAATCAACAAACACCCTGAGTGCTTGCCCTGAGCTAATGTTGGCATTCGGTATATAAGACCAGGTCTCGGCCCTGAAAAATGTAACCAATTTAAACAGACAAGAAAAAAGACTTAAGTTTTGTAGCAGAACTCCTCCTAGGCTTTTACCATACCCACAGAATTGGTACATTAGCTAAAGGGGAATATTTTGTAAAGACTGTGTAAAGGTGTGTGTGAATCCACTTTATTTCACCTACCTGTTGGCAGGAATTCACTATATTTGTTCAAATCCCTCCCCCTACCAGGGCCTTGTTTGTTCCTTTGTGACGCATATCAACTGTTAATACCTGTAGTGAATCTAAAGTAACATGAAGCAACTTTTCTTTTTTGCCTTTTCCATGGGTTGTAAGTTTACTAAAGGCAATTCAAAATATAACTGTTCCAAAATGACCTTAAGCAATGAAACATCTTCAGAAAGGGTATATAGCCACTCAAGCAATGCCTGAAGGATCCTCCTCATTTGGGCATAAAGCCCAGGTACTGACTGAATAAAATATTACAAAAGAATGTATGAGATTGGTTTCCAAACTCTAGAAACTGAATCAAGATTTAAAAAAGCATTTCATTAGAAAATTATTTCTAAAAACTTGTCACTCCAGATATTACTTCCAAGTCAACCTCATTTACTAAAGCAAAGCAGCAGCCTCTTCCCACTGCTTACCTGTTATACATATATACATGGACCCGGCTGGCCTGCAGCGCCGAGTCCAGGTGTTGTCGGAGTGCTTCTGTGGTAAGGACATTGGCGCCTTCTTCTTTAGGGGTCTGAATCATGAGTTGAGGATTGAACATTGCCTCTTCTCCAATCTTCTGGCGAGTATAATTTAATTCACGACTTACTCGTCCACCAACTGACCAACAGTACAGGTTTCAATTAGAATAGCAAAATCCCCACAAGTTAATGTTCTGTTATCTCACTAAGACATGCAGGAAATACAATAAATGGTCATAAAAATGAATGCCTGATGTTTGAATAACTTCACTTTATTATTACTGGCAACATTAACTTGAGCAATAATGAGCATACAACACACTCACTACACCCACGCAGGAATGTCCTACCCAACACAGGAGCGTGGCACTCCCAATGGAAAGCACTCCGTGCACCTTCCAATTAAGACACCAGGTGGAATAGGGGGAGGAAAACCTGAGACACCTTTTCCCTCAGACAAGACCAAGTTCCCTATTACAGTTTTCTCCACTTCCATAAACAGTGCCCTGCAACACATTTCAAGATAAATAACTTCAATTTACACTCTTCTTCTAAATAATCTGGCAAAAGCAGTAAGGAAATATTTCTCTTTGTTGAAAAAGAAACAAGAAGAGGTAGTACATGTGTGCTCAGCATAAAACTTGCCAGTAGATAAAGAACATGAATCCTATGAGATGCTCTGGGAAATCCCACTGAGATGTACCCAAGGCATCAGCCAGGCCTTCATGGGTAGTCCTAGACCTGCCTCCAAAAGACCCACCTGCTCAGCAGCCAAATCGACAGTTGAAAGGTTCTGAGTGGCCCAGGGCAGGTGGCCTGTGGTCTGGAAGCTCCCCCAGGTGATCCTGAATCCACTCCAGCCCTAACCCTGCTCTCTCTAAGCCAGAAGGCCAAGGCATAAGCTGCTGTCACTGCAACTATTTTTTGGGTTTTGTTTGTGTCTACTTCCTCAAGTCCAAGGCTGTATTGTAATTATGATTTTTAGATCCAGTCAAGGCCAGGATGCTGCACCTGGCTGTGGTGTCTGTGGAAAGGGAGTTTCATTTCTCACCTGTGCAGGTGTGTGCATGGGAACAGTGAGAGGACAGCACTGGAGACAGGGCTTTGATCCAGTAAGGTCAAAGGTGGGAAGGAGGCAGCAAACTGAAAGAGAATCCTAACCCTTCTTCCCCACACACACTTAAGATGGAGCAAGTGAGTCTGAACAGTTCTTAAAGTCACTGATAAGTTGAATATTTGCTGAAAAAGTGGCATTCGGCTCTAGTTTAGGAAGCGCCTTCAGTGATCACTGTGGCTTTCCCATGGGTAGGAATCCTTGTGCTTCAAGTTTAGTATTCAAGGACATAAACATTTGGTTTGGTCAAGTAAATAAGAACTGGGAGCGGCAGACTGTTTAGTTCTCTTGGCATATTTTATAAACAAGGGGGCAGGATAACAAGCAAATAATGCCCTCATTAGCAAAACCAGTCCAGATTCACAGGCTGGCAGGTTCACACAGATGGCCAAGACCACCAAGACCACTCTGTGAGGTGAGGCTTAAGCACTCAGTGTGTGACAGCTGGAGGGGAGGGGAGGATGCGAAGACAGGGAAGGAGGGAAAGAAGAGGGAGGGAAGGAGATGGGGAGAAAGCAATTTATTAGTTGGTTACAAAGTATTAAGACTCCCAGAAAATTCTGACAAATGCCCTGGAGACTTGTTGAGGCTGTTGCAAACAATTGAAGTTAAAGAAAGACCACAAGAAAATAACAAGAAACAACTGGCCACAGAGGATAAATTTACCCAGTGCCACCAGCCTTTTCCAGAAGTTGTACCCAAGCTGCCTGCAGGCAGGGTCTGGCTTCTCTGGACAGGAATCACAATGCATTATTTCAACCAATTAACTATTGAATTAGACTCAATTCACATTCTCTAGAGATAGAAAAGCCATTTGAAGCTAAAAGAAAAAAATCAAGAACCCTAATTATTAGCCTGGAGTTTTCTTCTGAAAAGCTACAGTAGCTGAACACCCAGAAGTTCCAAATAATCTTTTTTCTTGGGGAATGGAGGGTTGGGAGGGGGAAGGTCAGCCCCTTGCTTCTATTGGGCTTACTATATAACATCAATACCACAAGCCTATAAATCATTTCTATTTCTACCTGTCTCCTCAAGTATGGGCACACCATGAGATTTCCCTTTCTACTTACAACGCTGCATTTCCTTAACCATTATTGAAGCTTAGAATTTCAGGTAAATTAAAAGCAAGAGGTTAAAGGCCACAGACGTGTGCCCCGCTCTCATCTGAGCAAAGAATTGCCAGTAACCAGCAAGAAAGGCTTGCAAGCAAAATAAAAATCAATTACAAAATTCATGCCACTAATAATTCTGACCACACTATTCTGACCAGCCTCATAATGGAAAAAATTTTATCACAGGGATTTTTAGAGATTATGCCATTGCCTGTAAGATGTGAAATGCAACTCCACAACCTCATCTTTTTAAATGTCTTGAGATGTATATTTAAATTAACACCTATGTTTTAATAAAGGTATTTATTATTTGTCATTCTCTGAAATGCAAAGTCATTTGCCCATCCACCTCCTAGCTCTAGTGATAATATGAATATTTTGCTAATATGACCAGTTTTAACCAAGACTACCATATAGGTGGAACAAATCAACCAGAATGTAAAGGAATTCTGAAGTTTGCTCAACCACTTAATGATGTACCCTACTTTTGAGTATTATTAAATCCAATTTACCTTTACATATTATATGGCCAATTTTTACCTAAAATTTCATTTTATATTTAACCAAATATGCATTTTTTTTTTTTTTTTTTGCAAAACATTTCAGTAATTTAAAAAGTTAAGCTGACAAAGAATCACAACATGATTAATTCAGCCAACAAGAATTTGGGGATGTATACTCCTTACTAAGCAGTGGGGTGCTATAGCGGATGGGAAAGATAGGTTCTCTTCTCCGGAGGCTTTGCCAGAAAGAAAGCAAACCAACAGAAGAATCTCCTGGCATGACAAGTGGCACAGAAATAATTAAGATGGTGAAGCCATGTGTATTCTTGGGTAGTGAGTGGGGGGACCACTCCAAATGGGATGAGAAGAGAAGTCATATTTCCACTGCCTTTAAAGTGTATGGGGAACAGTGTTCTGGGCAGGGGAACCAGCAACTGCAAAGCCCTCATTTGGCTTGTTGCAGGGAGAGTATATGGGAGTGCAGCTCCAACTTGGTGAGACCACAATGATGTCATTCACCAGTCACATGGTAGACTTAGCTCCTTCTCAGGTATACCTGTGTCATAAACTGCACAGCATTCATAAGCTCTTACGTCAATGTTTAGCCAAGGCACTCTGGAACAAGCTACCAGAAACAGAAACCCCTCTGGACAGAGCAATTTTATGAACTGGTCTAACTTTTGCTACCTCTGCAAATGCCAATCCTAAATCACAGCTCAGTGACAGCCCTGAGCTGTTCTTATCTTGCATGTTTCCCTACCATGTACCCTGAGAGCACTGCTCTCAGGAAGCCCACAGCCTATTTCAAGTGATTGAAAGTACAGGGGCAGGGGGCACTCAGGGGAGGATGGGTGGCTTTCTCTCTCTTTCCTGTTTTGAAGGTCAAAGTCCCTTCTTATTTTTTAAAAATTAATATAATGTCCATGAAATACTGCACAGTATTTTTTGACTACTAAAATGAATCATAAGATCCAGTATTTGTAATTATAAATGTTTGCATTTACATATACTGACAGTCACCTGTGAACAGCTGTTACTACTATGTGATGTGGTTTATGGATAATATTTACCTGCTTCCCTTTTGGATAATTTGTCTGTTTCTTAATTTTTATGCAATGAACAAAAGCTAAAGACTTCCAGGTGACAAAAAGAGAAAAATTAATATGAAAGCTAGTTTGTAGGGATTTTAATTAAAAACAAGCTCAATGCAAAAGTAACATGCTTCTCAACCATATACTAAAGTCCTCTTTTTTTCTTTCCCTTCTTCCAAATGCAACAACTTTAACAACCTAACAGGCAACCTCTTTGAAAGAAACTTAAAAAAAATGTTATCCTAGGATACCGAGATGCAGAATAACCTCTTATACTTGTGTGGTGCTTTCCATTTGCAAAGGACTTTCACACTTGGAAGTTACTTATTTATAAATCTTTTTCAATGCCACACATACTCCATCAAATTGGGGCAAGCTAGAAAGGTCAAGTAATGAGGATGAGGATCTAAAGGCATGGATGCGAGGCCCAGCACTGGCACTATGGCACTGAGATTTGGGACAAGTACTCACTATAGCTGAGCCTTCAAATATAAAATGAAATAAAAAAGCTACCAGTAACCTCAGAGGACAATCAAAGGTCTGACAACGTATGTGAAATCTCCCAAATCCTTAATCAGAAGTTGAGCGGATGCCCACTCATTTATTCATTCACTGTAGGGCAGGTATCACCCTTCCTTCACAGAATAGGAGAGGGAGCTGCAGAGTTTGGGTGACTTGCCAAAGGTCACCCCAGCTGACAGGAGGTAGAGCTGACCCTTCCGCCCTGAGCACTATTACCCTTGGAGACTCAGGGCTTCTGAGGACCAACACAGATATATTTGGAGGAGCACGAAATTCAACCAATCAGGCTCTACTATGCTCACTGTGAGAGTTATTAGAATGCATGAAAAGTATTATATGGGACAAATACTTGGTATTTTTATTTCAAGGACAAAACTGCCTCCTAGATATTTTCCCACTACTGAGGAGATGCAGTTTTTCCACAGGGTGTTTTCTTTCTGTTCCCCAGAGGGGCCTGCACATTAATGGGGGTGGACAGAAGAGGCTAGCAACATTTTCTTTCATTACCTGAAAATTCTGCCATCTTGTTCTCTAGAAATCTGAGGCTTAAACCAATTATTTGGGGGGGCCTCCCCGGTGGTGCAGCAGTTGAGCGCTGGGTTGCGAAGGTGCCCGCAGCCTCTGCGGTGCTGGTTCTATCCCCCAGCTGCTCCCCGGCCACTGGAGGAGGGTCCCGCATGGCGCGCAGACCTCCTCTGCCGCCCGCTGCTCCCCTCAGCAGTGTGTTTCGTCAGTCTGCCTGTTCTGTTCCCCGCTCTGGCTCTGGTGAATTCTCTCACCCTCCCGTGCTTCTGACTGTACCCGGTGCTTGTATAAATAAGTAAATAAATCTTTAAAAAAAAGAAAAAAAGAAAAAAAAACCAATTATTTGGAAGGGCAAAGGGTGAGAGAGGGGTGGGTGTTGGTGTAAAAAGCACCACCTCTGGAGACATTCTTAAGCTCTGCTGGTTCTTTCCTTTCCAAATTAAACTGAGGGTGATTTGTTTCCCAAGGTGAAGAAGGGCCAGCAGAGGCTGGAAGCCATTCCACCTGGGGCCTGCTGCTCCAGACCATGGGAGATGAAAGCCAGTCCATGCCCTGGTGATGCTCTCCTGTGCTATGGGTCTTCAGCACAGACTTTCACACAGAGCTTAATAAACGCCTGTGGCATTCATGCAAAAAGCTTTTAGCAAAAGCTTATTGTGATCCACATAAAGATAATCTAAGAGGCAACCAATGTTTTTTGCAAATAAATTCCAAGTCCTTTCAGGGAGGCACTGCCTGCTGCCCACTCACCTTGGCACACCAGGCGCAGAGCACACACTCAGTGTTGTCAGATGAATAAATGAATGAGCAGTCTCAATACAGAGCCTTGGGAACAGGCAGTCATCTGTATAAAATATTAATTCTCCCCAAAGGCTACAAAAGTCAATCAGTCAAAACAAATGACCTTTTCAGTCTGAAAAGTACCCACTCAGAGTCCAATTAGGAAAATGGAGTGTGTGTATATGCAAGCGTAACATTTGCATTTGATTAATCCCATGAATTATCTAACAGCCTTGAGAGAGACCCCCCTCTTTAGTTGCTTCAGATCATTCTTTCAATGCTGCGATTAGTTATTGTGAAGGTCAAAAAAAAACAAAGTACAAATATCTAAGAGTACAACTGCAAAATTATCAGCACTGTCTCATTTTCCAAATTGAAAAAAATGAAGATTCAGTAATTTGGGCAATTGGCTTAAAACTCATGGGCTGTGAGTTTTCACCACTCTTCCACCCATCTCTTTTATTCATGACTAGCCAACTGCTGCTTGAGCTTCTGGGCTGTTTTTCTCCTTGTGTGATTGTGCCCTTGGGTGTTGCCATGGGAAAATGCTAGAATCAGATACCTCAAAGAGAATTTGCCTTTATGAAGTGAACCCAGTGAGATGAAAACCACAAAAACAGGCAAGAGCAGGACACATCCCGGCTCCTCCCCGGGGAGGGTGTGGGGTGCAGGAGAAGTAGTAGGCTGCAAGTATGCGCCTGCCATGAGCCCCCACACCAGCTGTTGGCGGTGCCATCTGTTACTGCCTGGGCTGCTTCCTCTGAATGGCTCTCCGTGAAGCTGCCGGCTCGCCCTGTCGGGCACGATCAGGTCAGTCCAGTGCTCTGCCCACACTGGACCTGCTGTCTGCACAGCTCCCCCCACCTGGTATTTCCTATGGAGCCACCAGCCCCCAAGATGACCCTGCATCTGTTGGGAGGCCCAGTCTTCTCTGGTCACTTGTGGCCGTGGCAAGTGAGAGCTGCAGGCCACCTCACTGAAGACAGGTCAAATGAAATCCTAGTACACAGACCCAAGGATGTCCCTGGCTGCCTGCATCTCCAACTGCATCCTTCCCCACCTGTGTACTGTTCTGGGACCTCCCATAATTTTATCTGAATGCCCAAGTGCCATAGCAAGTAGATGCAAACCCAAGCCCTGTCTTTCTTCAGGTAAGTGAGCACCGGAGGGTCCATAAGGGGCAGCACCCGGGCATCCAAGACAGTGTGCACTGTTAACCAAGTTCTAAGTTCTGAGCTAAGTTTTCATTCAAAACTATGAACAGAAACAGCCCAAAGACAACAAAACCCCAGTGCTTGCAGGTAGCACCTTCTCACAGCACTTAGGCTCCCTTCTCCCCAGCTTCTGTGTGGCTGACATCACCTTCCCTGTCTCAGAAGTCTTCTCACCATTATTTGGCAGGGCCTCCAATGGGAACAAAGGAGGGAGAAGACAGTTTGATTCCCCACCTTTGCAAGCAGCTTCCCAGCTCCCATGGAACACCACCACGCTGGCCCCATTGCTCCCCTGCACAGATGCTTCCCTCTGGATCTGTATGGGGAGACACCTCACTGGGGGCTACTTTCAGGATTTTGTGGCCATCAGGATTAGCTGGATTAGGGGCTAATGTATAAGGACCCCCTGGCACCATGAGGAAGTTTCATCACCAGGTCAGCATGTTGTGAACTATATTCTGTCACCACCACTTCTTATAGCCACCAACCAAAACAGGGGCCAACGGGCAGAAAAAAATGCTCTGAGCACAAAACATGTGAACTCGTTATAGCAATAAATTGCCCATGGTGCATTTTCATGGGCATGAGCCATTCAGGACTTTCCTTTCAAACAGGAAACCTACTGAGTCTTTTCTGATCTATAAAGAATTTGTGCCTGATAGTGGCAGTAGGTAGATGATAAGGAAAACTGCCCCAGAAAAATAATACAAAGAAACGTCTAGTCTTTTGCTAAAACCAGTCATGCAGTTTGGGAAGAGCTGGAAACTGACATGTTTAAGACAAGCTAACACCTCCAGGAAGGTCAAATCCCAGTCTTCTAAAAGATAAATACAATCCCCTCCACTAGATCCCCCCCCACCTTTGATGTGGAGGGAAACAATGTGGGCAGGAGGAGCAGAGGGAATGGGGCTGGGCAAGAGGCTGAGGAGAAAGAGAAGAACATCTCTTAATTCCTTTTAAAAATGCAGGCACTGAAAGCTCTCCCAGGAAATGATTTGGTTCCCTCACCTACCTAACGCCATCCTTCCTGCCTGCCCATGGGACCCTGCCCGAAATAAACACAACTTGCAGAAAAAGTAATAGGGTTTCTGCAAGGGAGTGTGTGCTCAAGCACTCAAGAACTTGTGTGTGTGTGTGTGTGTGTGTTTTACAGAACAGTCCCTCTTGCACAAAACTGGGCTGTTCCATCAAAGCCGTATCTGTTATATTTCTGTCTTTCTCTTCTGTTTGGCGTATTCACCAACAAGAGAAAAGGAGGTAAGCTTTGGCGGCCCTGACCTGCAGCTGGAACACAATACTTTCGCACAGCCCTGCCGACCCCTGACATAAATTTTACACCGCAGCTGGCATTTACACACTCAGCATTACCATATGTATAGCTGCTCGGTGCTAATTATGCTAATCACCTGTCTAACTCGCTGCAGCGAAAAATGGTTGTATTTAGCAGTCCAGTGCCTACCAATGCAGCTTACTGTGTGGCTGAAATGTACATTCAGACGGTTCTGAATGGCAAGATTTTTCCACGTTGCTGGCTACATTCAGGCCTCAGAAAAATTTATTCAAGTCAACTGGTTTCGGTCCGCAACAAAAAAGTTACGAGAAAAAAGTGAGTGTGTTCTTGCCCTAACATTCTGGATCTGCTTGCAAGCAAAATGATAAATCAATTGGTGTGGGAAACAAAAAGGGAGAGAGATTTCTTTTGGGAGCCATGTGAAACTGTAGCCTATTTAAAAAAAAAAAAACAAAAAAAAAAAACAGGGAAAAAAAAGGGTCATCCCAATCCCCAAATCTCTAGAAAGAGCAGTTAATAGATATTTAGCTCTAATCCCAATTCTCTCAAATTGCAAGCTTTGTTTGCAATTAAAAAAGTTATTAAATGTGTTCAATTTATTTTTTCTGGATCATGTGTGAACTAAAATGATGGCATGATAATTATCTTTTTTTATTACAACAATGTATGAACATTATTGGGATGGGGAAATCAGATAAGAGGAATTTACCAATTTCTTAGGTAAGCACATAAAATCCTTTTGTCATCTCCACTCTTTAAAAGCCTCTGTTTAAAGACAAAGTGTGATGTTTACATCTATTTTTGTGAGGTTTTCTCATTTCCTCATGTAAAGGAGCAAGTGAAAGAAGAAAAAAAGTGGCGGGGCAGGAAAGAATCAAGAAGCTTATACTCCCCTTAATCTCAAATTTCCTGTTTTTATCATCACAGTTTCTTTAAGCCATTTTATCAGATCACTCCATAGAATGGATTTCTTAAATTGGAAGAATACGGAGGCAGGTTATTTTAACAATTCCCCAAATTCAAGCTGAAACCTCATTTCCTTCTAACTCACAAAATGCCTTCAGGTTAATTTTTAAAACCCTGAACTGAGTCAGTTTAAGGACTGCGTGGTATCAGGTCATTTGGATGAACAGAAAATGCCCCGACTTCCTTGATTTGCTGTCAGCACTGTACAACACATCTGCTGGAGGACAGCCCAAAATACCTACTTTACTTTTTCACCTCTAAATCATCATCATTAACAGGTTCTTTACTTAAATTTAGTAACTGAGGGTAAACTGGAGGGCTAGTTATTTTGCAACATATCTTGGGTTACCCCAACAGTGCTACAAAATACCGGGGCAGATGTTTGGTGACACATCTTAGGTTTACACCCAAAGGCACCCAAACCAGTGGACTTTCTCAGATACAGGAGGAGGTCATGAAGGAAGCTGGCCACTTCTTGCCTTGCTACCCTTCAATTTAACTCACTACAGAATAAAAGATGATGCTCACAGTAACTTCAAGATGCTGCTATGAAGACAACAACTTTCTATCAGCCCCTTCCCCCCCCCCATTCTGTTCAACATTTTATAAGCTTATCTGACCAATGAAGCAACATTATCCAAGCCACATCTTGCTCTCCTTGGCTCCCCAATACAAATTTTTTTTCCCATCTAGAGTATTAATTCATCTGAGTTTTTGTACTTCCAAATCTTGACTCTAACAAGCCCACCACCGTGTACACTGCAGACAGACGAGTTACCCCTCTTTCTCTCGAGATTTCTCACTCTTCTTAAATAGGTGATGGACCACCCTGCTTCATGGCACAGAGAATGTTTACATTGCAGTTCTTGACTGTGTAATACATCTGGCATTTTTGGGCAGGATTCCTGAGCAAGGAGCCAGAAGCCCTTAAGCAATGATTTAAGGGGAAAAAAATGATGCACGTTGACTTAACAAAGTCCACTTCCAATTCCTTTTGCTTACTTCTGTACATGTTCCATCAATAACTGAAAACTATCTTGGTTGATAAATTGGGGAAGCCTGCTGTTTCTTTCTATTAATTCTAGCAAGAATAAATAAAGCCTGTACTGTGGTATAGGAGACCTGCTTCTCGCCAGCCTTACCTTCACAGCCAGTGGTGTTCTGGGACCCACATGAAATGTGGGCTATTTGGGCCAACTCACACCTGGCTTTCTGGATTAGAACTGAGGTCCTACCTCCACATTATAAATCTTTCCAACAAACATATCATTCATTAGCAGGTACCTGAGTGCCCACCAACGATATAATTTCCCTAACATGTGACAGCTGGTTTTCCAGCTATGTCCTAAACCCCAAATACAACAAAAGAGTACTAATCCTGGAGGGGCCAAGGGCATGCTGCATCTTTCTGTACACCAAACTCCTAAAAATCTCCACAATGGTCAAGCAGTTCTTCAATGGCAGCATTCTACTGTTTGGGGAGGCTAATTATTTCTGCCAAACTTAAAGATGGATGTAGAAAAAGGAGATATATTACACAATGAAAAACAAACAAACCTAAATTCAATTTAAGAGAAAAAAAAAATCTAGTTAAGTATTATCATAAAGCACCCAAATTCAGAATTTGGAAGTAAAGAACAAATAACAAAAGTGCATATATTTTGGTAACCCTGATGTTATCTGTGTAGTCAAGGAAGATTCTCACTGAGAAAATCCCAAGGAGCTTCCTTCTTCAGAACTGCCTTCAGGAGCAAAGTCTTCTGCTCTCTGGGTTATGAACCAGAACCTTGCATACAGATGGGCCATCTAATGTGGTGGTCAAAACTGGGATAAGGAAATAGATCCTCTCCCATCCCTATGAACACACTGTGCTCTCCTTGATTTGGGTATTTGTCCCAGCTAGGGAAAGCCTGTTTGAAATGTTATGATTTACATTTCACTCAGGACCCAGTGCTGTCCTATTCTATATGGCACCTTAAACACAGGAACCAAGACTTCAACACTCCACTTGTCAATATATGCTAACAAGTCACCTCAAACGTTCATAAAAATGCCTTGACTCTGAAACAGGGGAAGCGTATTTTCTGTAGATAAGATGCCATCGTAGTCAAGTCTTGGATGCTACCCTCACCCAGAGAAAAACCCCAAAGATGTAAATGGCAGCTGTACATCTATCATCTCCCACAGTCACTTTGAAATAATACAATTTCTAATTCCCTTCTGTCAGCTTGTAATTAGCCAGATTTACTGCCATTTCAGTTTTCACACTAGGAACTCGAGACCCATTGGGAGGAAATGATTTGGGCAGTTCAGGAGTAAGTAGGTAAAGAAAGGAAGGAAGGAGGAGGGAGGAGAGCAGCGAGGGGCAGAGGAGGTGACAGTATTATAGTAACACAATCATACGGGTATGGTGATTATTTAGGGATGCCTCACCTAGTTGGAATTTCTATAACTTTTTATTTCCAAAATAGCGCTCAATTAAAATATTGTACTACTGCAAAATAGTCTATTAAATCTGGTCTCTTCTAAAATAATTGTAAAATATTTTCATACTTGTTTTTGAAGTCAAAAAAATCTTTTAAATCAAACACGAACACATATATCCACACACACCATCTCCAGTAGAACAGACTACTCCTCAGGGTTTAAATCTGAGCAGACAGTGCACAGATGAAGTGGGTGCAGCAATGTATGCAGGCCTTGCCTGCAGAACGGTGACCCCCACCCAATATGAGAAGGGCAGACAAGTTACATAGCTCAGCCCTTAGTGGACGGGGCTCCAGGGTCACAGGGAGGTCAGCTTTAAAGGAGAAATCCCGATGAAATATAAACATGGCATTGTGGAAAGCAGACAAATCTCCCATAGCTTGTCCAGCCAGCGTTAATCTTGCCATCAGCTGTGGCGCATAATCCAAACAAACGGATCCTGTGGTTCATACATCTGGAAGTTGTCATCTTCTGGAGCCTCTGAGAGACGCTATGTGTGTCTGAAACACCCCATTGCCCAACCTGGCTTCTAAATTTGTGGAAGGGTCAAGAGGGGCAGGTCACAAAGTGAGTTGGAGGATTCGCACAGTTAGCAACCCTGGGGTGAAGGCACCTAAGGCGATTTGCTCTTTTTAAAAGCAATTATTGTTGGGTGTTAATTTGTCAATCATTTTTCTCTCGAATATGAAAAAAATACGACGACTGTCAACTCTATTTGCTTGTGTTGTGTTGGAGTCTAAGAAATGCCAACCTAATAAATGTGATCCTCATTTTAAAAAGTGGACAGGAGACCAAGGAGCAGAAAGGAACTGCTTTTCATTCTGTCTTTCTGTCACTTGTGAAATGCAACCAAAGTGACAGCCCAGAGAGCAGAAACCACTGAGGCCCTTGTGGAGGCCACAAGGGCAGTCCAAGCAGAACCCACACTGCCCTGCTGACATGCTGCAGCCCATAGGGTCCCCGTGGTTCTGGTCTGTGAGGACACCCATGGAGGAGTGGTCAGAGACAGGACCACCTGGTCGGGGATGGGACCACTAAAGTGCTCACTTGCTATCTGGGGCTTCCAAAAAGTGACATTACTTCAATACAAAGTCCAGGGATGTCTTTTATTGATTCACAGTCATGCTAAAATCCTTCAGTCTGCTATGTTTGATGTCTTTCTGCAAAATTAACCTATCTGAAAGAAAAAAGGGATATTTGAATATAAAGTTTTTTCTTTTTCCCATGGCCTGTCTCCCCCATATCTACCTATTCACCTATCTACTGACTTGCCTACCTACCTACCTAATCTCTGCTCTTTCCCTCTCTCTCCCCAGCACTTGTCATGGCATTTGATATTTAATGTCATCTTAAAGTATAGGAAAATTATAATTTTAAGTCATTAACGTGAAAAAAAATTCATCATGTGGGTCAGTAAAGATGAAAATGGGGTGGAAGAGTCAGCCTAAAAATTGTATTTTGTAATACCTTTACAGCCACATGGACTTCCCATCTGCACAGCAGGGGTATTCCAATCAGAGTCTATCACCCAAACCATTGGTTCTCAATGGGGGGAATTTTTCACATTCTCCCCACCTTCACCTTAGGCAACAAAGAGAACATTTCTGGTTGTCTCTGCTCTGAGGATAGTGGTTAGAGACCAGCCAGGCTGCTCAATATCCTAGAATGCACATGGATGGCAGCCCCCACAACAGAGAATGACCCAGACGGAGATGTCCACAGTGCTGAGGCTGAGAAGTCATGTTCTGGACACTGAAAGGGTGAAGACCACTTATTTCCTATACCTGCCGGTGTTCCAGCCAAGAACAGTGAAGGCATAATTCCAGTACTTGTAAACATCAAGCATGTACTTTTTTAAAACATTAAATTCTTTAAAAAAAAAAATTCGAAGTCACAACTTGTGTCTCTGTCCCTTAATGCTGGCTTACAGAGACATTAATAACCAAATACCAAAGCAATATGGGTTCATTTCAAGGCTACAATACAACCTGCAATAAAGGAGGCAGGGACTGGGCAAGCTTTGAGACAAAAACAAAAAGTGCAAAGAGATAAATGACCATTCTGTCACTGGAGAATCTTGACAATAAACCCGTGTTTGTGAGAGGATTGGTGTGGGGGATAGATATTAAGGAAGACAGAAAACAAAAAGGAAAAGTCAACAAAGAAATGGGCAAGATTGAAATATAAGTGAAAAATAATTACTTTTCCTACTACCCTCCAGGGTCCTCTAACTGGGGTCCTGTAAATTGGGCTGACAAAAGACTACCAAGAGAAAAGCAAACAGAAGTTCATTAATCTGTATGCTATACTTATGTACCTAGGAGTTCCTAGGGAAGAGTAACTCCAAGAGGTGGTTTGAACTTGGGTTTATATAGTGTCTGAGCAAAGAAACAATAAATTTGTAGAAAAGTGACAAGGGAAAAAAAATTTTCCTTTCTGTGCTCCAAAGGGCAGGATCCAGGAGAGGTGCTAAGGTACCAGGGAGGGCACCAAATAGCACAAATCACTGGACTTGCAAATAATGGCTAATGGAAAAGCTGTCAGCTCCCCAACCAAAAGCCCTAGACCTTCCTGCTGCCTTGCAGGCCCAATGTTCCAAGTCTCAAGGCTCCCCAACACAAATCTGACTTCCCAACCAAAGGGAAGCAACAGACATTCCTCAACAGCCCACCATCTTGTCATCCTCTGAGCCTCTGACTATGCTGTTCTTTCACCCCAGCTCTCCAGCCCCTGTACCTGGCATAAGCCTCCTTCTGAAGGTTTCTCTGCCACCCTGTCTCTCTAGTCTGGGTACCTGCCCACCACCTCCCCAGGGCAGGGACTGTGGCTTTTCCCCAACATCTCTCTGGAGCATCATGCCATGCCTGGCTCAGAGCAGGCACTGAGAACATGTGCTAAATCAAAATTTTTAAATCATTATTAATCTCTTCTTGACCTGCTGCATGGGCACATGTTTCATAACAGAAGACATCCATAGTAAGAGATCATGTTTTCTTCCATCAACCTCAGGATTTCATTCACAAGTGAGCTGGATTTGAGATTTTTGACTTGCAAATACTATGATCCTAAAACTCACATTGGCACCAAAGGTATAGTGGCAGTTTCTTAAAAGATAATCATACAAACATTTTAACAACAGAACTCTCATCACCAATGCCATAAAAGGTATATGTGCAAATACTGCATATCTAACACATATATTGGCCCACACATTCTAGCGAATATATTCAGATTGTCCTTATATAAAAGCCACATTTACCTAGCATGTCAAACAAAGCATGAAGTCAAATCAAAGATGCAGCCTATCATGAAGATTTTTAAATTTTAATTTGCTGGTTAAATGAAAAAAGATAACATTATTTTGGTAGAAACAAGGATGTATCAATCAAAGTATATTTATGAATGTATCTCCAGTTGCCTGGGTATTTACCTATGTGTGTATATAGTATTATACAAGATAAGAAATAGTCATTTTCCAAATTGTTCCTTGGCATTCCTCTCCCTTACTAATGTCTCTTATGCTTTCCTCTCTTCTAATGCTTTTTAATAAGGGAACTATGCAACCTCTCTTCACTTGGTTCATTTAGTGTAGCAAGCACCCTTGTTCATATACATTACAGTGACAATCCAGTAACAAAATACCATGTAAAAGATTCCTTCGCTGAAGGTGATGAAGAATTTATCTAAGGGATTAAAATGCAAAAATAACCTATATTCTGAGTTGCCACTCATTTTAATTCATAAACTTCTACTACAGTCTAGGACAAAAGGAAACTCTTACTCCCGAAATTAAATGCCCACACTACTTACTTCTGACATGAATACTAAGCTCACTGTACCATAAACAATACCACCTCATTGCTTCCGTTATTTTGAATTAAAATTATAAAGTGGATAGCAGTCTCTCTCATTGGGCTTACAGGCACTTAAAAACTGCAGCTCCTTCTAAACACATCCTTTTAGAACTCTAGAATCTCACAATGAATGACTGACTGACTGAAAGAATAAAAAATCTGGGTCAGGGGAACAGGGACCACACTGACTTGAGACATTTGGAAAAAAGGGGACAATAATTTGGAAAAAAGGGGACAAAAAAGTGGACAAATATTATATATAAAAGCACTCCATAAGTTATTTGCAAAGAAAAGATAATAGCTATTTTATTGAGTTGTGACAATGTGTTAATAAATGGTAAAGGCAGTGGTTTTTATTAGTAATAGTATTTTAAAAATAATATTTAGTGGGAGAACTAGTGGACCACACTAAAACTGCAAAAACAGAAATGGAGAAATAGCTCAGAGACCCAAAGTAGGCAAAATGAATCCTGTTTGAGGTGTGTCACTCCCTAACACTCATTAAGCTGGTGGCTCCAGCAGAGGGGGTTGGGGGGGTGGAGAGAGAGAGAGAGAGAGAGAGAGAGAGAGCAGGAGCTGCTAAGCATATGTCTCCTCCTTCCAGGAGTTGTGAAGAGTTATGCAATGCAGAAACATAGTTGCTTCTAGAAATATGGAATGTTAAGAAATAAATCACATAACTTTTTAAACTTACTAAAGGTCTACTAAAAGTTCTTGCTCAAAACAACAAAAAATTATCTTTTGCTATCATCACTGATGCCCAACAGATTTGTTGGCCCAACTGGTGGAGAGAAGCATATAGGAACACAGCTGGGAGCTTCCTCTTCACCCAAGCTCTGTTTCCAGAGACTACTCCCATAATCTAGCCAGTCACAGCATTCTCAAACCAGTGTCCACGTGAGCAATTGCACCCTATTCTCACTACTTCAGGGACTCACACTACCATCTGTCCTCTTAACTCATGTCTCTGCTTGACTCCCTTTACTCTGAAACCCTTAAATATAGAATTCTCTCCTTCCTTTCTCTCTCCAGGTCCAGTAATTTGCCTTACCAGCTGCATGAAGTCTTTTCTGTCCTTGCTGCCTTTTCCCCCCGACCCCAAAACTTTCACAGCCCACTTTAAACTGTAAACTCAAACAGTGCAATTCCACTGAACTCTGGTCTAAGTAGTAGTGTAGGAATTTATGCCCAGGGAGTGTCTCAAATACTTCAGGGTCCCTTACATTGTCTAGCACAGTGCTGCAGACGACATAGATGCTCAGGAAACTTGTGGCTAGGGACATCATAGACTGCTCAACACGACCCTTCTTTTCTCTACCAATGACATTGAAGGGCTGAACTGAGGTAAATTACTCTGTGGATTCAATCCAAAGAACACTTTTGTATTAATTACTAAGCTACTTAAGGCAAGAATGTGTTCTGGTCTTAATTATTTGGGCTTTTATTTTAATTGTCACTTCTCAACTAAAGACTCCACCATATGCTTGCAAAACACTGAGGGCTAAATCTTCACAAACATGGCAAGATTAACAAAGTATTCTCCAAGGTTAGCTCTCCCAGCATCCTGGAAGAGATCACTGAAGCAATTACACATAACTTTTAAACTTGCAATTTTTGTGTTAGATAGCTTTCACTGGGAATGCTAGATACTGTGGCTGGACCTATCTACCTAATTACCTGGATCCTTCCTTCCCACTGCCTAAGAGATAGCCAAGGTTATGTTTGGGGGCTAAAATGTTTCCAAATAGCAAGACTGTTACTTTCCTAAGAAATCATTTAAAAAACAACCAAGATCAAAACCAAAACCGAACAAAACAAAACAAAAAACCCTAAACCAAAACAACCTGTATCACCAAAAGAATGTAAAATGTCTCCGTTTTCGGGAGAACTAAATCTAGTTGAAGTTTACAATAGATTATTCCCCCCACCAAAGGCTGCAAGAACCCCCGAACAGAGGAACGTGGACGAAAGACTGGCAGAACCCCTTGGAGAGGGCCGGGGGCCCCTCCCTCCAAGCCCGCATTCTAAAAACACATTTCTCCTCTCAGCTGGCCAGCAGCAGCCTTCCCCCAGAATAATTCCACTTGAAAAGCCCCCACCCGCAAGGAAACATTAATCTACTTCGCAAACATGCGTTCCAGTCTGTGCTTTATGGATTTTTTTCAACTCCTCCCCGCCAGCTCCCCCCCACCCCCAAACCCTTTTTTTGTACCTTGAGACAAATGTTTTTTTCCCCCGGAGTTGAAAGCTGTCCAAAAACAGGACCACACACGCCGCCGCCTCCGCAGGCCCGCGCCGCGCCCGCCCCCCGCCTCCCCCGGCGCCGCGGCCGCGGCCTCCGGGGCGCGCGCACTCCAGCCGCCGGAGGGGCGGCCTTTCTCGGCCCCCCGCCTCCTTTCCCCCCGGGCGCGGCGGGTGGGGGCGGGGGAGGGCAGGAAGCCGAGGAGGAGCGCCTGGGGCGGAGAAACCTTCCCCCGGCCGCATTTCGGGGCGCGGCGGCGGCGACCGGCGGCGGCGACGGCCCTGGGGTCCCCCGGCCCAGGCGAGTGGTCCGCCCCGCGGAGGGGCCCCGCGCCCCGCGCCCGCCGCGCTCCCCACCACACCTAGCGCCGGCCGCGCCCCGCGCAGATTACAGCGCGGCCTTTGTCGGGCCCGGCTGGCTCCCGGCCAGGCGCCCAAACAATAAACAATTCCCCGGAGCGGGCAGGGGGTTCGCTCGCTCCCGCGCGGCCCGAGGTGCACTCGGGGGCGCACGTCTCCATCAGCCGGGCGCGGGGCGCGGGGCCGGCGGGGCTCTTACCTTCCACCCACAGCTCCTCCACGTTGGTCTCGAGGTTAGCTGCCTTTAATCCCACCGCGAAGGCCCCGAATATGAGGAGGCCCACCACCAAGAACTTGCCGCAGTTCTTTTGAATGTAACAACCCAGTTTAAACAAGAGTCTCTGAAACTTCGCTCTCAGCCACAGCGGAGCTTTCCGGCCGGTCGCCTTCCCCTGCGGACGAAGCAGAAGGGAGGAGTGAGCGCCGGGGAGCGGCCGCCCGCGGGCCCCCCTCCGCCGGCGCGCCCCGGCCTGCGGCTGCCGTGGCGGTGCCCCCGGGACGGCGGCCCCGGCCGGCCCGAGAGAGCGCGGCGGAGCGGGGGGCGCGGGGCCCGCCGTGAATCAGCGTCGAGAGGCAGCGCGGGAGCCGCACCTCGGCGACGGCTGGGGCGCCCCCACGCGCACCCCGCGCGGCATCCCCGAGCGTGGCTCGCGGTCCTGCAAGCAGGGGAAGGGGCAGGCCAAGCAGAGAGCGCGAGCCCTCAGCACCCCGGACCTGGGGAGGGAGGGGCTGCGTCGTCCCAGCGGTGGCGCCCAACTTTTAGGGTCCGGCAAGCCATGGCTCC
Organism: Talpa occidentalis; assembly: GCF_014898055.3. Classification (NCBI taxonomy): domain Eukaryota; kingdom Metazoa; phylum Chordata; class Mammalia; order Eulipotyphla; family Talpidae; genus Talpa; species Talpa occidentalis. The sequence continues at coordinate 75,406,887 of NW_023605083.1, forward strand.
CCGCCCCTCGGCGTACCTCGGGGTTTCCCTGGTGGGGACGCGGGTGTTCGGGGCGAGCGCGCTTTGGGAACAGTGTATTAAAGACGCCCCCCCCCGGCCCCCCCGCCCTGGTAGTAAGTGGGACTCCACGTGGTGGGCACGGCCGCCGGGGCTCACTCGAGACGCACGGCCACGGCGTTGGGGGACGCCGCGGGAGCCGAGCTAGGGCGCGGGGCAGCCATCTGCAACTTACGGCAGTGTGTGTGCTCGGAAGAGGGCGGCCACAGGGGTCTCTCCCTCCTTTCCCTTCCCTTCTGGGCAAACGTAAAATGAAGCCGCGGCCCCTGGGGAAGGGCCCGGGCCGGCGCAGGCGGGGGTCCCGGCGGGGCGCGGGCGGCTCCCGGCGGCGGCGTGTCCCTGGCGGCGGCCGCGGCCCGGGCGGGCCCCCGGCTGGGTGCTCGCCTGCCCCGGATTCCACACATTTCAGCGAGCCTCGTAAACACAATGAACCCGGCCGCTCGGCAGCCCCGCACCGCGGATTTAAGGTGGCAATTTGTTTACAACTTTCCCTCTTCCCCCGGGCTCTGAGGAGAGGTAGCTCAAAATTTGGAACAGAAAAGGCGATGCCCTCTTCCGATGATAACTTTTAAGGGAGCAGAGATTTCATACTCAACAAAAGCAAAGCCGGCTGCCAAAAAAGGAAACCACCTTTATTTTGCGCCCCCCCTTCTCTCCGCCTCTCTCCACTCCGCCTCCCCCTCCAAGATGTTAAGAAATGTGGCAGCATTTCAGGCTTTTGGGCTGCAAACAGGGGCAGCGCGCGGGAGGAGGGGACGCGGGGCCGGGGGCCGGGGCCGGGCGGCGCGGCCGGCCGCCCTCGAGGTGGTCCTCCGGGGAGCGCTCTCCAGGGCTCCGGAAAGGGCGCCCCGGGGAGGGCCCCCGCGCACACGCGCGCGCGCACACTCACCCTCGCACACACTCACGCGCTGCCCCCTGCGGACCTCAGACAGCCCTCTCCTCCCAGGACTGGAGGGAGAGTTTGAATTCGTAAAGCCCCGCTGGTCTCCCTTCCCCGGGAGGCGCGCGCGCGTGGGGGGCCCCAGAGGAAGCGAGGGCAGGGGGAATGGAGGAGAGGAGGCTGAAATGCACCTTGGAAATCTGCTCCAGAGCGAAGGCGGCGTCGCAGTAGCTGGGCCGGTGCAGATAGTCCCGGTCCGGCGCGGCGTGGCGGCGCGGCCCCCCCGCGCGTCTGCGCCTTCCCCCGCCGGCCGGCCGGCCCGGGGCCCCGCCGCCCCCGCCGCGGGCCTGGGGCTCGGCGGCGTTACCAGCCGAGGCCATGTTGCCGCCGCCGCCGACGCCGCCGCCGCGGGCACCGAAGCTCCCCGGCCGGCCCGGCGCGCTGTGGCCGCGGCCGCGGGCTCCCGGCGCGCCCGGGCGCTCGGCTCGCTAGGAGGCTGCTGGCCGCCGGCAGGTCGGGCTGGGGCTCCGGCTGACAGGCCGCCTGCTGCTGCCGCTGCTGCTGCTGCTCACACGGCGGGCGCTGCTGCCGTCGCGGCCGCGGCCGCGGCCGGGGACTCAGACCCTGCGCCTTCCATTGCCACATCGCGCGGGGGGCCCGAGGTCTCCGCGGCAGCTGCTGCCCACATCCAGGTCGCGGGCGTGTGCGGGCCGGCGCGCGCGGCCAGCCGGTCCTCCGGGCGCTCCTCGCGGTCCCCGGCGCGCCCTACCCGCCCCCCGCCCCGCGCCGCGACCCCTTCACTGCAGAGCGCGCCAGCGAACCCCCTCCGCTCCCGCGGGCCTCGCCGGCGCCCCCGGCGCCTCCCGGGCTGCCCGCGCGGCCGCGGAGGGCGAGCGCAGGGCCGCCGCCTTGGGGTCCGAGGGTGCCCGGCGAGTCTCAGCGCTGCCGGGCCGGGGCAGCCGCCGCCGCCGCTGCTCCCGCGGCGGCCGCTGCTGGCGGTGGCGGCTCCTGAAGCTGCTGCTCCGGCTGCTCGGGCTGCTCGGGCTCTGATCGCTGGGCTCGCGGCGGCTGCTCGGTCCGGGACTCTGCTTTCTCGGGCTGCTCGCCGACCCGCTGGACCATTCTGCCCCCGCGCCGCGCGCCTCTCTCGCTCCCGGGACCTGGGGACTCCGCGGTGTGTGTGTGCAGCGGGCAGCGGCCGCAGCAGCTCCTTGATTCAATAGATGAGATGGAAGAAGAAAAAAAAGAACTCTCTCCATTTGGAGAAAGAGGAGGAGGAGGGGAGGGGGTGGAGGGGAGAGAGCGAGCGAAAGAGAAAAAGGCTGGAGCGCCCGCCCCCGGGGCTGTCAGATGGCTTGGGTTTCTGCGACGCGATTGGCTCGCGGAGGGCAGAAATTACTCAGCAAACATGACTATTATTAGCTGCTTAGCAACAGCTCACCAAAGTAGAGAGACCACCCAGGTAGGCAACCCCAGTGTGTGCATCCCCGGCTTCGGGGGGAGCCTCCGAGAGCGCCAACCTTCTCGCATGCAATACTTCCATTAAGGAATGCTCCCTCCCCCCCTGCTTACTCCTTTTCTTTTCAACAGTGTCTTCTTTTTGTAAGACTTTTTGCGCGTAACCCATTCTCTCTCTCTCTCTCTCTCTCTCTCTCTCTCTCTCTCACACACACACACACACACACACACACACACGAACGTTTGCCTCGCGATCGTCTTGAGGGAAATGCAATATTTTTTAAAGCGCTTAAACAATTTCTGAGATTCCTCAAAGAAAATCCTTTCAGAGGAACCTTGGCCTCAAGCTGCAGCAAATACTGGGAGGTCCGGCTTGAATTCCCAGGCCTGCACCAATAATGACAGGGTGGTGGATAGTGCGCCTGTGTGTGCCAGATTTTTTTTTTTCCCCTCCTCTCTTTTATAACTAAAGAGACGACTTAGGCTCTCGCAGGGAACAACGCCTCGCATTAAGATAAACAAAATGGAAAGTTAAAGAGGAAAGTAAGGATGTTGGGAAAAGCCACCCTTTCTTAAAATCCGTGCTCCCCCTTCCTCCCCCCATCAAAAAAAAAAAAAAAAAAAAAAAAAAAACCACCACGGCAGCAGAGTCCTGGCGTGAAGGAGGGTTTTATAAACGTGGAATCCAGACTCCGAAGCAAACTCTCGCAGAGGCACAGGCGTTTTTATTGGAATCTTTAATGTGACATAATAAGTAAAAGAGAAACAACAGAATCCTTTTAACAACCGAAGAAACGGGAACTGTTTTCCTGAGAAAGAGACAGGTTTTCTTAATATTTTGGATTCATTTGGGTTCCCTCTGCCTTTTTTTTTTTTAACTAACCCCAGGTTCTTGTTTACTTAGTCTGTTTAAAACGTTTTTAAACCCCAAATCGCTCCGCATTCTATATTTAATAAAAGCGTGACGTAGGAGAGAATAAACGCTTTGATGTTGATCCATTCGAAACACTGTGGGCTGATTGCGGGAACTTGTCTGGACACTCGGGTCCGTGTCACCAAGACATCCCGGGATTCACGGTCCTTGGAAGAAAACACGCGCCCTTTGAGGTGGATCCTGGGATTCTAGGCAAATGAAATTGTCTACACAACTCCAATTTTTATTTCAAAGTTTGCCTTGGAGGATGGAATTTGGTCATCTTATTTTTGCAAATTATTGGATAGGTTAGAGAGCAGACCCACAAATCCTCGATTCTGCCTCATTTTAGTCTTTTCCACGTTTTTTCCTTTTCAGAACGGGGTTGAACGGCAGCGGGACCTTGGCAACGAGAAACCACCGCAGCCATGAAATGGGGCGGTGTGGCTTTAAGATGCACACGGTGTGTGTTCATTGAAAAAAAAGAAGAAAGGAAAGGAAAGAAAGAAACCCAGATGGAGGGACCAGGAGGAGGGCGCGGGGGGCGGGGCCACGAGACCACGTGACCGGGCCGGGCCGGCGCGCGCTCGGCGACGGGGGCCTCTCCGCGGGTGCGCGCGCAGCCGGGCTCCGAGCCTGCCCCTGCCCGTGCCCGCGCCGCCCAGGTGGAGCAGGTAGGGAGGTCGGTCCGCTCCGCAGGCGCCGGGAGCCTTCCACGTCTCCAGCTCGGGCCCCCGGGAGCCCGGGCGAGGCGCGCGCCCCACCGGCGCGGGCGGACGGACGTGCCGGACGCGCCGTAGTACATTCCTCGAGGCGGCCCGGCCCCCTGACGTCGCCCAATGCCTGCGCGGGCGCTGCGCCGCCGGCCAATGCCGAGCGCCCGGGCCCGGCCCATTCAGCCGCCGCGCGTCCGCAGCCCGGGCTCTACCGGGACGGCGGCGGGGCGCGTCGGCCACCCGAGCGGCCCACGCGGCACCCGCGGGGGGCCTGCCGGGCAGCCCCCCGCCCCCCTCCTTCCTCGGCGGTGGCTTCCGCCTCCCGACTTCTTCCCTGCGCCCCTTTCCTTTCCTCTTCGCCCCTTCCTTTCCCTTCCCCGGTTCCCTTCTCCCCACTGGGTCTCGCCGCCTTCCCTCTAGCCTTTTCTGCTAGATTTAACTGGGAGGCCCTACCCCCCCTGAACCCCAAAACGGCAAAACGCGCGCGGTACCCCGGGAGGGCTGAAGATCCTGTAGAATAGAGACAAAGGGAGCCGGAATGTCCGGGGGTGTTCGCGAGGTCGGGAGGAGGACCCCGCCAGCGCGGAAATTCAAAAACACTGAACCTCGAAGGAGCACGTGATTTTGTGCACCGCTCTGGGAAGAGCTGCTAGCGTCCTAAGGGGAAGACTAATATTGCAATTAAAATGACACCACATTAATAAACACTGTTGCAGTACGATTGGGCTGGACACAGCAAGTTCAATCCGTGAGCAAAATGCTGATCTTTTATTGTATTTCATAAATAGCATAAAGCAGGAGAGGTGATTTGTTATTCTAGCTTTTCTTACTGAATGGTTCTGCAGACATTACAAGTCAAAACGTTTCGTGCTTGCCGCTGGAAGTTTTTCAAGGCTTGTGGGTGGTGCCCCTAATTTTATGTCAGTCTTTTTATATTTGAGGCTTGCTGTATGACAAAGTTGCTGTCAAGGACAGGTTGCTATATTTATCTTTTCAAATTTCTTTACAGTGTTTTAGGCAAAATATTAGTTTTTCCTCCCAGTCTTTTATTATAGCAATTTCGGTATAGCTATTTGGATTATGGATTTCTAAAGTGAAATTATAGGCTGTGTACACATAATGGCTCCCTATTCCTCTCCACACGCAGCTGCATGCCCTCTCGCTGGGGACTGCTGGTACATGCGCACCATTTCACTGGCAATGCTTCTTCCATTCGGGCTCTTTTCCCTCAGTTTGATTTAATTCCTAAACGTTTTGAACATTGATCTCCGGGGTTTTCAGCGCTCTGAGCCCCCTCACCCGCTGTTTGATAGGTTAACTTTTCAGCATCTCAGACAATGGTCCTGGCCTGTAAATTCTACCCAAAGGTTCCAGGACGCAATCCCCAGCTTTGGCTCTAACAAGCGCTATCTTAATCTCCCCACCCCCACCCGCCGCTTCCCCTGTGGTCTGCTTTTTTCATACACAGAGATGAATTACTTTGAGGATCTAATTGGTCTTGTTTCTGTAACGTTTTAAGAAAGGGAAGAGGAGCCAGTGTAAAAGCCTGCTCGACTTGGGTGGTCAGGACTGAGGCTGCCCCCAATTTGCCTCATTGCTGATGCATGCGAGTGCGACATTCCCAGCGATAATGTTGTTCCTAATCAATCTGCCCTTATTTACATTTGTAAGCATTGTCGACTTTAATATGCATGCCCTGTGCAGTGGAACACTGAGCCACACCGGGTTTGTTAACTTCAGCTAACCACAAGGATTCCAGAGACCTGTGAAGGAGCTGACTGGGGGAAGCCAGGCCTGTGGAGATGTCCCTCTGGGAAGACAGTCTCCTTCAAAGACCTTTAGACAGTGTGAGTCCCCTCCAGAGAATTACCAAATAAGCCAGAGCTTGGGGCCTGTTCAACCAGCAGGAGTTGCTGGCTGTCTTTGGAGCAACTGTTGAGTATTCCTTCCATTTTCCCTTTCCAAGTAAAGTTCATCCCAATGCCTTAACTGTCATTTTCATCTCCCCTTTATGATCCAGGACTTCACTGGAGTCTGCAGCTTTCACAACAGATTCCGCAAACTCTTAAAATGTGATTCCCTTATATCTTCTCCCTTCTCTGCTCCAGTACTTCAAATCCCATGACTGTACCACACACATCTCAAAAATGACATCTGATTATCCAAATGATGAAACTGAAATAAAACATCTGCCCTTTGTTTTTGGACATTCCAACGATAAGCAATTGTGGGAGCTGGACTTGGTGGAGTAATGAGAAACCACAGTGAGATTTACTTTTCACTGGTTCCTTAGATCCAACCAAATGGCTCTTTGAACTCTAATGTAATTTAGTTAATTTTTGCAGAGTATAAATGAAGAAAGGGGTAAATGATTCTAGTAATTTGACCCTTGGGCCATGTTATAATTTTGTCTACTGAGTTTCGTACTCTTCCACAAATGCAAAAAAAAAAAACCAAAAAACAAAAAAAAAACCCTGCAAATAAGACATTAAGTCCTGGGTATTCCTGTTGAGGGGGTAGGATGGGGAAAGAAATTGGGGATTTGATGTCATAATGTATTTATAGATGGGAGCCCAGGCTACAGCATGAGTGACTGGCCAGAGCCTCAGCAGTTTCAAGCAGGTACCTCAGAGAAGATTTGAGTCTTGACTCAATTCAAGCCAGTATGCCACCACAGTTTCTTGGCTCCCTAAGAATGCCTTATTATTTTCTCATTGGCAGCTTTTGTATTTACCTAAAAAATGATGGTAGAAAATGAGCCTAAAAGGTTTTAGAGGAAGGGAAAAAAAGATTTAGCAGCCACAGAATGTAAAACCCCTAAGCATGACACACACACACCCTCTACCTTGCTTCCTCCCCTACTGCTTCCTCCCCAGGACTACTGGAAAGGGAACAGCTCTAGCCAACTTGTCAAAATAATGCTGCTAATTACCCCTGATCTCCTTTAATGGGAAGCTGCTCCCAATTCCACAAAGGAGTAAATGAGGGGTCTACAGCACAAACCAGAGTACTGGCATTTTTTGAGCTTATAGTGAGCTGGGGATGGTGGCAGAGGGGTGATGTCTTAAGAAGATCCAAGAAATTTCCACATTTTTTGCTCCAGATTAAAATACTAACTTAAAAAAGGAAATTAGACTTTATGCAGTCCAAAGCTCTCTTGCTGGGAGGTCACCAATTGCAATGAAAATGATCAGAGCCTATAATGAACTTGAAGGAAATCCTAGCATTGATCCTTATATTGATTTCCCCTCTTCTCTAAATGTGTTTTTAGTCACATTACTCTAATGGATAGAGGTGTTATGGAAAGATCCAGACATAGCACACTTTTTTCTCCATCTTTGGCCTGCTTCATCTCTGTCCATCTAATATATCTATATCAAGCTTTGCATTTGGCAGAAGGCACTCCATTGATTTCAGTGATCTCTGCCATTGGGTCTTGCATGAAAAAGCAGCTGAGCAACATGATCCCTTTGACCCACTGCTGGAGCAACAAATTTATTAGAGATATAGGCATGAGAAATGAAAGGGAAGTAAAACAATTCCTGCTTATTGTGTGTCTTTCTTTCATACTGCTAATCCGGTTTATACATCACGCCTACATGTCTCAATAGGCTTTATACACTGTGGCAGAGGCGGGAGAAAATAAAAGGTGTGTGTGTGTGTGAGAGAGAGAGAGAGAGAGAGAGAGAGAGAGAGAGAGAAGCAGAGAGATTATGAGAAAATAGGGAAGATATTTTAATCCATATTGATTTGTCTCTTCAGCTTTTCAGTCTGTAGAAAGTTGAAAACAATTTGTGAAAAAAGCCTTTTTCCCCACAAAACAATACTGAATGGTACTAACTCTTATTCAAATAATTCGTTAAATTATGACTAGATTATAGTCAGAAATCAGGTACACTTCAAGTGATTTTGAAATAATACTAATACCCCAAATTGGGAATGGGGCTATTGGTGTCCACCTTGATTCAACAGTTTAATTTAAAGAAGATCTTGACCTCAAAGGCCTTTTGCAGTCTTGTGGAGGAAGCTGGTGACAACTGGAACACACACAAACTCACCATTGAAGGCCCCTTGTTTTACAACATGGGCACACAATGCACCTGAGGCAACAATTTATCCTGAGGTACCACCCACAAATAATAAGTTATAGTAACAAAGGGTGACACCAAACAGCATTGTCTTTCTTTGTGGAGGCAATTAACTGCATGTTGAACTACACCCCCCCTTCCAAAATAAATCGAACACACACAAAAATGGGAAATAGAACTATTGTAGTAAAGACCTCAGTCATCAATTATTAAATATTTAGAGGCACCCAGGTGGGTCTTTATTATTTATGTCTAGTTTTTCATATCTCCCCTCCCCAGGAAGAAAAGAAGGATATCAGGGGAAAGATGGTCTTCTCTCCCAGGTGTGGGAAAGTAAAGGTCTCTGGGTCTCTAGCACAGACCAGAATCCAAATGATTCTTACGACACAAAAGTTGAAAGCCAAAAACTTTGGACTTATGGCTCATCCGCCCAGTAGGAGTCATTTTAAATCTGAACTTAAATAGCTGACATAGCACATATCACCCCAGAAGTACAGTCTCTGAACGTCCTGTGGCCCCACCGTTGGCACCGGGTCTAAAAGGATTTGGATCCGTCTGCCCACTTCTGGGCTCCCCTGAGGTCGCACTCACCCTTCTCAGCCCTGGGCTGGCCGCCCACCTCTTTAATGGGTAGCAGGCACCAGAACGCCCGATTCCGTAGGCGCCAAGAGTCAACATACACCCGGCCCCTGCCTGAACTCAAAAAAGCTCCTCTGACCCTTTCCCACCACTGGCGGCGGGGAAGGGATGTCTGAGTGGCAAGCTTGGGTAAGGTGCGTCTCTCCTAGCCGTGGGGGGGTCCCACTCAACAGGGCTTGCGTGCCCCGGGCGGAGAGCGAGGGCCGTGGGTGCCAGGGCGAGCGCCCAGCCCCTCCAGCAGGTCTCGGCCGGCTCCACCCGCACCGGCGCCGCGGCTCGGAGCGCGCGCTCGCGGCCCGCACCTCCCCCCGGCGCTGTCACTCGGGCCGCGCCAGCCCTGCCATCCACCGGCGAGTCTCGCCACCGCCAGGATGATGAGCGGAAGCCAAGGTGGCGACCCTTTCAAGCGTGAAAATGGGATCCCCGGCGACCCCCTCCGTGAGAACGCCCCCCGGAGCCGTTCCCCGGCCCGGCCCGCGGCCACCAGCCCCCTCCCCGCCCCGCCGGGCAGACCTCCGGGGGCGGGGGGCCCCGAGCGGGCGAGCGAGCTGGAGACTCGGGGTCGACACTCGCGCCCCGGTGGCGCAGCCCACCCCGCCCCGCCAGCCTCGGCGCGCCGCCCGCCCCTCCCGCCCGGCGCTCTCGGCCCCTGGCCGGCCGCGCGGGGCGCCCCGGCCCCGCACCCCTGCGTACCCCGGGGCAAGCGGCGCACGGGCGAGGTGGCGACGCCGGCTGCACTCACCATCGCCGGCCGTCCAGCCCGGCCCGGAGCGCGGTGCGGATGGCGCGGACGCTGGGCTGGGGGTTCACATCAATTCCTTTTTTCCCCTGGCCCCCCTTTTCTCGTCCGCCGCTCCTCGGTCTTCTCCCCGGCTTGCCTCGCTTCCCCGAGCCCGGCCGCGGCGGGTCTCTTTGTCTTCCTTGTCGTCGTCTTTTTCTTTTTCTTCGTCTTCGTCTTCTCCTCCTCCTCCGTGGTCTTTACAAAAGGAACGGAAAGTGTAAAAAGCCCGGCGCGCTGGGCCGCCCGAGGCTGGCGGGGAGTGCAGCGCGGACTCACAATTACAAGGCTGTTTCTATTAAGCAGTTCCATGGCCCTCGGCGTGGGTGGTCTGCCGCGCCATAGGCAGGACCTGTCAGGGTCACGTGACGGATCCGAAAACTTTACCCCTTTACAATAAACTCCAGGAAAGCAAAGTCAACTCGAGGAACGTGCTATCAGCACAGCCCTCCTGGGTAAACAGGCGTTCCCCTCCCCGCCTGCCTGGGAGGCGCCCGGCCCCGCGAGCTCCAGCGAACCCTGGCCACCCCCGCCCCGCCCCCCTGTCTGCGGGGGGCCGCCGGGTGGGGGGTCTCCGCGCGCCACCTCGCCTGCCCCCACCTTGGGCTCCACACCCCACACACATTATTGGCTAACATTTAGCTACTTGCCCCAGCCCTGAGCGGGAAGGGAAGAGGGTGGATGTTGGGGGTGCAGGGAACCTCTTTGAGCATCTCCGCTCTCCGGGAAAGTGCGGGGTGCCCCGGGCGCTACAGAAGAACAGCACCTTTCATGCCCCTGCTGCTTAAGAGTCCTTTCCTGCTCGCGTTACCGCGGAAGCGCCGAGAAGCTCCGAGCATGCCGCTTGACAGGCCCGCAGGCTGCCGGGGAGGCATGGAGCCAGGGCAGCCAGGCTGATAAGCGCCTCCCGGGGTTAGTGTTCGAGGCAAGAAGTATGTGAGTTCGTGTAGCTTCCGTCGGAGATCCCCAGGAAGCCGCTACTTGCAGAGACCAAGGTGGATTCCCGTGGTAACCAAGATTGGTAGCTGGCTGAGGAATCGCTAATTGATATTTGCTCCCCCCCTTCCAATTACTGTGGTTTTTGGGGTATGCCACCCAAATGTTCCCACCCACGCTGCCTTCCCCAAAGAGGCAAGCTGGGGTGATTGGGTTAGGAGGAAGTGCTGTGGGGCCAGAGGACTCTGAGCCTCCTTTCCTAAGTGGAAAGTCCTATTCCGGCGCCACCCTGCTTCAATGTTTAATATTATATCTGCTCAGATCCCAAGGGTAGGCTGTTTCACAGACAGCCAAAAGGTGCTGTTTTAAATGGATCACACTTACGGAATAAAAATGAATTCCGGTGGCAAGGGGGAAGGCAGTTTACTGAAATCATCAAGAGTTAAACTAGTTGGTCTTCAAGTAAAACCAATCTTTCTCACCTTAGTCTAGGCTGACAGTGCGGTGTGTGTGTGTACATGTGTGTTATTTAAAAACAACAACCACCTAGGAGTCACAATTTATCTATCTTCCCTAAAGGTGATATGCTATTCTTTAATAGAAAGGGTCACTTGAGTTTCCAGATTGTTTAATTATTAAATAAACATGTTTAATTATTTTATGTATTAAATAATTAAACATTGGAATGCTGGGCAGCCCTGTGAATTAGGCTGATTCAGGAAGTCATTTCCTATCAATTGACTTTAGTAAAAAAAAATGTTCTCAAGTGGATATTAGCTAAAAATAGATCTTAGGAGTCATAGTAATAAGAAAAACATCCACCAATATTTCTGTCAGTAACACTGTATTTTGGTATCATTTCAAAGGACCCTATTCACAACCTTTGATACATGTGAGTGGAGTGAGGAAGAGGATGGTAAAAATGTATCTCCAAATACATAATCTAGGATATGAAAGAAAAAGGGAAAGAGAAAACAGATCAACAGCTTAGCAAAGGGCATTTAAATGACCCACAATATAAAGGTATTATGTATGCTAATTTTGTGGGGCAATTTCAATAGAAGCTGTAAAGTGTGCTGCTTCTGGTGGAAATGAAGACCCTTATGCAAGCACACTTGGCTTTATGCTGTTGGGTGTGGACAAGGCTGTTAATCAGGGGTGGATATAGATTTTGTGGGACCTGAGGCTTAGGCAGTTTGAAGGGGAAGGACTCTAGGAACTCAAAATTACAAACCCAAAATCAAGTGCAGAACCTTGGAGAGGGCTGTGGAGTGAGTAATGGTAGAGCCTTGTGGGCTTTGAGTCAAATCTCCCCCATTGTGGTATGAGCAAGGCAAATACACTACAATCTGAAATTATGAGACGGAATGAACAATTGAATTACACAGCAAGATGCACTAAAATAGTAAGAGCTGCCCAGGTTTTGTTAAGACCGAATGTGTTAAAATGTTACATCATATTTTAGTCAAAGGCTTTACAACTGGGTGCAAAGATTATCTTGGTTTGAGTATAAATAATAGGGAGTTGGGCAGTGGTGGTTCAGCGAGACAGGGAGAGAAAAGCTTGTTGGATCCTAAAAGGTCAGGTAGGGGTATAACCCACTGGTAATGCTCTCTCCCAAAAGTAACCTGTCCTTCTCTTCCTCTGAAACCAGTCTTTGAAAATGATCTCAACACTGCCTCTCAGATGCTGAAGGTGATCAATGAAATCATAGTCCCAGATAGGTGTTCCCTAGGACTCAGCCCTTATCTTATTAACTGCTGCCATTTCTCTGAGACTCCCCACCAGGGTGGCCTCTTCCTCAGGGAACAGATGCCTCTACTCCTCCAAAGTTGCTTGTGTCTCTTCCCACAAACCACTTCCAGCACTGCCGGGTATGATCACCACTTGGCAGCACGGTGACAATGACTGACAAGGCTTCCCCGTGACAGCTTAGCTGCAGCTGGCCCTGTCTGGTAAGCCAATTGGCATGAAGGTGTGAATGGCTGAGGAGGCTACCAGACAATACGTTTGCCAGTTAACTTGGACTTTTAGCACCATCCCCAAAAGAGTGATTCCAAAATTGGAGATTTTAGGGCATCAAGACAGGAGCAGATGGAGACTTTTGGTGCACTGGAAGAGGGGGACAAGAGAGGGACCTTTGAAACAGGTCTGAAAACTGACCATAATCAAATCCATTGATGGGCAAGGTCATCACTGATTCTGTTTGTATTTCTGAATATCTGTTGCTAGGCGGGATACAGTTGTTACCCTTGTTACACACACAGGTACACTCACACACACACACACACACCCAGTTCTTTTACACTCCCTTTTTCCCTAACCATGTGTACTCATCCTTATCCCCCATAGCTACCTCCATCAACAAATAGGTGAGGCTTTAGATCAAACATTTGCTCACAGTTAAGAAGCTTTCCAGGTCATGCTGGGGGATGACCACTCTTGCGCATGGTCAGTGACTGCATCACACTGGATAAACCTTAGGTGTGACCATTCTTTGATATGGGATCAGACAGACCAAACTTTCATAAAAGGCATTTGAGTCAATGTAGGGTTTCCAGTCCTGAAATGACTACCCAGTCCCTGCCTCCTTCCTAGCAAGAAGATACACACAAGCTGAACTAACTTGCTGAATTAGGGCTTTGTGGATGGAGAGTTAAGAAATATTTAAAGGTGGCTGGTTATTACAACATGGAATTTGGGGACAGAGAGAATTATTTGGCATGATGCACTGAAAGAGTAAAAGGAAAATTGTTTAAACAATAAGTAAAACAGGGTTGTGGAAAAGAAAAACCTGGACACGCAGCTTGGAAACAAAAGGAATGGAGTGGGAATTGGAATGTCATAAACCAAAGTTTCTACGGATCCCATTAACTGAGTAAAAGGCACAGGGAAGCATCATAGGTACAGAGATAGGATGACAATCTTGGGACAAGAAGAAATAAGGGAGAGAGAGGTACCCATAGGGCACCCCATCTTAAAAAATACCATACTCAAGCTGTTCACTCTTCCAACTGATGCCCACTATGGACTCCTTCTGATGAGACTTCCTGATGTAGAAGGCTGGCAGGGGAAGACTTGTAAATGAAGACTGTGGTAAGAAATGAAACAACAAGGAGAATTTTAAATTGTGGGAGCAAGTGTGCCCTGTCTGGCCGGTGGTGGCTGTGAGGATGAGGGTGACAGGTCAGGTCCATGAAAAATAGATAACTGCTATCAAAACCAGGTCAGAAAAATGATCATGCAGTTCTAATTGTACCTAACAAGACTAAGTAAGGATATTAAATATAGTAAATGCAAAAAAACAGCCTCCATCTAACAAAAAATGCTGTCTTATACCTTTGGCATTGTCTGCTACTCACAATTCATTGGTCTTGACTGATAGGAATGAGCACAGGACTGAACTTCATTTACTTAAGATAAATGAGAATCTGCTAAATCTGAGGAGCAAGCCAGACTTCATTCTCCCCATGTATGAAAGAGTTTGGAAAGCAAAGGCTCTACATGGGTGAGATTTTAGGGGGGAGATTTAATCTCTGTGGGGAAAGCCACAGTCTCCCAAACCTGTCCTTGTGCTGTGCTGTGCTGTGGCCGGGCCATGTTGGTGGCTCAGAAGAGCCTCTGTATGTCTGTGAAGCAGTTACCTCTGAACAACAAGGGCCTAGGATGGATGTGTTTCTTGGCAGCCTCTTGGGGTACGCTGGGGCCAGTGGCACCTTCTCTGATTCTCTGAGCCGGTGTTGATGGGGGCCTGTTTCTGTGTAGGAAGTTGGGGGTCTTGAGTCAACCTAATGATCCCCATTTTCCATTCCCCTCTCCCTGTATTAGTTTGCTAGGGCTGCCATAACAAGCTGCCGCAGATTGGTACTAAAATAACAATGGATTCATTTTCTTTCAGTCTTGCAAGCTAAAAGTCAAAGATCAAGGTGTTTTCAAGGTTGATGTGTGGCCTTTCTCTTTGGCTTGAAGATAGCTGTTTCCCCTTGTGTCTTCTTATGGTCAACCCTCTGTGCATCTGGATCCAGTTTTTTTGTCTTGTAAGGACTCCAGTATATTGAATTGGGGTGTACATATGAACTTATTTTAACCTTATCGCCTATTTAAAGACCTTGTCTCCAACTACAGTCATATTCTTAAGTACCCGGGCTTAGAACTTCAACATATGAATCTGGGTGAGGGGAGATATACAATGTAATCCATAATAAAGCCAAATATTGAAAGGTATTGGCTTGGATCTGAAGGACAATTTCCTCTCTCTGAATGTTCAGAGGGTGGAGTGAAGGCTGGTTGGAGCCAGTCCTTTTAGGCTCCTAGTGCTGAGGGGAGCTGACCCACTACAGCCCAGGAACCTGTCCACATCTCCCCAAAACTGACACTGATGACACATTTCAAGGAATGCTGGTGGTCTCAGAAAATTGCTTTAGGCACCCAGCAAAACTTTTTCTTCCCCACAAATAATGAGTGCTACTAGGCTAATTATAAATCTGTCTTTATTTATTGCAACCCCCTTCAGGGGTTGGTTTCCAAGCTGGCTGCTTGTCAGAGTCACCTGGGGGTTTTAAAAACAAAAACAAAGAAATAAAAATAGATTCTTTGCTCCCATCCCAGAATAATAGCATCAGTATCACAGACCTGGGGAATTGACATTTTATAAAAGTACCTTCCTAAAGCAAGTACAGTAAGTCCTCACTTAACAACATGTAGGATCTTGGAAACTGTGACATTAAGAGAAATAGCATGTACAGAAACCAGCTCCTCAATAATAATGTCTTTTCATTCAATGGCCATAGAAATTTTTTTCTTTTTCATCAACATTATAATGAAATGATAATATTTGTTGACCTGCTATACAGTAAAATGTTAATGGTAGAATGTAAGTGTGGGTAAAATGGGTATCTAACTTTGCTGTATGTTTGAAATTTTTCATCATAAAATGCTAATGAGAAAAGGAAAAGATACCCAGGTGACTCTGGTGTTCAATAGATTTGAAGAACTAAGGGACACACAGTTGATTTACAAATTTCTTCTTGATGTTCGCTACAATATTACTTGTCACATTATTGCTGTTCATTGATCAAATAAATGATTCGTGAGTTTCTACTGTATGTGTAGTCCTCTGTTAGGTGTTGGAAATTGGGGGGTGGAAAAGCCATCTTCCTGAAAAACACCATGGGATATCACTTCACAACCATCAAATTGGCAACATTTCAAAGTTGTATGATTGAAACAATGGCAACTTTGGTGCACTGCTGACTGGAGTATAAGTTGGGCTATACTCCAGTTTGGGGAAATCATTTGACATCATCTAGAAAAATTGAAACCCACTCCTAGATATCTCTCTAAAAGAAATCCAAGGCCCAGGAGGTGCATTCAAAAAGTGTTCACAGCAGCATTGTTGGAAATGGCATAAAACTGGACAAGATGTTCATGAAAGTACAGAAGCTAAACTGTGGAGAATTCACACAGTGAAATTCTACCAAGAAGTGAAAATAAACAAGCCATACTTATATTCCCTCTTATACAGAATCTTGAGTGAAAGACCTCAGTGAAAAACAAGTCTCCTAAGAATGCATATGTAACTTCCATGTATGTAAAGATCAAAACCAGGTAGTAATGAAGAAAAGCAAGAGCATGAATAACCCATTCAGTGAAGTTGTTACCTCTAAGGGTGCGGGGAGGGGAGGGGTTGGGGCTTGAAAATTCATTTTGTTATTGTTCTCTAAAATGTACATACACTATTGAATATATGATTGCTTTGATAATAAAGGCAGTGTTTTAAATACACCATCATAGTCCTAGAAAAATTCAGGGACTAGTGGGGCCTGGAGCAAACAAATACCTGTCAAGTTATGTGAAAGGTGCAGGGCCATGGAACATTGGCAGGGTGTGCCTCAGCCCCTCTGGAAAGGCTGGGAGCTGGGGGTGTGGGCAGGGATGTAGAGGGAGCTGCTGACCAGATTGAAGGGAAAGAGGAAAGGCATTCCTGGATAAGGTGGGGGGAGAGCCAGAGGCACCCAAAAGCAAATCTGGGGTTTGTTGGACCCAAAACCCCATTTCCATATTCCAGCCTTAGTTACTATGTTTTTACTGTTTCAGTGCAACGTGCTAGGTACAGACTAGAAACCCACATAATGCTTCCAAGGGAGTGAGGCTGTATAAACTGAAATTCAGGAAATATTTCAGTGTGATTTTATGGGTCCAAATCTGGGTTTAAAAAATCCTGCCCCTTCCATAGAGTCGCCTTATAGTGACATTTCAGTGGTTCTTTGTGTGTAAGGTAATATTATTTATTTACCATACACACTATTAGGAGTTTTCAATAGGAATAATAGTAAAGTTTATTAAATAGTACCTTAACTTTATTTCCTGATGAATTTGCATATTGATAGGATGTTTATTATGAAGTCACTTAGTTATGGGCAAAGTGACAGACAGACTGCTTATTCAGTACAAACAAGCATTGACCTGGAGAAATGAAGGAGAAGGCAGTTTACAAATTGTAGCTCATTATTTCTTTATACAGGTAGACACTCTGTTTAACCTTCATGATTTGAAACAGGCTAGGAAGAAAAAGAAATAGCGCATGATATCATTTTTATGTAGACCCTAAGAAATAAAAAAATTGAATTAGAAACAGTAGAAAAGTAGGCAAAGAATGGTAAAAGGTATATATGCACTTTCAGTTATATTAGGTCTAATCACCTAATGTATAACATGGTTACTCTACAGGCATACCTAATTTTCTTGTGATTCTCCTGATTGCCCTTTAAAAATAGTGAATTTTTTACAATTTGAAGGCTTGTGGCAACCCTACATCCTGCAACTCTTATCAGCACCATTTTTCTAAAATCATGTGCTCACTCCTAATCCCTGTGTCACATTTAATTAAGCTATATACATTGTTTTTTTAGACATAATGTTATTGTACACTTTCTCAATTACGTGTAGTGTAAACATACCTTTTATATGCACTGGGAAACAAAAAAGCCATGTGACTTGCTTTATTGCAGTGATATGGAACTGAACCCACATCTCCAAGGTGAGCTGGTAGTGAAGTGGTGGATGTATTAATTAACTCAGTGAGGGAAACTTTCATAGTATATACTTAAATCAAATTATCACGCTGTATATTTTAAATATCTTATAATTTGTCAAGTATACATCAATAATTTTGAAAACTGTAATTTGCAAGTATACATCAATAATTTTGAAAACTACGATTTATGCCTGCTGTAATTATAATCAAATAATCTAACAAATTCTTTGTTAGACAAATTTCTCCTTTGTATGTGCTTTGACAAATATCATATTGGAATGTTGTCATAATTTCTAGTTATCCATGTGAATTTGGTTTTTTAGGGCATTCAGAATAAAGTTCCACTTGTATGGAAAGCCAAATGTATGTGGCTTAAAATAACAGAAATGGATTTTCTCAAAGTTTGGAAGCTAGAAATCTGAAATCAAGATATTGGCAGGGTTGGTTCCTTCTGAGAACTCGGAGTGAGAATCTGTTCCAGGCCATTCTCCTAGCTTCTGGTGATGGTGGCAATCCTTTGCATGCCTTGACTTGTAAATACACTCTGATTGTGTCTCCATCTTCACATGGCATTCTCACTGGGTATCTCTTTTCTTCTTAGAAGGACACAGATCATCTGGGATTAGGGCCCACCCTGCTTCAGTATGACCTCAGTTTAACTAATTACATTTGCAATGACCTTATTTCCAAATAAGGTTGCATTCTGAGAGGACTGGGAGTTAGAACTGGAACATGTCTTTCTGAGGGGCTCAGTTCAACTACAGCAACATAGAACTTCTTCAAAGCAAGCATTTCAAAACAACAGTAAAGCTTTGATTTGCACAGTATACATGCATGATTAGGGCAGTCACCCTGAGCTAATTCAGCCATCATTAAACTAGTACACAAATTGCAAAAAGGAAAAATACATATGAAGATGAAATTTGGGATTCCCTGAATCTGTTTTGTGCTTTCTTCCCTCAACACCAACCACATATGCTTTGAACCCCTGAAATGTGACCTCCCACAGCTGATTCATGGAGATTTATGGCACAACCACTGACTATGGCCACTGATGGTTAGGTACCCCCTGACTACACAGCCCTGTCACAATGCAGCAGTAAGAGTAGCCTAGACACGACGGTGGTCTGACCCCAACCCACTCACTCCAGGAGACTGTCCTGGAGCTCCGGGCTCCTGGCCCAGATTGTTACCTTGAGACAGTCCTATGTGTCATGCTCATGAACTGCAGCAACCAGTGGCAAAGCTTTGTTTGAAGTACTGTTCCTCCCCAGCTTTCTTTTTTTTTTTTATTTATTTATTTATACAAGCACTGGGTACAGTGAGAAGCACAGGAGGTTGAGAGAATTCCCCAGAGCCAGAGGGGAGAGCAGAACAGGCAGACTGACGAAGTACGCTGCTGAGGGGAGCAGCGGGCAGCAGTAGAGGTCTGCTTGCCATGTGGGACCCTCACCCGGTGGTCGGGGATGGAACCTGCTCCAGCGCTGCAGAGGCTGCGGGCAGCTTTGCAACCCAGCGATCAACAGCTGTGCCACCGCCTCCCCAGCTTTCTTTGCTAGTTCTTGCTTTTAGACCTATTCCTGAAAGATCTGGGCTCCCTGGGGGGACCACTACTGCTCTCTGTTCCTTTTTTACTCATGTAGGTTGGACAGTGAGCCCATTGGCACCCAAATCTCTTTCCCAGTTACCTACCCTGAGCTTCAGACTGTGTATCCAACTGCCTCCTGAACTTGGATTTTTCTCAAGTGCCTACAATTGAAGATGCTCCTGCCCACCTCCTCCAGCTAAACTTATATTCCTTTCCTGATCCCTCAAACTAGTTCTTTTGATGCAATTAATGGCTCTTCCATTCAGTAGTTGGCCAGCCAGAAATTAAGCAGCTCCTTAAAAAGGAGATGGCTCCTTTTCCAATGTTCAAAGCAGGTTCCACGACCATATTCCTTGGTGTAGTTCCCTGCTTCCCATCTCACTCATTCCAATCCATCCCACATGTGATGACAGAGTCCCAATCCTATAGTGCAGCTTTTTTTGCAATCAATTCCTGGTCCAGAAATCTTCAACACTTGCCCAGCACTTATTTTTTGAACAAAAAACTGAGCACCCAGCCTGACCGCCAGCACCTCAGCCTTCTCTGCTTCAGCTTCTTTTTATTCACTTGAAGCACCAAATGGAGGTTCTCTCTGTTCCCCTCAGGAGACCTCACTTTCTCATCTTTGCTTCCGTAATTTCCTTCATGTGGAACATGCTATTTCCCTGCCTTTAACCTTTGCCACTCAGTTTACTTGTCGCTTGTCCCAAGACTTTCCTGAGTTCTCCACTTGAAATCAAGTATTTCAGTCAGTTACCTCCCATGATACTTAGCTTATCTAACTCATTTCTTCTACAGACTGGAACGGGGTTGTTATTTCTGATGTCCAGTATCCACTCAACTTTATCCCACCCCCTGCATAAAACACAGGCTTGATCAACCAATTAAAGCCTTTCATTCCTAGTCACTCACAGTGAATGATTTAGAAAAGGACATGCGAGCTAATTAGAGCTAAAGTGAGACTTTAGATAAAGTGAGACTTTCTCTGGGATCATTGGGAAAGAGATAATCTTTCTTTCCCGCTGAGATTCCCTAACTATAAAAATTATTAAAACTGGAGCTGCTAGAAGTCTGGAGTCTGATGGTAAACTAAAGCCAATATTGTAGAACAGAGAAATGGAGAGAAATCCTATCTGGATTACAGTTTCAGTCCCTGAATAAGGTGTTAGCTTTTTATTTATATGGCCCTGCACATTCCCATTTCTATTTAAATCCAGTCTGAAGTGGGCTTTCAGATATTTGTACCTAAAATCTCTTGAATAACATGTTAATCTTCTGTTAGCCTATAAATTCCTTGAAGATAGTGGTCTTCTTAACTCAATTATAAAATATTAAGTAGGGTGCTCAATAAGTACTTTTGATTGAATTAGTCAGCTATTGACATCTCTTCCTGTTTTTCTCCATCCTGTTTTACCTGTGTTTAGTCAACGTAGAATATAGCAGACTCCAGTATTTCTGCCTGGGTATCTCACCAAAGATTATACATTAAAAACAACAACAACAAAATTTTAGGGCTTCCTGAGGCTTCCTCAATTTCCTCAGTGTCAAGTACAAAGGAAGAGGTATAGGCAATGTTAATAGCCTCTTGTTAGAGTGTGAAGCATTGAAAGTGTATATAAATTCTATTTTCTGATTTCTCTATGGCTGAAAAATGTCACCTCATAGGAAACTTCCTATATAATCATACTGTCATATGATAACTGTCTGCAACAGTTTTATAAACATTTTTTAAGCACCTGTAATTCATCACCGTAATCCCTTGTGCTCTTCCTCCCCTGTTTTGACCTCTCTCCTTCCTTCTCCCCTGCTGTACGCCTCAGATAGATATGTGGTCAGCCTGTAATCAGTTTCTCTTTATTCCACATATAAGTAAAACCATCTGATATTTATCTTTTTTCCTTCTGACTTATTTCACTTAGCATAATCCCTTCCAGTTCCATCCATGTTGCCATAAATGGCATGAGTTTATCTTTTTTGGTTGCTGACTATTATTCCATTGTGTATAATATAGTAGTCCACATCTTCCTGATCCATTCATCTGTTTTGGGGCATTTGGGTTTTTTCCATATCTTGGCTATTGTAAAAGGGCTGCAATAAACAAAGGTGTGCAGGTTTCCTTTTGAATCAGTGCTTTTGTGTTTTTTAAGTAGATTCCTGGGAGTGGAATTGCTGGATCATATGGTAGATCCATTTTTAGTAATTTGAGGAACCTCCACACAGTTTTAGAGCAATAGGTAGTGGCTGGGCCAGTTTACATTCCCACCAGTGGTGTAAGAGCATTCCTTTTTCACCACGTCCTCGCCCGCATTTGTTGTTTCTAGTTTTTTTATTATGGGCCATTCTTACAGGTGTGAGGTGGTATCTCATTGTGGCTTTTTTTATTTTTTTAAGACTTATTTATTTTTATACAAGAACCAGGGTACAGGCTAGATGCATGGGAGGGTGAGAGGATTCACCCGAGACAGAGCGGGAAACAGAACAGGCAGATGGACCGAAGTGCACTGCTGAGGGGAGCAGCAGGAGAGACAGGACAGGTCTGCTTTGCCATGTGGGACCCTGGCCAGCTGGCGGGGATTGAACCCATGCTGCAGAGGCTGCGGACAGCTTCACAGTGCGTGCTCAATGGTGCTCAACCATCTGCACCACCAGGGAGGCCTCATTGTGGCTTTTGACTTGCAGTTCCCTGATAACTTTTTTCATACACCTGTTGACCTTTTGCATTTCTTCTTTGGAGAAGTGTCATTTTAGCTCTTGTGCCTATTTTTTGACTGTGTTGTTTGCTTTGTTTTTGTTAAATTATAAAAGCATTTCTTACCTTAATTTTAAAAATTGTGGTAAAGTACACTTAACATAAAAGTTACTAATTCAACCATTTCTAAGTGTTCCATTCAGTGTAAGTACATTTGTACTGATGTGCAACTATCAGCACTGTCCATTCACAGAACTCTTTTCATCTTGAAAATTGAAACTGTTAACTATTAAATACCAAGCCCCCTTCCCCAAGCCCCTAAGTTCCTAGTAACCATTGTTCTACCTTTTGTCTCTTTGCATTTGACGATTCTGGTATCACATTTAAGTGGAATCATGCAGTATTCATTTTTCTGAGACTGACTTATTTCACAAAGCATAACGTGCTCAAGGTTAGAATGTCATAGCATGTGTGAATGCTTTCTTCCTTTTTAAGGCTGAATATTATTCAACTGTATGTCCACACTACATTTTATTGATCTAGTCATTCAATGATAGACACTTTAGTTACTCCCACTTTCAGCTATTGTGAATAATACTTCAGTGAACATGGATGTACAAATATCTTTTAGTGGGCTCAAAGATATCTTAGGTGTTCATCAGTGTAAGTTTTGCTCAGGCCATGATTGTTGGTACCAGAGTCTCCAGAATGAAGATAATTTGAGAACACAGATTCATCACCCAGCTTTATATTTGATGGAGTTCTGTCTATTTAGAACACCTAGGACACTTTATGATTTAAGTTAGCCTTCAGAATCAAACCATGTGATCCAGCAATTCCACTCTTAGGAATCTTCCCAAAGGACATAAAAACACTAATTTGAATGGAAACCTGCACTCCTATGTTTATTGCAGCCTTATTTACAATAGCTAAGATATGGAAACAACCTAAATGCCCCAAAATAGGTGATTGGATCAAGAAGATATGATATATTTATATGGTGGAGTATTTACTCAGCAATCAAAAAGACAAACTCATGCCATTTGCTGCAATGTGGGTGGAGCTGGAAGGGATTATGCTAGCCAAAATTAGTCAGAGGGAAAAAGGTAAATACTGGATGGTCTCATATGTGGAATATAGAGAAGCCAAGCAAAAGGTCAAGAAAAGGTCAATACTGGCAAGCTGACCATAAAACTGAGGCACACAGCAAAGGAGTGGGATGGAGAAGGCACAAAATAGGGGAGGGATGAACACAGGGGAATATGGTGATAGTTCATAGGTGATAAGGTGGTGGGAAAACTATGGGAACTACAGCAATGTAAGAAAAAAATTTAATTAATAAAATTAAATTTAAAAACCCACAAACAGTAAAATAAACAAAATAATTATTAAAAAAAGCTCCTGCCTTGCCCTTTGTACTTCTTCATCTGACTGTTCATTTTTATCTGTTATAAAAAACCAGTAGTAGTAAATAAAATGTTTTCCTGAGTCCTGTGAGCCATTAATATCATGCCTCAGGAGGGCATTTTGAGAACACTCCATTTGTAGCCAGGTCAAACAAAAGTGTGGGTCACCTGGGGACCCACTAGTTATGACTGGCTTCCGAAGTGGTAGGGGCTAGCTTGTGGGACTTCACCTGTGGGGTCTGTGCTAATTCTGCATAGTTAGTGTCAGAAATGAACTGAATTACAGAACACCCAGTTGGTGTCCACAGAGAAATGGAGAATTTCTCAGTGTGGAAAACACACCATTTGATGTAAGAAGTGTTGTGAGTAGAAACAGATCACAGTAATGTGCCTGAGGATTCTTCCTGGAAACAGCCAGAGTGAGAAGGTATAGAATGAAAAATAAGTGTCCTTGTTCTACTCGTCCCTTCAAATTTACCATGACCTTCTCTGGAGGCAACCATCATTTGGTGATTTTGTTTATTTCTTAATTTTATTTTACATATAGTTAAATCTTTATCCATATACATCCCTTTATAATTAGGTATGTCAAACTACTGCTCTAGCTTCTGAATTAAAAACTTTAAATATACCTTTCCATATCAATGTGCATAGTTTCTCAATTTGTTTACATTTTCCTTTATCTAATGAGATTGAAGATACGGAATTCATGTTGCTTTAGGTTTGAGGTAAACCACAGCTTAACCTTCACCTCTTTTTTTTTTAATTCATATTGTCTTAATTTTTAAGCATAGTCTCTTATTAAAAGCCTAGCAGTTTTATCACCAGAGCTATGCTGATCTGAGGAGTAATTTGGCACAATTTATAATCAAGGTAACGTTGATGATGGCCAGGTCAATACTGCAGGATTTTTACTACTCAAGGCACAACCCCCTGCACACATTTGTTTATTCTGACTGAGACTTCATGAGCCAGGAATTATTATTTAATGTAAACACTAGTTCATCTCACAATTATAGCTATTCCATTGTATTATGCATGAGACTATTTTAGTGCAGAATGAGAACAAACCACCCAGCATCTGAGTCACTCTTCAGAAGACTGTAAAGGAAGCCCACTGTGAGCTGGAGAAAAGGAGATGGTGGTCATTTAAATGGGGGAGGACTCTGCAGAAACCTTAGAAGTCCCTTCAAGTTTACAAAACCGTCATTTCCAGGGCCACTTTGAGATTTACTCTCATGGGTACCTTAAATGTTCTTTCATCCTACTATAAAACAGTTTTTTTTTTTTTTCCACAATGTCTATGTTAAGGGAACAAGAAACCAAATTCCCTTTAGAGGAGGTGACTGCAGGGGGACCCCTTATCAGCTGGAACGCAGAAGACCCTAAAGTTTCACACTCTAATTTGATTTTCAAGTTGTTCCAGATGTCTGTCTGCAGCAACACTCCTTTTAATTAATTGTTATAGACAGTGGAGTCTGCTCACACTTTTTTTTTTTTTTTGCCTCTGGAGAATGCAAACTATGGCAGATGAATTGCATGATAGAGGTAATTAACCCGTGTCAGGCAGAACCTGGAGGGTTTGTGTCTGCTGAGCACCTCATTTCTGCTTCTCCTCCTGAACATTTGATCTTCTATTTGGTATAATTGTCTCTTGAATATCTTTTAATAGCTTTGTAATTTTTAAAAGAATTATAGGACAAATGACCTTTTTTCTTAGAGTGGGCTTTCCATAAAATCAAAGAAACTAGAGAGAGTATTTGAACAATTATAAAAGAAAAAATGAGAACCCTGAGAAATTAGAAATGTAATATTTAAGGAATGCAGTTTCTTTACAACAAAATTAAAATGTTGTGGCTTTAATGAATGAATATACAGGAGGTCATTACTATACTCTCTCAGAAGGATGGGAATTTGGTTCGTTCAAATTCATTTTGTACACACAGCAAGTTCCATAAAATAAACCCTTTTATTACTGCAACAGTCTATTAAAGGGAGGTTATTTTAGGTAAATGGATTTTTCTCTGTTGGAGGGGAAGTCTCTGAAAATAATTTCATGGTCTAGATCAATGCCCTGACTGGTCCAATTTTGTCCTCGTGATCAGGGACTGGGGGTAGAAAGCTTTTATGATGTGCTTCATTGTACAATTACCAGCTATTTCAGGAAATTCCTTTCCAACTTCAGATAACAGTTACTTTGTGCCCAGAGCGCTGGGACAACCCCCGTATAATTGTATTCAAGCTGGGGTGGTGCAAGCACTGCTTTTAGTCATACACCATGGAGATTCATTAGACCTGCTTTCTCACTGAGCACTTGGCCACATGGAATGTTCATTTGGACGTTTCAGTCAAAGGCCCATAGAGCTCTGCTACTCTGCACAAAGTTGTCCTGTATTTGGTCAACTGACTGTTGAATAATTGGCACAGCTCTTGATGCCAACGTGAAAGAAGCAGTAAAGGCACAGAGTGCAATGTCTGACAGGAAGGACACACTGGTCTGTCATGATTTCCACTGTGTGTGAAATGTGTGGTGAGTGAGTGTTTACTGAAGTACAGGGATAGTCTTTCTAGCACAGGGTAGGGGTTCAGAATTTAGAGTGCCCCAAACATCCATGTGCCCTCCTGCCCCTTCCCCCGACCCTTAACCTCAGATTCCTCAGAATGTTTATTATTGTCCACTAGTTTTTGAAAGTATTTTATATTATCAACTTGTCTCCTATGTATATGTCCATTCTTTGTTTTATTGTTCTGTCTTACTTTGCTGCACATAATTCTCTCAAATACCCTCCAATTTGTTGAAAATGACTACATTTCAGCCTTTCTTTGACTATATAATACTCTGTGATATGTTTATTCCACACAATGCAATTGTCAATCAATGGACATTTAGAACTGCTTCCATATCCTAGTAATTGTAAATAATGCTGCTAGAAACACTGTGGAACATGTTTTGGTTAGATGGTTTCGTATTCTGTGACTATATGCCCAGGAATGAGATTGCCTGGTCATATAGCATTTCTGTGTTTATTTTTTGAGGAAATCCAGATTGCTTTTCATAGTGGTTGTACCAGTTCACTTTCCCATCATCAGTGTAATAGGATTCCATTTTCTCCATATCCTCTTCAAACTTGCTTTGGGGATCTTTTTAATATGTGTCATTATCGTGGGTTTGAGACGGTATCTCATTGTAGTTGTGATCTACATCTCTCTTATTAGAAGTGACAGTGAACAATTTTTCATGTCTTTGTCTTTCCAGATATCCTCTTTGGTGGACTATTCATATCTCCCATCCATTTAGTAATTTGTTTTTTATTGTTGAATAGTATGAATTTTTCATACATCTTGGATGTTAATCCCTCATAGTTATACAGTGCGTGAATATTTTCTCCAGTTCAGTAGGATATCTATTTAACATCTTATATTTTCTTTTGCTATATAGGTACTTTATAACTTGAGGTAATCCCAAATGTTTATGTTTTTGTTTTTAATTCCCTTACCATATGAGTTGAGTCACCAAAAATATCTTTATTGTTGACATCATGGGATATATTGCCAATGTTTTCTTAGTTCTTATATCTAAATCTTCAGTTCATTTGGAGTTTATTTGTGTATATGGTGTTAGGGAGTAATCCAAATTCATTCTTTTATGTATGACTTTCTAATTTCCCCTGTATCATTCATTGAAGACTGTCTTTTCCTCATTTTTATGGTCATGGATGCTTTATCATAGATTAGGTTCTGGTGTGCACATGGATTTATTTCTGGGCTTTCAATTCTGTTCCATTGTTCCATGTCTATTTTTCTGCCAGTACTATATTATTTTTAATGTTTTTGCTTTATAATAAATTTTGAGGTCAGGGAACATGATACTTCCGTTTCTCTCTTTTTTTCTTTCGTTGAAGAGTTGTTTTATTTACTTATGCATGTAAGAGCTGGGGTGTAGGCCAGAGGTGTGAGGGGAGAGAGGATTCACCAGAGATAGGGTGGGAGAAGAACAGGTGGATTGACTGAAATACACTGCTGAGGGGAGCAGCAGACAAGACAGGAGAGGTCTGCTGTGCCATGTGGGTTAGCTCCCTGGCCAGGCATCAAACTCATGCTGCAGAGGCTGTGGATAGCCTCACAGTGCTGTGTGAACTCATGCTGCAGAGGCTGTGGATAGCCTCACAGTGCTGTGTTTAACCTCTTGCGCCACCGGGGAGGCACACTTTCTTTTTTTCTTAAGGTTGTTTTAGCAATTAGAATTCTCTTGTGGTTCCATATAAATTTCAATATTTTTTGTTAAATTTCTTTGAAAAATATCTCTGGTATTTTGATATGGATTGCATTGCATTTGTATATCATTTTAGGTAAGACAGTCATTTTGATGATATCATTTCACCCCATCCATGAACATGGGATATTCTCCCATTTCCTTATGTCTTTTACATCTGTTGTTAGTTGATTCTGAGACATTAATTCTTTTTACTGCAATTATAAATGGAGTTATTTTCTTAATTGCCTTTGCCTTTGTTTTTCTTTTGTATGTTGATTTTGTAACCTGCCACTTTGCTGTATTCATTTGTGGTTTCTAATAACTTTTTGATAGTCTTCAGGATTTTCTATATATAGTATCATATTATCTGCTAAGAGCGATATTTTCACTTCTTCTTTTCTTACGCATAGTCCCTTTATTTTCTGTGTTTGTCCCTTTATTTCCTGATGGCTCTGGCCAAAACCTCTAAGACTAGGTTAAATAGATGTGATAAAAGTGGGCATCCTTGTCTTGTGCTGTATCTTATGGGGAAATCTTTCAGTTTTTCACCATTGAGTTTTATACTGGTTGTTGGTTTGTAATGTGTAGCCTTTATTTTTCTTTTTAATTTTTTTAAGATTTATTTATTTATGCATACAAGAACTGGGGTACAGGCCAGAGTTGCAGGGCGGGTGAGAGGATTCACCAGAGACGGAGTGGGGAACAGAACAGGCAGATAGACTGAAGTACATTGCTGAGGGGAGCAGCAGGCAAGTCAGGAGAGGTCTGCTGCAGCATGTGAGTAGCTCCCTGCGCGGGAATCGAATTTGTGCTGCAGAGGCTGTGGATAGCTTCATAGGTTGCATCTTAACCCCTTGTACCACCAGGGAGGCCCTGTATAGCCTTTATTATATTGAGATAGAGTCCATCTATTCCCATCTTGTTTAGAGCTTTTAATCATAAATGGGTACTGAATCTCATCAATCACACCTACTGCATCTATTGATATTATCATATAATTCTTATCTTTACTTTTGTTGATATGATGTATTACATTTATTGATTTATGTATATCAAGTCATCCTTGCATCCTTGGGATAAATCCCTCTTGATCATGGTATACAATCCTTGTGATATACTGTTGAATTAGATTTGCTAATATTTTGTTGAAGATATTGCATTAACATTTAACAGGGATATAGGTTTACAATTTTTTTTCCTTATGCTATCTTGATCTGGTGTCATTGTTAAGAAAATGTTGGCATCAGAAAATATATTAGTGAGCATTTCTTATTCTTGTGTATTTAATAACAATTTGAGCAAGCTGGACATTAGTTCTTTTCCAAAAATTTGATGGAATTAATTTGTAAAGCCATCTGATCCTGGGATTTTTTTTTTTTTTGGGAATATTTCTTATTACTGGGTCTCCTTGGTGGTGCAAGGGGTTAAGTTGCAGCATTATGAAGCTATCAGCCAGCTGGCCAGGGAGCTAAGCCACATGTTGTAGCAGCAGACCTCTCCCATCTCGCCCCTCAGCAGTGTATTTCAGTCACTCTGCCTGTTCTGATTCCCACTCTGTCTCTGTGAATCCTCTCACTTCCCACACCTCTGTCTTTTTTCTTTTTTTATTCTTTTTTAAATTTTTATTTAATATATTTTATTTATTTGTTTATTTATTTATTTTAAAATAAATTTTATTTTTATATTCCCCATACAATTGCAACCCCCTTATTTTGACCCCAATCCCTCCCCTCCTCACCCTCCACACCTCATAGAATATCTCTGGTTCATAGTTTTTTGTTGATTTTGATTTTCACTTTCTTATAGTTATTCATTTTCCTGGTCCCTTATTTAAGTTTTCTAGATTCCTGCTATGAGCCCACACCTCTGTCTTTTATGCCAGTTCTTGTATGCATAAATAAATAAATCTTAAAAAAATATTTATTACTATTGCAATTTCCATGCTTGTGATCAGTTTGTGCAATTCATCTGTTTCTTCCTGGGTTAGTCTTTTTATATTATGTTGATCTAAAAATTTGAGAACTTCAAGATTATCAAATTTATAGGCAAATAGTTGTTCATAGTAATCTCTTGTGATCTTTTGTATTTCTGAGCTATCTAGTGAGTTCTCCTTTTTCACATGTGATTGGACTTACTAATATTTTCTTTTTTGGCCCATTTAGAGGTTTATCTGCTTTGTT
Organism: Talpa occidentalis; assembly: GCF_014898055.3. Lineage (NCBI taxonomy): Eukaryota > Metazoa > Chordata > Mammalia > Eulipotyphla > Talpidae > Talpa > Talpa occidentalis. The sequence continues at coordinate 75,436,506 of NW_023605083.1, forward strand.
TATCTTCTTGAAGAAACAGTTCTTAGTTTCATTAATTTTTTTTGTATAGTCTTTGATTTCTATTGCACTTATTTTTATTATTTCCTTCCTTCTACTAACTTTGGGTCTTGTTCATTCCTCTTTTTCAAGTTGCTTGAGGTGTGCTATCATTTATTTGGACTTATTCCTGCTTTCTGATTTGGGCCTGTGTTGCAATTATATTCCCTAGTAAGATGATTTTTGCCAAAACCCATAGATTCTGGTAGTTTATATCATCATTTTCATTCATCTCAAGATATTTTTAGAATTTAGACTTTGTAGCTAGATGTATCATGCTGCATTAGTGCATGACCTTGCAAAAGCTAACTACCCTCTCTCTTCAATTGTAAAACAGTGATGAATAAAGGGCTCTGCACTGAGCAAACACTCAATAATGGAAATTATTTCTGTACAGTTCATCACTGTGGCAGATGCTATTGGTGCCTTGCTATACCCTTTGTTCATACCACTGCAGAACAAACTAGACCAACTGCCAAATATCACCTCTGAGCTTGGAGGCCTCTCTGGCCACCAGACCTGCTCTGTAGTCCTTACACAGGCTGGAGGAGCTGAGGAATGAACAACTCTGGAAGTAGCTGTCAAGTGCGGATTGATTGGCATATAAAAATCCCACGCTTTCCTGCCTCTTGTTTGGAAAAATTCTGAATCCCTTGCTACATGTATGCTCCAGAGTCCCCTTGTGGGACTGAATTGCAATTTTCCACAGCTGTGACTTTTACGATACTGAACTTTTATGGGTTATCTTTCTTTTCCTCTCTCCTTTCTGCACTTCCCTACTCTACTTTCCCACGTGCCACTCCAAATAAACTACTTGCTCTCAAATCCTTCCTCAGGGTTACTACTGAGGAAACATACATTAAGACAATCACCTTCAACATGAGGAAAGAATTTTCATTATAAATGTTGGACTCAGTCATGCGTATTTATATGGGTCCAGGTCACAAAATTCATTCATGGAATCCTTACAAACAAGATTTGAGGCATTTTAACATTTGAGTATATATATATTTCTAAATCAACACAATTGATCCAAAGGACACCTTCTCCAGGAATTGCTGCAATAAAAAATCTGAGTAGCTTTTTTTCCTTTCCGGTAGTTATTCCTAATGTTTAATTTGCCATTCTTCTTACCTTTCAACAAAGGTTTCTGTTATGCAGATTCAATCTTAGAAAGTCTTACTAATGTATCAAAATTCCCTCTTTGAATAAACATAGTAACTTTTTTTGAGACAATAGCTTGATATCTAGATTAGAGATTCAATTTCTGGACATTATTTTGAACTGGATGCCTTCTAGTTATTTTTCAAAAGAAAAAAACCAGAAGAATTTAACAAAAGTTTTGAGCTGGTAATTATTTATCCTAGGAGTATTTATTGCCAGTGGATGGTATGCATGTAGGCCTGAGTCCTGGCAATAAAAAGACCAGTGAGTCCTGCTCCCATTATGATAGAGGAAAGAGCATGTGGGAAATGCAGGTGCATTATTCAAAATATATTACAAAACTAGTTTAAAAATTTTGAAATTCTATAATATTAACTTTCCTTAAAGTTATGTAATTGTTCAAAGAGACATTTAAAAAATATTTTTGTTTTATTTATTTTTTTCAAGATTTATGTTTTATGTATATTTATTTATGTTCATTTATAAAGCAAGGGAGGCCCCTTTGTTGTATTTAATTTCAAAAATGTATCTACATCATGTGTATGGTAAAATATAGAGTGGAATAGCTTTTGATTTGCCATTTCCAGTTCATTCTTTCTTTTTTGTGAAGTATGTTTATGGGAAGTCACTGTTCTAGTTTTTCAGTTTAACTAGAGAATTTAATTAAATGAATCTATAATAACTAAAAACTTGTCAAGGAGTATAGGTGGGCATATGTTGTTTAATTTTGTGGATAAGAGGTGGAAGCAGGGTCTCCCTGGTGGTGCAGCCACTGCAGCATGAGTCATAAGTTCAGTCCCCAGCCAGGGAGTTAACCCACATGGCACAGAACACCTCTCCTGTCTCACCCGCTGCTCCCCTCAGTCAAGCTGCCTCTTCTGCTCCCTACTCTGTCTCTGGTGAATCCTTTCACCCCCTGCACCTTTGGCAGTCCTTTTTTTTTTTTTTCCACCCCAGTCCTTTTTTTTTTTTTAGGATTTATTTATTTACGCATACAAGAACCAACCGGGGTATAGGCCAGATTCGCAGGAGGGTGAGAGGATTCACCAGAGACAGAGTGGGGAATAAAACAGGCAGACTGACTGAAGTACACTGCTGAGGGGAGCAGTGGCCAAGACAGAAGAGGTCTGCTGTGCCAAGTGGGACCCTCGATGGCCGGCTGGGATCGAACTGGCGCTGCAGAGGCTGTGGACAGCTTTACAGCGTTGTGCTCAACTGCCTGCGCCACCAGGGGAAGCCCTACACCCCAGTTCTTGTATGGATAAACAAATTAAAAATAAATCTTAAAAAAAGGGAGGGGGTGGAAGCAAGCATTCATAGAACTTATGGTTTGGGAGATTTTTTTTGTTAATAATTCCAAAGTCTTTGAACCTCCAAAATAGATATTTTAGAGAAAAATGTTCACATATAATTATTCATGCATTCATTACTTTCATAGGTATTTACTGAGTACCTGCTCTGCACAGATCTAGACTTAGTATCTAATAACGATTAAAATATAGATATGGGAATTATGGTCCAGCAAGCATATTAATTATTTATTTACTCAAATGAATGTATAATTATACAGTGAAGAATACATAGAATCATGAAGTGAGATCTGTGTTCTGAAGGATAGCAATAGAGTTCCATACAATTACCTAGCAGGGACCCTCATCTGAGTTGAGGAAGGAAAGTTTGCGTTAAGACATGAGGAATGAGTGGGGTTGCCTAAGCCAAATGGGTTGTATTGGACAGGAAGTGCTGATGATAAGAATATTCCAGGTGGAGAGAATTGCAAGTGAAGTCTCTGGGTGGGAGGAAGAGCGTGTATGTGAGGATCTGAGGGAAGATCTGAACTCAGTGGGGAGGTCTAGATGGAGCGGGGAGGGAGAGAAAAAGGGGAGGAGGAGAGGAGGAAGAAAAGGGGAGGGTGGGAGGGAGAGCACATCAGGAAGGCTTTTGCGTTAGTTAAGGGGCAATGGCTTTGTCCTTTGAGTCACAGGACACCATCTGCCTTCATAGAGGAGGACATGTGATCAGGCTTGTATTTTGAAAATACAAAAATACTCATATTGGCATCAAATACACTGGAGGGTGGGCAGAGCAGGCCAGAGAGGAAAAGGGTAGGGATGGATAATTGGTGGGCTGTAGCGGAAGTCCAGGAGAGAGAAGGCAGCCTCTTGGAGTAGAGGAGAGTGGTGGGGAGAGAGAGACTAGATCCTAGACTTACGAAGAATGTGAAGCTTGGGGAGGTTGTAACTACAGAAAGCGAGAGAGAGGCCAGTGTTGGGGTGACCCCCACTTTTCTGACTTGTGTCTCTGCTTGGAGAGTGGTGTCATTCACAAAGAGTTGAGGAAAGATCCTACTCATAAAATACATAAAAACAAACAAAAGTCCATAGCTTTAATGCTAGAAGATGTTAATGATTCTCATGTTTACTTTTTACCTCAGGTCTCTCTACATAGATTCAGTCTCATATATACATTAACTATTCCTTGGAATCCTGAAACTGAAGATATCTAAACTCAAACTTGTTATCCTTTTATTCTGTATCTGCTCTCCTGAATCCTCCATCCAACAGTCTGTGCACGCGTCCATCCATCCATCTATCCCGTTGCCTGTTCAGTGACTGGGAGAGACATAGTTTCTCCCTCACTCCCAAATCCTATCAGAAACTAAGTCCTTCCATGGATTTTTTTTTTTTTTTAAGATTTATTTATTGATGCATACAAGAGCTAAGGTACAAGCCAGAGATGCGGGGCGTGAAATGATCCACCAGAGACTGAGTGGGGAACAGAACAGGCAGACTGACTGCAATACACTGCTGAGGGGAGCAGTGGGCAAGACAGGAAAGGTCTGCCTCGCCATGTGGGTTGCTCCCTGGCTGGCCGGGGATCGAACTCGTGCTGCGGTTTGCTTCATAGTGCAGTGCTTAACCCTTTGCGTCACCAGGGAGGCCCCTTCCAGGCTTTTAAAATAGTTCTCATATTTGTTCCCTTTTCTAGTTCTCATAAGTCAGTCCCCCTGCCAATCGAGGTTGTCTCTCACCATTTCTTGCCTGGACCATTATAAGAACCACCTTATTGGTATCTCTGATTTAGTCTTATTTCCTTTAAATCCCTTCCCCATCCAGTTGCCAAAACTAGTCTACAAGCAAATCTGGCTATGTTCCTCATTAATGACTCCTGGTGTTCCCATTCTCCAAGACCAGAAGGGCCTTCCCAGGACTCCTCACCCCTCTAGCTCCTGCTCATCCTGCTCAGGTGCCATTTTTTCATGAAACATTCCCTTAGCCTCTAACTCCCTCCCTAGGATTAAACAGATGTTTTCTAAGGCATCATGTGAGGAATTACCTTTCAAATACTGGAATTGCTTGTCTCTCTTACACTTTGAAAGTAGGACCTGTGTCTTAGTCATGCATGTAGCTTGTGCCTACTGCATTGCCTAGGCCAGAGAAGGCCAGCAACCAATACATATTGTACTGTGTTGCTGAATATCTACTATTTAGAAAAGCTTTATTGAAGATATTCCATGACCGTAGGGTGTGATTTTTCTTTTCTTTTAAGAACGAGGAAAATGTAGCAGGAGTCCTATAATCTAAACTATACATAAAATAGAAGGGGAAAGATGTCTTGTCTGCATAAAAAAAATGTTGAGATTCTTTGGTATCTGTAAGTCTCAGGATGCTGCAGTTTTTCTTTAAAAGAAAATTTCTTCTTATGAAAGTCACAAATGTAATAACAGCAAACAGATATGTCACATAAAGGAGCCACTAATTATTTTAAATTGTAAAATCTTTGGCTTACAGACAGTGTGTTGAATTCACCATTATGTTGAATCTGCTGTCTTCTCTTGACAATGATATGCACACAATTGATCTATCACCTACATCTTTCCTGTCTTCCACTAATTGTCCTACAACAAAGAATGGAAACTATTCACAACTCAGAACATATGTATATTTGGAATGGTTAGTTCTTTCTGTTTTTTTCTTCCTTTGAAAAAAATGTACTTTGATCATCAATGTACCACATGAAGGTCCTTTGAATGCAGTACCTAATGGGGAAAATAAATAAGCCAAGAGCTGTGGTAACTTAAGATGTTTGCCTTGAGAGCTATTGGTCTCTCTGTCAGTCTGTCAGCCTGCCTGTTTGTATGTGTGAGACTCTCCATTTTGAATGCCCATGTTTTGTGTAAGTACCTTTGAACACTAGCTTCTCAGAGTTCTTGCCAATTGCTGTAGAATTCTTTCACCACTTAGCAAGGGTAAATTTTCCTTTTTTTTTTTTTAATACAGATTTGCTTGCTAGAGCTCTTAAACAGCCAAAGACCTCCCTGAAAAGGGAAATTCTGGCTCTTGATTGATTTAGTAAAAAGAAGAAAATCCCCTGATTTCATGAAAATTGACATAGTCAGGATATAGCAGATATTGTAATGTTGCAACCTGGACTGCCCCTTCAAGGCTGGGCACTTCATCCTCCAAGCTTTAAGGACCAGAGTGTAGAACAATAACAACTCATACATAAGTCCTTGTTGGAGACTGATCTCAGCAGCAGAAAGTAGCCCGATGTAATGTTTTCTTGCTCTATTGCTGGAGGAAGCATTTACAAAACCGGGCTTGTTGGCTTGAATTGGGGACAACTCCATAGGTCACCTTAGCTCCAGTCCAACATCTTACTCTGCCTCACCTGGGTTCTATGACATTTCCCCCATAAACCTCTTGCCTTCAAATATCAGAGGCCCAGGAATCTTTCCCAGTAAATCCAACACAAGACACCAGGAATTCAGTGTTGACTCAGTTCAGGGGAAAGACTGGTATATTACAGTTCTTCAGAGAAACAGACCAATTATATATGAAAATGTTCTAAAATTAGTTTTTTGGTTCTCTAACTCAGTGTATTTTTTAATCAATTTAAGTGTCATGTTAAAGTACAATATCTCCTTCAGTTTAGATTTTTTTTTAATGCTTTAATGTAAGGATTGCGTTGGAGATTATAATGGAGCTTTCTGACCAGAAAATCAAGGTTTGAGAAAGTGGACAACTCCATCAAGGGCTGAGAATGTAAGAACCAAAAGAGAGCCTTGGAGATTGAAGGGTTGTCAGTTTTAAGGTTGTTGACCACAAAAGCACTTTCAACTCTGAATTTCCTCCAACTCTTTCACCCTTTGTGTTCTAACATGTCCAGGGAGTAGTACATCATAACAAATATTTATTGAGCATCTACTCTGTGCCAGGTACTATTCTGTGTGGATTTGTGGTGAGCCAGTTTGGTAATGAATTTTAAATTCAACATTCACTCATCCCAAAACCATGTATTGAACACATACTGGTTTTTATGGATTATGTTAGGTTCCAACTAATGATGAAAACTCATAAATAAAATTGCAAGTGTAGAAGAATCATGTTGTTATGAATTTATGGAATCCAATAAACCCTGTTGTACAATCAAAATGTCACCTCAGACTTGTTGTGTGACTTCAGCAAAATTATTTTACCCAATGAACCTCAGTTTATCAGCTTCAGAAGAAGTAGAGAGAGGATGGAAACTGCCTATGTCATTAGATCTTGTAAACATTTATTGACTTAACATATTTCATTGAACACCAAGCTTAGCGCCTGGCTCTTAGTACATACAAATAAATATCAGTTCTTTCCTAATTTTCAGCTTACTGCCATGGATTTAAATTATGGTTCATGTAGAAAGTCATTTTAATTACCTTACAATTCAACTCCCTCATTTACAGGTAAGAAAATTTGGGTCCTGAAAATGTTACATATTTTACCTAGCATGGAATAACTAGCTAATGATGACGTCAGCACTGAAAGCCAGTAATTTCAATTCCCTGTTCAATGCTTTTCTACCACATCACAGTGACTGTTTTCTGTCTCTATTACTTGCAATCTCAGGAAGGTTAAGCATTATCTTTAAACCTGAAGATTTCACTGTGAGTCTCAGAACATTAAAAAAATTCTCACCTGAATCTTATTCCACATCTCTGTCAGTGTTCAGTTAATGCTCCAACTCTGTCAAATTATTTATCTCATTACCAGAATAGATCAGTTTTTCAGTGAAGGCTTGGTGTTTAGAATGTCTAAACAAGAGGAACTCACTTCCCAAAAGACCTCCTCAGCCACACTCACGGGTCTTTCAGAACAGAAGATGCTGAGTGCCATTCCTTGTGCAAAGGGCACACACAGGCCTGTACTTTGCTTGAGCAGCCCTCAAAGGACTAGGGCATGCCTGTGACAATGAAGGCAGGACTGGCTACCTGCTTGAGATGGGGGAAAGGATAAAACTGAACATATAAAAACACACTTAATCAGTATCTCAAGATATTATACCCATCCCACTATTAGGTAGGTAATAAAACTCTAAGCTTAGTCATTATTGTGTCTTGTTCCATCTCTGAAATTCTGCTGCAGAATTCAGGACCCAGAGGAGGAAATGGTCACAGTAGTTAGAGGGATAAAGCAGAGAAGCACAATGCCTGGTGTAAATGGAACAGTGGCCTTATGACAACTGCAGTAGATAATTGAAGAATGCTCTGAAAGAACAGCCGTGTCCTCAAGAGTACCCATCAAATGGACCTATGGCTCTGTTTGGACCCCAACAAATTGTTTACATTGTTAATTACTTTATGGTAATTTGAACAACTAGTTGGGCCTGAGTCTTGAGGCCCAGCACAAGTTGTGCCGAAGTACATGGAAAGCAAAATCCATACACTGTGTATGCATGGAAGGTGTTTAAATGAGTCTGGAGAGAGCAGCAAAGTGAATATGCTAAACTAGTACAGTAAAAAGGAAGCCTCAGCTATTATGTGTGCATCCCACGCCCACATCTCCATGGGAGATGTAAATTTACTTGTCCATTGTGAGCATATGAGCTGGAAGGAGAATCCATGTCTCTGACCCCTGTCCTCATTCTCTTGCTGCAGCTACCAGAGTTTTGCCAACTGAGCGGCACATGAAAATTTCTGAGGGAAAAAAATACTCATGCCCTGGCACCAACCCAACTCCATTAAATCAGAATGTCTGAGGGAGGGGCTTGGCTGCTAATATTTTTTAAAAATGTTCCAAGCAATTCTATGTGCAGCAGGGGTGGAAAACTGCAGTGCCCACCACCACCTCCTCTCTGCCAGTGACATCCTTAGCTGGGTGGTTTTGTCACACCTGTTCTGAGCTTCACAAACCTGCCTAGAAGCTTGCTTCCCTTCCTGGCATGGTGCCTCTTGCTAATTCTGAATAGCTGTATCCCTGATTCTCTCTAGTGTTGACGGCCATAACACCCACCACTTATGGGGTGCTATTATCATCTCCAGAGGTGCCCTTTAGATGGGTTGGATGGTAACACCACCAAAGATGATCATGTCTCAGAGTGGGATGTTAATTGTAAAGAGAGCCTTTATAGATGTGGTTAAATAAAGGGTCTCGAGAGGCAATCATCTTGGATTTAGGCTGGATTCTAATCCCTGTGACACGTGATTCTTATAACAGATGCGCAGGAAGGAGAAGGGAAGGCATGTGAAGACAGAGAGTGGAACCACAGGCCAAAATGCCAGAAGCTACTCAAAACTGGAAGAGACAAGGGAGTCTCCTCGAGAGCTTTTGTAATGAATATGGCCCTACTGATACCTTGATTTCAGGTCACTGGCCTCCAGAACTGTGGAAGAATAGAATTCTGTTCTTTTAATCCAGCCAGTGTGTGGTATTTTTTAGGACAACCCTGGGGCATTTTTCGTCAGTGGCAACAATGTCTGCTTTTTTGCATGGTTGTATCTGTGGCTGACACTGTCCAATTCAACATGCTTCCTCTGGCCTCACCAAAACCACCAAGTTTTGCTTTTTAAAAATTATTGAGCTGGAAAGTTTTGAGATGTCCACCAGGGCACCCCTCTTCTCTTTCAGTTTTTTCTTCTCTATCCAGACTGAATAACACCCACCAAAATTGGCTTCAGAATGGTGACATCTCAGCAACTACCAATGATTTTACAGATTTTAATTTTTTCATATCATTTCTTTTCATATAAGTAAAATTTGTGACTGGTCATTGCATAAAAATAAAACAACTTAGAACAAGGTTTGCATTCACTCTCTAGTTTCCTCCATCCCACTTCCAGATCACCTACTACAAGAGCAATCTGAATATCTTTGCAATCCTTTTGTTTCAGGCAGATTAGTCTTCCAGGGATAAGTGACTCAGATAGGAAATACAAGTTGTGACATAGGTGCAAACAGAACTGCACTTGTTGAAGAAGATGGCAGTATTGTGCTTAGAACCCACTGACTATTTCTCTTAGGATCTCTCTAAAAAGCCCTCAGGTTACAAGGAATGAGTTGAAAACTCCTGTCTCAGCCCTCTTGACCTTCTGTTCTTAGGGGTCAAAGTCAGGACTAGAGTAAGGCAAGACTGGCACAGTGAGAAGAGGCACTCATTCTCAGGGCCACACATACCTTAGGAAATCTTCAGGTTGGGGGTGAATACCCTAACAAAGGTAGAGGAGCCATCCTGGCTCTTTTGTCTGTGGTATTTTAGGAAGAGGAAGAAGCTACAGAAGTTATTTTGCCTGCACATCGGTAAGTCAGATCAAGTCATCCCTCTGCTCTGAGTTCTGCCCATCTCACCTGCAGTGAAAGCCAAAGTTCTTGCTGGCCATACACCCTCCCCACGAGACTACTCTGCTCTAATCCCATCTCCCCATTTACAGTCCCTGCACTTACCAACCCTAGTCATTCAACACGGGGCCTCCTTTCCTTTCCTTAAGAACATAAATCAATGGTTTGCCTCAGGGCCTTTGCACATGCTGCTTTCTCTGCCTGGAATGTTATTTTCCCCAGGGGCCCCAGAAGTTGGCTCCCCTACCTACTCCATATCTCTACTCAGTTGTCTCTTAATTCAAGAGGATTTCCTAACTATCCCACAAAAGCAGAACCCCCAGGTACCCCACCATTTGCTCTTTTCCTTCACAGCTTCCTTTTCCATTGGCACCGATTTGCTTCTGATTTTCTCACTACAGATAGTTAGACTAGCATAGGTTTTGATGAGAAACAGTACAAAAGTAGCCTAGATACTTTCTCCCTGATTTTGTTGCTGAGCACAGGGTCTACTCTTGCTTTTTGTCTGTGTATGTCTCAAGAGTCTCAAGAGGGCCTCCCCGGTGGCACAGCGGTTGAGCGCTGGGTTGCAAAGCTGCCGGCGACCTCTGCGGCGCCGGTTCGATCCCCGGCTGCTCCCCGGCCACCAGAGGAGGGTCCCACATGGCGCGCAGACCTCTCCTGCCGCCCGCTGCTCCCCTCAGCAGTGTACTTCGGTCCTTCTGCCTGCTCTGCTCCCTGCTCTGGCTCTGGTGAATTCTCTCACCCTCCCGCGCTTCTGACTGTACCCAGTGCATGTATAAACAAAACGAACGAACAAACAAACAAATAAATAAATAAAAAAACATGCCTCTATAAAAAAAAAAAAAAATACTCATTAAAAAAAAAAAAAAAAAAAAGAGTCTCAAGAGAAAGCTGCATATCCCTGAAAGCACTAGTTTATATCTTTGTGAACTTTCTCTTCCAAGGTGTTAATTGTGTATCTTTGAAGTTTCCTTTATACCTTTTGGCTTCCAGGAAAGTTGGGGCTAAATTGAGATTAAACTGATATTTGAGTGACTTTCTCTTTGGTTGGCATTTCCCAGATTTATTTACATTTCCACATTCCTGATTGTTGCTGAATCCTTTTGTAATGCAAGGGTGAAGTAGGAGAGAAGTAAAGTAATTATTGAGGGCACAAATCAATTCCCATGGATGATAAAGGTGAGACTTCTATATGGACCACATGATTGGACCAAGAAGACTTGGTGGGGCCCTGGTGGAACATTTAAAATTGCCTGGGGCTAAGGGAAAATATGGGTGGAGACCAGTTGCACAGTAAAGTCCTGAGGTCAAGTTTTTGCTCATAATCCTTACACAACATAATATGAATAATATGTATTCTTAAGTTTATAGAAATTTTGAGCTGCAAGAAACTGTTGGTAAACCCAAATGCTTCCGTATAGAAATGAGGAAACTGAAGAGCAAGCAATTTGCTTAAGGCCCCAAAATATTTATTGGCAGAGAAGAGATGAGAATCCTTTTCTCTCCTTCCTCCAGGCCCAGAGCTTTTTCCGTGATACCACCCACACTGTTGTAGTTCTTCCCATTTTGTGTATTAAAAAAATTTTCATTTGAGTTCCTTGGAAAATGTGTTAAGAGGTTTTGCCTGCATATGTATAATTCTTTTTCCTCCACAGGCTTTCCAAATTCAATAGAGCGCCCGTGATCATTTCCTTCAAATCCCGCCCTGAATTTAATACTCTGTAGTAGGAATGCACTTGTTCCAGCAGCTTCCCTTTGCTTAAGGGGTTGCAAGTGGGAGAGTGAAGGCTAAAACACAGAAGCCTTGATCAGAAGCAACAGTGGGACAATAGGACTTGAGAAGCTTGGGGGCACTGGCTGTGGGTGAATTCTGGGGGATAAGTAAGATCTTCAGAATAAGGGGTATTCAGGGTCTAGGAAAAGAAAGGTAGGGATTCATACATGTGTTTCCCCAAACGTGTCTGGTTCAGTCAACATTGGAGAAATACTTAGCATAGTTTCTTAAAAAATCACAGCATCCAAGCAAAGTAGGTGATAAACAGAAGAAGGGAAGATATTACTGCATGTCTACATCACAAGTCTGGGGTGGAGGCTGACACAAGGCACATCTTCAGCAAGTAACATTGGGGGTTAAGACTTAGCATTAAGAGGAAAGCTGTTCTGATGAATGGTCATATTTGGCTAGTTTTAGCTGATTGGTTTGCAATGGTTATTTCAGCCTAGAGGGCTGCAAAACTGAGCTGATTGGCAGCCTCTTGATTTCACAGTCAGTGAAGCACAGATTGGGATTGGGAAGGGGGTGGGCATTTGGAGAATTTTAGGGCCCAGGAGCTGCTGCCCAGAGAGAAAATTTTATAGCATTTACTATGGGAAATGCAAGAAAATATTGGGCCTTCTCTGTTCATCTTCATACTTTTTTTTTTTTTTTTTTAACTATCTTCCTAGAAAAACAGCCCGTTGGACTGGACATAAGCACTTACAGGTTTAATGTCTGTGTCAGAATGGACCTAGTTTTCTAGATCATACTTTGCAAATGGCCTTTGGCACATGACAATCAACCAACAATGATCACTATATAGCTGCTCTTTTAAAAGCTAAGTAAAATGATCAAATGTGGTTAAGGAACTTTGTAACTGTCCATTTTTTTCATGAGACACAGCTGGACCTTAGAGAGAGAACTAGAGAGAGACTTGTAGACCTAGAGAGAGACCTGTAATGAAATTCTGAATGTCAATCTCATTTTATTTCAAAGTTTGCTTAAACCATTGCTGGATTGTCAGCTGTCTTTGCATCTCTGTCCGTACCAACGGGCATCACACTTGGATCAAATGGGGGCTTGAAGGAATGAACCTCCAACCCTGGTTAATATACTCTTTCAAGGTGTCTCACCCACAAATCTGATTGGACGATTTTTCAATCCTGTGTCTGATTGGACCATTTAGCACCAATCAGCTTATGGCTTGCATCTGATTGGTTCATTGTAAGATCCAGGAAATACACAGTTGCATAAAAGGGCTCTGAGGATGCAGTTGCCACAACTGACCTGTGGTGAAGCAACAGGGTGAGAGAACACCACTGCTGCTTCCAGCTCCCACTGTTGAGAAGGCTGGGTTCCAGAAAGATAACCAGGAAGTCAGAAGCACAAGCCTGGGCTTATGAGTGATGTCTGAAAGGGAGGTTGGTCTTGAGACCGATGACCTGTGAAATCTGATGCTACCTTAGGGTAGTCACACTGCTGGTGTCTGAGAATTGCTTATTGGTGTGGAAAAGCATACATACACACACATTAGAACTGAATTGCAGGGGGCCTCGCTGGTGGTGCAGGGGTTAAAGACAGCACTATCAAGCTATCACCAGCCACTGCAGCAAGATTTCAATCCCCCGCTGGCCAGGGAAAAACCCATGTGGTACAGCCTGTTCTGCTCCCCACTCTCTCTGGTGAATCCGCTCACCTCCCCGCACCTCTGGTTACACCCCAGAACTTGCATGCATACATAAATAAATCTTTTTTAAAAAAATGAAAATGCCTAATTGATAACTACAGGTTTCAAACTAGGAACCTGCTCAAGTTTGTATTGGCTTATCTTTTTTTTTTTTTAAAGGTTTATTTATTTATGCATACAAGAACTGGGGTACAGGCCAGAGTTGTGATTGGGGGGGAGTGAGAGGATTCACCAGAGACAGAGTGGGGAACAGAACAGGAGGATCTACTGAAGTACACTGCTCAGGGGAGCAGCGGGTGAGACAGGAGATGTCTGCTGCGCCATGTGAGCTGCTCCCTGGCCGGCTGGGGATCGAACTCATGTTGCAGAGGCTGTGGATTGCTTCACAGTCCTGTGCTTAACCCCTTGAGCCACCAGAGAGGCCCCGTATTAGCTTATCTTAATGGCTCTGGAACTGAACCTATGGCTGGCAGTGAACCTAATTTAAAAACATAAAGACAATGAAACTAGTCAACATACTAGCTACTGAGACAGAGTAGAGAGAGCTAGTAGTCTAGGTCCCTGTATTCCTCATCACTCAGCTTCTAATAAGACCTGAACTCAAATAAACCCCCCTCCCACCCCAAGCCAGTTTCACTAAAAAGTGGCAGCGGTGTTGATACAAAACCCAGAACTGCTAGGGGTGTCGTAGCTGGGATACACATGGAAGAGAGGGCAACACAGTAAGACAATGTGTAGGTTCTCCCTACTGGGGGAATTTGGAATTTTAGTATAAGAGGTAGTTGAAAGATGCTATGTAGTCTTTTTGGCTTCTAGGAATAAATTGTTGATAACTCTTTCTTTCCTAATAAAAAGAAAGAGGATTGGAGGGGGAGATAAGGGGGTCAAAATGGGGGAGGGCAGAGCACAAGGGGCTGTGGTCATGGGTCACAGGTGCTACAGTGCTGGGAGAACTACAGGGACTACACTGGAAGGGAGAAATCAAAGACTATCCCAAAATTATCAAAGATATAAGAAAATAAATAAATTTTAAAAAAGAAAGAAAGAGGAAGGGGAAGAAGGGGGTAGGAAGAAAAGAATCTTTAGCAAACTGCTACTATAATTGTGGCTCTCTTGGAGAGATTTCGTTCATACTCTCACTAGCAGAAAGTAGTGGTAATTTGCCAGGAAGAATTTAGAAAGGCAGACAAATCACATATTACAGTAGGAGAAAATGAACTTGGAGGCAGTTTGTTTCACAGAGCCTAGTTCACCACCCTTTATGAAGTGTTTGATCAGGAAGTCTGTATTTTAAAGAAATACTTTCACACTGGGGCAAAGGTGAAGAAAGTCAACTCATGAAACCTCTGAATTTTCTCACCACTTTCAGAAAAATAAATGTGCTTGATTTGCACAAATGAGTCTTCACAAGTCATTCCTGTCTTTTATGACCAGCACCTTTCACTTGATCTTTCTGTCCCAGAATTCTGCACAATATAGTCCAAGTTTACAAGGTGGTAGAATCCATGACCTGCCCACCTTTATAAAACTCATACAAAAATCTTCTTGTGTTCATATTTTTTTTGCATATTTTTGTGATTTAGTTCCTCAGAAATCAATAGCAGAGGTTTGGTGAAAAAACTACCCATATTCTTCTAGTCCTAGGCTTGTATTTTCTCTTCTGCTGCCTTTTATCGACACATCCCAGACTTGTTGGGGTCCAGGAAGAGGTGCTCTCAGCTGGCTCAGCTAGGTAAGGTGGAGCAAGCCTGCATGTCAATAAAGGTGCACTCCTTTGTGGGTGAGATATGAGGAAACTGGATACCTGAGGTCCCGCGCCTCATTCAACCTCTGGAGCACACCAGTCTCTTCTCTAGAGGATTCCACCTTCAACTTGGCTTGGCCTCTTTCTCAGTCTCTCCTTTTGTCTGTGTCTTCTTGCTTCTCTTTTCTCTATTAACTATTAACCAGCTCCTCCCCATCCTGTTTACAACATGGAGTCCACATAATGTGAGCACAGGGCCTCTCATGGCTTCTACCTTGTTTCTTGTGTCTCACCTCTTTCCGCATCCCTTCAACTTGGGTCCACACTGCCTACTTCTCTACTTTCTCAAGTAAAGTTCCTGAGTGAGAACTCCAGTGTCCCAGCTTACTGCCGGTACCCTAGGTCTAATCATCTGGGTGGGTTGAGGGGGAGCTTCTGCTAGAACATGGAGCTGCCTAGGTCTTCAAGGACAGTGGAGACTCTGTGAGCACTGGATACTGGGATTTCTTGATTTATTATCCCTTTTTAGTTGACTGCATAACAATCCATGGAACTTTTTTTTTTTTTTTTTTTTGTGACAGAAAGGAAAACTAGACAGGAAGCAAAAATTTTCCAGCCTCACCATAAAGGAAACAAATGGTAAGATATGGTAACAAATCAGTCAAAATGATTGGTTGACTTCTACCCTTTTCCTAGAGAATTTTGGATAATATCTAACTTTCTCTTCAGTTCACTGGGTTTTAGTCCAATGCCTCCTCCATGTTCAGGCGATCAAGCTCAATGTTTAGGCCTGTCCATATTTTTTACCATTGAGGATGCCCATGGGACTGCAGTTTCTGATCAAGACCACCATTGAAAAGGGCTGGACACCTGTCCTGTGAGAGATCCCCTTGGCACTTTCTGCATTAGCCCAGCCTGAGCACACTGTTAGAACTCTCAGAAACCAGGCTTGGAAAAATCTCCATTTGCAAAGGGAGAGTGGAGTGGGAGTTTTCTGTCACTTATATTTCAGTTATTCCCACTTGTCTGGCACTGGTGTAATGAAGTTCATGAACACTTCGAGGTGTTGTTCCTTATCTGTGGGCATTTCCTCAGTAACTCTCAGCCCTGGTATGCCTTTTTGGTGCTGTAAATTTCTCCTGACCTGACGTGTAGCTTTTTCATTGAGGGTGCAGTGAGCCAGGTCTATGGTCAGCACATCTGAGCGAACCTATTATGGGGTATGTGACATGACCAGGAGGAAAATTTATTAAGCACAGATGGTCTTTGATGTCTGCTTACCTCACTAACTTTTCTCCTACACTCTCCAGAACTCCCTGGGTGCCTGCTTACATCTCACCACCAAGCTTTTTCTCTTGAGTTTTGTCTGGAATGCATTTTCATTCTACTTGCCTTTTTCTTTCAGTCTTTAATATTGTTTCCTCCAAGAAGCCTGCCCTGATTCTCCTCTCCCCTGGACAGACCTGGATTTTCTGTTACCCACACCCATGTGCTTTCAGTGCACCTGGTACATTTCCTCTTTTTTTTAAATTGCTACTAGTCCTCCAGGCCTCTCCTAGGCAGTGCCCTCAGCATTTGGCACAGAGAAACTGCTCTGTGACTACTTGGGGGAGTGTTGATGTATAAACTTGAAACTTAACTAAGGCTAGTAGAATCTTCTGGTTAGTTCTGGCTTTGGAGTAACATTATGCATTCTGGTGGAATTACCTAGTGGTGCTTCATTAATACCATTGTTCAATAGTCCCAGAAAAATATATATCAGAACCCCATTAAGTATGTCACTGGTTTTTATCTCTGTCACTCTTCTTAATCAGTGAGGTAAATATTTTTTCACCGCATTTGATAGACGAAGAAACTGAGGTAGGGGCCTCCCTGGTGGTGCAGGGGTTAAAGTCTCAGCGCTATCAAGCTATTGCCAACCACTGCGACATGAGTTCGATCCCTGGACAGGGAGCTGACCCACATGGCACAGCAGACCTCTCCTATCTCACCTGCTGCTCTCCTCAACAGTGTATTTCAGTAAGCTACGTATGTTCTGTTTCCCACTTTGTTTCTGATGAATCCGTACCTCTGGCCTACACCCCAGTTTTTGTATGCATAAATAAAATAAATCTTTAAAAAATTTTAAAAAATAACAGAGGTACATCATTTTAACTGCATTCTACAGACTAAGAAGCTGAGGTGCAGTGCATGACCCAGCACACCAGCAGCAGGTGGCCCAGGCACAGCTGGAACCTCACAATCTGGTTCTGATCCTCTCGGCCTGCAATGACAACTGCTGCATCAGCTGCCTGGAACACTTCTGCTCTGCAGGGGACTTAAGGGCCACCAAAGATGTAACAGGTAGCTCTTGTGTCTTATAAGTCTCATGCTCTCTAGTAGTAATCTTGAGAGTGTCTACAACTTAAAACAGCAACAGCAACAAAAATCTCAGGACATCCTGCCAATTGAGGCATGGCATTTGAAAAAAATTGTCATTTTTATTTATGTGGGTAAATCCAATTTATTTGTTCCCCTCTTCTGTTATTTTTCTTGCTTTGTTGTTGTTGTTGTTATGCAAGTTACACCAAAGCGCATTTTTCTTTTTCAGAGATTCAAATGAAGTAAGAACACACAGGGTAGGATGTGAAAGGCCTCTTGAGCGCTTGCTTCTCCTCACTGTGCAATTCCATTTTCTTCCTCAGAGACATCAGCTGTTAACATTTGGAGTGGATCCTTCATATCCTTTTTCTATGTGTTCATACATGCATCTGTGGCCATGGAAGAAGGTCCTCTCTCCACGTGAGTGCCATCATATGCTAGGCATGGTTTTGTCACTTGATTTTTTTTCTCTTATTGGATACTATATCTTGGTGACCAACCTCATTCTATTTAAGAACTTCATAGTATTTGTCATTCTTCAACTCTTCCCGAACTGACAGAAAGGTGGGGAATTCCCACAAAAATTGCAAATCACAGCATACTTCTCCTTTTTTTTAAAAAAATGCTTATTTGTTTTGCTTTTAAAAATGCTCAATAATAGTGCTCATTTAGTGTTAAGTTTGCTGTTCCTTTTCACACACTCATACAATCAGGGCCACTCACACTTTCTAGAATGTGGAATGTGGTCCACTTTGTTTTGGTAAAGTGAGTGACTTGCAATGTCTCCCCCTCTTCATCCCCCCAACTGAGAGAGGCCCAGTCTATTGTGCTCTTGGAAGCAGCACAGGATGTTGTCACACTTGGCTACCCAGTGGCACAATGGTCTCCAAAATTGAGCCCAGCACTAGTTATCTTTTGTTTGCTCTTCAAATACTGACCATAGATTGGCACAATGGGACTGCTACCTGCACAATCAGGGCTCACAGGTATTGTGTGTAGTGTGTGTACATGTGGTATGTGGTATTAGTGTGTATGATATGTCTTATGTGTGAATATGTGTGCTGTTTGTGTGATGTGTATAGTGTGAGTGTGTGAAGGATGTGTGAACTATATATGGTGTGTGTTGTATGTGATGTGGTATAAGTATAGTGTGTTGTGTTTGTGCATGCTGTGTGGGGGAACTGCATACATGGTGTCTGTGGTGTGTGTATGCGTGTTGTATGTGTACTCTGCATGTTTGGGATGTATGCTATGTTTTATATGAGTGTGTCTGCAGTGCATAGCATGTATAGTGTGGTGTGTGTACTGTGGTAGCACTATATGGTATATATCTTTGGTATATTTGTGTGTATTGTGTGTCTGTGGTGTGTATGTGTGGTGTGGTGTGCGGTGCGGTGTGTTGTGTATGGTGTGTGCATTTGTGTATGTGTGTGTGTGTGTGTGTGTGTGTGTAGACATGAGTCCACTCCTCACTGGCCTACTCAACGTGGTGGTGGAGTTCCAGGGGAAGGAGAACTGAACAAGGTATAAGGGAATAAATGAACACTGTCCCCTGACTCACCCAGTTGCATGACTTTTGTAACAACTATTTCTAAGTCCAGAATCTTAAAAAAAAAGCACTTTTTCCTTCTCTGTAGAGCTTTCTGCAAAGACAACGACTATTACCCAATGAAGCTGCAAATATAAAATATTCTGGTAGGGAGGCTTGGGAAAATGTCTGGCTAGGAGGTACAGTAAGGGAAACTACTCAACACAGTTCATGAATGAGTATTGGTGATTAATTTTGGTGGAATCTGTTGCTTGGACATTTGGCTTCTTTCTCCCTTTGAAGGCCTGCTGGTGTTTTCCTGGGTCTACTCCATTGATGGAATCAGCCAAATATTGATATATTTTTTCCTAATTTGGTTCAGTTGCATTTTCTCTTCCATTAGCACCTTGAGTTCTGCCTTTCCATTGGGGGTACAGATGATGTTCCATCACTATTTTGTACATCATTAATTCTGAGGTTGGGTCCATTATGACACTAGACTAATCAATCTTTTCAGTATAAAACTATAAAGTATTGCACCTTGGGATTATGGTCACACAATTTCCAAACTTTCCTTCCTTCTTTCCCTCCTAACTTTGGAATACTATTTTTTTTCCTCAAGAGTTTAAGACTTAACTTTTTTATATATTGCTGCTTTTTCCTTTCCCTAAAAATTATATTCTCATATTGTATAAATAATTCACTTCATTGTTTTTGAAAAATTATAGGAAAAAATCTTGTATCTCTTTTAGAAGTGAGTTTGTTGTTCTTGGGGTTCTACTTTTATTTCTCTCTGGCAATGAAGTTAGAAAATACTCCATAAGAAAACACAAGTATATTTGTGTATTATATAACCTGTAGTGCAAGTTTCCTAGGTATATCATCTGAAACAATTATCAAGAGAAAAAACAGTGTGCTGAGGTTAATTTTAGTGGCCTTTGGGTACTAAAATACATAAGTTTTCTTTGATCATGTATTGAAAAAATCCAAACACGGTGAGAACAGAACACCCGAAATCAGATGATGACTGAAAAGGCAGCGCCAGCTATACTTCTCAAAACACAGCCCTTCAGGAATACTGCTCTTTCCTCTCCAAAATGTGGATCTTGGGAAAATCTCCATCTGCATGGCAGACCTGACCTCAGTAACCCAGTCTCCTGTGGGGAGGGCCTCTGCCAGCTCCCAGTCGGTCACAGCAAGACACAGAAAACTCCAGGGCTCCAGTTCTGCCCAGTGAGCCTACTTCCCACCTGGGAGCAGACAGCCTGGGCTGCCAACTCCTGTCACGGTCTTCTGGACGGATGCCTCTAAGAGTATCTTCTGGAAGGGGTGTCCCCTCCCGTGAATGACCCCAGGAGCAGGGATGACAGTACTCCCAGAGGTGTGGTCTAGTTATCAGTTGAGTCAGAAACAATCAGCTTCATAACCCAGAACTCAATGCCAGACCTCTGGTCCCTCCAGCCTGGCTACTGGCTGAGCGGGTAGCTCCTTTCTCCCAGAGTGCTTGCATTTTTTGAGGATGGAGTGAATGTTTGTTTTTTCATGAGGCCATGCAAAAGGAATGCGAATATTAGAAAAGAGCCCTATTTGTTACAATGATAATTGCTAGAATGCTCTGGAGCCATGCATATTTACTCTTCACCAGTCTCGGGCAAGTCTGCCACAAGAGGCAATGTCTGACCCTGAAGATGTGGACTTGCCGAGGCCCTTTCAGACAGCAGAAACTCTCTATTATTTTGGTTATAATTTTCACTAACAACTTGGATTTCCCTTTGGCCACCAAATTTTTCAAAGCAGCATCCAAGGGCTGACCAGCTCCGTGGTGGTTGCCCAGCCTAAGTACACAGATCTAGAGTGTGAATAAAATAATAAACGAATGTATAAACATGCATGATTTATTTGAATCAATATTCATGCCTGATTACACCGTAGGGCTGTTTCAGAGGTTTGAAAGCCAGGCCTGGCTGGCCCCGGCAGACACCCCTGCTAAGTCCCTCAGGAAGTGAGCTCACCTCCCCTCCTGGAAGAGCGTTTATAAGATGCTTGTGTTCCTCCTGGTGCCAACTCTGCAGGGTTGGGGGCAACTATGAGTTTCAGTTACTTATAATTACAGAGAGAAAGTCCTCAGAAACAATCTTGCCTCCTTGTTCCTTTAAGTTTGTTTCCTATTGTGAAGATTAATTGTACAGTCTGGGCTTTCCAATTAAGATGCATGGCAGAAAGACAAGGAAGGAAGGAAGAGTAGTCTGGGAGAACTTGATTTCTTCTGCAGCTCTTTTTGGACCCAGGGAATGCTCAGTGCCATAGTTTAGGGGAGATGCTCAGTGGGCTAAAATAGCCACATATCTTCATTTGAAGGCGTCAGCCTCCACTTACTGAGGTCTCCATGCTGGGCAGCATCAGGATCTGGTGGGCAAGTGTCAGTAGACACAGACAACTCAGAGAGACCCGGTTTGATGTCTGACTGTACATCCGCTAGCTGTCAGACCTCTCTTTATATTTCTTTATTTACTTCTTTATATTTCTTGACTTCTCTGTGCTTTCTATTTCCCACCTGTGACACACAAGTGACAGTAGGGCTTTCCCCATGCTCTCTTAGGAAGATCTTTGAAGAAGGTCCCACTCAAGGAAAAGCACTTGGGGAAACTACCAGCATGAGTGAATCTAGTCTCTGTAAGTCTGTGTGAATATACTGTGCATATCTACCTTGGGAGGAGAAACAGTTGCTTCCACCAGAGACTGGTGCAGAAGTTTAACAAAAGACACAGCATTCTTTATGCCCTGTCTGTTCCTTATATTGTCCGTTTCTTCTATGGCACGTCAGAGGTTGCAGAGAAGTTTTTACCCACCAACAAGTCATGGATTCTGGCTTTGACTTGGCATCCACACATTTAAAGGCTAACTAACATTTCACTTCCTCTCCCAAGTCATCCTGACATCCAGGTCTTTCCTTATTGCCATATCATAATAAAAAGATCTCTCAAACATTCAAGTGGAGATCATATTTTCAATCCTAAACTGCTTTTTTTCCCAATTGTCCAACACTCTTTTAGATTGATTCATCCATTCTCTTCTGTCTCCTGATCTGAAAATAAATTCCCCTAAAGCTTAGGGTTTTTCAACCTCTGCATTACAGACATTTTTGGTTGAATAATTCTTTGTTACAGGGAGTGGTCATCGTATTTTGCAGCTTTCCTGGCCTCTTCCTACTAGATGCTAGTAGCAGGCTGAGCCCCAGCTGTGACAAGTAGAAATGTCTCCAGAAATTGCTAATATCATTTTGGGCTGAAGGCGGGTGTGGCAAGTGGAGAATCACTCCTGGTTGAGAACCATTGTTCTAAAGAAATGCAAACAGCTTTCAATGTTCTGCTAAAGACAAAGGTTGGTGGAGAGCCCTATAATGTAATCCAAAGCCAGATGTTTGGAAGTTCTCTTATTTCTAAGGTAGCTCAAGGGTCCCTTCTCTTTCCCACTTCCAACTCCATGTTCAGGGAAGAGGCATTCTAAGAACAAGTCAAGGATGAAGTAGAGTGCTCAAGAACATAAAAAATGGGACCGCTGTGGAGAGGAGAGAGTGTTGGATTGCAATTTAGCAAGATTAAAGGGATTATTTCTTCATTCTCTTTTCTTCACCACCTCTCTTTCCTCCCAGTATAGATGGTGAGTTAAGACTGGGGTGAACTTCAAATTTGGGAAGCCAGGAGGAGTTTGGGATTCCCAGAAAAGGAATATGGAGTGGGGGTGTTGACAAGATCTTCTGTCATATCCTTCTCCTGCCTAGGGCTCATTTTAAAAGGGGACTGCCACTGAGGTTCTAGAGAGAATGATCCCCCTCAAAGAAGTGCTATACACTGGAGTGATGACTACCTGATGGAATCCCATCACCCAAGGATGGTGGAGGGTGGGATGAGAGCCAGCTAAGCTGCTGGCAGGAAGTAGCAGAAGCAGATGCACATCTGGACAGAAAACAAGAATAAGAAGCAACGGGCAGCAGAAGCCACGATGTGCACTCTGAAGAAGGAATAGAAAGTTGAAACGGACTCAGGAACTGAGGAAGGTGACAGGTGACTTTGAGAGGACACTAGACCATCAGAGTTGCTGTAAATGCGGACTGGCAAGGAATAGATTTCATTTCCCAAGGAGCTGGATGAGATACAGTTTCCTTCCTTACTCCCTGTCCTTCTAGTAAAATCCCATCTGATCAAATGATCTGATTATCTAGGAAATATTTAGTCAGTGAATCAGTAGATTTCTGAAGGTCCATGGATATAGTCTCTGCAGTTTGTGAACTTCCAGAGAATAAGCTTGGTTTATTCAATTATAAGTTAACTTGATTAATATCGTTACAGTCCAGATCCTTTTTTTCTAAAGATTTATTTTATCTATTTATGCATACAAGAGCTGGGGTGTAGGCCAGAGTTGCGGGGGGCAGGGGATGAAGGGGATGAAAAGGTTCACCAGAGACAGAGTGGGGAGCAGAACAGGAGGATCTACTGAAATACACTGCTGAGGGGAGCAGCGGCCGAAACAGGAGAGGTCTGCTGCACCATGTGGGTTAGCTCCCTGGCTGGGGATCAATCTTGTACTGCAGTGTCTGCTGATAGATTCATAGGGCTGAGACATAACCCCTTGTGCCACCAGGGAAGCCCACATCCTAGATCCTTTTGAACTATGTGTTGTCCAATACTGAAGTCACTGTCTTCTTACAACTACTGACTACTGTAACTATTGAAATATGACTGGTTGAAACTGAGTTGTACTTTAAATTAAAAACGCACAATGAATGTTGAAGACTTAGGGAAAAAATAAGGAGTTGTTAACTTTTTGTACTAATTACCAGATAAAATAATAACATTTTAGATATACTGAGTTAAATAAAACTATGAAAGTTGATTTTGCCTGTTTCTCTTCATTTTTTTAATGTGGCCAGTAGAAAATTTAAAATTATAGGGACTTCTTGGTGGGCTAGGAGTTAAGTCTCAGCGCTCTCACCCCTGTGACCTGAGTTTGATTCCCAGCCAGGGAGCTACCCACATATGGCACAATGGACCTCTCCTATCTCGCCTGCTGCTCCCCTCAGCAGTGTATTTCAGTAGATCCGCTTGTTCTGCTCCCAACTCTGTCTCTGGTGAATCCTCTCCCACTTTCCCCCCATTTCCCACACCTCTTGCCTATATCCCAGTTCTTCTATGCAAAAAAAAAGTAAAAAAAAAAAATTTAAAACTGTAGATATTGGCTTGCTTTCTCTCTCTATTGGATAGATCTCTAGAGCATGAGTTCTTATAAGAGTGATGTTGTTCCCAAGGTTCTTGGGGCAAGGAAGGTGAAAAATTGTAATCTTTTAACATATAAAGGATATATATTATATTATCAAATACACATGATGTCTATAGTATTTAAATTTCACTGAAAGAGTGAAATTAGGAGGGAAAAGCCCCTGAAATGGGTAAGTGGATAATAATGAAAATATTGAGAAACACAGAGCATCTTATAACCCAAGAATAACTACATATGTGTAGACCCATGTGTGCATTTGTGTTTATTAGTGCCATATTAGTTTACCACGTATTAGAGCCAAGTAAAAGTATTTTTATTATCTTGAGTTAATGGGGGGGGGAGTGAAAGAAGTCTTTTCCCAAAGATTTATTTTATTTATTTATGCATACAAGAATTGGGGTGTAGGCCAGAGGTGCCAGGGGTGAGACAGATTGGGGAGCAGAACAGGCAGATTGAGTGAAATACACTGCTAAGGGGAGCAGTGGGTGAGACAGGAGAGGTCTGCTGCACCATGTGGGTAGCTCCCTGGCCAGGGATTGAACTTGTGCTGCAGTGGCTACAGATAGCTTCATAGTGCTGAGACTCAACTCTGTGCCACCAGGGAAGCCCAAATCTTTTCAGGTAATAATGAGTTTGTACTCAGTGAAGCCAAAATGATACCAAGGTGCATCTGTAAAGAGCAGTTCAAGCCAGCAGGAAAGAGAAGGTGTGGGTGGGATGAGCAGTCAGCTCTCTGGGAGGACCTTGCTGGGCAATGGAATGGAGACAACGAAAGCCACCATTGACTAATGTTTCTACCTTGATTTCTACTAGTTTTACAAAGTCGTTTACATTTGTTTATATTTATTTTGTTAATAATTATTTATATGTATTTATAAATGTAACAAATGTAACAAATTAGTTACATTGGCCTGGTAATTTGTGTTGAATTTCTATAGCATCAAGCTTATTGAACATATTTGGGATTTAGTGGTGTTAATCATACCTCTTTCTTTCTCCACTAAATTTGGAATCAGAGATGCAGGGACAAACCAATAAAGATCAAAATGTGGGCTCTGTAACTGACAGAGGCTGGATATCATGACCTAGATGTGCTTATGTCACCTCAGAATGAAGCTTAGCCACTAACTTTACACTGAGTTGCGCAGCTTCCTGGCTGCACAGCGGAGGGCGGAGCAATATCAGGGACCTGGTGAAGAAGCCCAGCAGCTGCCAAGCTGCAAATCAGAGAAGCTGTTTTCCTGAGGGAGGGGCAAGGCTGGGAACATTTCCCCAGGGACCCTTGGACACCAACTGTTAAGCTGATGGTTGTTGCTCCACGTGGAATCATGGGAAGATGGCAATTAATGAGTTCCCCTCCACCACCCCTCTGCTTTATGTTTATTCTTACTTATGTAATGTAATAAAAGTAATTTAGGTTGGCATTTGAGTTTGTAAGGTTTTTTAAGAAGTATTTATTCAGAACCACTGGCCTAACAAGGGGACATCTGGGCATATTTTGTGTTAGTGTGAACTTGAGTCTATTTACTTCTTTATCTCTGCCTGCCCTGCTTTCCAGCCTGGCTCTTATCAGTCTGCTCCCTCTTCCCACAGCTATGATTTTTCTATTGCTTCATCCCTTGAAGCCTTTACCTGTATAGAGGAGGGGCAGTTATGGTGATGAGAACTTGAGGGGAGGGAAGTGACATCTGCCTGTTCAAATGTCGGAGCTGTCCCTTCCAGCCGGCCGGCCTCTGGGCAAGTTTCTTAGCCACTTCCTGGCTCACTTCCCTCACGGGGCAGTGCTGTGAAGCCTCCCTCCCAGAGCTGTTAGGTGGATGACTAGAGGTCATACATATAAACTCATTTGATGTTCAAAACTTTCCCTCTTTCTTCTTTCTCAGCTGAGTCTTTGGGCCTTTTCTAGTGCTGCAATGATTCACTTCTCAATTCATGGAATACCTATTTGTGTTACATATTAATGAAACTTAAATTAACAGCATTAGGAGGAAAGAGAGACCAGATAAGCCAGACTTGAAGCTTGTGCAGTTTCAAAGCACAGTTTTTGTTTTGTTTTTTTATACAAGCACTGGGTACAGTCAGAAGCACTGGAGGGTAAGAGAATTCACCAGAGCCAGAGCGGGGAACAGAACTGGCAGACTGATGAAGTACACTGCTGAGGGGAGCAGCGGGCTAGGCAGGAGAGGCCTGCGTGCCATGTGGGACCCTTGCCTGCGGCTGGGGATCCAACCGGTGCTGCAGAAGCTGCGGGCAGCTTCGCAGCCTCAGCCCAGCACTCAAACGCTGCGCCACCAGGGGAGGCCCTCAAAGCACAGTTTTTAAAAAGATTAAAAGTTGAGGACCTCCCTGGTGGCGCAGGGATGAAAAACAGCCCTGTCAAACTATCGTTAGCCACTGGAGTACCAGTTGGATGCTGGCGTCCAGGAAGCAACCCACACGGAGCAGCAGTCTTCTTCTGCCTCCCCTGTCGCTCCCCTCAGCAATATATTTTAGTAGATCTGCCTGTTCTGCTCCCCAATCACCTCTCACCACTCCCTTCCCAGTTCTTGTATCATAAATAAATAAATCTTAAAAAAAAAACTTAAAAATTGACTCTCAAACATACATGTAGTGACTGTATATCCAAGGTTTATGTGATATTTAATGAGAAAGGCAAGAAGATGGTAAAGTAGGTTTGACAGAAGATAGGAAAGTCAATCAAAGAAAAAATGCTGGAATAATATTGCTAAGTTAGATGTTAAATGGGTTGATGTCCTACAGGACACCAAAATTTTAACCTTTAATAATCTCTTTTGGATAGAAATAACTTGATTTTCCACTAAATAAAATTAATTTTCAACTGTATAATTTAATAACCTACTTCACAGAGAGGCCAGAAATTACAAACCTAGAAGTCAGGTTACTCTTAGGTGACAGTGAAAGAACAGGAGCTACACTTTGCTTTATGTCTAAGTTATGCATACTTTTTAGGAAAGTGGAAGTAGGATATGATATCCAATAAAAAAAAGAAAGAAAAGAAAAGAAAAACAGAACCTCCCTGGTGTCACAGGGATTAATCTGAGAGCTATCAAGCTATCACCAGCCACTGCATCATGAGTTCGATCCCCTGCCAGGGAGCTGTTCCACATGGAACAGCAGACCATTCCTGTTTCACCTGATGCTCCCCTCAGCAGTGTATTTCAATAGATCCACTTGTTATGTTCCCCATTCTGTCTCTGGTGAATTCTCTTACCCCCGCACCTCTGGCCTATTTCTTACATGCATAAATAAATGATAACAAATCTTAAAAAAAGAAAAGAAAAGAAAAACAAACCCTCCAAAACAGAGAAAAGATGGCATTGAGGCTAACATATTCTGGATAGGGGTTGGCATGAAGATTTAGTGTTAAAACTTAGTTAAATCTGATGAAAACCTCTAAAAAATTGAAAAGTTACCCATTGTCATTTAAACTAATGGGTTGAGTGATGCTAGCGTCATTTTTTTTTTCTTATCAATTGTTTTCTGCCATTCTGAAAGTAATATCTTTGGATAGAGCATAAGATTCAACAAAGTCACACCCCACTTTTGACAGTGATGCTGAAGGACAATTCTTAACCAGTAGAATCTCCTGGGTGTCAGATCTTGTCTTGAACCATGTTTGAACCTTTTGGTACGAGAGCCCTGCTGTTGGCTGGCAAACCATAACTTCCTGGTTTTTCAAAAAAAGACTCAAGAGAGGCGCCTTGGACTTCAAATGGCTATTACAAAACAATATTTTGATGAGTTAAGTGTAAATGAATCAGAAGCATATGGATTTAATTAGCTTCTAAACACAGCCATTTCAAAATGCAGGGAAGGGAAAAAGTATGCTTGTGTCAAAACTCATCTTGGGGTTTTCCTGCTAAATTCAAAATGATGGAAAAACAGATGGGACCATCTGCCAAGCACTCAGGTTGTATTGTCCACATGTACTGTCTTATCTGGGAACACAGAGCTATGGGAAATTTCTACCACAGAAATCGACAGCATTTCAGCAATGTGTCTGCCAGCCCGTTTGTGGCCTACATTTAATTAAACCAGGCCTACGCATGGCTGCAGAGAATACAACTTCCATGTTTTTGAAGATGGTCCAGGGCGTAATCCACATGGGACCATGTGTGTGGTCCTTTTTTACAGTTGAAAACCCCGTCTTATTCTTCTCATGCCCCTCTACGTATTTCCAAGTTACCCCTCAAGGTGGCCACAGAGATATCCAAGTTCTGAACATGAGCTACTCCTGTTGCCTGTTCTTGATGAAACTAAGTGGCACTGGGCAGAGAGTCGAGGAATATACATGCGTTTTCACTTAAATGTGAGCTGTTCTTTCTCCCTGATGAGAAAGGTGCTAAAAGTTCAGGGGTCAAAAGCTGCCTTCAAGTTGAATGAAAGGAGGGGTCTGGTGGACTGAAACAGGACATGCCTCAAACATGAACTAAACAGAATGTACTCATATTGAGGCCCGAAAGAAAGCATGGGGCAATTCTCTTCAGAGCTTTTCAAGAAATCATATATCAGATCTAAGCTTTTTATATATTGAAGTTGTTCAGATTTACCACTGAATGGGCAAATATGCATTTGTTGAACAAGAATCTATACAGTGCTTTTTCATACATTAGTCTTTAATCTTCTCAGTAACCATGTGATTGGGGTGGAATGATCTGCATTTTACAGAAGAGGACATTGGATTGACTGAGGTTAAGAGTTCTGCTGAAGGTCTCTGTCAAGAAAGAGGAGAATGGGACCTCGGTGGCGCAGCGGTTGACCGCTGGGTTGCGAAGCTGCCCACAGCCTCTGCAGAGCTGGTTCGATCCCCGGCTGTTCCCCGGCGGCCACCGGAGGAGGGTCCCACATTGCTCCCAGACCTCTCCTGCCGCCCACTGCTCCCCTCAGCAGTGTACTTCGGTTCTTCTGCCTGCTCTGCTCCCCGCTCTGGCTCTGGTGAATTCTCTCAACCTCCCGCGCTTCTGACTGTACCCAGTGCTTGTATAAATAAATAAATCTTTAAAAAAAAAAGAAAAAAAAAAAAGAAAGAAGAGAGCTGGGCTTGAGTCCAGATCTTTAAGTTCTAAAACAAGAGTAATCCTTACTCTTATGCACATATCTAGCAAGAGGAAATATGGGAATTACAAGTTTTATTTAGGTGCAGGTCAGGCTTGGACTCACTAGCCCCAGAAGCCTCCCAGTAGAGAAGGCAGAACATGCCTTGGACTCCAGGACTCAGTGGTTGAGACAGCAGCCTTTATACCTATAGTCTTGGCTTAATGATTAATAGTGCACTGTTTCCCTCTCCAAAGTGTCAGTTTAGATGATAAATTATCTGGATACTCTACTCTCAAACCAGTCTAAAAGGGTCAAATTTTATTGGTCTTATTTGGATAACCTTTCTACAATAGATACTTCTTCTGTTTTTCAAATCAATGTTTCCCTGGATGGACAAGGCATGTCTGCATGTGTTTTTAGAGCACTTAGGTCCTCAGATATCAATACAATGTGGAATCACAACATTGGTTGGATACCCATGTAATTCTTTACCATGTAGTTCTCATCAGAAATTCTACAAATTGTACTTTATTCCAGAGTTAGGTATGGTTTTCTCAGCTGTCTCAAGAGAGGTGTTAGGGCTACTCTAACCAAGTTGCCCACAGGAAAGCAGGTTTGGCTCCTTTGCACTTCCCTTTCTCTGTCCCTCTACCTCCCTCAGGTGCTGGTCTCTTCTTGTCTTCAACTATTCAAAGCCCCTGATTGTCTTCTGGGTTTTTATAGCATCTTGCATCAACTCTAAGTAAGTCTCTCACTACACACCTTCTATGTACAAATTTCTCAATTTTATTGTCCTCAGACACACTTTAAGAAAGCAACCTAAAGCCCTCACTTCCACTAATTCCCCTAATCCTGGTTAATGGGGGATGTCTGAGGACTAGAGGATTTTCCTTTGCTATTTGCATCACAGAGCTTACAGGTAGGGCCAATGGAGGTGGGGGATGGGCAGTGAGGAGAGAAGCCAAGGGAAGAAGACCAGGCTTCTGTGGAAAGACCAATCTGTGGATGGGAATGTTATAGAGCAGCCCCAATATTGAACGGGTTCCTGGCTATGGGTCCTCACCCGCGCGCTTACAAGGTACTTATTAATACTCCACTACAGGCACACACAAAAGGTTAATAAAAGGTTTATTTACAAGGGAAAAGGAAATAAGGAAAATGTACAACTCAGGGAGAAAATAGGGAAATAAAGTCTTAATGCGTCCTACCCGATCCAGCGACCTGGAAACCCAAAAAGCACTCTCCGAGCTGGCCGGATGCTGCGAGCTGGCGGAGAGCCAAAATGGGGGACCCCTCCAAAGCCCACGTGTCTGGCTTTTATACCAAGCTGGCTGCTTAACCCCACCTCAGGTCCCAGCCACCTTCCCTTTGGTGGTGATGGGATTTGGAGTTCCCAGTGTCTTTGGCTTTGGTCTGGAGTGGGGGATAGAGTCCACAAAGCCTGTATGGAATTAGCTTTAGGACATCCTTTTCCCCCTAACAGGAAGGGGTTCAATCTTGTTTTCATTCCAAGGACAAAGAAGTCCGCAGTGAGTAAGATTTGTGACTGAACAGAGCTGCAGCATGACCTCTCCCATGAGGCATTTTTCTGTGCAGGTTTGCCCCATTCTCTTCCACAAAGCAACCCCCTCTAGGGCTTCCCTGCATGCCCCTTCACACTGCTGATAGTCTGACCTCTGGGCTCACACACCTCTCTCTAACTCCTTTCTACATCCTAACACTTACTCTTTGGGGGCTTGTAAGGGCAGGAAGGACCACCGAGCAGGTTTTCTATGATCCAGCAGACTGCGTATAGGAGGAGTCAGAGTCCTCAGTGGTTTTTATAGGTCTTTTATTGGGATTTACCCGGTACACAGCAGGCAAGGGTGCTGCCAGCCTCCCGGCCCCCCAGCAAGTCTTCACTCTATCTGGGCTCTCTGGCGTTCTCTCTGCTTTTCTTCTTCTTTCGGCTTCCGTTCATTCCTGGCTTCTGCTGGCATCCCTGTGACACCGCCCTTAAAAGCCCAGTTTCGGCCCAGGTGAATCCCATCTACCTATGCCCACACCCTACTCCAGGTGCCCGCCATCAGGCATGCATTTAGGACTGCAGGGATCCATCATCTACCCTGATGGCGGGAGGGCAGAAAAGCCTGACATTTTCTTTACTAGCCTACAGGGCTATAAACAAAAGAAAGCAAGTGTGGCTAAATTACCTTAGAAAGGAATAATTGGTGAGAATATTGGCTCTGTGTTTGGTAGAATCCCTCAGAAGCAGAATTTGAGAAATGAGTTTGGGTGCAAGTCATTTTTTTCTTGAGAGATCTTAGGAGGTTCAGATAGAGGAGTGGAGAACTGAGAAGGGAATGTAAGGCAGATGGGTTAGATAAAAAACGGGTTTCCACTCTGGGCAATTGGGACACAAAAGGTCTGGGGACTTCTGGGAAACTGTATAGGTTCTGATTTAACCCACACAGGTGTGAAAAAGTTGGGACATTTTAATTCCCATTTGTGGGTAGTTAAGAATTGCTTCTGGGCTATTTGCTCCCTGGAATTCTGCCTGCCACAAAGAAGGCAGCGTATACGTCTAGCTACAGAATGTCCTCAGGTAAAGTAGCTCACATTGGACTTAAAGAGCCAATGCCTATGTGGTCGTTTGTCTCCAGGATAGCTACTACCCATTAATTCCTTCCTTCTAGGCATAAGATGTCCCTGCTCTCCCTTTGATAAATGAAGTCTAGTCTTCTATTCCTTTAGGTGAGCTGGTGATGATTTTGAGAGAGAGAACACATTGAGAGTATTTTGCAGTTTATACTTGAGACTCTCAGAACACTCACTCTGGGAGAAACCAGCAGTTAGGGAAAGAGTCTAACTACTCAAGACCATCTCACTGTGAGGAGGCCCTAGCTAGCCATATGAAGAAGTCACCTAAGGTGAAAGTGGCAGATTCCTGGGTAGTCCCAAGCTGTTCCAGCCATCCTACACCAGGTACCATATAGGGGAGTGACAAAGCCATTGGCTGAGCTTAGTCTCAGCTATAGAATGACTACAAATATATGAAGAACCTCAAGTGAGAACCACTCAGCTGGTCCTCTCAAGCCCCAGTGCCATGAGAGGTGATAGTACCTAGTTGATTTACTATGCTAAGTTTTAAGGTAGTTTGTTATGTAACATCAGCTGACTGGAACAGTGAAGAAGGAAGCAGTAGGTACCAAGGGTATGGCAGAACACCAAAGGCACTGTGGAAGAGCACCTCATGGAATGAAAGGAAAAGCTGACACCAGAATTCAGAGAAGACATTCCATAGATCTAGGTGTCAAGATGCGGTGGGTGATAACTTTAGAGCACTGATCTCAACTGCATTTTATACTATAGTCATCCCACTCAAGAGTCAAACTCCCAAAGAGAAGAAGCCTAGTTATGCTAGCATGTCAATGATAATGCCAATAATGATTGGGGATATTGACATCTTGAGCTACTGTGAAACCAAGATTCTAAATCCTATGGTAAAAAAAATATATATCCAGTTCACCTTTTCAAATCAGGGCACACAGGACCCCAGGTAGTCCAACAGTCAGCTTTTGATCCCTTGGTAGAAAGTTGGTGCTGGGCCTCCCCTGGTGGCGCAGTGATTGAGTGCTGGGCTGAGAAGCTGCCTGCAGCCTCTGCAGCGCCAGTTTGATCCCCCGCCACCAGGCTAGGGTCCCACATGGCGCACAGATCTCTCCTGCTGCCCGCTGCTCCCCTCAGCAGTGTACTTTGTCAGTCTGCCTGTTCTGCTCTCCGCTCTGGCTCTGGTGAATTCTCTCGCCCTCCCGCACTTCTGACTGTACCCAGTGCTTGCATAAATAAATAAATCTTAAAAAAAAAAAAATAGAAAGTTGGTGCTGGTGGAAGGAGTCAATTGCATGTTACAAAAAATTTATTATGTCTCCTGGCAGGGCCATGAATGGGGTAGTAATGTTATAGGGGCTGACAGTAACTTGCAGAAGGGTGTAATCGGGCAGGCATCTATCCTGGTCCTGTAGGTAGGAGCCATGACTTCTACATACTCAGGGTTGAAACCCCAGCCTTGCCAGTGTCTATGGAAGATACTCAAGCTATGATTATCATTTCACCTCTCCAGTAACCACAGTAACTACCCAAAGATTTTGTTGGGAAGACCAAATAAGAAATACCTAGCACACAGCCTGATGTATAAGCCTTTAGTGGTGCAAGTGCTTAATTTTTATATAAAGGTTGAGTTTAGCCACCATGTCTGATCCTTAACCCTTGGTGAAGAGGAGCCTTTCATGCGGAAGGTACAGTAGTTGATGTGTGCATCTGGCCAGTTGCCCTCACCCTTATCCTTTCAGAGCCTACTGATTTACAGTTGCCAACCCCTGCTTCTCTTTCCCTGAGAAGTTTCTTTGTCCATTGACATGAATTCTGCTCATAGCAGACCTAAGTTGTGTCTCCCTGGTGGTGCAGGCGGTTGAGCACAGCACTGTGAAGCTTTCCACAGCCTCTGCAGCGTGGGTTCGATCCTGGCTGGCAGGGAGATACCCATATGGCGCGGCAGACCTCTCCTGTCTCACCTTCTGCTCCCCTCAGCAGTGTATTTTGGTCAGTCTGCCTCTTCTGTTTCCCACTCTGTCTCTGATGAATCCTCTCACCCTTCTGCACATCTGGCCTGTACCCCAGTTCTTGTATGCATGAATAAATAAATCTTTAAAAAAAAAAAGCAGGCCTAAGTTCTGGGACCACTATCCTCTCACGACAGTTCCCAACAAATGACTGTGGGGAGTTGATATTGAAGTACCCCCTGTGACCTTGCCCCTGGGTATGTGTTATGTGTTCTATATCTTCTACAGTTCAGGCACTGAATTAGAAATTTCTCTCTACCCCTTTTGGTCTTGGTTGTTTGAGAAATCAAATTAGCATCAGTCAGATTAGTAGTGTTAGGGGGGAAAAGGATGTCCTAAAGCTAATTCCATACAGGCTTTGTGAGACTGCATCCCAACATCCATACATTCGATCTTCATCACCATGGAAATGGTGGCAAAAAGTGAAAGGGGGGAATTGTAAGGGGGAAAAGGATGTCCTAAAGCTAATTCCATACAGGCTTTGTGGACTCCACCCCCACCCCAGGCCAAAGCCAAAGACACTGGGAACTCCAAATCCCATCACCACCAAAGGGAAGATGGCTGGGACCTGAGGGTGGGGTTAAGCAGCCAGGTGTGGTATAAAGCCAGACAAGTGGGCTGTGGAGAGGATCCCCCATTTTGGCTACCTGCCAGCTTGCAGCGTTCTTCGGCCAGCTCTGAGAGTGCCTTTGGGTTTCCAGGTTGGCGGATCGGGTAGGACGCATTAAAGACTTTATTTCCCTATTTTCTCCCTGAGTTGTACATTTCCTTAATTCCCTTTCCCTTGTAAATAAACCTTTTATTAACCTTTTGTGTGTGCCTATAGTGGAGTATTCATAAGTCTCTTTTAAGCGCGTGGGTGAGGACCCACAGCCAGGCAACCCGTTTTATTTTATATCGGGGTTGCCCTATAACAGTAGGAAAAAAAAGCAAATTATTATTACATATGTGGGGAATCTACATAGATGTGGATTTCGAAGACAATGAGGCAAGAAGAAAGTATAAGGAATAACCCTGATCCATAGAGGAGAGGGACTCATAACAAAGGGAAGATGAGTCATGAGGAAGACCAGATACTCTGTAATTAGGTATTTACTCTGTTATTAGTTTTTTTTTTCTGATAGAGGATTTCTGGTAAAAGATCAAATAACTCCAAATTTTCTTTTTCTAGGTAATAAAGGAAGTAATGAAAGATTTTTTCAGCCTGTTGGACCTCAACTGACTTCAGTTCAGAATAAACCATTTGCCAAAGTGACCCAACCTGGGAAGGCCTGTTCTGAATACTTTGCTGAGGCCTGTCTGAACTTCTTGGAGAGGCCTATCTTTCAGGCTCAAGCTCCACTTGTCCACAGTGGTAGCTTGTTGGATAGCATATCACTGACTAGTGGCCTAATCTACCCCATCTTACATCCTCACCCCCATTGGTATCTCCTGGAATCCCCATACTAAATAAACTACTTGTCATTGAATTCTTTTCTCAGGGTCTTCTTTTGGGGAACTCTAACAAAGAAAGGTTCCCTGGTCTGTGACAAGAAAAATCCAACCTTTCAATCTTTGTTTTGTCCTGGCTCCCACAACTTATAGGGATGGTTCCTAGAACATCTCGGCTCCAATCATGGGCCCTGTGGACGATGAGCAGCTCCCTGTACTGCTCAGCCATTCACCACCCAGACCTGTGTGATACTGACGATGATTTAGCCCTGTAGGCTCCCTTCTTCCCAGCTCGGTGTTCTTAGCAACTGGGTGATGGCCCACTCAGATAGTTATTAAACCTGACTTGCAGAGGATGGACACCCTTGGAGAACTGTGGAACTTCTGAATGGGGCTAGTCCCAAGCTCAAGACTCACTGTACAGCTTCTCATCGCTCTAAAAATTTATGTGAATTTTGCAGTTAAAATAAGTGTGCTCTCACTCTGTTACAGGGCAGGGAGAGGGGCAGCCCAAACCCTGCAAACCTGCCTATTCTTAACGGGTTCTGCCATCCGCCGCATCAACACAAAACATATGAGACTTTAATGGGAAGGAACTTTAATACTATTAGGAAACATTACAGGAAAGGCAAAGAATCTAGTTTCTAAATCAAGCACCCAAAGTTACCCGTCCCCTCGTGGTTAAAACTCCATCCAAATGGAATTAGTCCAGAGCAAGGCCCCAAAGCCTGCCACAAGTCTAAAGTGTCTTCCAGTGGGGACCCACAGAAAAGGGTCAGAAACAACCAGACAAGCCCGGAAGGAAAAGAGCAAAATCAATTAAGATAAAAGCTGCCAGTGACACCTCCCCACGGGTCTCACCCACATCTGTGTCACCCCGTCCACGACCAAAAGACAAGCTCAGTTTCTTCACATGTCTCTTGGCCCCATGTGCCTCCTCCAGGTCTCCTTCTGGATTGCCATCCTGCTTCCTTCCTTCTCAGTCTCCTCTGCAGCTTCTTCTCTCCCTGCTCAGCTCCACCCTCCATTTGGGTGGGGCAGGGAACCTGGAACCTCCCCCTTTCCTGGGGACCACCCTGTCACAACTCTAGTTTTAAGATGTATACATGAGTATTTTGAATTATTTGCCATCAGGTAAAATTGATGGCTAAATATTATGGTCTATGCTTATTCATGAAATTGAGGCTTTTCTGATAGTTTCCCATTTCTTACCTTGACCTGTTGGGGAAGGGGGATTCACCAGGTAACCTGGGACCTATGTGTTTCCTGGGCAATTTGCTACCCAAAATGAGGACCAGGCAGGACTCAACCTTAGGAACAGTGGGGTTTGTCAGTTTTAGCCTGGCCCTGCCTGGGGAGAGCTGAGCGAGATGATTTGCTTTCTGAACATAGGTATGGCAGTATAACCTATTGTTTCCACATCTCAAACTCAGCTCTCTGCTCTATGAAGACATTTAAAACATGAGAAATAACAGAGGTTTTAATTTTTCCTTTTCCCAATACCTCCTTTCTCTTAGAACCACTCTTCTTTTAAAAGAAAGAATTTAGCTTCATTGGTGGCCTTAGGGATGTTCTCAGTGCATCTGTCTTCCTTAAAGACCTTATTAGCTTCCTTGCTGTCCAAGGAGATTTAACCTCCTGCTGTTCTCTTTTAAGATGTAAAAAAAGCTCTGTTTTTTTTTTTTTGGTTTTTTTTTTTTTTTTAGTTTCTGAAAGCAGAATGCCAGGAAATATAATATTTATTGAAACAAACAGGAATAAGTTCATGACATCCCTTGTCAAAGCCCAGGTGATTGGGAAAAAGGCCGGGATGGGAATTCAGCTCCATCTGTCCTGTGGGAGGGCGTTCAGTCAGGCCTGGGGCCTGAGAACCTATCCTATTACTTAAAATGCACATAGACAACATGTTTAACTGAAGTCATGAAGTCTTTCTTCCTTTTATTTATTTTTTAAAGATTTATTTATTTATGCATACAAGAACTGGGGTGTAAGCCAGAGGTACAGGTTGGGGTTGGGGAGCAGAACAGGCAGATGTACTGAAATACACTGCTGAGGGGAGCAGTGGCCGAGTCAGGAGGGGTCTGCAGTGCCATGTGGGTTGCTGCCTGGCTGGGTGGGGATTGAACTCGTGCTGCAGTGGCTGGCAATATCTTGATAGCACTATCTTTAACCCCTATGCCACCGGGAGGCTCTCTTTCTACCTTTTAAATTAATTAAAAAAAAACTAATGAGATTTAATTTCATGTTATCCTGGCAAAGCCAGGGTCTTCCCCCCCGCCACCCCATTTTCCACCCAAATTTCATTCAAATGTAACTTGCCAACAGAGACAAAGGATAAAGAATCTTGAGAGAGGGTGGAGTTTATGATCAAATTAAATGGCCTTTATTGCTTTAGCAAGCTGGCTAATTTATACTGTAAACTCCACAACAGGCACATTATTGTAATGATATCTGCATTTTACAAGATGCCCTGGGACAGCAGTTCCACCACTATCTGCTGTGTGCTTTATACCCTGTGCTGCCCCGAGTGCCCAAGGCATGGGCAGGGAAGGCCTTCTTTCCACAGTGTTTAGATTTATGACCCTGGTCTCCATCTAAAGAGAGATTAGCGGGACTAAGGCTGTTTAGTTTGGCAAAGACAAGAGCAGCAGTGGATGTGATAGGTACATTATAGAAAATGATAAATGAGGAAAGGGAAGGCTTTGGGGGCCCCTTATTTGCCATTGCAAAGATACTTGACACACTCTGTCCCCACCCTGCGCATATCCTTAACCAGGGTGGTTCTAGGCTGTCTGAGGGGGCAGAGGCCAGCGGAGCCCCGACACAGGCGCTGCGCTGATGGGAAATGTCTGGCTGGATGTATTTATATGAAATCGCCTCTATGGTTACATTAGCGGGGATCGGTTTACCGGGGCCATCCATCCTACTTTAGGGCATGGTGACAAGGCTGGCTGAGCTTCCTGCTTCCCGGGGGAGGGGGCCCCAGACGACTTGGCACCAGTCCCCTCCACGGGGCGTCTGGGCTTCCAGCAGGCTTTTCTTCATAGGAGACTGAGAGGGAATCCAAGCATTGAATGGATGCAGACCTTTGGGGGACTGCTGAAAGGGCATGGCCAGAATGCTTCCCCTTCTTAGGAATGTAGTACTGGCCCGCACCAAAGTGGGCCACCGAGGCTGCCTGCCTTGACGGGAAGGGACCTGGAAACTGCTGGGCTCTATTATTCACTGGGAACTTCCTGTATCTCTGGCCCAAAGGAGAACTGTCTCCTTTAAACACGGGCATGCAGGCCAGCTGGCTAATGGTGAGGGGGGATATCTTTGATGGCTTAAGTCAGCAATGGGCCTCAGTGGCAGTCTTGAGAGGGCATTCCCAGTTTCTTCACTGGCTCTTCCCTGCCCCTCTAGCTGCCCCCCAATTTCTCCATTGAAGACCTTCTCTTAACCTGAGGCTTACCGAGGTTGGGGGTGGGAATGGTGGAGGGATCAGTATGTTAATGTCTGACCCACACTTTGAAGTCTGCAAGCACTAAAGCAAAGCTCCCTGGGGCACTTGTGCTGTAAACAATTCCAAACTGACCGGGTGGTGAGTGAATTCAGCTTCCACCCTTTCCTTCCCAACAGTTCCTGGAACAAGGACACGTGAACTCCTTTGCAAGAGTAACTTTCCAGGAACCCCCTGCAAGTCTTCCTGCCATATTCCATTTCTCTATCTGTCCCTACCTCTTTTGCTCCCTTCTTCCCTCTTCTTTTCTGGCATTTTGGGGGTGTCATTAAATTCTGGGTAGGAATCATAATTTAGAACTTCCTCATGTAGTGTGGTGACCAATTGGTTGATGAATCTCTTTGAAATGAGAATGTAACAGTTCACCTCAGCACACCATGTTCTGGGTGTTAGAGAAGAAAGGAGGCCTGTTTGTGCTCTCTTCACTGGGCATAGAAGGAAGAAGTCAGTTTGCTATCTGTTGTTTTGTTGTGTGACCTTGGGCAACTTATGTAAGATTCTGGGGCATTTTCTTCAGAAGGCAAAGACCTATGCTCTACCTGAGAGAGAGAGAGAAAGAGATGTGTGAGTGTGTGCACAGCAATTGAAAGGCCTTTCTGAAGACGTTGAAAGGTGTTGATTTGTGGAATTAGGATGCTCAAGGGGGTCTGGCAGACCCCAGCTTAAAGTAAATAAGAGGACATCTAGCTAGTAGGCCACTGGTGCCGAGTGGCTTGGGAAATATTATTTTAATGTTTGACCCAGATGTGTTGTTTGTATTAATGAAGCACAAAATAACATGCTCCCAAGATTTTATAAATAGCAGAACTGATAAAGGCAGCAGTAAAGATTTTTATAGTCATCTATAGTCAAAATGACAAAGCTAAATGAATACATGATGTAAGAGCAAAATCATGTAGCCGCATGAGGCACAGAACACTGAGATTGTGCTATGGTACCCAAGATTCCTGGCATGGGGAGGGCCTATAGCATCATTCATCCTGGTCCATGTCTTTATGTATTAAATGTGGTGTTTAAGGTCTCAGACCATAAACCTAAGCAGGGGAACATAAAGGGAGAAATAATAAAAGTCTCTGTTTCCCACAAAGAGAAAATGGAAAATGTTACTCTTTTTGTTTGTTTTTTGTTTTTATGAAGGTGTGGAAGAGGGGGCAATTGAGTATCATCATTTCAAAATAGCCCAAGGTGGCATTCAGGGAACATTGAGATAGGTCTTGTTACTACTTGAGCTTAAATACTTGGATATTTTTCAGACATCTAGAATATTATGAAGATCTATTGTGAATGTTCTTAAAGTCACGATCAAAATCATGGATAAATCTCAAGTCAAATCTTGATCTTCACTTATATGGAATGACAAGTTGGGCAAACTGAATTGTCCTTCACACATATTCCTCCATAGAGAGGAACAGGATTTCAAGAGACAAAAATCTCCTTTTCAAGGCATTTCTGCATTTCCCCTCCCAGCTCCTAGTTCCTCTCTGTCCTGGTCTTATCCATCTCTGGGACCCTGGCCAGAAGTCCAAGCTGGCATGAGTGGTGGAAGGTGTGACAGGGGTCATTTAAACTAGCAGGCTCCTGTTCTACTCACGGGGAGTAGAGGGTGTTCTGGGCCACCCACCCTGGTTTTATTTACTTCCAAGCCACAGTGAGGTCTGGGAGACACTCCCAGGCGGGCCTTCTCCCTGGAGAGCAAGACATCTCAGGGGGGCGGGAATTGCTCAGGGCAGTGCCTTTGAGAGATGTGGCTTATTCTGTCTCAGTTCTCCAGGGTGGTCAGCCTGTAATTTCAAGATTTACTGGCCTCACGGAGATAGCCGCAAATGGGGCAACAACGGTAATTACAAGAGGCTGCTCAGCTAATCCTTGGTTACAAATGTTAGTTAGAAGCTAAAGAAGCTTCGTGCAAGCATTTCCTGGGGTTACATGGGTCCTGTCCTTTTTTCTTTTATTTTCCATTCCTTAAAGAAGGGAGAAAAAAGTCTGAGAGAGAGAGAGAGAGAGAGAGAGACCGATTCTTATTTAATTTCATTGTGGCCACTAAGAATTATAAAGCTTCTTTGAAGTTCAAATTATTTTAATACTTTTTTGGTTTGTTTTATATTTGGAATTGGAAAAAATTAGGAAGTTGAATTCCAAAAGCTCGAGAACTAGTATTGTGGGTTTTGCCAGTTCGTGGCTGAAGATGGGCTGAACAAAAATGATTTTGGGGAAAATGTCTCCAAACTAAGCAATGAAAATGAAACTTCTGGGACTCCTGCCCTCCTCAGAGAAGGCTGGAACCTGAGCACATCCTGGTTGCAGTTCTTCTCTCTAAGTGCAGTTGGAGTGAGCTCTGTTTCATATTGTGCTCATTAGCTGTAGAGAACCCTGCCCTACTCAGCAGGAAAGTTAACCCCACATACTGTGAGAAAGTGACAAGATTCAGCCAGGGCTTTCTGAAAGTGGTTCATAGCTTTCATCAGACCCCTCCTGGTCTTGGCTTCTCTGGAGTAGTCAGACTATTCATTGGCCTTGGAGGGCTCTGAAAATAGAACTGACCCCAGAGGAAGAGAACAGCATTTGTTTGCTTGATTCTTAACTTTGCAAATGTTTAAATGTAACTTGGGCTTATTTGATGCACTCCTGAAGTGCCACAGACCATCACTGAGTCCACTTCACCCCATGGGATCAGTGGGAGGTCACTTTCATAGGTCAGTTCAAATGCTTTTTCCTCCCTTGAAAAGTCCATATCTTTAAAAGGTCTTGTGGTTCTGGACCTCCCTGGTGGCCTAGGGGTTAAGTCTTAACACTATCACCATAACGGCCTGAGTTAGATTCCCAGCCAGGGAGCTAACCCACATAGCGCAGCAGACCTCTCCTGTCTCGCTGCTACTCTCCTTAGCAGTATATATTAGTTATTCTGCTTGATCTGCTCCCCACTCTGTCTCTGGTGAATCTTCTTACCCCCCACACCTCTGGCCTATACCCCAGTTCTTCTATGCAAAAAATAAATAACATCTTTAAAAAAAGACCCCTGTATCCACTTTCTGCCTCCCTGTTTGTGGGCATCCTCTGGAGAGCAGTGCCTGATTCCTGCCTGGGCTGCTTCACAGGGATGCTGTGAGTTTAGGTTTCCCCCTTTTCTACAGAGAGCTCTTCCATGGGGTTAGGTAGCACTGTTACCATTAGTAACAGCTGCTATGACACTAAACCTCTCCTAGATGTCATCTGATCCTGGAGTAGAGCAAACACACAGGAAGTAGAAAATAATTCCCTGAGACTTTTCCTTCCCCTCTAACTTCAGAGGATATTCTGATGGACTAGAACAAGAATAATGGTGTTGACGGAAGTAACTGATCTTTTCCTTCTTGTCTGAGTTGAGTGAGAAGATTCCAAAAGGTGAATTTCCAAAGCATGATCTCAAGAATATTTATTTTGTCTTACTCAAAGTGAGTTTTTGGCAGATCTCTTAGGATAAGACAACTTACCCCTAATTTGGGGTGACATTGCCAAATCCTTGGAAGCCAGGTAACTTGCATGGTAGAGAAGCAAGGCCATGTATTTTGGAACTAGCGCATCTGAATTCACATGTTGACTCTGTCAGTTACCAGTTGAATGCCAGCTCTCTGTGTACCCGTTTCTTTGCCACATGGAAATGATGGCAACTTGTACACAGGGAAGTGTGTGGTTCACAGATAAATAGGTGATGAGATGCCAGCACATTGCCTAGCAGGCAGCAAGCCTTCCTAAATGACAATTGAAACTGAGTTTAGATGAATGGGTATTCCTTCTCTCCTATCATTCTAGTACTAAATATTGGAAGTTTAATTTTGTCTGTACAGATTTGTCTGCTTCTGAAGGGGCCCTTAAGTTACATATTTAACAACAAATGAGTCAAGTAAAAGGTTCTATGAAAATTCATGCCAAACCTTGAACCCCAAGCTCACTTATCAGCAACCAAAGCCACTTTTTTTCTTTTTAGCTACCATTTATTGACAACTGTCTTTATTTTTTAAAAAATATTTATTTATTTATTTATACAAGCACTGGGTACAGTCAGAAGTGCGGGAGGGTGAGAGAATTCACCAGAGCCAGAGTGGGGAACAGAACAGGCAGACCGATGAAATACACTGCTGGAGCAGCGGGCGGGGCAGGAGAGGTCTGCGCACCATGTGGGACCCTCGCCGGTGGCCGGTGATCAAACCAGGTGCTGCAGAGGCTGCGGGCAGCTTCGCAGCCCAGCGCTCAACTGCTGCGCCACCAGTGGAGGCCCAATTGACTACTGCCTTTAAAAAA
Source organism: Talpa occidentalis (assembly GCF_014898055.3). NCBI lineage: Eukaryota > Metazoa > Chordata > Mammalia > Eulipotyphla > Talpidae > Talpa > Talpa occidentalis. Next base: position 75,479,529 of record NW_023605083.1, read on the forward strand.
TAAATGCATACATCTAGTGTTACATTTAATTCTACATTAAAAAAGAACTTATCTAGTGTTACATTTAATTCTCAAGTAGCACTTGTGAAGCATGATGGTTAATTTAATGTGTCTGTGAGGATGTTTTGGGATGAAATTTACATTTAAATTGGTAGAAGTAAGGCAGATAGTCTTTCATAATTTTAGACCTCATCCAATCTGTTGAAGACCTGAATAGAAGGTAGAGGTTGAGCCTCCCCTGAGTAAGAGTGAACTCTTTCTCCCTGCTGGCCCTTGAATTGGGACACTGACTTTGTCCTGCCTTCAAGCTTGATCTGAAACATTGTCTCTCCCTGGGTCTTGAGCCTGTTGGACTTCAAACTGGAACTTACAGCATCAGCTGTCCTGGATCTCAAGCCTTTGGATCCAACTGAAACTAAATCATGAGCTCTCCTGGGTCTCCAGCTTGCTGATTCACTCTGCAATCTTGGGATTTGTCAGCCTTCATAATGGCATGAGCCAATTCCTTAATATAAATCTCCTATTACTTATCTCTTTAGTCTGTTTTCCCAGAGAACCCTGACTAATGCATGAGGTTCAGAATATATGGGTATATGTGTATTATGGAATCAAATCCAGCCTGTACCACTTTTGTATTTTTTAAACCTAACTTTCTCACCTCTCTGTGCCTCGATTTCTTCGTCAACCTGTCATTTGTAATATTATGCTGTTAAATAACATATGCAAATACAAAGAACAATGCTTCTGGCACATAGGAGGAGCTCAGTAAATGTTAGCTGCTATGACTTTGAGAAGCTCAATGAGGTTAAACTCCCTAAAGCAATGTAGCTTCAAAACCCTGCTGTCTGACTCAAGATCCTTCCCTCTCTTTTGAACCAAATTCATTTACAAATGCTCCCCTCACCATTGAGTGACCGCAATTCATGAAGTGGTTTGACTGTGATGGAGTCATGTTTGAATCTCCATTTTTTTTTAAAGATTTATTTATGCATACAAGAACTGGGGTACAGGCCAGAGGTGTGGGGGATGGGAGGATTCGCCAGAGACAGAGTGGGGAGCAGAACAGGCAGATTGACTGAAATACACTGCTGAGGGGAGCAGCAGGTGAGACAGGAGAGGTCTGCTGCGCCATGTGGGTAGCTCCCTGGTTGGGGACTGAACTGGTGCTGCAGCGGCTGCATATAGCTTCACTAGTGCTATGCCTTAACCCCTTGCGCCACCAGGAAGGCCCTGAATCTCCATTGTTAAGTGAAATGGCATGTGGGTAGCCTTGGCAAGGGAGGAGCTGTTACCCATGGTTCTCACTCCTCCATGTAGGGTTAAACGTGACCATGCAGCCTATCTTTGCCCTTTAGTGGAATCCTGTTGTGTCTTCTTCTACTTCCGGTCTTCCACTCCTCCCTCCCTGATCTTATTTCCCAGCTATATAGAGCAAGCAGTTGTCCCCAAGCTATTGCATCTGTCGCATGAATTGGATGGTACAGGACTGGGCGTAGAACACACTACTATGTCCTGGGAGGTGTCAAAAGAAGGAAAACACTCAGTCCAACTTTTGCAGTGCCAAAACAAAATGAGGAAAAGAAGGCATGCCAAGAAGAGACAGAGAAGAGAACTTAAGCACGTAGCATGACAAATTCTGTTTATCTAGCTAAGTGACAGGTAACATTTTATTTAAGGCATTGAAACAGGATACAGTCCATTGGGAAGGATACCAAGATGTGGTGTGCTGAGGTCTGTTTTGAAAAATGGATTTAATAGAGTAAATGAGAATGCACATACAAATTCCTTCAGTAATTATAATTTGCACCCCAAAATTAATAGTAATAGTGATGATGCATATTTATTGGACACTGATATGAGCCAGAAGCTGTTGAATCCTTCCCCTTGAGGTTAAGTTGGGACTAATGACTTGCATCTAATGAATACTTGTCATTTTCTTGATTAGGTAACAAAAAGGAGGACTTCCATCTTGCTGGCTCATTGTTTCTTCATCTTTGTTTGCTCACTACCAAGAAGCCAGCTGCCATATTTTGAGTAGCTTATGAGAAACCTATGTGGCAAGCAGTCAACTGTTTGCCTCCTCTAACCAACTGCAAGTGGGAACTGAGGCCTTATGACAACAACGTGAGTGGGCTTAGAAACTATTTTTCCCAGCTGAGACTTCAGGTAAGACCACAGCTCTTGCTGACACCTTAATTACAGCCTTGAGAGACCCAGAAGCCCAGGACCCTGTGGCGCCATCCCCATATTAATCTCACATTAGAAAATATGAGATTATAAATGTTTGAGTCACTAAGTTTGGGTTAGTTCATTATGCAGCAATAGATAACAAAACAAACTGGAAAGGGCCTTCTGTATGGCCCTCTCCACTGTCCTATTTCCCAACTAATGCCTCTCCAACAAAAGCAGTGCAAAAGAACACACAAGTTTTCCATGTTGTGGTATCTGTAATGTCAAGCTCCCTCTTTGGTTAATTTGCCAGTGGTCTGTTGTCAGACCTCATTGTTTTCGACCATTCAGAAATGGAGAAAAAGGGAAGAGAGAGAATTTCCCCTACTTTCTTTTCAGACTGGTTGAGCAATCAAATTAACACAAGAGAGATTAGTAGGAGAAAAGAATACGTTTAACTATGTAGGTAAAGGGAATCTACATGAAGTCCAAAGTTAATGTGTTAAAGTGAGTAAAATGAGGGTATTCATCCTGATCTAAGGGATGAACTAGGGAACTGGGGTTCCAAGAACAGAGGACGGGAATTTGCATAATGAGGAGATGGTGACACATACAGTGAATACCTGATGCTCTTTAATTAGGTGATTGTCTTGTCATACAGATAAGTTTCTTTGGTAGTAAAGTTATTTCTGGCAAAACCTCAAACTCTGGGTAATACCCTGAGTTTTCATTCTTCTAGATAAAGGAGTGGTACATGATGCTGTGAGCCTGCAGCTTTGATGCTAAGACCACAGCTGGAAATAATCCATGTGCCAAACTCATATGTCTTGGGAAGGTCTGATATGAACATCTCATTTTTTTTTTAAAGATTTATTTATGCATACAAGAACTGGGGTATAGGCCAGAGGTGTGGGAGATGAGAGGATTCATCAGAGACAGAGTGGGGAACAGAACAGGCAGATTGACTGAAACACACTGCTGAGGGAGGCAATGGGTGAGTCAGGAGAGGACTGCTGCAATTTGTGGGCCACCTCCCTGGCCGGGGATTGAATCGTGCTGCAATGGATAGCTGAGAATAACTCGGCTGTGGATAGCTTCATAGGTTGCATCTTAACCCCTTGGGCCACCAGGGAAGCCTTAATATGAACATCTTGGGGTGACCTATCCTCCAGGGACACAGCCGTTCACTCCTTCCTCCTTCATATACTTTCCTTTTTTCTTCACACATCTTCAGGTCATCATGCTTTCATGGTTTTTCCCCCTTCCTCATTTATGTTTCCATCTTTACCTGTTCCTTGATTTATTGTCTTTCCAAATTATCAACACTGGGGAGCTTGGCTCAGGTCTTGTCTCTCTTCTGTGGGTGCTCACTCCATCAGGATCACTTTCCATCACAGGACTTCAGATACCATCAAGATGCCAAAGATTCTCAATATATTTCAAAATCAGTCATCACTTTTGAAGCTAGATTTGTGTATCTAACTCCCTATTTAAGTTTTCCACTTAGAAATTTAAAATTCATTGTGTCCAAAATGGAGTGCTGTTTTTTTTCTCTCAAAACATGCTCCTCCTGCAGCTGTCTCCATTTGAGTTGATGACAACTCTATTCTTTCAGTTGCTTGACTCTCCTTTTTCTCACTGTCCATCTTATCTTCCAATAAACCTTATCAATTCTATCTTTAGAATAAATCTGGAATTCAATTTCTTCTACTACTCCCATGGATACTACCCTTGTCCAAGTCCACTATTACTTTTCTCCAGGATAGCTACAGATTCCTCTAAGCTTGGTCTCTCTGCTTCTCCCTTTATCTATTTCCATTTGTTTTCTACACAGCAACCACAGTGATCCTTTCAAAACATCTGCTTCCATCTCTCCAATTCCAAGATTCTGCATGGGATGTTCTTCCTACTCTGCTTTCATCACAGCAAACCCTGGCTGTTCTTGGGGGATCTGCCTCTCATATTCTTTCTTGTCCTGGCTGTTCCCACTGCCTGGATGTTCAACATGTTCAATTCTTTCATCTCCTTTAGATCTTCAAATGTCACCTCCTGGTTGAGGAGCAATAAAAAATTACAACTCTAACTCCCAGGTTTCTAATATCCTTTATTTGGACATACTTCTTATTTTCTCTGTTGTACTTATCACCTTCTAACACACTTTATTATTTACTTTTTAAAAATATTATTTGCCACATCAGTTTGGCAAGAAAAATAGATAAATAGCATCCAAATAGGAAAGGAAGAGATAGAATTATATTTGCAGATGACATGATATACAGAAAGTTCTTTAGAAAGCCATCAGAAAAATTGCTAAAACTAATAAATGAGTTCAGTATGTTTGCAGAATACAAAATCATCATACAAAAATTATTGTACTGAGCAATCCAAAAATAAAATTAAGAAAACAATTCCATAAACAATAACATTTAAAAGAAGAATAGAATACTCAAGAATGACTTTAACAAAGCAGTGCAAGACTTGTACACTAAAAATTAGAACAAATTATTGGCATGTACTATTGATTTTCAGTGACCTTTTTTGGGGGGTAGAGATTGTCAAGCTGATTTTAAAATTCATACAGAAATTTAAGGTACCCACACTAGCCAAAACAAACTTGAAAAAGAAGAACAAAGTTGAAGGACTTATATTTCAAAATTTCAAAACTTACAAAGCTACAGTAATTAAGACAGTATATTATTTACATAAAGATAGGCATATAGATTAATAAAATAGAACTGGGAGGCCACAAAGAAACCCTTACATTTATATTCAATTCATTTTCAACAGAGATATCAAAATAATTTAATGATGAAAGGAAAATCTTCTCAACAAGTATTGCTCAGATGACTGGATATCTACATGCAAAATAATGAAATAGGATCTTTAATTTCTGCACTATACAAAAGTAAACTCAAAATGCAACCTAGATCTATATGTAAGAGCTACAGCTATCAAATTCTTAGAAGAAAACATACCAGTTAATCTTCATGATCTTCAGTTGGCAAAACTAAAAGCATTCGTGACAAAGGAAATACAGGTAAATTGCACTTTGTTAAAATATATAAAAGAAAAATTTCTTTTAAAAAAGATTTATTTTATTTATGCACCCAAGAAATGGGGTATAGGCCAGAGGTGTGGAAGTGGATGAGAGGATTCACCAGAGATAGAGTGGGGAACAGAACAGGCAGATCAACTGGAATACACTGCTGAGGGCAACACAGGAGAAGTCTGCTGTGCCATGGGTTAGCTCCCAGATATCTTCACTCTGCTGAGGCTTAACCCCTTGTGCCACCAGGAAGGCCCTAAAAAAAAAAAAACTTCTGTGCAATAAATAATACTGTCCAGAAAATGAAAGAACAGCCCACAAAATGGAGGAATATTTACAAATCATTTCTGATAAGAGTTAAGTATCTAGAATATATAAAAATAACTCTTACAACTTACCAACTAAAACAAAAAAAAACTATTGAAATATGGGTGAAAGGCTTGAATTGTCATTTTTGCACAAAAGATGTAAAATGGTCAAAAAGGAGTTGAAAAGATGCTCATTAGTTGTTGGAGAAATGCAAATTAAAATTTCAACGAGGCTACTTCATACTCACTAAGATGGCTATAATTAAAAAAAGGGAATTTAATGATTGTTTATGAGAATGTGGAGAAATAGAAACCCTCACATGTTGCTGGCGGCAATGTAGAATGGTACAGTCACTATGGAAAACAGTTTGGTGGTTCTTCAGAAAGTTAAATATAAGATTAACAATTCTACAACTGGGTATATACCCAAAGGATTAAAAATACTCAAATTAATATTTCTACATGAATGCCAATAGTAGCACTCTTCACTATGAGGTGTAAAGTACCGAATGTCTATCAACTGATGCAGGAATAAAAAAATGTGGCACATCCATAAATGGAACATTATTTGGCAAGCGGAAGGTATGCATGAGTTATACCACAATATAGATGAACCTGGAAACCACTACATTCCTATTTTTGATTCTGTTTATATAAAACATTCAGAATAGGTCTATCTATGGAGATATAAAGTACATAAGTCATTGTCAGAGGCTAAGGTTAGGAGAGAGACAGGATGGGAAATGACTACTAATGTGTATGTGTTTATTTCTGGAGTGATGAAAATGATGGTTGCACATTGAACTGTATACTTTAAATGGATGAGTTTTCTGGTATATGAGTTATATCTTAACAATGATGTTTAAAGTAACTGAGCTTGTTGCTTATTGACTGCCTCCGTTATTGGTTTAAATGACATGAGGGTAGGGGTCTTCATGTGTTTGTTCACTCATGTATTCCCAAGCACGACATTGTCCCATGCGAGACAATGCTTGGTGCTCAATAAATATTTGCTGTGTGGATGAATATAACAATGTTTTCTGGTGATTCTTTGGTTTCAAAAATCCTAAACCCCCCTGCACTGGGTAGTGCTTTGAACAATGGTCCACCATATAAACCTATGTGTAAAGGAATTTGCTAACTTCCTCAGATGGAATTTTGATGGTAGCAAGTAGAGAAAATTAGACAACTGTGGAAGATCCCTGACTCAATGGGGCAGGAGGCAGGATGGATTTGGACCATGAAGGCTGAGCCTGGTTCCGAGGGGACAACTCACTCTGCCACCACAGTGACCCTGTGTATTTAAAAACATCATAAAGTAGTTTTAAAATTTAAGGGCACACAACTTATATGGGAAGCAATCCTGGGAAATGCCAGTGGGGGAGTAGGGACATGAGAGAAGGAAAAGATGGAAGACAATTAAGGGCCAATGATCTGATTTGTGCTTAATCCTGGTGGAAAGTCTGGGAGGCGGTGCAGGACACTGGCCTGTTACTTCAGCCTGGTGTGAGGGACTTGAGGTATTTGTACACCAAATCCTATTGCTGTGGGCTGCTTCTGGGAGGCAATTTCCTAGCAATTCCAGTCTCTGTGCTTGGGCAGAGGGGCTGCCTCATGTTTCAAAGAAATCCCATGTCCCAGAGACACAGTTCCTGGCAGCTGGATGTCAGCTTGCAGGTAATGAAGCAGTGAGGCCCTAGGACTTGGGCATGCAACCCATTGTTTCTTCTTGGTTGCCAATATTTTAAAAGTAGAAAGCTATGCAAAAATGTGAGTTTCTGGCTTCTTGAGTAAAAATAAATGAAAGCCTAGCAAAAATGGGCTGATATTCTTGCTTGACTTTTCCTAAGCCACTTGTGGGAGCAGTCCTTGTTCCAATCCACCACTGCATCCCGCCCCCCTCCCCACCTCCAGCCCCCTGCTCTCCTTCACATTTCCTACATGGCACTTGCATTTTTGATTCTTCTCTGAAGTCACACAACTCCTAGCCCAAAGTGCATGGGTGATGGTTGAAGTGAAAAGTGGCATTAAAGAAAAAACAAACAAACAGGTTATACATAGATTTTTTCCTTTTTCCTCCAAGGAGCTATGACCCAGGTCCTAATCTAGGAACAGTCAGGCCTTTAATGGGGCCCCCTTGAGCAGGATCAGCCCTTGGACAAGCATGACCAAACCTGAGATGCCCCAGGATTTAACAGGCAACTCTTGTGCCAAGCCCTGTTTTGGGCCTGACCTGGGGCTAAGTCTTGGTGGTGCTAGCTGCTAGAGAAATCTGTCGATGCTGTGTGGCCTGGGCCCACCTCAGTGTGGAGGGGAACCAAGCAGAGGTCCTTGTGCCAGATATATGAAAAGTGGTGCCTATTGGTAGCTGATTGGGCATTACCGTATTCAACTGTATGGAAAGCAGTGAGAACTAATCATTTCCATAGATTCTATGTCCCCAACTCACATGCAAGCAGGCTGCCATTGAGGAGCGCCAGGCAAGTGTTTCAGGGTCAATCTTTTAACTGAGTCCTTGCAAATACAGACCCTTGGCTGTGAGTCCCTGGTTTTTGCACTGGTGGCAATCTTTGCCTCAACCTGGAAACCTCTCTAAGGTTACATAGCCATTCTGGAAGTCATGTATTTTCTTCAGGCATTTCTCTCTGGATCTATCTGGTGTTTCCATGTGATCTGTCTAGCAAGGAATTCCAGAGCAGTGGGGTTTCTTTTTCTTTTTTAAAATTTTTCTTTTTTTAAAGATTTATTTATTTATGCATACAAGAGGTGTGTGTGTGTGGGGGTGGGTGAGAGGATTCACCAGAGACAGAGTGGGGAACAGAACAGGCAGATTGACCGAAATACACTTCTGAGGGGAGCAGCAGGCGAGTCAGGAGAGGTCTGCTGTGCTATGTGGGTAGCTCCCTGGCTGGGGATCGAACTCGTGCTGCAGTGGCTGTGGATAGCTTCATAGGTTGTGTCTTAACCCCTTGTGCCACCAGGGAGGCCCCGCAGTGGGGTTTCTTACATAGCCACTCAGTGCTCCCAAGAGGCGTGTCCCCAGAGAGAGCCCTGCAGGTGTTCTGTTGCCACTTATGATTTGGTCTTGGAAATCACTTCCAAAATTCTGCCAGTTGAAGCAGTCCTGAAGACCTGCTCAAATTCAAGAGAGGGGACATGGGCTCCACCTCTTGACAGGAGTGTTTTAAAGTTCTAGGAGAGCATGTGCAGGGAAAACAGGGTTGTAGTCATTTTTTAAAAATGTAATCTGCCTCAGTCTCTGAATTGGGCTGGATCAGTGAGGTGGGGTGCAAATACAGATATTCTGGGAATTTGGGGGCTCCTTTTGGCATTTTTAGTTACTGTAATTAGCAAGCCCAAATAAGACCACCTTGTTTTTCTGCTTCCTATATTTCTGTATAGTGTGGTGGTAGTTGGGGTTTAGGTGAGTTATATCTGGTTTCTGGCCCCAGAGATTTTTAAGTGAACCAGTGGGGGAAATATCAGGGTTCAGTCAATATTCATTGAATTTCTCTGGTTTACTAGGTGACAAACTTGCCCCTAGAAGGGACAGATCCCATAGTAGGAGGTTTATCTACCAGATATATAGATATTTTCAGTTGACGAATATATAAATTACATTTATAAAATGTATAAGCTAATTGTTCAATAAATATCTTATCCTACCCTTTTGGCTAATACCCTTTGTAACAACCTGGAAGCCTAGATTTGAATTGGAAATTTTGGATTTCTGAGTATTTCTGAGTATTCCTGAGTGGGGAGCCCCAGCTCTGTTCCATTTAGCTAGGGTTTTGAAGACCCCAGATGACACACCCATGCTCCTCCTTCCTCATACTCTGCAAACAGCTAACTTTGTTCAGTTCTTTGGTCAAAAGTTTATAACCTAGAAGGATAGCCATCAAGTGGTAGGCCTTGGGAAAGAGTCCCCACAGGTCCCGAAAGCAGACTTGGGGTTCTTTGGGCAGGCAACCTGGGGTCCCAGGTACCAAACATTTAGGGTAGAAAAGGAGACCCAGGTTCCAGGTGGGTTGGTACTGAGCCTGTGGTCTTCTCACTCCACAGGGGCTGGGCGGAGCAAAACACTTAGAGAAAGGCCAGAGGAGTCCTTCTAGGTGTGTGGGAGGCCCAGGGCAGGGGTTCCTCTTTCCCAGGTGCACTGGCATCCACCTTGATGTCTGACCCACTTGGCAGCAGGTATGCTGCTTCTGAAAGTGTCAGTGTGCTTTGTTTGGGTAGGTCTGCTAGAGTTCCCCAGGTGGGTGGAATGTTGCACTTGTAAGTCTTTAGCCCTTAGGCAGATGATACATGTGTTGCTATTTTTTGTTTCAATAAGATTTTTGAAAAAAAGAGAATTCTTTGGGTAGTAGTACCCATGATTGCACAAAGCTTCCATGAGAAACTTTTTGTCATAATAACTGCCACTTACCCAGGCATTGTGTAAATTCTGTCCTCGTGCCATTTCCTCTAAGGCCTTGGGAGAGAGATGCCATTGTCTTCTCCATTGTACAGATGAGAAAACTGGGACTTGGAGAGGTTAATTAATGTGCCTAAGATCACACAGCTAGTGGGTAGCAATTTCAGGTTGAACCCAAGTTTCTCTAACTCCAAAACACATATTCCTCAACTGTGACACTTGAGATTTTGCTATAAAAAAATGTCGCTCTCCCCTGGTTATTGACTGGGAACCTCTTCATCTGGGTGCAAGATATTCTTGGATGTAGGAAGCAAATCACTGGCAAGTTTTCCTGCACATCCCTGTCCACCATTGCAGTTGGCATTTGGGCTTTCCCTTAGGCTGTGCCTTTCCTGAGAAGAAGCTGAAGAACTGAAGTAGGCCACACAATGCTTTTGTGATGTGGAAACTTGCCAGCTAAAGAGGGGAAAGGACTTTTTTCTATTTGGCTTGCTGCCAATCTAGTTCAAGACACACATAAAATTTAAGTCTTTGATTCCTCTTATTTTTGTTTCTGCATTTGGCTTTCCCATGAGCAGCCTCTTATTCCATTTACTATTATCTTTGATTGAATTATGAAACCGGAAGAATTTGCAGAACTAGCCAGCGAAAATGGGTCTTGCTAATCCTGTGGTTAGAAGGTCAAATCAGCAAAACACTTGGGTGTGAAGGGTCCAGAGCCAATTTCATTTATAGCTCCTATTTGTAAAAGTTGGGTGAGAAAAATTATATTAATAACCAGGAAAGGATACCTTGAGTGGTTTTCTTATTTCATTTATCCCCGGCTGCTTTACAGCGCACTGTAGAAATACAACTCTCCCGTAAGAAAGTCATCTACCTCTCTGAACCAGTGTTCTTCTGGAAACATTATTCTTTATTCAACCTCATAAGTAATAAGTCAGGTTTAAGGCAACTGTTCCACCTCCAAAAATCAGAGTCTCCAGGTCATATTCTGTCTTGAGTCTACAGACTTAAAAGCCTATGGACTTGGGCCTCCCTGGTGGCGCAAGAGGTTAAGATACAGCCTGTGAAGCTGCCTGCAGCCTCTGAAGCACGAGTTCCATCCCCAGCCGGCCAGGGAGCTATCCACATGGTCCAGTAGACCTCTCCCTTCTCGCCTGCTACTCCCCTCAAATTCAGTTGATCTTCCTGTTTTGTTCCCCACTCTGTCTCTGATGAATCCTCTCACCCCCCCCTTGTATGCATAAATAAATAAACCTTTAAAAAAAAAAAAACACCCTATGGACTTGTGCACATGCTTAACTGGCAAATTGTTGTAAAATTACTTATTACTTATGAGGTTGAATAAAGAATAATGTTTCCAGATGAGAACACTGGTTCAGAGAGGTAGATGACTTTCTTACGGGAGAGTTGTATTTCTACAGTGCGCTGTAAAGCAGCCAGGGATAAATGAAATAAGAAAACCACTCAAGGTATCCTTTCCTGGTTAATTAATTAATATAATTAATTAATTAATATAATTAATATAAAATTAATATAATATAAATTAATTAATATAATTTTTCTCACCCAATGCCTGGGTGGCATTGTTGTAAAGTATAGAGTCAAGAAATCTCTATGGTAGATTGCAGAATTGTTCCCAGTTTTTGCCTCTTCCTCTTTTGCATTCCTTTCCTTCTGAATAGAGGTGGAGATCTTTCCTGTGCCAATGATGTTGGGTTTGGTTGTGTGACCTGCTTGGCCAGTGGTTGTTAATGGATATGATGCAAGTAAAAACTTGAAGTGCTCTTGTGAGGTTAGGGCTTTCCTCTTGCGCTTCTATTGTTACCATGAGAATGTGCCCTGGAGAACCTGTTCATTTCCAATGAAAAGAAAGCAAGGAACAGACCCAAATCAACCTGCAACCTGGAGTTGGCCCAGGACAAAGCCTTCTGCCTGCAGAGGTATGACCTGGAAGGTAGAGTAAATACTTATTATTGGAGCCACTGGTTTGGGAGTGCTTTGTTTTGCAACAACACTACTGCAGAAGCAAACAGATATAGTCTATATTAGTCAGAGTTCTTCTGAGAAATAAAACCAATAGGTTATATGTAGACACATAGAAGGAGGTTTATTATGAGGGCTTGGGGCAGATGATTGTGAAGGATAAGTCTGCAAGCTGGAGGTCCAGGAAAACCAGTGACATAGTTTTAGTTCAAATCTGAAGCATGATAGCTGGGAGAGCCAATGTCTGAAAGCAGAAGGTGGATGTCCCAGTTCAAGCAGAGAGCAAATTTACCTTTCCTCTACTGCTTGTTCTATTTGGGTACTCAGTGGATTGGATGATGCCCATCCACACTGAGGATGATTTTATTTGCTCAGCATATGAATTCAAAAGCTAATCTCTTTTGCAAATACCCTCAAATCACCCAGAAATCATGATTTGCCCACTATCTGAGCATACCTTAGTCCAGGCAAGTTGACTCACTAAATCAGCCTTCAGAAGTACATTAGACTCTAGTTAAATTCACATCCTTTAATCTGTTATCACAATTCAAGAAAGGAAGATGGCCCCCACCATATCCCACTATGTAGTTTTGCAAAGTCTCCAGTTGACCCAAGTAGACCTACGACAGGTCTTCTGGCAGAACCTCAATGTGTGAGAAATGATAATACAGAATTCATGGGCAACTTCTTAGTCTGAATGATGGTCATGTAAGAATGTTTGCCCAGCAAGGAGGGGAGGGATGAAATGTAGCTATCATGAAAAGGACTGTGAAATTTAAGGCTGAAGTAAAAATTCAGATAAATACTGAGAAAGAAAAAAAGAAACTGGGCTTCAGGGATTTTATTTTATATATGTTCTTCAGGGCTAAACTTCTCAAGACTACCTTTGGGAAGGTGAATGAATGGTTTGAGTGTATTTGGGCAGATTTTCCTGTTCCTTTTGCTTTCTGGCTGTGGATTTGTTTGAGAGGATTGATCCTGTCCACTGGGATCCCAATGACCTCCTGCTACCTCCATGACAATATGTTTGACCTCCATGCCTGGACATCCGGTTCTCCTCATTCGCTCTCCAGGTGATCCCATTCAATCCCAGGGATTCAGAACCGATTTTTTAAAAAAAAATTGTTTATTAATGCATACAAGAACTGGGGTACAGGCCAGAGGTGCGGGGGTTGAGAGAATTCACCAGAAACAGAGCGGGGAACAGAATAGGCAGATTGACTGAAATACACTGCTGAAGGGAGCAGCGGGGGAGTAAGGAAAGGTCTGCTGTGCCATGTGGGTAGCTCCCTGGCTAGGGATTGAACTTGTGCTGCAGTGGCTTCTTCATTGGTTGCTTCTTAACCTCTTGTGCCACCAAGGAGGCCCTATAGATCCCATTTTGATCCTAATCAGTTGAAAATATATCTCTCTTCAATGAGAACTCTCCTCCTACACCAATCTCTTATTTAACCACCAACTCGAGCACGTCAGTGATTTGTGTAATAGTTATCATGTACTACACATGTGCAAAAAGGGACTGATCACACTGCCCCCAAATAATCCTTTCCTCCCTTCTATCCTAGGGAACAGAAATGGAAATTCCATCCTTCCAGCTGCTCAGACCAACAACCAAGGAGTCATTTTGACTTCATTCTTTTATCCCCTATACTTAATTTATTAAAATCTGTTAGCAAATCAAGTGGATGCTTCAATATGTATCCAAAATGCAACTACATCTCTGTGCCACTAAGGCCACTTCACTGGCTCAGGCCAACCTACCTCTCCGTAGTTTTCAGTGGCCTCCTTACTGATCTTTCTGCTTAACCTAATTCCTTTCATTTCTTATCATGGTGGCCAGATCGACTTGGTTAAATGCATGTGCTTGTCCTTCCCCAGGACTTGGTGTGGTTCACTTTCTCCTTTTATTTTACATCTTCATTCAAAAATCATATTCTCAGTGAGGAGAGTGCTCATAAAATACTTGTCAAATGAATGGGCTGGATTACTCAGGGAAAGGCTACTTTTGTTAGTGACTGTCCTGGTTTGTTAGCCTCTACTCCAGATGTGAATTCAGCCACCTCCCCACCTCTGTTAGTGTAGTCTGTGGTTGATGCTCCCTGTACCATCTGCCTGGCCCTGTATCCAGTGCTTCTTATGCTCCTTCTCACTTAATTCTCTGACAGCCTCAGGAACCAGATACTGTCACCCCCAAAGCTAGCAGAAGGAGGCAACATGCCCAACTTGGCTCCTCCAAAGCCACCGCTTGAACTCATCTTGTGTGAGCTGGTCTAGATTTGGGAGATTGTGTTCTCCCTAGATGCTGGTCCCAACTTAGAGAGACTGATGACTTTCCTTATAATCTAAACTTCCAGGGATCCTGGGCAATTTGAAGTCCCAGGGGATCTGGGGAAAGATGCTTCCAGAGCTAGAAGGTGACACCCAAGATGTGGCAGGAGTCTGGTTCCATGCCTGGCTCTGTGTTTTCTGCCTCTGTGTATGAGGGCTCTGGGTGATGTTTCTGGCAGACTGCTTGATATGGAATAGTAGAAAGAAGGTGCTAAAGGATGAATATATCTAAATGGTTCCACAGCAACAGTATTTGCTCAGAGTTGGAGAAATATGAAAGGCAGTCTAAACCATGGAGGGTTCAGGATGGTGTCTGAACTCTGAGGGGTAGAAATGCATATAATGGAGTGAAACTGAGTTTAAGAAAATGTCCTCACAGGGAAGCTGATTACACAGCACCACTAGAGCCTAGAAAAGTGGTAAAATTCCCTCACTGAGGTCAGTTTCGAGCCTGGGCAAAGCATGTATTAGGCACCTCAATCTTGTCACCTTCCTAAAAGGCAATGGAACTGGTTTTCCACAAATGAACCCGATTTAGACCAAGTTTGGAAAGAACTGAACCCAATTTGAGATCAAGTTTGGGAAGTTTGGGAAGAATTGAAAGTCATTTTTAAGGAGATTGAGGGGACCTTTTAGAATTTCCAGAGTTTCTAATCAGAAATAGAAATGATTTTGTTCTCTACTCTGCAAATGATACACTAGAAGCATCTTTTTGTAGCTGGGGAGAAGAAACATTCTGGGGGCAGCTGTTTCCCAAGTCCACATCAAACTCCACAACAAAGCCTCGGGTGGCATTTGCATTTTGAAAACCTCCTACCCAGATCAGTCTTAACCAATTTCTTTTTTTTTTTTAAAGATTTATTTATTTATGCATATAAGAATTGGGGTACAGGCCAGAGGTGTTGGGGGTGAGAGGATCCACCAGAGACAGAGCGGAGAACAGAACAGGCAGACTAACTGAAATACACTGCTGAGGGGAGCAGCGGGTGAAACAGGAGAGGTCTGCTGTGCCATGTGGGTATCTCCCTGGTCGGCCGGGATTGAACTCGAACTCTTGCTGGAGAAGCTGCAGATAGCTTCACAATGCTGTGCTTCCCTTGCACCACCAGGGAAGCCCTTAACCAATTTCTTGTCAGGGACTTCTAGTACTTTGTCAAAGTACATGTGGGATAGGTGGTGGAGGACTTTTTTTTTTCCCCCACTTCTTGAGAAAACAAAGGACTCGACAGTCTTCAAGTCAAATTCAGTCACAGAATTCAGTGTTTTGCTTGGCTTATACATGGTTTTTAGAAAACTTCGAGCCAACACGAAAAAAACTAGGTGATTTCATATATATATCTGAAATTTTGGAATGTGCTAACAGTTACAAGTTCAGGGGATTCCAGTCCACACCAGAGGAGCAACCAGGGGTGCCCCTTTCCCATGTGGCCATTACTGTCCTGCTTACCCTTTCCCCAAGGAGGGTGGACCTCACGGACATTCACTTTCTTATCCCAGGACAATTTGAATTTGCCACTCCTGAAGTCAAGTAATGTTTCATTTCAAAAAGCAACCATGGGGATTTGAAAATTAAAGATGTTGCTTCACAGCACAAAGCATCTAGCTGACCAGGAACTGTAAACTTGAGAGTAACACCTCAATAGAGTCTATGCAAGGATAAATGAGTAATTCTCTGTCCTAGGTTGGGGTTCCTAGAGATGGAGCCCCAGCCCAGGCTTCTGAGCACAGAATTCATCTCATCCATCCTCTCGGAGAAGGGGCATGGGCATGATGGAGCAAAGGGCCAGGAAAGAGCTCACAAGAACGTGAACTCAGCCTAACCCACATCTGAAGCCTGAATGGCCCCAGTCCTATTCTTACCAAGGCCAGGCACCCCCATCCCACCCCTGTGTCACTGGGTCATTGAGGAGGAGTATGGGGTCCCAGGAAAAGGGTCGCTGATTCCGGTGGGAAGAAGGTGGGAAGCGGTGAGCAGAGAGCAGAGGGGTACGTGGCTTGATAAATGCATCTGTGTGGGACATTATTTCCCACCACCAGTTATAAATGTCATTAAGTCTTACTGTAAGAGAATGAAAAAAATATAGGCAAGGTCAAGGAAAAATGCCTGTCTCACAACATAGAAATAATAATTGTTGTCCTTTATACACTCAATTACCTTTTCCTTTGAATTAAGATAACTTGGGCTCTCATGCCCCTACACTGAGGGAAAACTAGTGCCTTTGCCATTATTCCTACAGGCCATAGAGGGAAAATTGTTGTTGACCTAAGTCCCCCTCTGCTGAACTCTGATATCCATCGCTGTGCCTGCTCCTAAAGTTCAGGATGGCAAGGACACCGGGGTGACCTGTCCCAACCGATGGTCTACCATGACATCTGACTGAAGACTCACCGAGGACCTTGACGAAACACCATTGGGCTGCATGGCAGCCTCATACACTTCCCCCAACCAGCCTTGCCTCTCTCCACTCAGGGTCAGACCTGCATGAACTCTCCCAGCTCTGCCAGCTTCCTGCTTCCTCAACTCTCTCTCTCTCCAGACATCTCTGCTTATAAAACCCTTACATGTTTCATCCCGTTGAGGCATCTGCTTCTCAGACCAGTGCCACCACAGGTACTTATGCTCTCTTGGGGTAATTGCTGCTTTCCACACCAGAAACTTGACCTCTGTTCCTGCTGAAACATTCTGAGAGCAGGGGCTAGAGTGTTCAAAAGGGAGAAAAGAAAGCAGAGCGACACACCAAAGACTCATTTGGCTACTTGACAATTCCCCATTGACTTTCCTTTCCTTATAGGCTCCGTCTCTTGGGTGCTGAGCCCTGGGCCCACTTGGAAGCCCAGCCAGGAGGCCAGAAGAGGGTAGAGTCAGAAAACAGAAGCTGCACCCCTACAAGCCAGTCAGACTGGGGAGGCTGCATCACCACCCTGACTCTGCTGATTTTCTCTCTCTCCTGCCCTGGCTTCTTGTTTTCCATCTTGCACTGCTAAGACTTGATCTCATTGTCACTTTCTTGTTCTCTGTCACCCACAACTACTTATCTAGCTTTCTGTTTTGGGCACTGATATTTTGGTTTCCTCCTATAGAGTAGATACTATCCATGCTCCACCCTCACCCTGTGCTTCTCCTATTGCATCAAACGCTGTTCATTGCGGACACCTGTGTGAGCTTTTTCTGGTGGTGGGAGATGCTTGTCCTGAGCTCAGAGCCACCTAGAACTGCCATCAAGCTAGTGTCCTGCAAGCAGCTCTGACTGTTGACAGATAGGTGTTGGGTAAATGCTCCAGCTTCTTGTTTCTCAGTTGGAATAACTGGGGACATTCTACACTGTCTCTAAAGTAATCTATAAGATTGTGTTCCAGTTTAGAATACTGACTTGGAAATACATTCTTATCACCTTCCCTTCTGTCTTTCAAGTCTTATGCTGGTGTTTCTGGGAATTACCTTCCAAATAAATCACCAGTACTGGAATTCTTATCTTGAGATCTGCTTCAAGAGATCAGAGCAAGCTATTCCACTGTGCTTACTGCTGTTCGGGATGGGTGAGAACCCGACAGGCAGGGTGGGGAGAAAAGCATATAACTGGGGCCTTCCTGCAGGTCCAAAAGTGTTACTGCTGAGAGCACTCTAGAGGACCCACTCCTTTGGAAGCCGAGGGTACAGGAGGCTCAGCCCAAGGATCCAGATGCAGGCATTGCTGAGGAGGACGTTTGAACTGAATTTGACTGATGGGATGATTATAAATTTATTTTTTCACTTGAATGAGTTGCCAAAACTAGATGCATCTACATAAAAATCCAAATTTGTCTTGTCTAGAATAGTTGGGAGATGTGGCTGACATTGCTGGTTGGTGTCCCCTCCTCATGCCAAGGGTTGCCCAAGCAGATTAGCCACTCCCTCCAGCAGCTCTGTGTTTCAGCTCTCCACCATCTTTTTCCATTTGGTTTAATTTGTTTCCTTGTTTTGATGGGATCCTGTGGGCTCTTGGGTTTGTGGTTCTGTACTAGAATTGCTGGGACCCTGGGACTGGGGCAGAGGCAGATGACCCCATGCTAGTTTACTTCTCAGGAATGGCTATGGGATATGGACAGTTCTCCAGCTGAGGCCAGAGCTGGCTATCCAGTGAGTGATGGTCCATGCACAAGTCAGGAGCCCAGCACCTTCTTAAAAGGACAAAGCTAAAAAGACCAACAAATCTCTGAATCGGAAGCTTCTGGCCTGTGATTCTCAACCCCTGGGTTTACTTATTAAAAATACCAAGATTTGGGCCCCAACCTCAGGAATTCTGGGCCTGGCCCAGGGATCTGACTCTGTGGGCATGTGCTGTATAGCCCAGGAGAGTCTCTGTATAGATCTCTGCTTGGTACCTGGAGATCGACTATGGTACAAGTATTTCCACCAAGGTGACCTGAACTCATTGGTCCCCTCTGGAGAGCCTGTTGTCAGACCTTTCCCAGCACACCACTGAAGACCCCATGCCAGCCTGGTGGGAACCAGGCCCTGAGCTGTGCCCTGTGCAGGGGTTAGTGTCCCTGACATGGCATTAGTGGGCCACTTTGGGCAGAAGTCTCTATATGCAGAAGTCTTATTTCAGTGCGGCAGGGGCTAGCTTTAAACTTTAGTGCCAGAATCTCCATTCCTCTGCTCATGAACTGTGTGAACTTGGATAAAATGTCCTCACCGCTGGGCCTCTGCTTTCCTGTCTCTGCAGTAGGAACTGCACTCTTCACCTCTCAGGGCTGCTGTGAGAATAAAATGAGATACCATCAGCCAGTGTTGGCCATAGAGACCTAGGCCACACATGCCATTCGTCTGTTCCTTTGTGTGAGAGGGAAAGCAAGCATGAAGGCAGCTTCCAGGCACTGATCATGAATGTCCACTGCCCACTGGTCTGAGTGTGGTTGAAGGTCTTCTTTGAAGGTTGGCTGGGAAGAACCAGTTCTTCAGTGGCTGGGACTGGACTTCGAGGGTGGTAGAGTTAATTTCTCAGTTGGAAATGACTCTTCCAACGAGGACTGCTTTCTTCGACACAGGAAAATCAGGGGCTGCTGTCCATTGAAAGGAAAAAGAGCTACATTAATTGCAGTCTCACCCACGACAATTTATTCGGACTAAGATCTTGCCACTCATCCTTTCATATGACCTCTTTCAACCTGAAAAGCAGTTCTTTTGCTCCCTTTCTAACGCAGATCCAGTATTTAGCAGGGTAATGGGATTTATGATTTTGTTTACATCAGTCTCCGTGGCGATCCACCATAAAAGATCAGTTGCTTGGCAACTTGGCATTGTGGCTGCAATGGAGGGTGGAATTTTTTGTCTCTCTGAGTGAGGGCTTAAGGAATAATGAAAACTTCTGCTCATACTTCTCATGAATGCTTTTATTTTCAAGGTCAACCAGCTGTTTCTTCAGGAAAGACTAATGTACTTTTCTTAAGTGATACACTGTAAAATGTTTCTCCAGATTATCCTGTCTCTGAGCTGAGGACAACTTGCTCTAGACCTTTCATTCTCTCCTCACTGTTACAAAATGAGGTTTGAGCAACTCCAGGACCATTATAATGGAGTGGGTTTCTCTCATTTACTGGCATTTTCTGCGCTCATTAGCAAGTGCCTTTTTTTTTTTTTTTTTAATGAGCTGCTATACACTCTGAATCACTTCTCATCTCAGAAACCAGTTTTGTTTGGTTTGCAGTTGGTTTACCACGATCCCTTTGATGATGGGGTCAATGTTAGCCGTGGCCTGGAGGGCAGAAACAGGACCCCAATTTCCCTCTGAGGTTCTATTGACTATAAGTGCTTCTACGAAAGATCAAAGGGTCTGTTTTAAAACACGCAAATGCCCTTTCCTGACCTCTTTCTTAACATGGGTACACACGAAGGGGAGAAGTTGACTCACAGATATGCATTGACACAGCCCATGCTAGAGGTATGGAGGCCATGGCGAGAATCAGAATGGCGATGACATGAGATGACATAGCTGAATACTCAGCATGTGCTTTTCATGGAGTGTCTTTCTGGATTCTTCCAACAACACCCAGCACAGCTGGGGGCCAGTAACAACTTCCCTAGTCACTGAGACTCCTTGCCTCCCCTGCCAGGCATGCAGGAACCCCAATAGTTCCTTCACTAATTTCTCTCCACCATTATTCTCCCAAGTTCTCATGGTGACTGAGCCCCAAGTGCCCTGGTCACAGGTCATCCTCCTCCTGCATTAAGTTTAACCTAAAGCCTTTTTTTAAAAAAACAAAACAAAACATTTATTTATTTTTGCATACAAGAGCTGGGGTATAGGCCAGAGGTGCTGTGGGTGTGGAGGGGTGAGAGGATTCACCAGAGACAGAGTGGGGAGCAGAACAGGCAGACTGACTGAAATACACTGCTGAGGGGAGCAGTGGGCAAGATGAGAGGTCTGCTGCGCCATGTGGGTCAGCTCCCTGGCTAGGGATCGAACTTGTGCTGCAGTGGTTGCCAATAGTTTCATAGTGCTGACACTTAACTACTTGCACCACCAGGGAGGCCCTAAAGCCTTTTTTTTGCATCCATGTTAGATGTGCTAATAATCTACTTCATGGGGACTGAATTACAGTTTGCTAGGCTGTGCCATTTTTGAACAGGGTGAGAATCACCTGAAGTTTTCATTACTGGGTGTTTTTCTGAGCCTCAACTGCAGAAAGTCTGATTTAGCAGGTGTGGGGGACACCCAGGAGTTCATATTTCTATCAAGCACGCACATGGTGCTGCTGGCCCCAAGGCCCCACTGCACAGCTTGCTCTCTGTGACTTGGCTTTGCTTCTACTCTGAAGTTTGTAAGCATCACAGTTTCTAGTGTGAGACTTCATGTGCGTTTGGTAAAAGTTTGATGCGACACTTCATAATATCCAATTTTCATCTCACTTCTTTTTTTTTAAACAGTCTTTTTTAAAAAAAGATTTATTTATTTTTATATAAGAGCTGGGGTACAGGTCAGAGGCTCAGAGGGTGAGAGGATTCACCAGAGACAGAGTGGGGAGCAGAACAGGCAGACGACCAAAATACACTACTGAGGGGAGCAGTGGGTGAGACAGGAGAGGTCTGCCGCGCCATGTGGGAATCTCCCTGGAAATGGAACCCGCACTGCAGAGGCTGCGGACAGCTTCACAGTGCTGTGCTCAACCCACTGCGCCACAGGGGAGGCCCTCATCTCACTTTTTGCCAAGGACTTGGCCAATCTTAACTTTGTGGACAATTGACAATTTACACACATTGTGTTACATTTGTGGAGTGCTTAATAATATATGTGTTATGTTAGTGTATGGTTTTGCCTCTTTAGCAAATTAAGAAATGGAGGCTGAGCTAATGATTTCTGCTCGAAGGGGAGAATACAGACTAGCATGAGGCCTTTGGATGCTAACCCCTGTGTCTGCTCACTCACTGCCTTCCTTCCTATTTCCCACCTGTCTCAATGCTGTGAATATGCAGTCTCTGAGGAAGACAGAAAGTATGTGAAGAAAGGAATCCTTGAGAGCTTGGCTCTGAACATGAGCCAGCAGCCAATTCTCCATTTATCAAATGGGAATCTTGGCACTCCTGTTTCACAGGTCTGTACAGAGGGCTAAATATGGGTAGCTCTAGTGAGTAAGAAAAGATACTAAAAGTACTACAATAGCCAGGCTACTATTCATGTTGATTTTCAATGTTTCAGGGGCAAAGACAGGTTTGTGAATTTTTGTTTAACTCTAAGATGCTTATATAATTTTCAAAACATCATTTTTGATGGAATTAAATCCTAGTTTAAGGGTGTCCCTCATTTTGGAATATGAATATCATTTTCTTTTCTTCCTTTGACTCAAATGAAAGTTTTTAAACAGGAGCTTACAAAATTTTTCAGCCAAGTCCTGTGTTACCCAAGAATGTTAGCCAAGAATCAGAGATCGCAAGAGGAAAATGGTAGTGTCAAACACTTAGGAGTCGCCAATAATAGCCAGGGCATGAGACATGAGGCTACCAAGGCTTGGGGTGTGCTCTGCCCCAGCTTTTGTTTGAAATGAGGCTTTGCCTCTAAAACCAACTCTGATGAATCACCATGCCCCTTCACCAAAGCCCCCAATCTTCCCAAAATCCCGAGAGTACTTTAAAAAGCAAATTTGGGAAGTGAAACTTTTCCCTTCGTTCTTATCTAAGCTTGTGCTATTGTCTCAACTGGCAAGTCAGGTACACATTTCTTTTCCTTTCAAGTTTCCTGCCCCTGAAAATCCTAAGCACGGAGCAAGGGGATCCTCAGGCAGAAAGAGGCAAAACGTGTTGAAATCTGCAGCACCCCCATGGCGGGGCTGTGAAAAGGGGTTGTGCTTCAGAGTTGATGGTCCTGGGGGTCCCTGGTGTAGCTTCAGGTTAGTCAGGCCATTCTGGTGCAGATTAGGTCAACTGCACAAACTCTTTGGCCTTGGAACATCTGTGTCTGCAAAGTCTCTTCTGTCTTGGGGACTGAAGGCTTCCTGGAGTGACTTCTACACACTGAGTAGAAGGAGACTCCCTGCTGATGCAACAGTCAAGGATGGTATCAAAACAGCAGCTACTCTTTTCCGCTCCAGGTATAAGGAGGCATCTTGCAAGGTAGCTAGAGTGAGCTCTTTTTCTGGACATGGAACTCGCAGGTTAAATAGGGCTAAGAATGTGGCTAGGAACACACAACTAGTAAGTAAATGTCTAACATCTAGCTGATATCTGCCCACTCTGTTTCATGCTATCTGGCTGCTGGGAAACTTCTGCATTAGGAGTGGGTCCTTGGGAGAGAAGACTTTTGTGAAATGGCTCTAGTCTCCCCAACTGCACCCACTAGAGAGACTGGAGGGGTTTTCCAGGTGTGGGAGGGCCTGGTGGATAGTCCTGGATCACATAGGGTCTGTCCCTTTTTTCTTTTAAAGATTTATTTTATTTATTTATGCATACAGGAGCTGGGTGCAGGCCAAAGGTGTGGGGGTGAGAGGATTCACCAGAGAGAGTGGGGAGCAGGACAGGCAGATCTACTGAAATACACTGCTGAGGGGAGCAGCAGGTGAGACAGAAAAGGTCTACTGCGCCATGTGGGTCAGCTCTGGATAGCTTGATAGTGCTGAAACTTAACCTCTTGTGCCACCAGGGAGGCCTGGGTCTGTCCCTTTACCTTGAACTAAGTGGGATTCAACATGGTACTTTCTTGAGGCTCAGGAAATGCTGATGAGGGAATGTTGATCCAGTATAAGGAAGAAAGAAAGGACAGGGACAAGATCAATGTGCTAAAGTAGTTCAATTTCATTGTACAAGACTCTGCCTCAAAAGCCCAAGTGGAAAATATAAGTGGCTCTCAACATGGATGGATCCCCAAGATGCGTTTCTGAGAAAAAAGACAAATCATAGGTGGTGGCATACCATTTATGTAAAAAGATGCATTCACACAAAAATGCCATAAAGTTCTGTGGCCTACCTGTACACATACTTGCATATTCTCTCTCTCTCTCTCTCTCTCTCTCTCTCTCTCTCTCTCTCTCTCTCTCTTTCATACACACACTTGTCTAGAAGGAATTATTTCTAACTTTTGTCGTCTCAGAGAGTGGGATTGGAATGGTGAGCAAGGACTTTAGCCTTATCCCAATGTTTTTAAAAGAAATTAAATGTTTAATTTAAAATGATAGTTAAAAGAGAAAAATCATCTCTCTGCCCCAGCTACCTCCTGAGGGTTCCGTTTTGACATTTCTGCATTGGCTGTCCACTGAATGAGAGGACAGGTGGCTTCCCCCACAGATCTATAACTTCAGTCTTTGAGTTCAAAGAAAAACAAGTGAAGCTCCATCCTTCAGGTCTGGTCTGACACCAGGGAATGAAGATTCCTCCCTGACATGACCGGCTTCTCATCAGTTATATCAAAATAAAATGTAATTATTTTCAATTGAATCATCTCTTTAACCTTCCAAATTCTCCTCAGACTCACGAATCATATCCAGTCGTCACCCAGTCCATTGTTGTAATGTGTGACCTCACTACCCAACAAGGAAGCCTGGTACTCTTGCCACTCCAATGGAAAGCAAGGGAGGAAAGAGAAGTAAAGTGGTAGAGTCCGGAAGTCCTTCCCCTGGTTGGTGGACTCTCTCATATAGGCCCTTTTGTCTCTGATCCTTTGTTTTTGGTGTTGCAGGGGTCAATAGGAAAGCTTTAATGGACTTTTTGGCATAAGTCAGAGTAATAAGAGGGTATTCTAGAAAGAAAGATGAGTTGTGTCACCCAGGGCACCTGCAACGAGGTTTTATGCAGATACGCCCATTGTTCTGACCCTGCCTCGGGCTACAGGAAACAGGAGATTCATCATCAGCAAAGCTTTCCAAAAGGGAATTTCTTCTCAAATCAGCCTTGGGATTAAACAGACTCTGCTTTCCCCCTTTACTTTAATCTCTGATAATCTCAAATAATCCCCACACTGGAGATGACACAGACTTCCGTGATGTTGACTCATACTCAGGTGGCTGGGGCAGAAGCCTGCTGCAGCATAAACTCTCTCCAACTCTAACTCTGGCAGGGCCCAGGGGGTGGCAAGTTAACCTGGCATCAGAGCAAACTTCTCACCTCTTTCTTGACTATGTCATGCAACCTAATGATGGGTGTGGAGCTAGGATCTTCCTTCTCTTTACTCCCTTACTTCCCATTGGAGTGGCAAGAGTCCCAGGCTTCCTTGTTGGGTATTGAAGTCACACATAACAATGAAAGATTGGGTGACAACTGGGCATGACTGGTGAGTCTGAGGAGGATTTGGAAGGTTAAAGAGATGGTTCAACTGAAAATAATTACATTTTATTTTGATATAACTAATGAGAAGCCAGTCAAGTCAGAGATGAATCTTCATTTTCTGCTGCCAATATGTAGCGGCTTCCCTTTCACTGACAAGGCAACTTGGTATAAGGATTATGGAGGCAGAAATCCCAAGTTTGTATCCCAGTTCAGTTCAACCACTTACTAGTAATGTGACCTGGATAAACCACTCACCTTTCTGACCCCCAGTTTCTTCACAAGGGAAGTCAGTCTTTTTATGACCATCTTCCATGAATGTGAGATTTAGAGACAATACAATGCAAATTGGCAGTACATATAAGATGCTTAGTAAGTGACAGATACTATGATTATGTTATTTATGTTGTGCTAGTCAGGATTCGTAGCTACAAGTCACATAAACCTAACCACAACAAGACCTAAGCAAAAAGGGATTTTATTGGCTTATTTAAGGGAAGGTCTACAAACTTCAGACATGACTTCATCTAGGTGTCCAAACTGATCCTGAGGAGTAAAGTTTTTCATTTTCTCCACCTCTGAGCCTGCCTTCCCTCAAGCCCATTTCCTCCAGGAGACAACAAAGATGAATGCCAGTACATCTAGATTTATACTCTACCATTTGAGCAACCTTAGGAAAAAAAGGATATTTTCCCAATAGTTTGAGCAAATTTCTAAATTACTTGAATTTGAATGTTTAGGTAGATCACCTTCCCATTTCTAAGTCAACTATTGTTGCCCAAAAGATTGGATTATGTTGGTTGTGCTGTGATCATGTGTCTGGTATTTGTGGCAACCAGGGACTTTGGCAAACCCCACCTAATCCAGAGAGAAGGCTTGGGAGGTAATTGTAAGGAAAACTGGGATGGGAGCCATTATCAGAAGAAAGGTTAATAGATATTGGGAAGGCATGACCTAAAGAGCCCCACTACAAGGAAATGCTTTTATGGCATTCTCTAACTAGAAGACTGACAACCTTGCAAAATTACTGTTTAACGTTAATTTCCTGAGAGATTTTTAAGCTTTCTGATTCTGTAGTTTTTTGAAAATACAAATGAGTCAGCAAATTAACAAGTACTTCTTAATGGACATGCAAAAATATCATCTGAAATCATCCATAGTCCTATATTTCCATGGGACTAGTCATGCTGGAGTGTAAAGAGTAACTGGAATGGACTTCTAGAAAAATATTTTTCAGCTCTCATCATCAATGTGGATGCTCCCTCAACCTATTTAGGTTTATTTACTCAGAACATATGCTACTTCTTTTGTACTGTTGGGCATCTTGGGAGTAGAAGTCGCTAAAGTACTACAAATTCTTCTTTTGCCATCTGAGAACACTGGATTTGATTTGCTCCAATTCAACAAAGAATGACTAAACAGTATAACTTAACAACATAGAGGAGACAAACCCTCACCCAAAGGGCACAATTTATGCACAAATGACTGACACAAAACAGGATGTGGATGTTTTGGAAAATGTACAAAGGGCTATGAGAAAGTCAGAAAAGGTAACATTTTGGGAGCTCAGAGTCACTTCGTGAAGAGAAGCAAGTTGGGATGGACTTTTACTTCATGTGAGAGAATGAATTGAGATGGACTTTGAAGGCCTGGTCATGTTAGTGAAGCTATTTTTGGCAGAAAAAACATGGGAGGCTGTTTTGAAGGGTTTATGTCTCCAAAGGATTTCTTTTACTCACAGCCCCCAAATTAAGCAACTGGATTTCAAATACCATTTTTTGAGTTCACAAAATTATCTCACAGAATTTTCTACAGATTTGAAGACAAAGTCACCCAACCATTAGACAAATGCTCTGAGGTGATTGCTTTGGATTTGGAGTTCTAGTTCAGAGGTGTGACCTGCCTTGTAATGAATGTATCTCCCTCCACTCAAGACTGTGACTTTCCTGCTTCCCAACACTCTCCTGGGCCACATGTGGTGGCAGTTGGACCAAAGGCATTGCAAGTTTCAGAATCTCACTACTGCTAGCATCTAAATGTTATATGAGTGGATTATAGTTTATTAGCAAAGGGAGAAATGACTAGACTCTCCCCTTCTTCAAGTTGATGAGGATCCAGTGCCCTGCAAGTTACCATCTGAGGGATGGCTCCCTCA
This sequence comes from Talpa occidentalis, assembly GCF_014898055.3. Classification (NCBI taxonomy): domain Eukaryota; kingdom Metazoa; phylum Chordata; class Mammalia; order Eulipotyphla; family Talpidae; genus Talpa; species Talpa occidentalis. The sequence goes on from NW_023605083.1 coordinate 75,506,664, forward strand.
TAATCATAGAGGCAGGAATTTTCAACAGTTACTTAATTGCTTCTTTCACCCCATGCATTTTTATGCTGGCCTACAAATTTATGTCCTGGAAAATCTTTTTAAGATTAATCTTTGAAAAATATTACTTGGCTACTGTTCTGAAGGTTTTAGTTTGGAACTCAAGGTTCTGGGGCTGCTGGATTCATTTCCACTGTGGCATGGCTGCCCATCACAGATCTGATACTTTTATTATTTTGGCAGCTACTTGTTCATTTTTGGAGAATTCTTATTCTAGAAACAAAGTTTTTCATAGAAAAGTAACATTTTTTCTGTAGCGTCTTCTTTTATTTTTTTATTTTTTAAGAGATTTTTATTTATTTTATTATTTAAATATTTTATTTTATATAATTCTTACATTGTTTTTCATCTTTGCACAATATATGCATTTTCATTTTGGTTTTATTCCCCATACAATACCCCCCCCCTCTTATTTTGACTCTAGTCCTTCCTTTCCCCTCCCCTCCTCCTCCGCCCCCCCCCCCAGTGTGTCTCTGGTTTATAGTTGCTTGTTGATTTTGATTTTTACTTTGTATTGATTAGTCTTTTTCCTGGTCTCTTATTTAGGTTTTCTAAATTCCTGCTATGAGTGAGACCATCCGGTATTTTTCTTTTTCTTTCTGACTTATTTCGTTGAACATGATCCCTTCTAGCTCCATCCATGTTGCTGCAAACTGCATGTGTTTATCTTTTTTGATTGCTGAGTAATATTCCATTGTGTATATGTACCACATCTTCTTGATCCAATCATCTATTTTTGGGCATTTGGGTTGTTTCCAAAGCTTAGCTATTATAAATAGTGCTGCTATAAATATAGGGCGTGCAGGTGCCCTTTGGAATTAGTGTTTGTGTCATTTGGGTAAATACCTAGGAGTGGAATTGCTGGATCATATGGAAGCTCTATGTTTAGTAGGCCAAGAAATCTCCACACAGTTCTCCATAGTGGTTGGACCAGTTTGCACTCCCACCAGCAGTGCAGGAGAGTTCCTTTTTCTCCACAACCTTGCCAACATTTGTTGTTGCTAGTTTTTTTTTAATATGTGCCATTCTCACTGGTGTAAGGTGGTATCTCATTGTAGTTTTGATTTGCATTTCCCTGATTACAAGTGCTGTTGAACACTTTTTCATATGCCTGTTGGCCATTTGCATTTCCTTTTTGGAGAAGTTTCTTTTTAGCTCTTCTGCCCCTTTTTTTGACTGGATTATTTTCTTTGTTTTTGTTGAGTTTCATCAGCTCTTTGTAGATTTTTGTGATCAGTCCTTTATCGTTAGTGTTGTGTGGAAAAACTTTCTCCCAGTTGGTGGGGTTTTCTCTTTGTTTTGGTTATTGTCTCTTTTGCTGTGCAGAAGCTCTTTAATTTGATGTAGTCCCAGCTGTTGATCTTTGCCTTCACTATCACTGCTTTGAGGGATGTGTCTGTAAAGATGTCTTTGATGTGCATGTCATGTAGTGTTTCGCTTATATTTTATACTATGTATTTTATGGTTTCAGGTCTTATGTCTAGTTCCTTAATCCATTTTGAGTTGGTTTTTGTGCATGGTGTGAGGTAGTGGTCAAGCTTCATTCTTTTGCATGTAGCGACCCAGTTTTCCCAGCACCATTTATTGAACAAACTTTCTTTGCTCCAGTGCATATTCTTTGCTCCTTTGCCAAAGATTAGTTGACCATAAATCTGTGGGCTTATTTCTGGATTTTCTATTTTATTCCATTGGTCTGTGTGTCTGTTCTTGTTTCAATACCATGCAGTTTTGATGATTATGGCTTTGTAGTATAGTTTGAAGTCTGGGAGTGTGATGCCTCTATTCCCTTCTTTTTTTTTTTCAGGAGAGCTTTGGCTATTCGGGGTTTTTGGTGATTCCATATGAATTTCATCAATAATTGTTCTATTTCTTTGAAGAATGTCATTGAAATTTTTATTGGAATAGCATTGAATCTGTATATTGCTTTTGGTAGGATGGCCATTTTAATAATGTTTATTCTTCCAATCCATGAGCAGGGGATGTCTTTCCATTTCTTTGTGTCTTCTTCTATTTCTTTTAACAGTGTTTTATAGTTTTCTTTGTATAGGTCTTTTACCTCTTTTTCTAGATTTATTCCCAAGTATTTGATTTATTTTTTGTTTCAATAATAAAAGGGATTTATTTTTTGTTTCCTATTTGGATTCTTTCTATGTCTTTCGCTTGTCTTATTGCTCTGACTAGGACTTCCAGTATTATATTGAAAAGCAGTGGTGAGAATGGACATCCTTGTCATGTTCCAGATCTTAATGGAAATACTTTCGACTTTTTGCCATTAAGAATGATATTAGCCATTGGCTTGTCATATATGGTCTTTATGATGTTGAGGTATGTTCCTTGTATCCCAAGAATTTCAAGGGCTTTTATCATGAATGGGTGTTGCACTTTGTCAAAAGCTTTCTCAGCATCTATTGATATCATCATATGGTTTTTATATTTCTTTTTGTTGATGTGTTGGATGACATTGATTAATTTTCGGATGTTGAACCATCCTTGTGTCCCTGAATGAATCCTACTTGGTCGTGGTGAATTATCTTATGGATACATTGTTGGATTCTGATAACTAAAATTTTATTGAGGATATTTGCATCAGTGTTCATTAGAGAGATTGGCCTGTAGTTTTCTTTTTTTGTGTTGTCCTTGTTCGGTTTTGGTATTAGTGTAATGTTGGCTTTATAGAATGTGTTTGGTATTATCCCTTCCTTCTCAATTTTTTGGAAGAGTTTGTGAGGGATTGTAGAGTTGTAGGAATTTGTCCATCTCCTCTAGATTGTTTGAACTTGTTTCCATATAACTATTCATAGTAGTTTCTGATTAATCTTTTTATTTCTGCTGTGTCTGTTGTGATTTCTCCTCTTTCATTTGTGATCCTGTTTATTTGTGCTTTCTCCCATTTTTCCTTTGTGAGCCTGGCTAGGGGTTTGTCTATTTTGTTGATTTTTTCGAAGAACCAGCTTTTGGTTTCATTGATCCTTTGGAATGTTTTTTTAGTTTCGATTTCATTTATTTCTGCTTTGGTTTTTATTATTTCTTTTCTTCTACTGGTTTTGGGTTTTTTTTTGTTGTTGTTGTTCTTTTTCTAGTTCTTTGAGCTTTGAGATTAGGTGGTTTCTTTGTGTTCTTTCTTGTTTCTTGATGTGAGCCTCTATTGCTATATATTTTCCTCTTATTACTGCTTTTGCTGCATCCCATACATATAGGAAATTGGTGTCCTCCTTGTCATTCAACTCAAAGAATTTTTTAATTTCTTCTTTGATCTCCTCATTAGTCCAGTGGTCTTCCAGTACTGTGGGTTTCAATCTCCATGAGGTAGGAGAGTTCCTTGCCTTCTTTTTATGGTTTATTTCTAGCTTGATGCCTGCATGGTCAGAGAAGACGGTTGGTATGATTTCAATCTTGGTGTATCTGTTGACGCTTGTCTTGTGTCCCAGTATGCACTCAATCCTGGAGAATGATCCGTGTGTGCTTGAGAAAAATGTGTACTCAGATTTTTTGGGTTTGGTGTTTTATAGAAGTTTGTTAAGCCGAAGCGCTCTAGATCCTTATTTAGAGCTTTAGTGTCTTTACTTATTTTTTGTCTCTTTGAGCTATCCATTGTTGATAGTGGTGTGTTGAAGTCTCCTACTACATATTTGTTTTCTCTGATGTCTGTTTTCAAAGATGATAATAGTTGTCTGATATATTTTGGTGCTCCTTCATTTGGTGAATATATGTTAATGAGTGTTATTTCTTCTTGAAGTATTGTCCCCTTGATCATAATGTAGTGACCGTTGGGGTCTCTTTTTTACATTTTTGAGTTTGAAATATGTTTTATCTGATATCAGTATAGCTGTTCCTGCCTTCTTTTTTGGTCCATTTGCTTGTAGGATTGTTTTCCATCCTTTAACTTTGAATCTATTTTTATCTTTTGTAGTTAAATGTGTTTCCTGGAGACAGCAAAAGTTTGGGTTTTGTTTCTTAATCCAGGCTGCAACTCTGTGTCTTTTTATTGAAGAGTTTAGTACATTTACATTTAGAGTTAATATTGATATGTTAGCATCTGTATTTGCCATGTGTTTGTCTTTCCTCTGGTTTTATTCATTTATTCTTTTAATAACATTTTTTTTTTGGCCTTCTTTTGTTGTTATTCATCCCTTTGTTGGTTCTGGCTTTAGGACTCCTTGTAGTATTTTTTGGAGTGGGGGTTTAGTCATAATGAAATTCCAGAGTTTCTGTTTGTCTGGGAAGGTCCTTATTCTTTCTTTATAGAGGAAGGAAAGCTTTGGGGATAGAGTATTCTTGGTTGACATTTGTTGTCTTGGAGTCCATTGACTATGTCCCTCCACTCTCTCCTTGCCCATAGTGTTTCTTTGGAGAAGTCTGATGTCAGGGGCCTCCCCGGTGGCACAGCAGTTGAGTGCTGGGTTGCCAAGCTGCCCGCAGCCTCTTCAGTGCCAGTTTGATCCCCGGCTGGTCCCACATGGCGCGCAGACCTCTCCTGCCGCCCACTGCTCCCCTCAGCAGTGTGCTTTGGTCCTTCTGCCTGCTCTGCTCTCCCCTCTGGCTCTGGTGAATTCTCTCACCCTCCTGCGCTTATGACTGTACCCAGTGCTTGTATAAATAAATAAAATAAAATAAATCTTAAAAAAAATAAGTCTGATGTCAGTCTGATTGGTTTTCCTTTGAATGTTATCTGTTTCTTCCCTCTTGTCAGCTGCATTATTTTTTCCTTGTCTTGGATTCTTGGGAGCTTTACTATTATGTGTCTTGCTGTATTTTTCCTTTCGTCATGGAAGTTTGATGTTCTTCTTGCTTCTTGTATGTTTATTTTCAGCTCCTTCATGTTTGGGTAGTTCTCTTCAATTATATTCTCGAATTTTTCTCTGTTCCTACAGCTCTGTCCTCTCCTTCTGGGATTCCTATAATTCTTATATTTCCTTTCCTCATGGAGTCAGATAGTTCCCGAAGTCTTTCTTTGGTCTTTTTCCTTCGTACTTCTCTTTCCTTTTCTGTTTTGGTTCTTTTTATTTCTGCGTCTTCAAGAATACTTATTCATTTTTCCATTTCATCTATTCTGCTTTCATTGCTTTTCCCAGAGTTCTTTAGCACCTCCATTAATTCTTTGATCTCCTGCATTTCTTTTACTTCCCTCTTTAGGGACTCAGTTTCATTTTTCTGCTCATTGATTATTTTTCCCATGTCATTTTTTATTTCCTTCATATTTTTAATCATGGCAATTTTAAATTCTCTTTCTGGAAGGCTCAGAAGTTCTTCCAAGTCACTGTCGTTGCAATCTGGTGGGTGGTTTTCTTTCTGTGGAGTGTCTTTTTCCTGAGGAGTTGCTAGGCTGCATGTAGTTTTCTACTCCCTGCTGCCTGTTTTCTAATTTGCCCTATGTGTTGGGACACCGTGTTGCTGGTAGTGGCCAGCATCTTTTTGGTGTGCTCTTTGTGGGGTTTTGGAAACTGGTGGTCCAAATGAGTCAAATACTGTTATGCCAGAAGTCTAATGAGGCAGTGGTACTTTGAGTATGTTAATGGTCACTGTCACATAATATCTCCGCCTTCTGTGGGGGCTTGTGGGGGCCTTCAGCCCACCTCTGACTGAGCAGGGAACCTTCTCCCTCTGGCTCCACGGGGAGCCTTCTGCCAGTTTAAAGCAGTCTTTATTGAAGAAAGTTCCCTGTTCTAAAATGGCAATGTGGAGACGCAATCCCCTGCGTGCCTGGTCTAACCTGGCTGTGGGTGCCTGCTCCCCTTCTGGGTTCAGACTGCTGGCCAGAAGAGGCCTGGCATGGGTGAATTTCCCAGCTCACCTCTGGCTCCGCTGGGAGCCTTCTGCCAGTTTCAAGCAGTATTTATGAAGAAAGGTCCCTATTCTAAGATGGCAAGTCAGGAATGCACTCCCCTGCACATCTGGTCTGCCCCAGCCTTTGATTTTTATTTATTTTTTAAATTTATTTATACAAACACTGGGTACAGTCAGGAGCATGGGAGGGTGAGAGAATTCAACAGAGCCAGAGCAGGGAGAAGAACAGGCAGACTGATGAAGTACACTGCTGAGGGGAGTAGTGGGTGCAGCAGGAGAGGTCTGCGCGCCATGTGGGACCCTCGTAGGGGGCCGGGGATCGAACTAGTGCTGCAGAGGCTGCGGGCAGCTTTGCAGCCCAGTGCTCAACTGCTGTACCACCAGGGAGGCCCTGTAGCTTCTTCTTTTAAAGACACTGAGTTTCAATTACATTTTTTGGGTGCTGTCAAGGAAGAGTTTCAGAAGAGGAAAAAAGGTCAATGGGTGATCCAGGGCTCCCAGAGTCTTCTCTGGGATCATGTCCTGACATCCATTATTGATAAGTCTCTTCCTTCTCTCCTTTACTAGTCAGACCTTGGCCTCAAGAGGTGCTTCCCACTCTGCTCAGTCTGTCAGCTTACTGAGGGTGAGATCCCCAAATGGGATGGGAAGAGTTTATTGCTCATCATCTAGATTTACTGGAAAGGGAACAGTGGGGGATATTGGCATGTCATGCAGTGCCTGAATTCATCGACCCCACTATCACCCATAGGAGACTATTGGTTTTAGAATAGCAATGATTGGCATGCCATTTGTGACTCTGCCAACCTAAATACCTTTCATATATAAACCTAAAACATTTTACTGGTAAAAGCTACCAACCTAAATTAGAAAGATTAAAGACCTCCTGATATTTGGATATGTTTTGAAATAAACAAGAGTGAAAGCAATGTGTTCCAAGGATTTGGGCTCCCCAAAGCTATAGCCACAATAAGGTGCCAAGGTGGGAGGATGATAAGCAGGAAGGGGAAAATATTTATATCTATAGCCAGTTAAGGAAAACAATTGAAAGAAAGAGGTAGCTCATGGTAGGAGGGAATCTAGCCAGCTGGGGAGTCTGACATTAATGGCTTTGCTTAACTGTACTTTATTTCTCTGCTGGCAGAATTTGGGATGGGGTCAGTGGGTTGGTTATGTAGGGAGGGGTTTAGGGATCCTGAAGAATGGAAATCACCACAGACCAGTCAGCTTGTAGCTGCTTGGCCAATTACAGACCATCTGAGATTGGGCAGGCAAGTGCTGAGCTCCCCTGGAAGATGTTCCCTTTCATGCAGTGGGAGGTTTATGTAGAGGCTGTTAGAGGATGAATACCACAAGGGAAATTAAGAGTACCAGTGAAGTTCTATTTGACTTTCTGTGTGTTTTTTGTGTGTGTCTGTATCTCTGTATGTGTGTATGTGTTTGTGTGTGTGTGTGTGTGTGTGTGTGTGAGAGAGAGAGAGAGAGAGAAAGAGAGAGAGGGGGGGGGAGAGAGAGAGAAAGAATAAGAGAGAGAGAAAGAAAGAGAGAGAGAAAGAGAGAGAGAGATCATCCATGGAGTACAGTTATAAAGTTCATAGACTTGATTCTGCTCTATAATATCACTCACTCTTGGTTGGGGTGTACAGGCAATCATTTTAAATTTTGCTCATTTTTTGTTTTCTAGCCAAGGGTCTGACTTAACCTTTGACAGAATCCAGTCTCTCTTTATTGAAGGTTGTGAACCAGTGAAACAGCTTTGCCTGGAAACGAGCTACTAGAAAGATTGCATCTCATCTCCAATAGCAGTTGTGATTCCAATGGGCTTTTCTTGAAGGCAAGGAATTGACTTGGCTACCTCTCAAAGAAGGGCAAATTCAACAAACACAAACAATGACTAAAAGTGAACTGGCTTTAAGGCAAAACCCAAACCATGCATACAGCTACCTCACTGTGATGAGGCAGCCTCCTCTTAGCTCTCTTGTCATATGGCTACTCATTCAGCTCCAGTATTTTGAGTATATACTGCCTGAGGCACTGGATAGATGAGCTTAAAAGCAGATTAAAGCTCTTTGTTCTTCTGGAGTTTACATCCAAATGACTGAGGTCCTTCACTGGTTAAGCCAGTATGGACTGTTACATTGTGTTAAGTACTGAGGAGAACATGGGAGCAAGAAAGAGGGACAGAGCAGAGCTGCGGTTACAATTTTGAATGGAAGTGACTAGAGTTTGCTAAGAGGATGCCATGTGGTATAGACTTGAAAACAGTGAGGAATGAGTCATTCAGGTACCTGGAGGAGAACATCCAGGTACAGGGAATAGCAATAATGTTACATGGCTGGGGCCATGGGGTGAAGACCAAGAAAGCAGAGTGTGGCCCCAATGCTCATTGCTCAGTGTTCAGAGGCAACTGTGAGGTGTCTGGCTTATCCTCTGAGTGAAATGAATTAATGGGCCACTCTGGCTAGGCCTTGAGAATAGACAGAAGGGAGGCAGGAATGTAATAGAGAGAGAGTTAGGGAACCATCATAATAATCCTGGGGGAGACACTGGTGGCTTGGGCCAGGGTTGAAGCACTGAAACTGGATTCTGACATACTTGTTGGACTTTGTGAGAGAAATCCAGGAGTCAAAATGACTTTTAAAAAAATGGTAAGAAGAATAAAGAAAAAAAAAAATCTGTAAAAAAAATAGCAAGAAGTAAATGACATGAACTGATAGGATTGGGGGTGGGGAAACTCAGAAACCCCTTTGGAAAGTTAACTGTGGGAAACCTTTAAAAACCCAAGTGGAAGCATAAGAAGGGGCCTGTGGATACACATGATTGGAGTTTAGGGGTAAGACTAGGGGTGTAACAGTGTGACCCCTCAGGACATGGATGTCATTGAGAGAAGAGCTCTGAGTTTTCAGCAATAAGAGGGCAAAGAAAAGAGAGGAACCTGGGGATTTTCTTTTTTTTAAATTTTGGAAATTGATTATTTTAGAGAGAGCTACAGATTAAGTGACTTCTAAAAAATTGACTTCCAATCATCTGCTTATAGATGATGCTCTTCTCCAACCTGGAACTGAAACTGAAGCCTGATGGTACAAGCTGGGACCTGTGTCTCAGAGTTGCTGCAGTGCCCCCTCCCTTTATGTTGTAACACTGGCTCCCTGTTACATCTACTGAAAGGGTATTAAGTGCAGAGTACCTCCTGCCTCATTCCACTGACGTTGGCTCTGTCTGTGGCTTTTTGGAGCCCATTAACCTTGTCCTGAGGTCAAGATAGGTCAAGTCTGTGCAGGCATCAAGTTTTACCTTTTATATTTGGCATCTGGGTCATAGAATGGACCAATCAGTTTCAAGCCCAGATCATTAATTATTCAGATTGAAAACCAAGAATGAGCTCATTGGTGGTAAATTGTGCAACTAGTCACTAAGGATTGAAAACAGTCCAATCAGGCTTGTAGGGTAGGGAGTCCCTGAAAGAGGATGTAAGGTAGGGCAGGAGCCAGCTTGGAAAATTCCAATTCCTGGAACTCCAAAGAAAGAAGCATCCAGCTTCTGACCTCCAAAGAAAGAAGCATCCAGCTTCTGACCTCCAAAGACCTTTGCAGAGACCTGGCCACTATAACTCCCTCTGGCCCTGCCTCTGCATTGCCTGAAAGGACACTGGTAGGCCTTGACCAGGTGTCTCAAAAAGCTGTTGTTGGTGGGGGCCAACAACTCAGAATGAGCTGTTAGCACTGATGTCTCTGATACCACCTCCTAGTGACTGGTGGTGACTAGCACTGGTGCCAGTGTTGTCCAGCACTGTTAACAGGTGACCAGCACTCTGAGTCCAGGTCATCTCTGAGAACTGTCTGCCACCTCCTTCTGGTGTTGTTGCCTTCTTTGTTGGTCCAGCATTTGATGCTGTCCAACTGGTCTTCAGACTGTTGTTGTGGGCTACTGTGGTGTTATCTCAGAAACCCCACCTGTGAACACCTCTAGCTGCCACTATGAGTTGGATTCTGGCCCAATGCTTGTTGGTGTGCCACAGTCTCAGGCCCTCATTGGCAGGACAGCACCATCTTGCACTAACAACCTTTTGTTTGGGACTTCTGGACACTGTGGACAACTATTTTGGGTGAGATAGCTGACATGAGGCCTTAGAAAATCTTTGTTTCCCTGTTTGTTAAGTAAACCACATTGTTGTTCTCTGAACCTGAGTGGTCTTGCAATTGTGTACGCCGTGAAAACTCATAGACAGTGACCTGTCCTCTCCCTTGGCACTATCCTTTGTCCCACTATAGTAGTGCTATAGCCCTGTTTCAGAACTAGGGGAAGCTGGTCCATGTCCTTCTATCCTGTGGGAGAAGCATAGAACTGTGGTGCTTTGAAGACCAGAAAGGACCCTGGGTCTCTGAGTCCAACATAGGTGTCACTGCCATGGTCAGGTGAGGTACTCTGCCAGGTGGAGTTTCACCTCTTCATCCTCTAGTCAGCTGACAGAGTGCCATTGGGCAACCTCTTGAACTCTGCAAGCTTGGGTTTCTCATCTGTAAAGTCTAGACAATGGTAATATCTGAGTCATAAGATTACTTCAAGGAGTAAGTAATCATGAAGTTTAAAAGTACTTAACTAAGTGTATCTTAGTAAGCCCTTACTAAATATCAGTTATTATTGTTGTTATTTCATATTATCTTTCTTTAAGAGTACATTGATGTTGGTGTGAAAACTCACATAAAAGAGTACCATAATTTTTTTGGAAATTATTTATTTATTTGTTTGTTTTTAAAGATCTATTTATTCATGCATACAAGAGCTGGGATATAGGCCAGAGATGTGGGGCGGGGTGTGGGGGCTGGGAAAGGGTGAGAGGATTCACCAGAGACAGACCAGGGAGCCGAACAGGCAGAATGACCAAAATACACTGCTGAGGGGAGCAGTGGGGAAGTCAGGAGAGGTCTGCTTTGCCATGTGGGTTGCTCCCTGGCTGGCAGGGGATCAAACTCGTGCTGCAGAGGCTGCGGATTGCTTCATAGTGCGGTGCCCAACCCCCTGTGCCACCAAGGATGCCCTTTTTTGGAAATAATTTAAAATTGGGCTATTTTTTACTAACTCTTTTTTTTTTTTTTAAAGATTTATTTATTTATTTATACAAGCACTGGGTACAGTCAGAAGCACGAGAGGGTGAGAGAATTCACCAGAGCCAGGGTGGGGAACAGAACAGGCAGACCAACAAAACACACTGCTGAGGGGAGGAGCGGGGGTGGCAGGAGAGGTCTGTCATGCCATGTGGGACCCTAGCCGGTGGCCGGGGATGGAACCGGCGCTGCAGAGACTGCAGGCAGCTTTGCAGCCCAGCGCTCAACCGCTGTGCCACCAGGGGAGGCCCTATTTTTTTATTAACTCTTAAAGGCTAAAGATTCTGACTGTTCATATAAACTATATGCTAAAATTGACATTTGAAAATACACAAATTAAAAGGAAAATTATTAGGTGCTATTTCTCCATCATTTACTTCAGTTAAGTCAAGTCCTGCTGATAACTGACAACTGTTATTCTGTCTAAAAGAACATTGAGATTTAAAAAGAATTAAATTAATAAACATAGGCATTTTCCTTTCTCAAAGTGAGTCTAGGTATTTTTTGGTTCCCATTACCTTTGGGATTATTCGCCTCCTTCCTACTCCCTCTACCCTTTCCAGATTCTCTTACAAAACTTTGAGCACCCTAAAGAAAGGGACGAGCTGTTGCTTATCTATGTGCCCTCAGCATATAGTGAGTAAGGAAGGTGCCTGAGGAAGAGCACTCAGAACATATTTGTTTAAGGAAAAAGTCACTGATGAATGATTGATTGGCTGAATGAATGAATGAACAAGCAAGCCCATTCTGTCCCTTGAGAAGGTCCTCATGCAATATAGAAAACAGATGTTCACAAAGCAATTAAAATGCATTATCTTGTTATTAACTTGCTCTAGGCAGAAATTTTGAATTGGAGTGAGAATCTAAAGTCTTCCCAGGTGGTATGTGGATTGAGTTGCTTTTAAGGGCATCAATTTCAGGTGCCCCAATTCCATGTTGGCCAAACAATAGCTGTGATGGGACCATCTTCCAACAATCTTTTCCTATCTACATGACCAAAGGAAGACTTATTCTAAGTCTTACTCCTTACTTCCCTCTCACTTATTCTAAGTCTCATTTCAGGGCCCTGCACATGGTTGTGAAAATCCTTGGAGCAATAGTTACTGTTCAACATAATGATGTCAGCAAAGCTTGTGTAACCGGACACAACCAACGTTGCTAGAACCTGACATCTTTCTGTTACAGGCTGAGTTCTCCAGAAGCAGAAGCTGAGAAAGAGTTTGGGGATATCAGATATTTATTAGAGATTAATGCCAGCCAAAACAAGGAAGAGGAAGCAAGGTTGGGCAGAAGTCAAGCCACAATGCAGGCCTGAGAAAGACTTGTCCAATTCCTGGGGAGCTTAGGAACAAGTATTATCCACTAGAGTAACCCTGACTGGGTAGGCGGGGCAGGATAAGGTGATCTCCCTGTAGCTGAGGCAATACTGAAGGAGCTGATCTTACTTCCCACAGCTGGGCAGTCAGGGCTTCCTTGACTTCCCTGGTGCATGTCTGTATCAACTACACCTACCCTGTGTTGAAAGTGGATCTGGGACCTCCCTAGTGGTGCAGGGAGTTGAGAGCAGCACTGTGAAGCTGTCCACAACCTCTACAGTGTGGGTTCGATCCCAGCCAGCTGGGGAGATACCCACATGGCACAGCAGACCTCCCCTATCTTGCCCACCGCTCCCCTCAGCAGCGTATTTCAGTCAGTTTGCCTGTTCTGTTCCCTGCTGTCTCTGGTGAATCCTCTCACCCTCCCACACATCTGGCCTGTCCTCCAATTCTTGCATAAATAAATAAATAAATTTAAAAAAAAAGAAAGTGGTTCTGCTAAGGATAAAATGCAATGCTTAGAAAGAAGTATTTTGACCTGTATTAGTTCATCCTGTATTCAGATATTTTGTAGAGTGATGCAGGGAGAGTGATGAGAATTGCGTTCAATAACACTTTTCTTCTATCCCTTAAATAATGTTAAGGAATATAAGCCTCTGTAAGTGCAGAGAAAAAATTTCCACCTATCCCTCTGGTTCCTTGTAACAATAAAAGTAACATCAGAAGATTAGGAGGAGAAAAGAACAAATTTAATTATGTATATATGGGGACTCTAGATAGGTATGGATCCCATGCCCAAGAGGCAAAACAAAGTTATATATCCTATCTAAGGAATAGGATAGGGAAGGGGGCTTTAATGAGAGAGGAGGGAGATTCATAAGATGAGAAAGGGTGACTCATATAATAAAGATCAGATGTTCTTTAGTTAGATGCTTATTCTCTCCTATAGGTTTCTCCAATAGAAAAGTCATTTCTCCAATAAAAGGCTTATTTCTTATAAAAATCATAATTCTGGGTGAGAACCCTAATTTTCATTCTCCTAGGTAGGTAAGGAGTGATGAAATTTTCTTGTGAGCCTACAGGAACTCAATTGACCTCAGCATGAAATAATCCACATGCCAAAATGATGCATCTTCGGAAGACCTATTCTGGATGTCTTGGGCTGCTAAAGAAAGTTTCCACATACATAAAGTACAGAGGGCACCATAAATAATAAATAATAGCAAAGGCCTATTTCATGGAAATAAGTAATTCATAGTTTGGTACTGTGTCTTCTTAATTTTCAAGATGGACAACTGGTCTACCGATTATTGGCCTGTATGTTGATCTTTTGCCTCAGAATTAGAATTAGGAAATAAGATGATTGGGTGGGATGCTCAGCAACACATGCACTTAAAACAGAAGTCAGTTTATTTCTAACTGAAACTAAATTTAGTTTGGCCCATTGGCTGTGCAATGTGAACTGCTTTGCCAAACAGGCTATGTGGTAGACATTTCTGTGAACCAAGTGAGTTAAATCTGAAAATCCAAGCTTTTATGAAAATATGCTTACAACATGTTATGAGATAAAAAAAAATAATCTTATTAAAAATTGTACTGGCTGACTGAAGAGGGAATGAAGAGTGACACTAGTGGGCATGGGATTTCTTATTGGAGTGATTAAAATGTTAAAGATTTAGGTAGTGGTGATGGTTGTATTTTTTGTGAAAATACTAACCACTAAACCATATACTTTAAAGGGATGTGTTTTATGGTGTATGAATTACATCTCAATTTAAAAAGCAAAAAACCACTGCATTGACAGTTGATTTTTAGCAACAAGTGTGTTAGTTTTCCTAAACTTCTTGATTTAAACTAGATGCCTCTAGATAACTGAATAGCAGATATGATTAGCAGTCATCTGAGGAGTTTTGGTATAGTCTTTTTGGTATATTTCCCAGAACTAGGAAAGAAACTGACTTATGATTGGGTAACAAATACATTTTTAGGTCTCATAGTTTTGAATTATTTTCATTCAGTAAAATTGGAGACTAATCTGATTGGTCAACTGACAGGTAATGTCTAAGTTTTGATAAGATATTTTTGAGTAATTTTTATCGTTATAAAACTCCTTTCTTTCCTATCTTATTTTTGGGAAAACAAGTTTCTATCTAAAAATATGAAATAGAAATAGAAATAATAATTTCTCATTCTAGCAATAAATAATTTTCACTCATGGATACATCAGCTAGTTGGAAAAAAGAGCCATTTAAATTTTTTAGAAGGTGATTTTTTAATAAATATGCTTTTATGCTTTAAAGTATTACCTTATTTGTGGAAATTTATAATACATTTATATTGTTTTGATCAATTTTATCCTGATGGTTTTTGAAATTATAATTTGGTCTAGAAAAAGTTGAAGGGACCAGGAAAATGAATAACTATAAGAAAGTGAAAATCAAAATCAACAAAAACTATGAACCAGAGACACTTTTTGGGGGGTGGGGGGCGGGAGGGGAGGGATTGGGGTCAGAATGGGGGGATTGCAATTGTATGGGGAATATAAAAATAAAATTTATTAATTAAAAAAAAAAAGGAAAAAAAATTTAACAGATTTAATAGTGATAACAAATTAAAATTTCAATGAATTTATTCTTTTTTTTGTTGCAGAAAACAATATAATGACCTTTTAGGAAAAAAGTTTTCAAACATAAAAGTATATGATAATTACTAAAACATATGAAGTATAAACAGAATGGAAATAGGACTTCAGGAGAAAATGTAATAATAAGTTGATAAAGATGACTTTTCCATGCACTTTTAAAACTGATAAGCATGAATTGCTTATCAAATAGAATTGCTCCACTACTTAGAGACTATTGACAACATTTAAGAGTAATGTAACCTTTTTTGTTTTAAAATGCTAATGTATACAATAATAGTTACCCAGCAATTTAGACTTACATAAAAGTTTTTTTTTTAAATGTCTTCTTAAAGATCTGCAAGAGAATAAATGAGTTTTAAAACCACTATTAGGATCACGCAAACCCAAAACTTTGGTTTTTACTACTCTTGTTGGCTAGAGAAGGGATGAGTGGACTTGCTTGGATGGGTAGAACTCTACAGAGGAGGTAATGTGTGAGCTGGACCTTGACAGATGGAGAAAAGTGCCTGCCAGGCAAAGGAGGGCCCTGGACAGCTGTCAGCCCAAGGAGGTTGATAGTTTAGGAGCATAATGCCAGCTCTTGGCATGCTCACTAGTATGTCCATTACCATAGCCCGAGTCTCATGAATGTGGCATCTAATACCTTGGCCATGTTAGAGACCAGAGTGAGAGAAGAAGCTAAAGGATGGGTCAATAATTTATCCCCAATATGACCTGGCCATTTGCTGACTGCCTGGAAGATTTGCCAATTATTACCCTTTTCTATTTTTTCACATTGACCAAACTGTAGCATCTTTGTCATTGTTGAGCCATTCTTTGAATTAGCTTTACTTCAAACCCCTGTTCCCTTCTCTTGCCCCAAGTGCAGTCTTCAGGCCCAATGTGCCAAGAGAAAGATTACTTACACCCACTTTCCAGAAATCAAGCTGACATTTTCTACCTCTGCAATCCATGGGGTCTATATGAGACCAGATTTGGAAAATGGACAAGAATAAGCTCACAAAGAATAGAAGCAGGCTTTGGCTTTTGCTCTTAGTGGGAAAAAAAATGTAAAGTTGGGAGATGGGGTAGGTCTTGGAAAGTTTCCAATTTACTTGAAAAGAAACTCAGGCTTTTTCACTCTCTGAACTGAATTCAGAAGCTTGTAGATGTCTTTGGGGAAATAGACTTTATGCTGCAGGCCTCAAAATTGTATTTGTGTTGAATGGGGAGTCACAAAGCTGGTATGATATTCTAACAAGTTCCTGTGCTTCTCAAAAATTGCTACAATTCAAGTCTGCCCAGGGTGGTTCTCTGGGGATAGGGTTGGGAGGGGAGGTGGCAAAGTCCCCCCTAGAGCAGAACTTCAGAGGTCCATTTCTCCCTACCTCCACCCCAGCTTGGATTCTGCTTTTATGCATATTTATTTTAAAGTGTGTATACAGATGTGTGGTCTTTCTGGAAGGATCTGAGCAGAGGGAAACAAATGTGGCTGTGCAGAATGTTTTGAGCAGCAGCCATCGAGATCCAGAGGAAACGAGTTTACTTTTTCAGACTTGCCCAGATGGGCCGTGCGTGTGGGTTGTTAGCTCTGGCACTGGTGCTGGGCTCTGTAAACACTGCGTGGCCTCTCCCCCAGGACGTGTGTTGACTGTCATGCTCTACTGACTAATTGGCTCTCACAGAGGAGCTACAGGCTGCTTCTACTGGTCTTTGTTGTTCTGGGGGTAAGCCTCAGGGACTGCAATGGGTGTCAAGTTATGTGGTTCTGTACCTCATTGTCCATTTGCTCATTTCCCAGGGGACCCAACTTAACAGCTAAGAGGGAATTACCTTCTCTGCAGAAGACCTTTACAGTATCTCCTGTGTGTCTTTCTGGAAGGAAGGGCACTTTTAATTAGCTGCTTTATGAAAGGTCTTGGAGAGGCCAAGGCAGGCCCCTCACCCTTCTGCCATTTCCTTCAGCTCCCCTTCCCACAGTCATAATTTGTGTTCTTTTTTGGGGTTGTTTTTATTTCCCCAATGGATGAGTGTGCCTTCTTTCTGCTTTTTTCTTCCCAGACACCCAGATATGTCTGTGTGCAGGGGCTACACACGTGCATGCTGTGTTAAGTCAGGATGGACAGATGCCAGATGCCAGGCTCCACAACCAACAAATCACACCCTCTCCACAACCCTGCTATGCTACAGCCCTTCTGAGACTTGTGCCTGTAAATTGCGCCATGACAAGTTGCCTGGAAACTTCCTTTGCTGCTGGCAGCTCCACACCCATGCATTTCCTCTTTCTTGTAAAAAAATCCATTCCCGGCTCCAACTCAAGACAGAAGGATAGTTATATCGACACCTACTGCACACAGACAGTGTATTTTCAGGAAAATAGTTTTACCTTTGAATTTTTCATGATGGGTTCCTTTCCTCCCCCACCCCCAAATTAAACTCCTCCCCCTTCAGTAAGTCAAAGTGAAAGCCTGTCTTACAACTACATACCCCACCCCCAGGAGGTTTGTGCTTGGTAGTGAGTGACTCCCAAGAGCTCCCCATGAATTCTCCCCTCAGCAGGAGAGGGTCACTGAGAGGGACACCTGGGGTTAGGGGGTAAGAGCCTAGAAGCAAAGTTCTTTGGTGCCTGGCAGCTCTTCTGCTTAGCTCAAAATCTTGGGCAGCTTTTCTGTCTTCCCTGGTTGTCTGTCCTCATTTGTGAAATAGGAGAGTAATAATTTCCCAGGAGGAAATGTACATACAGGCACCTTGTAAGTTTCTAGTGTTGGGATGTTTTATGGATTGATGGACTCTCCTTCATGGCCCGGCCAAAGGATCTTTTCTGCCTTTCCATGGACGTCAGTCCTTTGAATTAAGGCATCTGTCTCCATAAGCTTTGGGTTAAAATCAAACATATTTAACTTAGGGAGGAGGTGGAGTGGACACTTGTTATTTTTGCTGCTCCCCATTCATGCTAATAGCACCCCATTTCCTTTCCAGAAATTACCTCATTCCCATTCTGTGCATTCCAGGGAATTAGCTCACCAGCATTGGTAGACTGTCAATCAAAGTGCCCCACTCTCCCCAGCCAGGCAGCAGGCTTGCTATCCAAGCTGGGTCCACTGGTTTTCCCTTTCAGGTAGCCAGTCTGGAGCGTGGTGGGCACAAGGATGGAGTGCCCTGGAGCTGATGTATCAGTGTGTTTCCTAGCTGATGGCCATGGCTCCTGCCTTAAGGACCTTCAGAGAGGCCTGGTTACTATTCATTCTGTCCCAGCCCCAGCCAGACTGAAGTTACTGTTTCCCAATGTAACAGGAAATAGGCTGCTTCTTCTTACCTACCTGAACTGGTGCTCTGACGGGTCCAACTAATGGGTGTTTAATGTCATGCTGAGGATAAAAAGTTCATTCACAAATATCAACAGATTGAGGAAGAATGCAAATCATAAGTGCAAATAAAACCCTTTACAAATCATGGAACCCTGGAGTGCAGCATCCCCAGACAGGCCTGGCTTTCTGTGTTGTCAAATAGGGAGGGCAAGTGCATCTTTTTGCGCTTCTCCTCCTTTCTTTTTCTCTTTTAATTTCTTTGTTTCTTCCTTATAGGGGACAAAGAAGATGGGCAATTTGTGATGGAAAACAGTTCTACCTCTATCTCTTACTGTATTTATTTAAACAAGTTCAGTATCTCTATATCTGGATGAACTGGGGTTTAGCTTCCATAACTGGGGACTGAAAACCAAACTCATCATTCTGGAGAAGTTATTTCTAAAACTATGTCAAACCAGTTTAACAAAACAAGCTGAGGGCTGAAGACACAGCTCCTCTCTCACTTCAGCAGTGCAGACAGCTTGGTTCTTTTGCAATCAGGCATGGATCTTCCTTTGTTCTACCTCATCTTAGGAGAGACAGCTTGTCTTTCAAAACAGCATTTCACTACCTAAGCTAATGAAATCCCAGAGAGAAGGTGGATGTTATCAGGCCCTGGAATGACAGTTAGAGTTGGCCTTCTACCTGTTGGGGTAGTGGGGCTCGTATAGCAATAGCTTTCCCTTCTGGCGCTCAGCCTAGGACCTACGGAAATGTCCATAGATAAATTTTTTTCTGGTCTTTTTTTTTTTTCATTAATTAATGAATTTACTTTTAATTGAGGAAATATTGGGATATCCCCTCAGGTTTTGCCACTGTAGTGCCCCCACCACCAACTCACCCATAGTCCACCACCACAGTCCATTCTTTTCAATGTCTCTTTGGTATCAGTCATAGAAGTCAATGCTACTGCTATAACAAATAGCTCCCAAATCCCAGTGGCTTCATACAAGTTTATTTCTCATTCATGTGAAGTTTGTGAGAGTTGGGTGACTTCTGTAACAGTTCTTTGAACAATGGCTCAGTGATCTTTGTGTGGCTTTGCCATCACGTCCTCAAGCTTCAAGTCATCTGTATAGAGAGAGAGGATATAAGGAGCACCAGCTACGTAACCACTTCAACCAGAAGTGCCTCTCTACTGGCCAAAGCTAATCATGTGGTTGGCGTAACTGAAAGAATCTGGGAAACATGGGTATTGGTGAGGGCTAATGCACTCTCCAGTGGTGTAAGTGCTGCAAAATATGCCCCTCTCAACTTCTGGTGAAACTTCTCCCCTGCAAAATTTGCTTGAAATGCTTGGTAAGGTAAATTAATCACATGTCCTCTTCCTTAGGAATATGGTATTTTAGTTCTTCACTTCGAGGAGGTTAAAGAAATGGTCTTTTGTTGGCTTTTACTGGCACCATAAGAGTTTTCCTCCTTTCCAGGTCCCTGAAATTTGGGTGACTGGATTGTGAAGACTGATATTTAGAATCTACTTAGATGGGGTTGGGAGGCTAGAAAGAGAGTGCCCACATAGGCCTAAATCAGCAAACTATGTACCTCCCACTGTTTCCCCTCTTGGGGAGCTGAGATGGCGATCCTCGGGATCTTATTTAGGGGATTATTGGCTTTGAGATAAGAAAAGGCACGTGGGGCTCACCATCAACGTATTCTCCAATCTGCTTTTTCTTCTATGTTATTTTTTTTTCATAATCCCTTTCCATTGTCAGAATCACTGATTGCTGTTGTTTGAGGTCAACAGTAGGAAGGGATTGCTTTGCTGGTGCCTCAGCACCGTAGACGGTCCCCAGACTCAGCCCTATGGGGACAACCATCTTTCTTAGAAGATGGTATAAACATACACCGGTTTTTCATTGGCTATACCCATTCTAAAAGAGGAAAGAACCTTTAGGCATTGGTCCCTTTTGCCTCACTGCTTGTCTCATTTGCCATTTAATTTAATGGTCAGACTTATGCTTGGGGCCGTTCAGCTCACAGACAATGGCACTGATTTCCATTGGGCGGCTCTGTCATCTGGTGGGTCACCCTGGGACTTTATTCTTTGTGCTCTGATTTGGAACAGAAAGCAGCTAAAGAAAGAAGGAGAAAAATCTTCTTGACTCACCATTATAACATGAATCAATAATAAAAATCTAAGTTCAGTGTGTGGGAAAAAAACATCTGTCCATCCATCTCCTGGTTCTAATTTCCAGGAACCTAGAAAAGAGCTTGAGAGAAAGGGAGGAAATACTAAATTGTGGAGGAACTTGGGGGAAAAAATAATCAAAGGGAGGTTGAACTCATGATGAAAACAGCAGGCCTAGGTTGCAAATGGAAGGTCTGGAGGCTAGCTGTAGTCCCATGAAGTATTCTGATTGACTTCTGGTTGGTTGGTCCGCACAGTATTGGGTAGAAAACCTGAATCAGTAGCCAATATTTTAATACTTGAAGAATTTACATAAAAACTGGATTTCTGACTTCTCTTGACAAATCAGAATTTGGAGCAACATTGAGCCCATATTCCAGCAGGATTGGCTTGAACGAGGCAGTGTCTGTCCTCTTCAGACAGGACAGAGTCTCCTTTCAGTTGACTGTAGTTCTATCGCTCCCTGTTGCACCCCCAATTCGAAGTGTCAGTCCTCTTTATCTCTGATCCATTTCTTCCTAGTGAATTTCCTTCATTCACACCAGCTGCCAGGGCTTGCATAGGTATTTAAGTTTGCAAGCTCTGATATAAGGGACTTGTATGCCTTCAGAATTGTTGAAAGCCATTTGAGACAATGAAAGACTGGCGATGACAGATATTACAGAAGAAGTGACAGAAATACAGAAGAAGATTAAGGACCTAAAGACAAGGAGAGTTCAATTGCTTCTCAGAATTAGCACCTCTTGATAGTCTTGTATCAAGAGAACAAAAATGGGACTATTTCTGATTGTTGTAAATGAAGTCCAAGGCCAAAGCCAAGAATAGGTGATAGAGTGAGTGCCAGATGCAGCCATGTCATAAGCAAGGTGCTGAGACTGGTTGTGCTGGACTGCAAAGTGGGCGATCAGATGAGAGTTGGGGACACTGGAGAAGGTGGTTCTATAATAACTATTTCGAGGAGTTTTGTGGGAAGAGGAGCCGAGAGAATTGTGGCAATAGTTGGAAAAGATGGGATTAGAGTCTGTGTTTTAAGCTGAGAGATAGCCCAGCATTTGTTTATTGCTTAGAATGGGTCAAAAGAAAGAGGAGACTGATGAGGCTGTATAAAGGCATCCCACAGCAGGTGTGAGGTCTTCAAGTGAGGGACTGGGATTGGGCCACATAGCGGAAGCCCAGATGACAGCACAGACACACAGATGCACACTTCCAAACAGGAAAGAAGATAGAACGTAAAGAAAAGATGCAGTGAGCTGGGTAGATTTAGAACATGTTGGTGTGGAATGGTTTTTGCTAATTATAACACCCATCTCGATGATTGGTAATAAGCTTACTGAGATTTGATCGTGTTTAACTTATTGGGTCTTATTTTCATATAAGGACTTGTATGTTTTTCACTGCACAAGGGCACCTGGCGATGGGGATTACATTAGACAATAATCCATGCTGTGTTTTGCTCACAAGCAGCAAGTTTATGTTTTGTTTTGTTTTGTTTTTTCTTTTAGCATGCACAAAGCTCCTTAAGGTTGGAAGGGATCTTACTTATTTTTTTTTCTAGTCTGATGTGAATGAATCCTGTCCCAGAAATGGGAGTGTGAGGTCCCTAATGGAAGAGGCTGCCACATGTTTGTTTATAGCAACAGTACCTAGAGCAGTGTGTGAGTTTTCCTACTACAGCCCATTTCCATAATATAGATATGGGTGTTCTATAAAATGGAACCCAAGCAAAATTGAAAAATAAATTGAGGGGGAGAATCTGCAAGGCAAGACAATAGGTTAGCACCACAAAATGGCATGGAGAAAAGCAGCAGGCACACTCTTGAGTGATGTGTAATTGGGCTGAAATGTGGCCACTTGCATTTGGGGAGAAGTTCAGTCTTCTGCTGGCCTCCTGCTTAGGCTTCTTCAAGGAACACTTCCGGATTTCTGTGGTGCTGACTCAAGGCATTCAGGTCCACCAGGAAAAGACGATCCTCCATTTAATCTGAGCCTTCCAAATCTGAGTGTTCCAAAAGGATTTATAAAATTGTCAAGAGTGATATCTGGGCCCTAGGACAACATGACTCCATGTTTTCCTTTACCAGAAGACCTGCCTGGAAGATTCCCTGCTTCATTCTTCATGCCTTTGAATCGTTCAAGGCTTTTTTCATAGCATTTACTTTAAGGCTTGAAACTTCCAAATTTCCCTCAAAACCATTCTAGCCTTTTCATTTTTATTCCTTTCTCTAAGAATGAACAAAACTGAAGGACAGGAGGTAGACTGTCTTGCACATGGATAGTCACTATGGTGGAAGCTGTGATAATGTGAGAGGCTACTTGAGTTCTCACTGTTAGTTGTGTGATCTTGGATGAGTAATTACATATTTCTGGGATGCAGATTCCTCATCCAAACAGTAGAGGTAAGAACAAGATTATAATAAGTTTCAAGTAAATGTATGTGAAATAGTTAGGACTGTCACTGTCACCATCACCACCCACCTCATCTTGAAGCACTGATGAGAGACTTGGGGCAAATTTTTCATTGCTGCTTACAGAGATAAATCCTGGAGGCTTCTGGTTTGACTGATAGAGTGTATGGCATTGCTGTGCTCCACTCTCTATCTTAAAACTTTTTGCATCCTCCCTCCAAATGCCGGTAACTCTAGCCCCAATGCTTTCTCATTATCCGATCCAACTTTCACATAGAGACCATTCCCAACATGAGAGGTAGCTAACAATCCAAGCCAAAGAGGGGCTTGGGTCATGTTGAATGCCTAAGGTATCACTAATTTTAAGTCTTGTGTTCTCAAGTGTGAGCTTGTCCTCATCCCCCCTTTGCCACTGTTCACACTCCGGAGCGTTGCACACGCAGGAGGATCAATTAAGGACCCAAGCTTGAGAGTCTGCGGTGCTTCCTAGAGGCAAGTGGGCATTCAGAGCTCGTAGATAGAGGCAGTTTTGTCCAGCTTGGAGACCTTGGACAGCCTCATTCTGGTCATTTTTACAATTCCTCTCAGTCTTCCACACACACAGGCTTTGGCGAGAGAGCCCCAGGGAAGCAAAGGCCAACACTTGCTGCTGGAGAGAGCGACGTTCTCTCTGCAGGCCTTTGAACTTCCCCAGAGCATTTCTCTGGCCTGTAGATCTTATCTGAAATGTTTTCTTCAAGAGGCCCCTTCCCTCACCCGCAGCGGTGGTGTGACATGGGACACCCTCTCATCTGGTTCCCAGCAGCTGGAAATGTGAATGTTTGCCTCCCGGCCAGCACACACACAGAAGGGCTGCCCCCCACATGTTCCTGGAGAACTGGCACTCAGACCCCTCTGCTTGATGCTTTGTTAACACACACTTCAAATGAGGGGGCAGGACTTGATCTTAATCAAATGTCTCATTAATATCTGCCTTTGGCCAAGGTCCAATTCCTGAGAGCTGCGTTAGGGGGGCACTTGCATAACAGGAACATACACTCACACATGTGGTCATACCACCCACCAGCATAGTGTGAAGGGTCCAAGCACATGATGAGCTTGTGTTTCAGCAGAGATGGCTTAAATAAATGGACAGAAGAAATACTTTCTCCCCTAGCAGCACATGCTCAAGGTCATGCAGCAAGAAGTAAATAGGATAGAAGCACCTGAGTTGAAAGTCAGTCGAAGGCTAACCCTGTTCCCAACCTACCTGTCTGCCTTTTTTCCCCTAACTATGGAGAGGATGTGCAATTGATTAGGGTTTTCCTGGGAAGTAGCTGGACGTTTGGATCCAGATTCCTAGGTAAAGTTCCCCTGGTCCATGAAGTGAGATAGTTGTGTACCTAAGGGAGCTCATGAAAATGTTGTTTGAGCTTAACAGAAGCTGGGATTGTCCACAGTGAGTTCTCAAGATCACCTGCTTTCAAATCACTTGTAAGTTTGTAAAATTCAGATTCCTTTACCTCACTCTAGGCTCCCCCAGTCAGAAGGCCCAGAACCTAGGAATTTTCACATTTACGATGCTTTCCTGGGAAATTTCAAACTACACACAAGATTGAGAACTATTGCGTCAAAACTTGTTAATTAAAGGAACACATCAGAATCAAAACTCACCCATCATCATAGCTACCTGAATGTCCAGGAGCTTTGCGGCCACTTGGGCCTCTGGAGTCTGGCAGCCTTGCAGTCTGCACTGGGGACGAACCCCACTGACCTGGCCAACTGCTCACAACAGCTTCTCCACTTCTAATGCACTTCTGCCCTTGCTTTCTTTTGCTTTCACTTCTCTGGGACCATGATGACAAGTGCCAAAGAAATGTCTAGACCACAGATTCCAAATTGAAATAAAAATGCCTCAAAGTTCAAACAAGATTTTCTGCAAATTGAAGCCCAGAGATATTTGTTGTTGTTACTACATTAAAACAGTATCATGAAAGCAGGTGCGGGGGTGGGAAGAGGGGGGCCCCTTCCCCAACGGCTTTGTCGCTGCTGATCATTTAATATTTACCAGATACCAGGAACAGATGTGTTCATCAGGAATGATGCACAAGCTCATCATCCCCATCCTCAGACCCTCAAGCAAAATCTAATTGCTTCTTTTCTCCTATTAATGACAGTTTTTACTGCTACCTTTAAAATCAAGTATACACATAATTTTTACAATAAAATAGTACTATAAGGGTAATGACAAGAAGATAAATCCCTTCTGGGAAATTCTTTTTCAAAGTAATTACAAATTTCCCATCAATGTTTTGTCTGCCTTTTTTTTCTTGAATGCCTTTGCATGTTGAATCTCCTGAATGGGTTGATCCTCTAACTCATTGTGTTTCTGTTTTTTTTTTTTCCCCCCTATTGCTTTCTCTTTACCTTTCCTCCTGTCTGAGGAATTACTTCTCAATCATCCAAACCTCTATTGACATTTTTTCTTAGCTATTGTATTTTCTAATTTAAAATGTCCAATCCTGATATTGCTTTATGAATACAATGTGTTCTATGAATCTGTGAAGTGTGTGATTTTTGCAGTCTTTATTTTTCTCTCCAACATATTTATGTTTTTTCCAAGGTCCTGAGAAGAACAAGTTTCCTTGTTCTTGGGGGCCAATTGGGGTGGTGAGAGTGATTGCTTGCTTGTATCCTCTTCTTTGGTTAGAGGGAGATAGAGGTTTTCACTGTTCGGAATGCAGATTTTTTAAAGTGTAAAAGTCCTATCTCCAGCTCTGCTGTAGATTTGTAATTTCTTGTGCCTGTGTCTTTGTGTTCAGAGACCTGTGGTTTCATTAGTTTAGACCCATGCTGTCCAAGACCATAACTCCTGCCATGTGTGGCCACTTGAAAAGTGACCGATCAGAATTGAGCTATGCTATGAGGGTAGAATACACTAGATTTTGAAGATATTACCAAAAATGAGTAAAATATCACACTCTGAATTTTTAAAATATTAATGAAAAACATGTTGAAATGATAATATGTAGGATATATTGGGTTAAGAAAAAATGCCATTAATGCTCAGACCTCTCCTGCCGTGCCTGCTGCTCCCCTCAGCAGTGTACTTCGTCAATCTGCCTGTTCTGCTCCCCGCTCTGGCTCTGGTGAATTCTCTCACCGTCTCGCACTTCTGACT
Source organism: Talpa occidentalis (assembly GCF_014898055.3). Taxonomy (NCBI): domain Eukaryota; kingdom Metazoa; phylum Chordata; class Mammalia; order Eulipotyphla; family Talpidae; genus Talpa; species Talpa occidentalis. The sequence goes on from NW_023605083.1 coordinate 75,532,589, forward strand.
GTACCCAGTGCTTGTATAAACAAACAAACAAATAAATAAATCTTAAAAAAAAATGCCATTAAAATGAACTTTGCCTCCAAGGGGTTAAGCACCACACAATGAAGCAATCTGCAGCCTCTTCAGCACTAGTTCGATCCCCTGCCTGCCAGGGAGCTACCCACATGGCACAGCAGACCTCTCCTGTCTTGCCCGCTGCTCCCCTCAGCAGTGTATTTCAGTCAGTCTGCCTGTTCTGTTCTCCACTCTGTCTCTGGTGAATCCTCTCACCCCCGTACCTCTGGCCTGTACCCCAGCTCTTGTATGCATAAATAAATAAATATTTGAAAAAATAAAACTCTCATGTAATCAACTACAACTTAATTCCTGTGCATTTAGATAAAAATGCCCTAATTGTTCACTCACAAAATGATATTTATAATTATAAGGTAAGAAACATTTTTTGTTACTATTGATATAAATATGGATATATATTTCTGAAAAAAAATGAACTTTGCCTCTCTGAATGTAGCTACTGGAAAATATAAGGTCACATCCATGGCTTGCATTAGAATCCTATATGGCCATGTGCTCTTCTGTGGTTGCAGGGATGGGCATCCATTTCTGGTCCCATTAGTCTATGGGTCTCCTTTGTTCCTGGGGCCTGACTCTTTCTAAGTTCAACAGGATGAATTGTTTGCTTCTGCCTGATATCCTCTGAAGGTTCCTGGTTCAACATCCTTATTTTTTATTTTAAAAATTATTTTTATTCATCAATTGTAGAAATTTTCAAGTTTACATAAAACTAAGAAGAAAAGTACAGTGAACTTCTTTGTACCCATTACTCAGCTACAACAATCATCAGCAAACAAGGATATTTTTGTTTCACCTATACCCCTACTTATTCCCTCCTATCCACTATGTATTGTGTAAAACCAATTTCTAGTAGCATATCCTTTCATCTGTAAATGCCTTGGTATATGTCTGTAAGTGATATGGTGATTTTTTAAAATTCAGCTGATTTAAATAATGTTTATTCCAGTTTTTTTGTTGTTTTTGCAGCTGGTTTACCTTGGCTACAGGAGACATAACACTTAAATACTTAAATTTGGGATTTTTAGACAGATAATGTTGATTCTTCTACTCTGTGCTTATTTAAGAAAAAGACAAATCTGTTATCAAAATGTTTCTGTAGTTCTTTCTATGACTTTATGTATCAATAATTTCGCCATTTTAAACATATCTGTTATTGAGGTAACATTGCTTTGAAACACTGTATGTGATTTAGAGGTATAGATTCACACCTCTTTAGATGCTTTTTACCACACCGCACCCATTACCAAAGTACCTACAACCCTCCACCAGAGACCACTGGGTCCCCTCTGTTGCTTTGCTCTACACCCCACATTCTCTTCTTCTAGTAGCCTCAATTCTGCAGTCATATTTCTAGGGGTTTCCTTTTGTCTGCTCCTTTGTTTTCTTTATATTGCATATATGAGTGAAGTCATCCAGTATTTGTCTTTTTCCTACTGACTTATTTCACTTTCAGTGGTCTCCTCCAGTTTCATCCATGTTATTACAAATGGCAACATCTCATGATATTTAGTAGCTGGTAGTATTCCATTGTGTATATACCTCAACTTCATTATTCATTGGGCACTTAGTTTGTTTCATTTACTTGGCCAGTGTAAATAATGTCGCAAAGAACATAGGGGTGCATATATTCCTTAGAACTAGTATTTCTGTATTCTTTTTTTTTTTTTTGTGGGACCCTCACCGGCGGCAGGGGAATGAACTGGCACTGCAGAGGCTGAGGGGGGCAACCTCTTCAGCCCAGCGCTCAACCACTGTGCCACCAGGGGAGACCCCCTATTTCTGTATTCTTTGAAGGGTAGAATTGATGGATCATCTGGTAGATCGATTTTTAATATTTTGAGAACCTTCTATACTGTTTTCCTTGTTGACTGGATCAATCTACATTCTTAGCAACAGTGGACAGGGGTTCCTGTCTCTTCATGCCCTAACAACAGTTGTTGTTTCTGGTTTTTTGATATGGGCTATTCTCAGAAGCATGAAGTGTTTTTTATTTGCATTTCCCTGATGATAAATGATGATGAACATTTTTTTTCATGTGCTTTTAGGCATTTATGTGTCTTCTTTGGAGAAGACACTATTTAGCACTTTTGACAGTTTTTTTTTTTGTTGTTGTTGTTGAGGTGTAGAATTTCTTTGTATATTTTGAATATTAACCCTTGGTCAGATATGTGTGATGTGCCACAGCTATTTTCTCCCACTCACTAGGGTGATTTTTCATTTTAATGATTATCAATGTGCAGAAACGTTTTAGGGTGATTTAATCCCATTTTTTTCATTTTTGTTTTTGTTTCCCTTGCTATTGAAGTCAAGTCCCCAAAAACGTATTTGCAGCCAATATCAAGGAGTGTTTTTCCAATGTATTCTTCTATACACTTTATGCTTTCAGGTCTCATGTCCAAATCTGTAATACATTTGAGTGGATTCATGTGTATGGCATGAGAAGTGATCTAGTTTCCTCCCTCCCTCCCTCCCTCCCTCCCTTCCTTCTTTTTTTTTTTTTTTTTTTTTTTGCATGTGACTGTTCAAGTCCACTATCTCCCATCTGCTTTCAACCTTCAAAAGATTGGTTGGCATTTCACCTCTTCCTTTCTTTTAGGCTTAATTACGGGCTTAATATTTTCCTTTACTGCCATTTTAGCTGGGTATTGGAAGAGAATGGCAATAAATGTATGCATCCAATGAGCCATTTGTATATTCTTAAGACCACTTGCATCAAAATAAATTGTCAGCTTTAATGTCCATGATAATTTACTTTTTATGCCCAAGGTTGCTAGGTTAGTTAGCTTGAGCTGCCAAAACAAAACACCATAGTCTGGGTGGCTTAAATAACAGGAATTAATAGTTCTGATCCTGGGAAGTCTAAGATCAAGGTGCTGACTGATAGGTTACCTGATAAGGGCTCACTTCCTGGTTTGTAGATGGCTGCCATCTCACTGCATCATTGCATGGCAGACAAGGAGAGAGAAAGTAGGTTTTTCTTTTCATGAGGTGTCTCCTCTATAAGGGCACCAATCCCATCATAAAGTCCCTACCCTCATGACCTCAGCAAAAATCAATTATCTCTCAAAGATCTTATCTCCAAACACCACCATATTGGAGGTTAATGATTGTACATTTAAATTGAGAAGCGTGTGAAGAAACAGATAACATTCAAAGGAAAACCAATCAGGCTGACATCAGACTTCTCTGAAGAAACACTACGGGCAAGGAGAGAGTGGAGGGACATAGTCAACAGACTCCAAGAAAACAGATGCCAACCAAGAATACTCTATCCCACAAAGCTCTCCTTCCTCTATGAAGAAAGAATAAGGACCTTCCCAGACAAAGAGAAACTCCGGAATTTCATTATGACTAAAGCCCACTCCAAAAAATACTACAAGGAATCCTAAAGCCAGAACCTCAGAGGGACGAATAACAACGAAAGAAGACCAAAAAAAAAAAAAAAAGTTATTAAAAGAATAAATAAATAAAATCAAAGGAAAGACAAACACAATGGCAAATACAGATGCTAACATATCAATATTAACTCTAAATGTAAATGGACTAAACTCTTCAATAAAAAGACACAGAGTTGCAGCCTGAATTAAGAAACAAAACCCAACCTTTTGCTGTCTCCAGGAAACACATTTAGCTACAAAAGATAAAAATAGGCTCAAAGTTAAAGGATGGAAAACAATCCTATAAGCAAATGGACCAAAAAAGAAAGCAGGAACAGCTATACTTATATCAGATAAAACAGACTTCAAACTCAAAAAAATAAAAAGAGACCCCAATGGTCACTACATTATGATCAAGGGGACAATACTTCAAGAAGAAATAACACTCATTAACATATACTCACCACACGAAGGAGCACCAAAATATATCAGACAACTGTTGTCCTCTCTGAAAACAGACATCAGAGAAAACACATACGTAGTGGGAGACTTCAACACACCACTATCAACAATGGATAGATCAACAAGACAAAAAATATGTAAAGAAACTAAAGCTCTAAATAAGGACCTAGAGCATTTGGGCTTAACAGACATCTATAGAACACTAAACCCAAAAAAACCGGAGTGCACATTTTTCTCAAGCGCACATGGGTCATTCTCCAGGATCGATCACATACTGGGGCACAAGACAAACATCAACAGATACACCAAGACTGAAATCATACCAAACATCTTTTCTGACCATGAAGGCATCAAACTAGAAATAAACCATAAAAAGAAGGCAAGGAACTTTCCTACCTCATGGAGATTAAAAACCACACTACTGGAAGACCACTGGACTAACGAGGAGATCAAAGAAGAAATTAAAAAATTCTTTGAATTGAATGACAAGGAGGACACTTATATCCTAAATGTATGGGATGCAGCAAAAGCAGTAATAAGAGGAAAATATATAGCAATAGAAGCTCACATCAAAAAACAAGAAAGAACTCAAAGAAACAACCTAATCTCGAAGCTCAGAGATCTAGAAAAAGAACAACAAAAAAACCCCAAAACCAGTAGAAGAAAAGAAATAATAAAAACCAAAGCAGAAATAAATGAAATTGAAACTAAAAAAACAATCCAAAAGATCAATGAAACCAAGAGCTGATTCTTTGAAAAAATCAATAAAATACACAAACCCCTAGCCAGGCTCACAAAGGAAAAAAGGGAGAAAGCACAAATAAACAGGATCATAAATGAAAGAGGAGAAATCACAACGGACACAGCAGAAATAAAAAGAATAATCAGTAACTACTATGAACAGTTATATGGAAACAAGTTCAACAATCTAGAGGAGATGGACAAATTCCTACAACTCTACAATCACCCAAAGCTAGATAAAGAAGAAATAGAACACCTAAACAGACCAATTACAAGCAGCGAAATTGAAATGGTAATCAAAAACCTTCCCAAAAACAAAAGCCCAGGACCTGATGGATTTACAAATGAATTCTACCAAAGATTCAGAGACGAATTAGTGCCTATCCTTCACAAACTCTTCCAAAAAATTGAGAAGGAAGGGACAATACCAAACACGTTCTATGAAGCCAACATTACACTAATACCAAAACCGAATAAGGACAACACAAAAAAGGAAAACTACAGGCCAATCTCCCTAATGAACACTGATGCAAAAATCCTCAATAAAATTTTAGCTATCAGAATCCAGCAATGTATCCATAAGATAATTCACCAAGACGAAGTAGGATTCATTCCAGGGACACAAGGATGGTTTAACATCTGAAAATCAATCAATGTTATCCAACACATCAACAAAAAGAAATATAAAAACCATATGATAATATCAATAGATGCTGAGAAAGCTTTCGACAAAGTGCAACACACATTCATGATAAAAGCCCTTGAAATTCTTGGGATACAAGGAACATACCTCAACATCATAAAGGCCATCTATGACAAGCCAACAGCCAGTATCATTCTCAATGGTGAAAAGCTGAAAGCAATTCCATTAAGATCTGGAACAAGACAAGGATGTCCACTCTCACCACTGCTTTTCAATATAATACTGGAAGTCCTAGCCAGAGCAATAAGACAAGAGAAAGACATACAAGGAATCCAAATAGGAAAAGAAGTCAAACTATCACTATTTGCAGATGATATGATAATATACATAGAGAACCCCAAAAACTCCACAGAAAAACTAATTCCACTCATCAATCAATTCAGTAAAGTGGCAGGATACAAAATCAACACGCAAAAGTCAGTAGCCTTCCTATACACAAACAATAAATCTGAAGAAGAAGAAATCAAAAAAACCATCTCTTTTATTATCGAAACAAAAAAAATCAAATATTTGGGAATAAATCTAACAAAAGAGGTAAAGGACCTATACAAAGAAAACTATAAAACACTGTTAAAAGAAATAGAAGAAGACACAAAGAAATGGAAAGACATCCCCTGCTCATGGATTGGAATAATAAACATTATTAAAATGGCCATCCTACCAAAAGCAATATACAGATTCAATGCTATTCCAGTCAAAATTTCAATGTCATTCTTCAAAGAAATAGAACAATTATTGATGAAATTCATATGGAATCACCAAAAACCCTGAATAGCCAAAGCTCTACTGAAAAAAAAAGAAGGAAATGGAGGCATCACACTCCCAGCCTTCAAACTATACTACAAAGCCATAATCATCAAAACTGCATGGTATTGGAACAAGAATAGACATACAGACCAATGGAATCAAATAGAAAATCCAGAAATAAACCCACAGATTTATGGTCAACTAATCTTTGACAAAGGAGCAAAGAATATGCATTGGAGCATTGAAAGTTTGTTCAATAAATGGTGCTGGGAAAACTGGGTTGCTACATGCAAAAGAATGAAGCTTGACTACTACCTCACACCATACACAAAAACCAACTCAAAATGGATTAAAGAACTAGACATAAGACCTGAAACCATAAAATACATAGAAGGAAATATAGGCGAAACACTTCGTGATATGCACCTCAAAGACATCTTTACAGACACATCACCCAAAGCAGTGATAGTGAAGGCAAAGATAAACAGCTGGGACTACATCAAATTAAAGAGCTTCTGCACAGCAAAAGAGACAATAACAAAAACAAAGAGAAACCCCACCAACTGGGAGAACATTTTTGCACCCAACACTAATGATAAAGGACTGATCACAAAAATCTGCAAAGAGCTGATGAGACTCAGCAACAACAAAGAAAATAACCAGTCAAAAAATGGGCAGAAGAGCTAAAAAGAAACTTCTCTGAAGAGGAAATGCAAATGGCCAACAGACATATGAAAAAATGTTCAGCATCACTTGTAATCAGGGAAATGCAAATCAAAACTACCATGAGATACCATTTTACACCAGTGAGAATGGCACATATTAAAAAAACTAGCAACAACAAATGTTGGTGAGGTTGTGGAGAAAAAGGAACTCTTTTACACTTTTGGTGGGAGTGCAAACTGGTTCAACCACTATGGAGAGCTGTGTGGAGATTTCTGGACCTACTAAACATAGAGCTTCCATATGATCCAGCAATTCCACTCCTAGGTATTTACCCAAAGGACACAGAAACATCAATTCCAAAGAACACCTGCACCCCTATGTTTATAGCAGCACTATTTACAATAGCTAAGCTTTGGATACAGCCCTAATGCCCAAAAATAGATGACTGGATCAAGAAGATGTGGTACATATACACCATGGAATATTACTCAGCATTCAAAAAAGATAAACACATGCAATTTGCAGCAACATGGATGGCACTGGAAGGGATCATGCTCAGCGAAATAAGCCAAAAAGAAAAAGAAAAATACCAGATGGTCTCACTCATAGCAGGAATCTAGAAAACTTAAATAAGGGACCAGGAAAATGAATAACTATAAGAAAGTGAAAATCAAAATCAACAAAAAACTATGAACCAGAGACACTTTTTGGGGGATGGGGCCGGGAGGGGAGGGAGTGGGGTAAAAATGGGGCATTTGCAATTGTATGGGGGAATATAAAAATAAAATTTATTATTTAAAAAAAATAAAAGAATATGTATAAAAAAAATAAAAAATAAATAAATTGAGAAGCGTACACTTCAGACAAAAGCAGTCTCTATTCTGGTATATGTTCTTGTTTTAAGAACAATAACAAGAACAACAACAACAAAAAGTTCTTAATTGTCTTCCACACTAATGTCATTTGATGCCCCACCCCATCCACATGCTTTCTACCAGAATATTCACATAAATGTTTCTTTCATCTTTCTTTCTTTTCTTTTTTTTAAAGATTTATTTATTTATTTATTCATACAATAACTGGGGATACAGGCCAGAGGTCCAGGAGGCTGAGAGGATTCACCAGAGACAGATTGGGGAGCAGAAGAGGCAGATTGACTGAAAACACTGCTGAGCAGTGGGCGAGATAAGAGAGGTCTGCTACGCCATGTGGGTATCTCCCTGGCTGTTTGAGGATCAAACTCGTGCCACAAAGGCTCTTGATAGCTTCATAGTGCTGTGCTTAACACCTTGCACCACCAGGGAGACCCTCTTTCATCTTTCTCATAGCAAAAACTTGTTCAATCTCCTTTAATATATACCTTCAAGTTTTTTTCCTAGAAATTTATAAGACAATTGTAAAATTTATTTGAAAAAGCAAAAAATAGCCTAAATAATCTTGAAAAAGAACAAAGTTGGTGGACTCATACTATTTCACTTTAAGAGAACTAGTCAGGTTAGTGTGGTATTGGGGAAGCTTAGACATGTATCTCAATGGGACAGAATCTAGCATCCAGAAATCAACCCACAAATATATGCCTAAATTTTGACAACAGTGCCGAAATAGTTAAGTAAGGAAGGAAATTTGTTTCAATGAATGGTGCTATAACAATGGATTATTATCTATTATTACTATAGATATCACTTACTAAATAATATTATCTATTAATATTATCTATTCTTATTATAGCCTAATAATATTAGACTAAATATTAGTTTAAATAATATTATCTATTATTATTATATATATCATTTACTAAAGAATTTTTCCTTCCCTACTATATACATATGTATGTATATGTACACATACACACAGAGAAGCTCTGAAAGTTGAACATACATCTACTCTAAAACATAGCAATTCCATTCTTTGATAAATGTTCAAGAAAGGTAAAAATATACATTCATTAAAAAGCCTTGTATAAATAAATTCATAGCCATTTTATTCATAATAACCCTAACGAGAAACAAGAAGTCATCAACAAGAGAATGGGTAAACAAATACGCAGGTACACAATGGATTACCCCAAGAGCAAGAACTATAGATGCACTTGACATGAATGAGTCTCAAAAGTAGTATGCTGAGCCGAAGAAGCCTTATATAAAAAGGAATATACTGCATGGTTCCACTTTTGTGAAAATCTAGAATAGGCAAAATTTTAAAACCAATTTATTTATTTATGCATACAAGAGCTGGGGTACAGGCCAGAGATGTTAGGGGTGAGAGGATTCACCAGAGACAGAGTGGGGAACAGAACAGGCAGACTGACTGAAATACACTGCTGAGGGGAGCAGTGGGTGAAACAGGAGAGGTCTGCTGTGCCATGTGGGTTTCTCCCTGGCCCATCAGGGATCAAATGCGTGCTGTAGAAGCTGCGGGTTGTTTCATAGTGAAGTGCTTCACCCCTTGTGCCACCAGGGAGGCCCAGAATAGGCAAATTTAACCTACAAAAATAGAATTCAGGCTAGTAGTTGCTTCTTGGGATGGGGGTATGACAGGAAAGTAACATGAGGGAACATTTTGAGGGTAATGAACATGTTCTGTGTCTTATGAAGAATTTTCAAAGCTAAATTAGTGGTATCCGTAAGACACGAATATTTTACTGGGTGCAAATTATGCTTTAAAAAAGAAGATAATTAAAACGTGATATGTGGGGCTTCCCTGGTGGCTCAAGGGTTTAAGCACCGTACTAAGAAGCAATCCACAGCTTCTGCAGCATGAGTTCCATCCCTGGCTGGCCAGGGAGCAACCCACATGGTGAGGCAGACATCTGTCTCACCTGGCGCTCCCTTCAGCAGTGTATTTCAGTCAGTCTGACTGTTCTGTTCCTCACTCTGTCTCTGATAAATTCTCTGACGCCTGGCATCTTTGGCTTGTACCCCAGCTCTTGTATGCATAAATAAATCTTTAAAAAATGTAAAATGCTGCTTGAAATTCATTTACTGTATTTCATTATTTCTCACTTTGCCTACCTCCTTCATTTATATATTCTTCTGATATAAGTTGAAATGTTTTTCAGTTTATTTGTTATGAAATTTGCTTCTCCAATGATATACCTGTCCAGATAAGATGCTTGACCCATATGATCTGGTACCTGGAAATAAAAATAGGAAGAAGAATTTCTCACGATGTCCCAGAACAGTCACTCATCTCTGCCTAGGCTTTCATTTACACCCAAAATTCTATTCCAATGCATCAACTAACAGTACACTTTCCCAGTTCCTTAAAGAAGCTTTTTGGTGCTGTATCACCCCAGAAACTTTCAGCAACATGTAGTAGACTAGTCAACTTGAAATATCTTACTCTATGTGATAAATTTATCTGAAGCTATGAGAAGTCTAGGGGTAGGACAGTTCTGAAAAGAGTTACATGGGCAGAAAAATGACTCCAAATCTTGGGTTCTTCTCATCTTTCTCATTTTTAACATTTTAGCACATCAATGTTGCCTTATACTGATATAATACTTACAAATATAATACTTATATTTGTCACTCATGGTTGTTCCTGGACAAGGTATCACATTGAAAAAGGAAATTATCCTACAGGAAGAAGATCTATTTATTCTTGTAAGGTTTTTTTAAGTAAGGGACTCTTTCTCAAAAGTCAATCAATAGGTTTCACTTGGCCACCTTATGTGTCAAATATATAAACAGAAATTGACCAAGGACTATTATGAAGGGCTTTCTGTGAGCACACCCTTATAGCACTTACCACGTTTACAGAAAAATGAATAAAAAAAAAATGTCTATCCTCAAGTTTCAGTTTATGGGGAAATTGGAACAAGTGATACTGTAGCATACACTATTAATCCAATATCCATCATAACTGTCATTTTTAACCACCTAGCAGACACTGATTATGGTTAGATATAAACTCTTTAATATAAGACCATGACCCCAAGGAGAATGGCTCAACTGCCAGCTGCAGAAAGGGGATGTGATGGCTCTAATTCAATTTTGTTTGATTAATTGATACCCCAATCTCATTCCAGAAAGGAATTGATTCTGATCAACAGAATTAAGAGCACTCAAACTGAATACAAGAGAACTGTTCATCACAAACAAGCAGACTTGATGCTTGCATTCTGGTTCAACATACGTAAGTCAATCAATGTCATCCATCAGATTAACAACAAGGAAGGCAAAAATCATGAGATTATCTCAATTGATGTTGAAAAAAATACTAAACAAGATTCAACATCCATTCATAATAAAAACTCTCCATAAATGGGAATAAATGGAACCTCTCTAAATCTAAGTGCTGTGTATGACAAACCACCAGCCAATACTCATAGTCAATGGTGAAAAGCCATACACTAAAATCAGGAACAAGACAACTAACACCACTGCTATTCAACATAGTCCTGGGAGTCCTAGCTGAAGCAACTAAGCAAAAAAAAAAAAAAAAAAAAAAAAAATGACATGAAAGGAATCCAAATTGGAAAATAATTGAAATGGTCAATATTTGCAGATGACATGTTAACATACTAAGAGAAACCAAAAAATTCTATAAAAAAATAGAAATAATAACTGAATACAGGAAAGTGGCAGGCTACAAAATCAATACACTTAATCAGTGGTTTTTCTATATGCAAACAATGTATTAGAAAAAAGGGAAATAAAGAACACAGTTCCATTTACAATCATGCCACAAAGAATGAAATATCTGGGAATAAACTTAATAAAGGGGTTAAAGGAACCATGCAATGAAAATGATAAAAGTCTGTCAAACGAAATAAAAGAATACACAAAGAAATGGAAAGATAGCCCATGATCATGGGTAGGAAAAATTAATATCAATAAAATGGGCAATGACTCAAGCAATTTACAGATTTAATGCAATATCTATCAAAATACCAATGACGTATTTTAAGAAAATAGAACAATTATCAAATTTATATGGAACAACAAAGACTGTGTATAGATAAACACACTTCTTGACTTCAAACAATATTGCATAACAACAGTAATCCAAACAGTATGGTTCTGGAACAAAATAGAAACTCAGACCAAAGGACAGAATAGAAAACAGCAAGAGAAGCAAAGCAAAAATAAACAAGTGGGAGCATATCAAACTTAAAAGCTTTTGTGCCTCAGAAGAAACCAACATGAAAACAAAAATATAGCCTACTAATGGGGAAAAATTTTGTATACTGTAACAGGACCACGGGTTATTCTGCAAATTCTATAAGACCTTACATAGTCCCCAAACAAACAAACAAAATCAAATGACACAATTGAAAAATGGGCAAAGAACCTCAATATATGCTTTTCTAAAGAAGACATCCAGATGACATAGAAAAATATTAAAAAAGTTCAGCATAACGTTGTATAAGGGAAAGACAAATCAATACCAGACTGAGATACCACATCACCACTGCGAGAATGGCCTGTATAAAAAACAATGGAATTAACAAATGTTGGCAAGGCTGTGGTGAAGAAAGAACTCTCATCCACCTTTGTTGGGAATGCATCTGGTACAGTCCCAGTGGAAAATGGTGTGGAGATTTCTCACATAAATGAAAATGGAAATTCTGTTTGACCCAGCAATACCGCAATTAGGTATTTATCCCAATAATGTGAAAAATAAAATATGAAAAGATCTGTCTATGCCTATGTACATAGCAGCACTGTTACAATTGCTAAATCATGAAACCAAGCTGAGTGTCCTTCAAAAGATGACTGGATGGAGAAACTGTGGAGCATATATTCAATGGAGTATCACACAGCTGTGAAGAAAGATGAAACAGTGGCATTTGGGACAACATGGATGAAACTTTAGGTGATTATGTTGAGTGAAATCTGTCAAAAGTGAGACAGCTTTCAAACATCTGCAGAATACAAATACCTAAAAAATTATATATTACCAATAGAAGAAATAAAAATTTGAACTTGGGGCAGAAGAGCTAAAAAGAAACTTCTCTGAAGAGGAAATGCAAATGGCCAACAGGCATATGAAAAAATGTTCAACATCACTTGTAATCAGGGAAATGCAAATCAAAACCACCATGAGATACCATCTTACACCAGTGAGAATGGCACATATTAAAAAAACTAGCAACAACAAATGTTGGCAAGGATGTGGAGAAAAAGAACTCTCCTGCACTGTTGGTGGGAGTGCAAACTGGTCCAACCACTATGGAGAGCTGTGTGGACATTTCTTGACCTACTAAACATAGAGCTTCCATATGACCCAGCAATTCCACTCTTAGGTATTTACCCAAAGGACACAGAAACATCAATTCCAAGGAGCACCTGCACCCCTATGTTTATAGCAGCACTGTTTACAATAGCTAAGCTTTGGAAACAACCCAAATGCCCAAAATTAGATGACTGGATCAAGAAGATGTGGTACATATACACCATGGAATATTACTCAGCATTCAAAAAAGATAAACACATGCAATTTGCAGCAACATGGATGGCGCTGGAAGGGATCATGCTCAGCGAAATAAGCCAGAAAGAAAAAGAAAAATACCGGATGGTCTCACTCATAGCAGGAATCTAGAAAACTTAAATGAGGGACCAGGAAAAAGAATAACTATAAGAAAGTAAAAATCAAAATCAACAAACAACTATGAACCAGAGACACTCTATGGGGGTTGGGGGGTCAGGAGGGGAGGGATTGGGGTCAAAATAAGGGGGTCGCAATTGTATGGGGAATATAAAAATAAAAAAAAATTATATAAAAAAATTTGAACTTGGCAAAACAGAAGATACTGGTTATCAGATGGAATAAGGGAATGAGTGGAGGGGATGGGTTGGAAGGAACTTGGGATATGGGCATGGGTGGTTTGGTGGAGGAAGAAAAATGAAAGAAAAATTTTAGGCCTGCTGTAAAAAAAAATAAAGGTACTAAAAGATTAGAAAGTGTAAAAAAAAGAATTTGATGCCATGAATGTGGTTTTCTGTGTAGCCAGATGTCACACAGACATAGGTATATCTTCTAGATGTAGTCTTTTTCCAATTAAATACAACTGTCTCTAAAAAAAATGAGTTGAAAGCACTCAAATGTTTATTTCAAAATGTTCTAACTGATGGAACACATTAAAGAATACAACTGAAATGATGTCTAAAAGAATGTATTTTAAGAAGAATGAGATTTTTATTATTCAATCAACTTGAATAGTTTGTTTAGGGTTTTTTTTTCTTAGGTTCTCAGATTATCCCACTTATCTTGGTCTTCCGTATTACCATTCCAGGTTGAGAGTCAGGAGAAGTCTGAGTATTCCAACACTCTCACTTGCATTCTATACTTAAAAGGAGATAATGGTGTGGGTGTGAGACCTACTTCTCTTGGTTGCCAGTAGTATCACTGCTTATGATCTAGATCTAGGACTGACTTAAAGGATCCCTCCATGATGGTTTCACCATATATGAGGACAGATTTTATTTGAGTAGGGACTGTTTCTTTTGGAGTCAGGGGGAGCTGACAGCTCTCAGAGATGTACAGAGTATTTGAGGCCCAATTTAGAAAGTGTTTTTTGATGGCAGATGGAGGTATATGGAGCAGGGGATTCCAGAGTGAGTCAGTGTCAGCACCTCTGCAAAGGGAAGTCTTGTTAGTTGACCTAAGAGATTCCAGTCTTATGTGCTGAAGATGGATTTTAGCCTGGCCTTTGCTGAGGCTAAGAAAGATTCATTGCAAATTTCTGTTTACTTGTCTGGCTTTCCTGGGATAGCTAGTGTTTCCCCTTGTCTTAGGTTATCTTTGGCTGGAGAGCAAGAAAAATAGTCAATGATGTCTTGGAAGTTTAAGTCTATAGTATATGGCTCTTTTAAAAAATATTTGGTTATCCTGCAAGATATTTCTTGTGTTTCTACATCTAAAATTTCTCTGTGGCTTGGCAGTACCAAAGCTTTTCATGGCTCTGCCAATCATATCTTAATTGGATCACTTTGTGGAAACTTCAGAGAGGTTTTCCTAGAATTTGTTTCCAATTTCTGATGTCGACCTGGTTTTTATTATCTAAGGTGAGACAGACATGACAATCTCCTCATTTCCTTTCTCTTTAAAAGGATTTGTTGCATTTTCCAAAATACCTCCCAGAGAGTGCTCACCAGAGGAACATTCTCATTTCTTGGCAGGGAATGCTCTTGTTGGCTCTGTTACCCCGCAAACAGTGACCCTTCCTTCCTTCCTTCCTTCCTTCCTTCCTTCCTTCCTTCCTTCCTTCCTTCCTTCCTTCCTTCCTTCCTCCTTCCTTCCTTCCTTCCTTCCTTCCTTCCTTCCTTCCTTCCTTCCTTCCTTCCTTCCTTCCTTCCTTCCTTCCTCCTTCCTTTTTTTTGGTTACAGATTTGATTGTGGAAGCAGGTAACAGAAAATTCAAAGAAGCAGAAAAACTCTACTTTGTACTCATTCATTGCAATATTATTTTTAATCATGCTTTTGAGTTTACCTTGTACTAGGGTTTATGCGTGTGCTTGCCTTTAAAAAAAAAAAAGATATAAACTCCTTGAAGCCAGGGAAAACATTAACAAGATTGTCTTAATATGTAGTAGGTGCCTAGCAGATATTTATGGAATTAAAATGCTTGAGATATATTCACGGGAAACACATGAGTGGGCACTAAATTTTTTCCAAAAATACCTAACAGGATGGGAAAATATGGTTTTAATGAAAAAAAAAAAAAAAAAAAAAAAAAAAGCAACACTGGGGCCTCCCCGGTGGCGCAGCGGTTGAGCGTTGGGTTGCGAGGCTACCCGCAACCTCTGCGACGCTGGTTCGACGCCCGGCTGCTCCCCGGCCACCAGAGGAGGGTCCCACATGGCACACAGACCTCTCCTGCCGCCCGCTGCTCCCCTCAGCAGTGTACTTCAGTCCTTCTGCCTGTTCTGCTCCCCGCTCTGGCTCTGGTGAATTCTCTCACCCTCCCACGCTTCTGACTGTACCCAGTGCGTGTATAAATAAATAAATAAAAATAAATCTTTAAAAAAAAAAAGAAAAAAAGCAACACTCAATCTTTACACAAAATAAAATTCAACTTTTGTATAAATGGGCACAGACATGTGGACACAGAAAAAAGGCCAGAAGGAAATATAGTAAAAAAGTAATGCAGTAATTCAAGGGAGGGGATGGGATTAGGCAGTGAATTTAATTGTTCCATGTATGACTTCTGTCATATGCAAATGAGCTATAATAACCGTGCATTACCTTTGTGATTAGAAAAAAAATTAAACTTTAAAAAATTTTGTGCAATTATTTTCAAAACATCACCTTTCTTTGGATGTTTTCAGCCAGGATATATTTATCAATAATGCTAATAACCATTTTTATTTAGCCTGACTGGGTTGTCAGGCACTATATGGCATACGTCTCATTGTTATTTCTTGTAGTTGTTACTTAATAATGACCTAGCTCCATGTATTTTATAATCTCCTTTTTACAGATGAAGGAATTGATGCTCAGAGGGTTAAGGGTAAGGAGAAATCTGGACCTGGCCTGGTGGACGCTACGAGTGGGGTCATAAGCATTCACCACTCACTCCCAACTGGACTCCACCTGTTGATTCTCCAGCATGGGCCTTTGGGACCTGTCCGTTTCAGCGGCTCTTTTTGCCCTTGGTCCACTACATGTTACAACTCTATTATCTTTTTTGAAATATTTAGTCCAATTGATGAACATGTAGAGACAAATACCAATAATAGCAACAATGATAGTACATGTTATAAGACATGTAGAAAAACAGAACAAATGGGGAACATGTCCCCAACTTTTGATGACAGCTGTCTGGGGAAATTTATTTTTTAGGTAATGTAGTTTTTACAATGTTTAATTTTATATTACTTCTAGATCAAGAGGACAATGAAAATATGAGGAAAAGTTAGAATTAATTTATAGCTTACACCAGGGTCAGCTAGCCCTTATTGTCAAGGGCCAGATTGTACATAGTTCCGGTGTGCAGGCGATGCATCTGTACTACACTCTCAGCTTGGTTAGAGCAGCACCTAACCCCCATAGATGGTGTGGAAGGAGATTCAAGCTTCCTTTTTAGCAGCTTTATTTACAGAAACAGGCAAAGGGCCAGACTTGCCCACCAATCATAGTTTGCCAACCCTTATGTATTAGTCATCTGAGGCCACTCTAAAATTTTTCCATAAATTTGGGGTTTACAATAACACAAATTTATTCTTTCACTGACCAAGATCATGATCACTGGGGTTAACATCAAGGACTATGATTGTCCTGTAAGCTCCTGGGGAGGATCTGTTCCTCATCTCTTCCCGTTCCATCCATGTTGTTGCAAAAGGCAAGATTTCATCATTTTTATTTTTATTTTTAAAGATTTTATTTATTTATTTATTTATTTATTTATACAAGCACTGGGTACAGTCAGAAGTGCGGGAGGGTGACAGAATTCACCAGAGCCAGAGCGGGAAGCAGAGCAGGCAAAAGGACCAAAGTACACTGCTGAGGGGAGCAGCGGGTGGCAGGAGAGGTCTGGCCATGTGGGACCCTCCTCTGGTGGCCGGGGAGCAGCCGGGGATCGAACCTGTGCTGCAGAGGCTGCGGGCAGCTTCGCAACCCAGCGCTCAACCGCTGCGCCACTGGGGAGGCCCTTCATCATTTTTAATAGCTGAGAATACATAACCACAATTTCTCTATCTAGTCATCAGACGGTGGGCATTAAGGTTGGTTCCATGTTTTTACTCTTGTGAACAATGCTGCTATAAACATATGGGTTCATGTGTCTTTTTGAATTAGTGTTTTTCTATTCATCAAATAAATACTTAAGATTGACGGTGCTGGATCATATGGTATTTTTAGTTTTAGTTTTTAAAGAAATGTCACATTATTTTCCAGAGTCTGTACCAGTTTCCATTTCCACCAACAGTGCATGGGAGTTATTTTTCTCCACACCCTCACCAACGCTAGTTGTTTCTAGTCTTTTTGATACACACCATTCTCATAGTGTGAAATGATATTTTGTCATTTTGATTTGCATTTCCCTAATAAAAAGTGAAGTTAAACATTTTTTCATGTGCTTGTTGCCCATCTGTATGTCTTTTTTTTTTTGAGAAGTGTTTATTCAAATCTTCTCTCCATATTTTTGATTGGGTTGTTTGTTATTTTGCTATTGAGTTGAAAAGACTTTTAATATATACAGGACATTAACTCCTTGTGTGTTTATCTTCTCCCAGTGACTCTCATTTTAGTCTGATGTGATGTTTCCAGTGAGTGGGCAGTTGACTTCAGGTGGTGATTCTATTGTGTGCCTCCTCTGTCTCTAGAATCTTACTGCTGACAACAAAGATAAAAGAGAAGGTGGAGACAACACAGATGCCTTTTAATCACCTTGGTCTTGAAAATGACTCATATCCTTCCACATAATTCACTTGTGTCCACTGAGACACAAGGGAGGTGTGAAAGGGAATCCCTGATCAGGTAGTCACTTTGCAGCAATGTTTTCATTCTGTAAGTGGAGTTGGATTTTGAAAGACAGTTAGCTATTTCTGGTAGTCTCTGGAGAGTTGTTGTTGTACCACTCCACTAGACAGGGACAAGGATGGAAGAATGAAAAGTAAGAGTCATTTCCTCCTTTGACTTTCTTATTTTATTCAGGAAGAAAGGCTCAACTTGGGGATATCATGGGCCATATGGCATCTTGGGCTGCAAAGGGGCCTGGGAAGTTGAGTATTTTATAATTATGTATGTGTGTATGTGTGTGTATGCATTTATGTAAGAGGGAGGCTTGATCATGAATTCTAGGGGATACACTGAATTCTCTCTTTACTCTAACACTACTGGCTATGCTAAGCAACTGCCTCCAGGTCTTCAAACAGGTGATTCTCCTTGCATTGCCAGGAAACTTCTTCCCCCACTGTTTGCTTGGCTCTCACTGAGAATGGGGGATAAAACTGAAAAGGTGTAGACTGCTCTTGGAGGCCTCACTGTCATCATAGTGCAGTATTCTCTGCTGAAGACAATTATACTCTTATGGCCAGTAACACCACATTCTTTCTTTTTTTTCAGTCTCTCTAAACATCTATGGATGTTTATAAGTGATGAAGTGACCATTCCTTCCTACTCATAGCACAGTCATGACACCATACAGGGGAACTGTTTGAATGTCAAGGAAACACATTTGGGTCTCGTGATCTGGACATCCTTTCCTTTTGCCAATGGCACTAACTCAATACACCCATACTGGTCACCCAAGTCCCAAGCTAAGTGGTAATACTAGAGAATGAAGCATTGGGTTGGCTCAGTCTGAGAAGCTGTTTGTGTGAATCCCCTCAAGGTTGCTGACACATGGGTAGGAGGTGTCTATCAAGCTATGAAGATCCATTTCTTTTTCTGATCGACTGGGTAGAAAAACCAAGAAGTGAAAGGACACGAAGATCCATTTCTTTTTCTGATCGACTGGGTAGAAAAACCAAGAAGTGAAAGGACACAGCCTGATAGAAAGGCTGTAAACCATCTCTCATAATAAACTGTTTCTCCTGAATGAAGTAAACAGAATTATCCCTGCTACACAATTTGGAATTGAACACACTGGCAACACAAAGTAATTAGGAACACAGGAAATTAGTTTAAGGTGGTCAGAAGCCCATAGGGTGGGGTTGTACTTAGGCCCTGGATGGGGAATGTGGTTGTGTCTCTGGTACCTTAGCTTAAAGAAAATCTTTCTGTAGCCGTCAGTCTTGGTTCTGGTTCCTCAAAATTTCCATTTTAATGACCAGGCATTATGTGTGCCTCCTGATACAAGCATGAAATACCACCGATGTGATATTTTCACCAAAAACTCAAACCTGAAGTACAATTAAGCCTAAACTCCAGATTTAATGATCAATGTATAGGAGACTGTGATATATAAAGAACATATCTAGTGATGTTCTTGATTCTGTCACAGAGCTTCAAACACTCTTGGGATTTCCCAGGCAATAGGAGTGTTTATGCTACTGAAGCTACTCACAGTGCTCCCCTTGAGAGTTTCAGGGTGGCAGCTGGTCACCAGGAAGACATATCACATGATTAGAGAGCTGGAGAGGATAGGAGGACTGGAGGTTGAGTTTAACTTCTTGGACTAGTTGGAGGTTGAGTCCAACTTCTTGGACTAGTTGGTGAGCACATTGATATGCCAGGAGAGTGACATGACCTGACTCCAGGAGGCTACCCTCTCTGCCCCAGCTCTGTGCATCTCTCCTCTGTGGCTGCTCCTGAATTGTATGCTTTGTAATACAATTGTAATTGAAGTACAGCATTGTCAGTTTTGTGAATCATTCTAGTGAATTATTGAACCTAAGGGAGTTGTGGGAACTCATGAATTATGGTTGGTTTTTCAGAAGTGTGGGTGGCCCCAAGAATTGCATCTGGCAACTGAAACGAGGACAGTTTTGTGAAGGCCCTGTCCTGGTATCTGTGCTACCTCTGGGTAGTTAGAGTCAGATTTGAACTGAACTGCAACACACCCATTTGGGGTGGAAATAGAAAAGTCAGAGGAACATGATAAATGGTTGTACAGAAATGAGTTGAGAAAATACCAGTATTTTCTGGGGGGAACTCCACAGAAAAAAATGTCCTGGTTTCTTCAACAAATAAATTACCTGGGGGGAAAAGGAGAGATAAATAAGGGAACATATAGGTTAGAAAAAAAACCTAAGAGATATATCAACCAAGAACGAAGTAGAGATTTGATTTCAATCTCGATCAAAACAAATGAAATAAAAAATATCAGAAAATCAGGAGAATTTCAACACTGCCTAAGTTGCTACAGTAATGTTAAGGAATTACCATTAAGTTCTCACTTAACATTGTGCATAAGCAAAATGAACTAAAATGAAACCAGATTCTAAAATAATGTCCATTCTTTCAACATTAGTTAGGATTCTTCTTTTCTCATATGTGTTATAATGAAACAACGTTACTTGAGAATCTGCTATATTTTTCTGTTCCAGATAGAATAATGGTATTGTATTTCTATTTGCAAGAAGAAAACTTATTGTTTTAGAGCTACATACTCAAATATTGATGAATGAAAAGGTAAGATGCCCAGATGTGCTTCAGAGCAATCTAAGGAGAAAGTATGGATGTGAATATAGGGACATGTGTGAAATAAGATTGATCATCAGTTGGTAATTGCTGAAGCTGTATTATTTTCTCAAAAAATATTTTAAATGATTTATTTATTGTAGATCTTGCAAAAATATCACAGGTAGGGAATCTGAAGGCAAAATTTGGAAGACTTGTTGATAATTTAATTTTGGAGTTTTTCATAGATAATTTTTTAAAAAATACGTAAGTAGGAATGAATCCTGGAATCTTGGGATTGCTTTTATTTCAGACAATAGGCATTCAGCAACAGTAAACTAGAGGCTTCTTACTGTGCTAGGCATAAATCCTCAGTAGCTGGCCATCAAATAGGAGGGACTTTATAAATCATCTAAACCAACTGTTTGTCCAAAATCTTGCCAAATGGCTGCCCAGCCTCTGCGATATTTAATGATGGAAGTCTGTTCCATACAGGCATGTCTCTAACAGTTGAAAATGTTCTGCCTGATGCTGTTTTCTGTCCATCTTCTTCCTCATGATGGCCCTTCAGCTATAAGAAGGCAAACATCAAACACCCACCAACTGACAAAGATTCCCAGTCTCTTCAGATATGGTTTCAGAGTCTTCCTCCCATCTGGTAATTTGCTCCTAGGCTTTATTGTGTTCATGTCAGTTTAGTGACATCCTGACCTGAATACAGCACTCCGATATAGCACTCCAAATCTTTCTAATGTTACTATTAGGGTGAGTCATAGGCACTATCCTACTCACTGTGCTCTCTTGATGTAGTTTGCTCAGTGATCAACTCTGCCCAGCCAGGAGAGGTACTGCATCATACTAGGCTCACTGGGAACCCAAAATTTGCAGACAACATGCCTTTTAATAATGGTGCAAGTTGGTTGCACAAACACATATTAAGCTGTACTTGATATATATTTTCCTTAATAAGTATAAACTTGTATTTAAAAGTATTTTCTTTAAAAGTTGCCATATTAAATGATTAAGAAACTCAAAAACTAAAGAAATAATAATAAACAAATGTCACAGTCAATGAGTAAATGCCGAAATTAACTTACGATGAATCAAAGTACCCAGCTGAAATGACACCAAAGTTAAATATGAAGGACATGAAACACAGCAAATTGTAAGAAGCACACTAAATATTCTTTGAGTTATTCTCTTTTGAAGGATCCTTTCTTACATTTATAGAATTATTTTTCAAGTGTCCCACATTTCTGAGATATGTTGATAGGTGTGCTCCCTCAAATGGTTTTATGTTCAGACAAATTTCAAGAACACTGCACACTGTAGAGAATGTCAAGGATCAGACAACAGTAAGCATCTTTAGGCTCTAAGAGTTTATATGGTCTCTGTTGCAATTACACAACTCTACCTAATAAAACGTGTAAACATGTGAGTGTGATTGTATTCCAATAAAAGCGGGCAGGGGGCCATACTGGGCCTGGGATTGGATGTTTGCTACAGTCTCTTATGGAGTGTCCCTTTTCACATTAGCATATTCAACCACATTGGAAGGTTTTGAAATACCTTCCAGAGATGAAATCTATCAGGTAAGCTTGACCCACAGTTTCCCAACCTACAAGACTGTGGAACAGTTTCTGTACGCTACACCTACTACACCCCAGGGAGTAACATTCTAGGAAATAGCCATTTAACAAACAGTGGTTTAACATAATGGTGTTCTTTAGAGGTTCTTTTCTAAGAGGATCAAACAACAACGACAGCAACAACAGCAACAAACGAATGTACAGGATTTTGAACTCTTAAAAAATTGAAAAGCATTAAATTAGAAGATATTTTAGAATGAATTACCCTTTTCAAAAGAATGCCACTTCCTATTATGTACAGCTGTACAATAAGCAATGCATCTTTACCCAAATAATTTACTAATTTAAAAATGGTTTTAAATTTCTCACTTTAGCTCCAAAGCCAAAAGCTTTTTTAGGAACACACACACACACACACACACAACAACAACAACAACAAACAAACATTTGGCTCTAAAAATTAGAAAAAAAACCTGACTGTTAAGGGAACTGAATAACTTTTTACATCTCCATCTGTTAGTTGATTCTTTGGTTCACCTTAAGATAATTTTGAATTCTGATGCTCTGCTCAACTTCAGAAATTTTAATAATATGTAATTTATGATTTTATTCATATGGAACTCTGTTTCTCACTCACACGATAGCACTGAAATTGTCAGTGTGTCAGTGGGGTGGCCTTCTGCTTTGTCATTCAGGGTCCCAGCTCATGCAGACTCAGGCATCTTCAACTTGTGGTATGTCATGAATGTCTCTTACATCTTAGTCTTTAAAAAAAATAACTTTTTATTTTGGAGTAGCTTAAAATTCACAAGAAGATGCAAAAAAGAAAAGATAGAAATATCTTACATTACTATAGTACATTGTGAAGACCAATGATGTGATATAGTTAAGTCAGTTAAAACTTTATTTGGCTTCCAGCACATTATATATGCATTTAAAAAATTTGTCTTACTTTTAACCAAATGAGATTATCTATGAGTATATAACTCCCCCCACCAACCCCTTTACTAGACCCTGGCAGTAGATGTGCAGAGGCTGCCTGGATAATTGAATTACCTCCATCACTGATAAGTATTTCCATTACCCCACTGGCACCTAAACCTATGATCTCCTTTTTTTTTCTTCCTCTTTATATCTTCATCCAAATGCATTGACTTACAGACTGTGACTGATGCAGAATCCATACCTTTCCATCTTGTTAAAAGTCTGATACAATTGGAAATTAATAAGCATGTGTTCTTCCAAATACATGTTCAGTTTATTGTTCTCCTGTTATCCAATGACCCAAAACCACTTAGAACAGGATTGGCTTCTCTCTAAGCCTCTGGTGAATAATGACAGCATTTTATTGGGTTCTAGTTTCAATTTTCAGCATAATATTACTATCTGGAGAAAATACTTCCATCTGTATTTGCAGCTCTATTGCACCTTCTTGCCATTGAAAACACTTTTCTGAAATTGCACTGGAGAGTTTAAGCAATTGTGAAATCCCTGAAACTACCCACTTCATGCCAAGAAGTCTTCTTATGGCTAGAGTCCAAGCTGGTGGCCTTGGCTACCTTTCTGGAGCCCTGTTTCTGACATGGTGCTCTCTCAATTCTTCTTAACAAATGGTTCGAACATCTAAAGCAGCCTCAAAGATTCCTGGCATTTGTCAGAGGCGGAAATCCCCATGGCAGACTGAGAGAGTCATAAAATCTTTGTTTTAGTTTGAACTCGTTTGAAAAACTGGAGTGAAATTAAAAACCCTTTTTTTTCTTATGTGGTCACAGAGGTTTCCTCTTAAGAGGTGGGAATTCTACCAGGATGTGATAAATAAGGAAAACGACTATTGGAGTTGTGTTTTTATGCTTTGTTTGGCTTATCTGTGAAAGTATGGATCTTGTATTCTGACTCCCTTTGTTATATATTGCCAAAGCCCCATGTCCAATAGGTATTTTTACTGATAAGTTTTAAATGAATTTATACCATGATCTACAAACCTGCTTTCAGAATGTGCCTTGCTTTACACGTAAGTACTCATTTCCATATCCTGATGTTTTTGAAGTCTCTTTGTTGTCCAGGAATGCTGGTGTCTGTAGAAACCTTTCAGACCAAAAGTGTGTAACTTTTGGTTTGTGATTTCATCTCTCTGTGTCTCTCATTTCAGCAATATACAGTAGTTCAGAAAAAATCGGCTGCAAAGGGTAAAAGGCCTCTCCATTTCTGCCCCACCAGTCCCTCTATTTTAGACACATTTGAAGACACTCAAATGGAAGGTGTTTGGGTATGGTGATCTAGTTGCTGGGCAAAGCTAATTGATTGATTAAAGATTTAAGACTATTTATAAAACCATATTTTAAAGAAAGAAGCATGTTAGCAGATAGAGCTTCACGTACTGAATGAAACCTGACCCTGAAGGTTAAATGAGAGGTGATTATTGTAATGAAATAAATTTAGTTCTTTGAACTTCAATACAGCAATGTCAGTTAGGAGCCATGATTAAGATTCTTTCATTCATCAAACATTTCCTGTCTTGAGTCAAACTGTGTTTGGGCCCATGGACACAGTTGTGGCAGTCAAACCTGAAGAGCCCAAGATTAGGGGTGACAGGCAAGATAATGAGTCAATATAGATCATGTGCTAAGGGCTGTGAAGAGGGACACTTAACAAGCAGGTGCAAAGAGGGCTTGGGTGGGGGGACATGAGGATGAGAAAGAGACATTGGAGCTGCTTTTAAGATGGAATCTTGACGGTCAAGAAGGAGCCAGCCTGGTGGGCACAAACAAGCATGTGTTGCTGCAAGGGGACATTGAGCACTTAGGTGTGTGAGAGAGGAGCATTAGGGTTGAAAAGTGAAGAGATTGAAAGCTAAAAGGTAGATAGTTATAAAGTGCCAGCTTAAGGAGTTATAACATTTTTTTTCTTCTGTAGGCAATGTAGAGTTACTGAAACTGTGTGAAGCATGCTGTGAGCCAATTTGTCATTTAGAATTATCTGCATGTGTGAATAACATAGGTCATCCATGTGATGCAAAAATAAGAAGTCAGGTCAACCTAGTGACATTGGTGAAAACATCATAGTTAAAGCAGATTGACAACCTTAAATGGTTAATTCTTCCAAATTAGGAGTCATGAATTGTTTTTTAGAAGTGTTTCTAAAAAAATAGTTTCTCTTGCATTCCTAACAGCAAAATTCACTTTACTAACTTTCCAATTTCTCCTGTCCCATCTTCTACAATATAAATCAGCAAAAGTTGCACTTGTTCAATATTTGTTATTGAATTTTCTGGAATAGTATCACTTTTCAGTTTATCCTGGATTCTAAATTAGATTATTCCTATTACTTTTGGGGATCTGATTGTCTATAATGTATTTATTTTCTTGGTGTTATGATCATGATAGAAAAAATATATACAATAGCTTTTTTGGCCCAAATTCATAGAGAAAAGAATAAAGGATGAAAATGATAGTGATATTCAAACTAATCATAGTAACTATTGGGATCTATTTTACTGAATGTCATAATTTTTTGGAAAAATGCAATACTTCCTGGGATTAAACATTAAAATTGAATTTAACAATGAAAGCGATATCATGCTCAGTCATCTAGCTGAATGGAGAGATATTTTTCTTCTTTTATATATGCTGTCTTGGACAGTTCCAGTTTAACATTATTGCCCTGGGGTTCCAGATGACTTCCTATTTGTCCCAGATCTTTATTGTTTAATGAAACAATATTAATAATTGCATTGAAATAAGCTGGTAGTTTGGTAGACCTCCACTTCAAACTTCCAGCTTCTGCCCACGTCTAATTTAGGAGTGATTGAAACACATGGGCAGTGACTAGGCATCCTGTTTAACACAGCATTTTGTCTAAAATCTCTTTTTCTAATCCTTTCCTGATCGAAGATTACCAACACCTTCTTTTCTCTGTAAGTATGCAGGGTTCCCACTGATAATGCCAAGTGAGCTCAATGGAAGGGGAGAGGCATTTACTCCCTGCCAGGCATTACTGCCCTGCCAGTCACTAGGAGCCATCCAGTTGTCCCAGGGCATTTGCTGTAGCTGTCAGGTGCACATCAATGGCCTGCCAGTCTCCAGGGTCCACTAACTGTATGTGAAATATATGCAGGGTATCCTGTCAATTGTAATGCTGTTGCCACATTTATTATCATATGTGACACAAAACTGCATGTACTAATGAAGCCAATGCATTAAACAGATATTTCTTGATTTTTCAGAGATTCACAAGAAAACTCAGTATCAAAAATGAGCAATAATAACTTTGAACAGTCATCTGGCTTTGTTTGGTAACTTTAAGATTTTTGCAACCAACATTTTTAGCAGCAATGCACTAAAAAATGTGCATGTTTAGTGAAAAGTTAAGTACTGGATTTCCATTTCTTAAGAAAGGTGATGATGAGGGCCTCCCCGGTGGTGCAGCAGTTGAGCGCTGGGTTGCCAAGCTGCCCGCAGCCTCTGCAGGGCCAGTTCGATCCCTGGCTGCTCCCCGGCCACCAGAGGAGGGTCCCACATGGCCAGAACTCTCCTGCCGCTCGCTGCTCCCCTCAGCAGTGTACTTCGGTCCTTCTGCCTGCTCTGCTCCCCGCTCTGGCTCTGGTGAATTCTCTCACCCTCCTGCGCTTCTGACTGTATCCAGTGCTTGTATAAATACATAAATAAATCTTTAAAAAAAAGAGGCAATGTCTATTTAATGGATTGGTTTCATTAGTATAAGTAGTTAAATACCAATTTTATATCAGTGCCACTAGATGCTTCAAAAAGAAGAGCATGGCCTACTAGATTTTCTTCTGTGTATATGCACAAGAGTTGACAACATATTTGTGCATAAATATTCATAATATCTCTATTCATAATAGTGCCAAATGGAAATATTTCTATTCAAAATATGACAAAATCCATTAATAGGAGAATGTGGTATATTCATATAATTAAATATTCCTCAGCAAGTAAGACATTGCAAGCACATGCAATAATAAGAATGAATGTAAAAATATACTATGTTAAGCTAAATTAACCACAAAAGAATACACATTGTTTGATTATGTTTAGATGTAGTTAAAGGACAGACAAAACCAATCTATTGGGGTAGAAGTTCAGACTAGTGTTTGCCTTGGTGTGTGTGTATGAAAATAATCTGTATTTTCTTGAGTGATGGCCACATAGGTGAATACATGTAGAACACATGGAAAATTAATTAAGATTTATGCATTTTAATATATACATATGCAATATGCACATATATTATACCTCCTTAACAAGATTAAAGAGAAAAATTTATTGTTTTTCACAAAATTTATAGAATAAAAATAAAACTTTGTAATTCAACCTGTTGAATATCAATCATTCAACATTAGTACAAATGCTATTGCTAATTCTGTGCAAAATTTTTACATCGAAGATAAAAGTATTTTTTTCAATAATAATATGAATACAAATATTAATGGAGCATAGCATTATGATCAAAACAATGGCCTTACTAAATGAAGATACTTATGGAACAGAAAAGCACATGTTAGTACAGGATTGGTTGTGATATGGATCCCATTACATTCAAACAAACTAATATTCTAAAAGTCAAAAGAAAAGGTGTAGTTTTCAAAATTTGCAATTAAAATGCATATACAGTTAGACACATCACAAAAGCCTTTTATAAAGCTGATGTTGAATCTACTGTTAAAAAAAAAAGCAGATACTAACTAACGTTCTGAGGGAGGAGGTCTGGAAACCACGTGTTTCCTAAGTGTTGTTCATGTCAATATTTAGAATTCCAATGTCAATTATTTGGGACTTCAATATACAAGCCATATGCCCATTGCATCCATTCACTAATTACTATCATACTAAGCCACAGCATGCACATCTTTTCTAGAAAGTAAACTGTACAATAATTACAAGACAATATGGGAATGTTGGCCACTTAGGAGAGGCCCATGTCACATCTTTAACTAACACCTTAGTTCCCATCAGCATTTACTAGATACAGTGTAGTAAAATCTATTAGAGAGCCTGAATGTGGTTGGGAAATATTTGTTCATTCAAAGAATCCTGATTGTGCTAATCCTTTGCTGGGCACTAAAGATAGACCAGTGACCAGGAGAGAAGGTATGAATGTCAACTCAGGCATATGCCAGACACTGACATGAAATGTAACCAATGAACTGTAATAAACACTATGAAAGAAAATCAGCCTGCTGAAGGCTTCCTGATAAAGAAACCTAACATATTCTGGAGGTCAGGCAAAACTTTCTCCAGCTAATATCCAAAGGGTGACAAGGTTGGAGTATAGTGTTTGCTGACCAAGAAGACTGACATTGTTGAGAACTTAAGACTGAAAAGACCTTGAGGTTTTATTTATTTATTTTTTAATTTTTTTTAAAAAAGATTTATTTTTTTATACAAGCACTGGGTACAGCCAGAAGCACGGGAGGGTGAAAGAATTCACCAGAGCCAGAGCAGGGAGCAGAACAGGAAGACTGAGGAAGTACACTGCTGAGGGGAGCAGTGGGCACAGCAAGAGAGGTCTGCACATCATGTGGGACCCTCACCGGTGGTTGTGGATCAAACCAGCTCTGCAGAGGCTGCAGACAGCTTCGCAGCCCAGTGTTCAACCGCTGCGCCACTGGGGAGGCCCCCTTGAGGTTTTAAAGACAGACAAGCAAGCTGCCTCAAGGAATTACTGAGAAATGATGTGGTTATATTTGCCTTGTTAAAAGCCCCTGGAGGTTGGTGACACTGGAGTGTGGGAAGCAGTCAGGAGCCCATGCAGTAGTCTAGGTGGGAGGGCTATAGATTTGGGCTTCGATGGGGTAGAAACTGGAAGGTCCAGTGAGGAAAGAGGACTGCAGATGAGTGAGAGTTGCAGGGTGTAAGATTGACAGGGTTTGCAAATGGCCCAGATGTGTAGTGCTGTGAGGGAGAGACTGAGGGAACAACCTACAAACATTTACAGGAAAACGGGGGTGGGTGGTAGAACCAAATACTGAAATGGGGAATATAGGGGAGAAGGATGAAATTAGACTTCAAGGAAGATGTGAGTCATAAAATTTAAGAGGCCAATGAATGAACATTCACTTTACATTTACAAATATTCAGACATATGTAAGAAATAATTCTACCTGAGGCCTTGCTCCTTGCAGTATGGCCCAGAGACCAGAGCACAGATGTTGACTGGAAGCTTGTTAAAATTCAAAATCTCAGACCCTCCCAGACGTACTGAATCAGAACCTGCGTGTTTATCAAGATCCCCAAATGATTTGTATAAATCAAGTTTGGGAAACTCTGTTTCATGGAACTTAATAAGTTGCAGAATTGGATTAGTACTAAGTTAAATGTATGATTTAGAGTATCTTCTTCGTTATAGTCAACATTTCCATTATAAATAGGCAGGAGTGAAGACCAAGATAGAAAGACAGGTCGAGGAAGACCATAATTAGGGTTATTTTACCCAGTGGACAAAAGGTTACTAATGTTTCACATGTAACATTAGTTACACAGGAAGGATGGAAGAAAGAAGGAAGGGGAGCGACAGAGAGGCAGAGAGAGGGTATGGAAAGCAGGCAAGATCTTCAAAGGCCATGTATGCAATGGCTTCTTCAGAATTTATGAATATGGGATGAGAAGGAACTGGCCAAGTTAACTTGGCATTACATATTGTGGACACATGCTTCAATGTATTCTTAAAAAAGGAATAAAACCTCCCAAATTCCTTTTTCTTTCATGAGTTTCTTTTTAAGGAAAGGATATTGGTAATGATTATGGATTTCTAAATGTTGTTCAAACAACCAGTGCTATAAAAACTTCTCAGCCAGAATTTCTTTTAGTTTTTGCTATTTATTAAGCCCCACTAGGCAGGAATTCCAGCTAATGCTGTGCAATGTGCCAATTTGTCTGACATACTGCTGGTGCTCAGTGTCAAGTCTTAGCCCAGGTGTGGAGCTGAGAAATGGTGCAAAATGGTGTGTATTATCTAGTGTCATGTAACGAATTGCCCCCAAATTTAATGACTTTAGGAAACGAATATTTCTTTTTCTATAGTTTCTATGGGTCAGGAATCTAGGTTTGAGTTTACTCTGTGACTCTGGTTCAAATTTCTCATGGGGTTGTGATTAAGACTCGTTGGGGGCTTCTACTTCGAGGCTCAGTTGTGTGGCTGCCAGCAGGCCTTAGAGCCTGGCCACGTGGTCCTCTTCAGGGCCTGTTGCCTGGTGACATGGTATTGGCTTCTCTAGGGTGAGAAACCCATGAGAAGGAGAAAGAGGACAGAAGTTACAGTCATTTTATAATCTAATCCCATTCATTTGATCACTTCTGGAGCATTCTATTTTATAGAAGCACATCACAGATCAGTAAGTGGTGCACTCGCTCAAGGGGAGGCCTCTACACAAGGAGGTGGATTCACAGGTGGGAGTTCGGAGGCCCGTTTTAGGGGCTGTGCTTATCACACTTACATGCTATTTTCCTGTGAATCTTTTTCTGACCAGTCCAGGGCATTAGATTTTATCTCAAATGGTCAGAGTAGATTCTTGACTAACTATTTTTTATAGAGTGAGTGGGACAATATCAGAAAAATGTTGAGATCTCAAAGGGGATCAGGTTGGGGCTGGGGTAAGAAATGCAGGCAAGAGGGATGGCTGAGCCATTGGCCTGGGTTAGTAGCTCCTGTCACCCCAGGACCCTGCACATTCCAGGACCTCGTATGTATCAGGGAAGGCCTGCTCTTGCTCATGTCTTCTCACCTCGCTGCCTTTGTACTTCAGCAGTTCTTTTCTTTCCTCATGCTATTTCTTGCATTTCCCAACATCCCGGTCCCCTGTGGCAAGGCTCATTCCTCTCTCTGCAACCTCTTGACTTTGTGAGTGTATCAAGTCTTGTGTGAGATGCTAAGAGCACCATTGAAGGCAAGACAGACTTGTCCCCTGCCCCACAGTTCATTTAGAAAATGAACTAATCAGATGACCACATATAAAATGTACAATTGCCACAAAAGCAGTCGAATAACAACGAAGAAACCTAAGCTTGACTGGGGGTTTGAGCAAGGACTCTGGGTGTCATTTAGGCAGTCTTGGGAGGAGAGCCATGTTGGGTGGTGTGATCAAGAGCAGAAGTCATTAGGCAGGGTGCAAGACCAGGATATGGTTGAGTCAAGTCCCATTCAAAGGGAAAGAGAACCCAAGTCTGGAATGAAAATTTGGGGTGAGCTGCATGCCAAACACAGCATGCAGGAAAAGAATATTTCCTTTCCTATAGGCATGGGAACACAGGCCCTGACATGGGAACACCATGTAATGTGTGCTCTGGAGGGATCAGTGTGGAGGCCTAAAGCAACACACAGCTGAAGATAAACTATAGAGTAGAACACAGAATTCCCAGTTTTCAGAGCTGAGCCTGAAAGAGGTAGATCTCAGATGTTTGGGATCTTGTAGAACTTGGTAGGCCATGTTGGAAAGGGAAGTACACAGTCTCAGCCCCTGAGTTCCTCTTCTGCCCCTTGCCACTTCCCTCTCTTTCCAGGGCCCCTGTCTGTGTTTTTCTCACAGACACAAATAGCCAAATCACCATCTGTTAAAATCCATCCAGGCTTCCTAAAGCACTTCTCAATTCAGCCTCTAACCTGCTCCAAGGTTTCTGCCACTTTCGATTCTCTGATCCATGAGCACACCAGCGTGTGTCCACCACAGGACCTTTGTACTTGTTACCCCCTTACCAGGCATGCTCCTGCATCTACTGCAAGTACTCCTCTTCAGAGCAGGATTAAGGATGTAACTTTCCACATGCAAAATGAAATGTGAATCCTCTTTCGTAAAAGAGGAAAGGAGTTTGTTCCTTTCTTCTGTCTATTTGTCTCTTGAGAGTCATGGTGCTTTTCATTTTCTATTTAATGTCATGCTCCCATGGGCATGAAGTAATGGTAGCACAGACCCTCACAGGCTCCCAAATGTCACATTCAAATCCAAGCTTCCCTGCTATGGTGTCTCAGCACCTGCCAGACACAGACCCTGAAGACCTGTCCTGGGACACATGCTCCATTGTCCCATTAGACATTACCTACAAATGGCCAAGCCAAAGGCAAAATTATTCAGAATTTCAATATAGTGACCACAGAGTATTAAACGCTTAGTGGGAAGTCCCCCTGCCCCTGCTTTTAAAGATTTATTTATTTATGCATACAAGAGCAAGAACTGGGTTGTGGGCCAGAGGTGCGGGGAATAGAGGATTCATCAGAGACAGAGTGGGGAGGAGCAGAACAGGCAGACTGACTGAAATACACTGCTGAGGGGAGCAGTGGGTGAGACAGTAGAGGTCTGCTGTGCCATGTGGGTCAGCTTCCTAGCCAGGGTGGAACTCATGCTGCAGTGGCTGGTGAGAGCTTGATAGAACTAACTTTAACCCTGCACCACCAGGGAGCCCCCATGAAGCTCCTTTTGAGTGGGTGGTCTCTTATGACTGCAGTGTCCCAGGGACCTGCTGGGATTCTGTCTCTAAAATAGCCCTAATCCCATACACACTATGCAAGTCACAGCCCATCTCCACCCCGTTTTATGTCCCATATAGCAATGTTATGCTCTGAAATTATCCCTTTAATCTGTTTTGTCTTTTTGTTGTCTGCTCCCACTATGAGAATGTAAACTCCACAAAAGCTTGTCCTAATTATCTCCAAGCCTAGTCCAGGAGCTGGCACACGTAGACCTTCAACAAATGTTTGTTGATGGAATAAATAAATGTAAAAAGGAATTTATTATGCACAGTTTTGTGTAAACTAGCTGTTTCTCTTAACTTCTACACACTGGCAGTGCAACCAGATCTTCCAGCTAATCACTTCTCAGTGTTCTGTTTGGAATTATTGGCCAGAACCTGAACGTTCCTGCCCATATCAAGTTCATCAAAAGCACAGCCCAGACTTACTTTTACCTTGAAATTTGTTCCCAAATGCTTGCCACACCTGGGTGTTTTCTTTCTCTGCTGCTTTCTCCTGGTGTGTCTAATCTGCTTGGTGCCTTGGAGCAAAAGGAGTGTAGCAGGGGACGACAGAGCTGGGCTTTAGAGAGACCTGCTCTTTATTGTTCCTCACCAACACCACAGCTGGCCTTCCTGGATTCCCGTTCTGCCTCCCCTCGCCCTTTTGGTCTTGCTGCCCACAACCTTTTGGAGCTTCTGCCCACCTGGTGCACCTACCCAGTCACTGAGAACAGTCATGTGCCCTGGAGCTGAGCGATGCTCTTCACCTAGGTCAGGCCGGCTTCCTGGGAAGCCCCCAAAACACCATTATCCCAGGTTCCCAATAATGAATATAGGCAGTGTCTCATGAAGACTGAATTCTAAGGAGCTTAAGCATTCTTGATTCTTAAAGATACATATTAAATACATTATTCATGATAAGTACGCCACTAATAGGGGCTTGAAAGCCTTTTCAGTTATGTGGAGAGTTTCATACTAAAATGCAATGTGGCATAAAAACTCTAACCAGGGTGGAGACTCCAGGAAAGTGTCAAAACTGTAGCTACAAATGATTTCAAACAGTTCTGTATCACAGAGGGAATGAAGAAATACAGAAACAAAATAACAATCCTCTATTTTTAAAAGCAACTTTGGATTTCATTTTTTTCCCTTATAAAAATAGCAGCTTTTTTGGCAAATTCCTACATATGTGTGTTTCAACTTAAAGTATGGTTTAGGTCTTTTTCTGTGACCATTTCATTTGGCTAGACATTTGAAACTGAACTGTTTATTGCATGCATAAATATGATGTTTTCCTACTTTTTAATGGAACAAATATTAGTGACTTTTTTGGTGTAAATTTGTAATGGATGGAAAAGGGGAATTAAAAAACTAGTTTTCAATATTGTGGCTATTGCATTGGGATGTATAATAAAAATTAATGTAAAATTTGCATGCCTGTAATTTCATAAACATTAGAGGAATCATTCCTATTAGGGAATGTTACATTAAAGAAAAAAATGAGACTTTTGTTTCTCTTTTTGGCTTTGATCCCCTCCCTGCTTTGTCTGTTTATTCCACCCCAACCTTCTGCTCTAGCAGCTACAGATCTACTCTCTGTATACATCAGTTTGTTTTTGTTTTTTGTTTTTTAGATTCCAAATACATGAGCTATCATATGGTATTTCTCTTTCTCTATTTGACTTATCTCACTGAAGATAATGTCCTCAAGTTCTATTACGTTGCAGCAAATGGCAAGATTTTGTCCTTTTTTAGGACCAAAAAACATTCAATTGTGTGTGAGTACCACATCTTCTTTATTCATTAATTTGTCCATTAACACACACTTAGGTTGCTTCCAGATCTTGGTTATTAAATAATGCAGTGAGCAGGGAAGTATGCAACACTTTTTGAAGTGTTTTTGTTTCCTCCAGGTAAATATCTAGAAATGAAATTGTGGGAGACTTGGTAGTTCTGTTTTCAATTTTTTGAAGGACCTCAGTACTGTTGTCCATGGTGGTTGTACCATTTTACATTCCCATCAATAGTGCACCCTCGCTGAAGCAGCTTTTTGTCCTCCAAATACACAAAACATAGGAATACACTTGTGTTATGCATGTTTTGAAGCATCTTTTTTTAAGCAAACTTTTCCAAGAACCGACATCTGGCTTTGTTGAGTTTTGGTATTGTTTGTTTTCTATTTCTTTGATTACTGTTTTAATCTTTTTACTTTTTTTTTCTTCCACTTTGCGTTTAATTTTCTCTTATTATTCTATCTTCTCACAGTGGATGCTTGTTCACTGATTTTGAACTTTTAAACTTTCTAATATGTGCTTGTAAAATAATAACTTTCTGAGAATTGCTTAAGCTGCATCCCAAAAATTTTGACAAGCTGAGCTTTGATTTTTATTATCATTCAGCTTGAAATACTTCTTAGTTTTTTAATTATTTCTTCCCTTTTAAAAAATAATACTATGTGTGACTTAGAAATGTGTGCTTAATCTCCACATACTTGGAGATTTTAGGATATCTTTTCTAAAAGCCCCTTATTGCTGATTTCTAATTTAACTCCATTGTGGTCAGATTTTTATCCAATGAAATTTACTGATACTTGTTTTCTGATCTTGCATGAAATATGTATTTTTAGTGAGCTGTCACCTCACCTTCTGCCTTTAAAGCTCATTTCAAATTTCCCTTTCCCCCTTTAAACTTTGCATGGAATTTAGAACAAATGTGCCTAATCAGAAGAGGAACAAAGGATGCCAATGCAGGCCCTATCTCTGTTGGAAAAATTGACTTATTTTGTAATTAACAAAGATTGTCAGGCTTTCTCTAAAATGTTTAATTCACACTATACATTAAAACATATTCTGCCATGAGATCAAGTGAAGACTTGATTCAACAAAAATATGTTTGTCTGTTTTTTTTTTCAGTGAGTTAAACTTTGAGAGGCAAGAGGCAGCTAATAGATTTCAGCCCAGTCTGAAGTGTAGGATCTGTCACTACCACTCAATATTTAATATGCATTTCTCCCATCATGGTTCCAAATCTCTAACATTCCTACTGTATTGCAGTCTTGAACATGGCAAAAACTGAAGAAATTCTGTTTATTTGAATGATGAACAGATAGTTGGCATCCTTCAGCAGTGAAGTCAGAAATGGTAGTATTTAGAAAACAATGTATGACAATGGATATGTTCTAATAGACACTACATTGATATCTTTGATGAAGGTGATACATTGAATGCTACCAAGTCACTCAAGTGTTCCTTAATAAATACTTCCATTTTGCGTATATACTATATTTTCTTTATCCACTCATCCATCGATGGTCTTGTAGGTTCTTTACACGTCTTGGCTTTGTAAATAATGCTGCCCATATTTCTATGAAAATATAAAGTCCTCATTAAAAAATACAACCATTGATTCTAAAATTAAGTCCTAATACTTTAACATGAACACGGTGAGAAGGTTTAACTATAAATTAAGAAATAAAGAACTGGGACATACCTGGTGGTGCAAGGGATTAAGCACCACAATATGAAGCAATCCAAAGCCTCTGCAGCATGAGTTCAATCCCTGGCTAGCCAGGGAGCAACACACAGGGTGCAGTAGACCTCTCCTGTCTCACCCACCGCTCCCCTCAGCAGTGTATTTCAGTCAGTCTGCCTGTTCTGTTCCCCACTCTGTCTCTAGTGAATCCTTTCAACCCCCACATCTCTGGCCTGTACTCCAGCTCTTGTATGCATAAATAAGTTAATCTTAAAAAAAAAGAAATAAAGGACTGAACAGTGCATTATTATTGTTGCACATGACAAAAGGCAGATTTAGTGGAAGGTGGAAGGAAGTGATGAGAGGTAATTCTCTTTCTTATAGGATGTCTGGTATATTTACATTTGTTGATAGACTTGTTGCAAGGTAGTTTTATCCTGTGATTAAATTCAATCTTCTATGGAAAAGGAAAATCAATGTATTATAGGCATCAATGGAAATCTAGGACTGGCAATGGGAAGGAGTTTGGGGATGGAAATGACGAATGCATTGAGCCTGGGAGTAAGTTTGGAGGAGGATAGCAGCACTGGAAGAGTGGTGAGGGAATGGGAAGAAGCATCAATAGTGACAGTAAAATCACACAAAAAAATGTTTTACATATTAAAGTACTTAGAAATAGGTTCAAATGTTCTTTTTATTATTCTTATTTGGTATTTGGAAAAAAGTATATTAAGGGTGATAATAATGTTTTGTTTAAAATAAGACAACCCATTTTAGTCAGATTTCAGGCCTTAAATGAGATTTCTTAGGATAGAAGTGCTCTTTTCTATTTGAAATCCAGGATATTTTTCTTTTTGAAATCTAATTCAGCTATGTAGGATCTCTCTCCAGGTTATAAACCAGTCTGTCCAGATATGCTTATCTGCCCTGTTTCACTACCCTTCTCCCTGGGAGGTATGTCCTTAACCATCTGCATTTGGCCCTGCTGTTTTTTACTCTCTAGCTTGAGGCTAGCTGAGGCTGCCAGACATATGACCTCTTCTCTGGAGAAAGTTTGGAATCACTTCTTCTGCCTGGAGGATATTTAGCTCTTTGTGTCATTCTATGAAACTGGTCATGGCTTCCATCTACCAGGCAAAGCCAACTTGGATCATGTTTGGCTTAAAGAACACTATTTAAAGTTGGAAAGTGCTGGCAATTTTATTTTGGACAGTGTTTTGAAGATAAAATACAAAATGACAGTAGAGAATCCCCATGTACAAAGAACTACAGTAAATGTAAAAAAGAATGAACTCACTAATCAAAAGACACAGGCTGACTGGTTGGATCAGAAAACAAAACCCAACTGTCTGTTGTCTCTAGAAGACCCATTTAAATGCCAAAGATGAACACAGGTTCAAAGTGAATGGTTGGAAAAAAACTCTCAGCAAATGGGACTACCAAAAATTAAAAGGCAGTTACAGCCAAACTTAAATAAAATAAAAGAAATTCCCAATTGAAAAAGATAACAAGAAACAGGAATGGATGTCTTATAATAAGAAGAAATCAATATCTCAGGAAGACACAACACATCAATATATATGCACCCAATGAAGAAGCACCAAAATATATAGCTATTAACAAACCTAAAAATAAACATTGGCCACAATACAATAGTAATAGTGTACTTCGACATCCCACTTACATTAATGAATAGATCAACTAGTCAGGAAATCAACATGGAAATAATAGCCTTAAAATGAGGAATTAGCTCAGGTGGGCTTACTAGACAATTATAGACTACTAAATAGTCATAAAATTCACAAAATTTCATAAAATTTGAATACACATTCTCCCCAACAGCACTTGGAACATTCTCTAGACAGAGCACATGCTGTGTCACAAAACAAGTAGCAGTACATTCATCATGACTGAAATCATGTCACATATCTTCTCTGATCACAATGGTATCAAACTAGAAATCAACCACTAAACAAAAGCCAAGAAAACCTTTAACATGTGGAGACTGAACAACACACTACTTAATGACTATTGGGTTAAGGAGGAAATCAAAGAAGAAATTAAAATATATGGGAGACAAATGGAAATGAAGACATACCTACTAGAACCTATAGGCTACAGCAAAAACAGTACTAGCAGTGATGTCTATAACAATAACAGCCTACATCAGGAAATAAGAAAGAGCTCATATAAATTATAGACTGAAGGAAATGAAAAAAAAAAAAGAATAAATGAAATCAAAAGCTAAGAGAAGGAAGGAAATACTAAACATTAGAGCAGAAATAAATGACACAGAAGTCAAGAAGACAATTCAAAAGACCAATGAAACCGAAAGCTCTTTCTTTGGCAAAAAATAGACATAATAGACAAATCCTTAGCTAGAGTCATTGAGAAAAAAAAGGGAGAAAACTCTAACAAATAGAATCAGAAGTGGAAACATTACAAGAGACTTTGTACTGTGAACATTTTTATGCCAACAAATTGGAAAATCTCAAAGAAATATATTTCTAGAAGTCTTTCATGAGTGAATGGGGGAGAAATGGAAAAGCTGAACAAAACTTATTCATTACAAATAAGGAAATTGAAACAGTGATCAAAAGTATCCCAAAAAGCAAAATACCAGGACAAGATGGTTTTATTAGTGAGTCTTATTGGACCTTTAGAGGGTAACAAATACCTACCCTTCTCAAATTCTTCCAAAAAATTGAGGAAATGGAATGTTCCCAAACACATTTTATGGGACCAAAATTATTGTGATACCAAAAGCAGACAAGAACATCCAAAACAGGAAGGATGGAAGGAAGGAAGGATGGAAGGAAGGAAGGAAGGAAGGAAGGAAGGAAGGAAGGAAGGAAGGAAGGAAAGACCAATATCCCTAATGAACACAGATATAAAAATCCTCAACCAAATCTTAACAAATTAAGTTCAACAATATGTTAAAAAGATCACATATTATAACCAAGTGGGATTCTTTTCTGGGATTCAAGGATGGGTCAACTTAACAAATCAGTCAATATAGTTGATCATATGAGCAAAAGGAAAGACAAAAATCATGTGATGAATCAATAGATGAAGGCATATGACAAGATTCAATTCCTATTTATGATAAAAACTCTTAATAAAAGTGGGAATAGAAGGACCATATCTCACTATAATAAATACCATATGTGTCAAATCCACAGCCAATAGACTTAATGGAGAGAAACTGAAAGCTTTTCCTCAAAGATCAGTTTCACACAAGATTGTCTGTACTCTCATGACTACTGTCCAACATATTACTGGAAATTCTAGCTGAGTAATTAGGCAAGAGAAAGATAAAAAAGGAATCCAAATTGGAAAAGAACTAAAACAATTACCATGTGCAGATGACATGATAATATACATAGAAAACCTTAAAGACTCCACTAAAAAACTATTAGAAACAAGACATCAAAGGACTCCATCCAAAATATTGTATAATAGAGAGATTGGGATCACCCTCTCCCCTTAAAATCAACTATAAAATTATAATACTTGCTCATAGGAAAATCCAGATGCTCTGTTCCATCTACAATCCACAGAGGTTCCAGGACTCATACACAGAGATCTTGATCTAAAGTTGGTGGCAGCTGAGGGGCAGAAGTGGGAAGTGAAGGGGAACATGAATGGGAGCATAGTTATGCCAGCTGGCAGAACAGGGAATAGGCCAGGAGTCGACCACCCAAGTTATGATGGGGCTAGCCAGAGCATTATGTAATTCCCTGGAAGAACTTTGCTGACATGTCAGTGGGTTCAGACATGATCTTGGGAAGTGGGAACCCTGTGGGTACAGATCCAGAAAATTGGGAACTCTGGTTGGTGCAGGTACTGAAAACTCTCTTCCCACCACTGTCCCCAGAAGACATCAAAGAGAAATCAGGTTGAGCTAGGCTGGAATCCATAAAGAGCCTTATAGCAGAGAAAAGTACTTGTGAGATAACTCATGATTCCCTTGTGAAAGGAAACAAATGATGCACAGATATTGCAGCCCCACAGAAGCTGCAGCAGAGGCAGGGGTGGGGTGACTATAGTCATTGTTGGTGGTGACAAGGTCACCACCCACCACATTTGGGTGCAGCACTGCCTGCCTGCCAAGTATACAACAGTCCTGCAGTGTGAGCCTTGTGGTTCAGACCTAGCTCCCACCACTGGGAGACTCAAGCTTCATAGATCATGACTGTGGCATGACGTAGCATGATGCAGAAATGGACAGCAGGGAGATGGGGTGGGAAGTTAAGAAAACTTAAGCACAGAATATAGCTTGCTGTGGAATGAAGTAAGAGGAGATGGAAGTATCCAACTTCATCCCTGAAACTGAGATAAAGTATTAAAGCCACAGATTACCCTTTGCCTACAACTCAAGCAAAGGGAAACTAAGAAAACCAAATCTCCAGTGCCCCCCCCAAAACACACACACCCCACACACTCATGACAACACACATGCTTAGGAAGCAAGGGACATATCAGCACAAGATGGAAAAACCAAAAGAGAACAGTAGTCTTGGGTCAAATATTAAAGGTACAGAAATAGAGGATCTACTAAGTGAGCTACTGGAAAGTCTGTCAAAGGCAGATAGGGAAGTATAAGATCTTAGAAAGGAGATCCAGGGACAAAGAGAGTTCTTCACCAAGGAGACTAGATATATAAAAAAATCATGAAAAGACTGAATGAAATGCAGACAAAGTTAGAAAGCACTTTATATGAATTAAACTGGCAGAATTAAAAAATTTCAGATGTAGAAGACTCAAATGAAGAAATCACCTGTTTAGAAAAGGAGACAAACAAGATACAGGAAAATAGAGGAAACTTTATGAGAAATCAGATTCAGTAAGGAAAGTAAACATAAATATAATTGGTATCCCAGAAGGTGAAGAGAGAGAAATGGGAGCAGAAATCCTATTCAAAGAAATAATAACTGAGAATTTCCCAAACCTAAAGAATGAATTAAAAATGGGTGTCCAGGAAGCAGAGAGAATACCCATATTTTAATGTAAACAGACTTATACCTAGACATATCATTGTCAAATTATCAAAAATCAAAGATAAATAAAAATTTTTGAGGATAAAAGGAGACAATACAAATACTCCCAAGTTAGGCTTTCTGCAGACTTCAGCCCAGACACTGAAGAGAGTGGAAAGAAGTGTTCACAATCCTAAAAGACAAGAACTGCTGGCCAAGAATACTCGATGCTGCAAAATTGTCTTTCAAGTATGAAGATGAAATAAAGGTTTCCCCAGACAAACAGAAGCTACCACAACCAGACCTCCTTCAAGAAATATCTTCTACAAGAAAAGTAAAAATGAAACACAAATTCCTGAGTTCAAATGACAATTGCAATACAAAACCAGAAGCATGAGCAAGAATATTACGAATCAACAACAAAACACTAGGGGAGAGGAAGAAATGGACAGAGCCTATATAGTTAAACGTCAGAAAGCAGATACCAGCTCACAAAGGATTTATGCATAACAATTAAGTAAAACCACATGTTAACTATTAACCCCAAATTCAAAATAGAGACCCTCAGATGAAGAAACAAAGAAATTGATAGAAATACTAAGGAAACCCACCTAGAAAGAGCAGAGAGAAACAAATGGAAAAAGAAACAGAAAAATTAAATAATCAAAAGTAGAAAACAGAATGACTGATAATAAACATTTTATATTAATACTCATGCTAAATGTGGATGGTCTGAATTCACCAATAAAAAGATATAGACTAACATGGTAAGTGAAAAATTTTTAGCCATCTATACTCTGTTGACAAGAGACCCATTTAAATCAAAAAGACAAAACAAACTCCAAATGAATGGTTGGAACAGGTCATATATGCCTATAGTTCAAAAAGAAAAGGGGGAACTGCTGTTCTTATATCAGATAAACTAGACTTTCAACTAATTGAGGTAATCAGGGACAAGAATGGGCACTACATAATGTTCAAGGGAATAATTATTAAAGTTCATGCACCTAATACAGGAGCACCTAGTTCATAAGGCAGCTATTAACAGGTCTAAAACACATCCACAGAAATAGAATCATCATTAGACTTCAACACACCACTGACAGGATAGATCATCCTGACAGAAAATTAACTGAGAAATAAAAGCCTTAAATGAAGTGTTAGAACAGATGGATTTATTGGACACTTATAGTTTTCTGTGCCACAGAAATGAATACATTTTCTTCTCTAGTGAACATGGAACTTTTTCAAGAATAGATCATATATTAGAACATAAAGCATGTCTCAAAAAATATATCAAAAATAGAAATTATATCAAGCACCTTCATAGATACAATGCTAGAAAGCTAGAAATTAGCCACCAAAATAATTCTGGAATAAACCAAAACATGTGAAGAGTAAACGAAATACTTCTGAACAACTCCTGGATCAATAAAATTATCAAAGAAGAGATCAGGAAGTATCTGGAGACTGATGAAAATAGACAGACAAGATTTTAGACCCTTTGGTCTAAAAGCAGTACTATGTGGGAAGTTTATAGCAATGCAGATCCACATAAACAACAAAAAAAGGAAAAATAAAAAAAAAAACAAATACCTAACTCTGCAGCAAATTAACTAAAAATACAAGAATAAAAGCATCCAGGGCACCTCCCTGGTGGGTCATGGGGTTAAGCTGCAACCTATGAAGCTATCCGCAGCCACTGCAGCATGAGTTCAATCCCCAGCCAGGGAGATACCCACATGGTGCAGCAGATCTCTCCTGACTCACCCGCTGCACCCCTCAGCAGTGTATTTCAGCCTGTTCTGTTCCCCACTATCTCCTGTGAATCCTCTCACACCCCTGTACCTCTGGTCTGCACCCCAGTTCTTGTATGCATAAATAAAT
Source organism: Talpa occidentalis (assembly GCF_014898055.3). Lineage (NCBI taxonomy): Eukaryota > Metazoa > Chordata > Mammalia > Eulipotyphla > Talpidae > Talpa > Talpa occidentalis. The sequence continues at coordinate 75,575,753 of NW_023605083.1, forward strand.
AAATCTTTAAAAAAAAGAAAGCATCCAAAAGTCAGTAAATGGAAAGAAATAATAAAAATCTTAGCATAAATAAGTGAAATAGAATACAAAAAGTCAAAGATTAGCAAAGAGAGAAAATCCAAATGAATAGAATCAGAAATGAAAGAAGCAAAATTACAACAAATACTGCAGACATACCTAGGCTTATAAGACCCTATTACAAAAGTCTCTATGCAAACAAACTGGACAACCTAGAAGAAATGGACAAATTTTTAGACTCACACAACCTCCAAGATTGAATCAGGATGAAAACAGAGAACGTAAACAGTCCAATCACAAGTGCTGTTGATGAAAGAGTAATAAATAGTCTCCCTAAGAACAAAAGCCCAGAACCTGATGGCCACTCCAGTGAATTCTACCAAACCTTCAAAGAATATTACTCAAAAACTCCCAACACATTCTGTGAGGGCAGTATTACCCTGGTCTCAAAACCAAACAAAAGCAGTACAAAAAAAAAAGAACTTTAAAGACCAATACCTCTGATAAACAGAGATGCAAAAATCCTAGCAATCTGAATAGCAACATATCAATAGACTTGTCTATCATGATCAAGTACGCTTCATCCCAGGGATGTAAGTCTGGTCCAACAAGCGCAAATCAATCAATATCATTCACCAGATCAACAAAAAGGAAGATAAAAACCACATAAACATCTCAATAGATGTTGAAAACACAATTGACAAGATTCAGCATCCATTTATGACAAAATACTCAGTAAAATGGAAATAAATGGAATTTATTTAAACATTAGAAAAGCCTAATATGCAATACATACAGTCAATATGACAGTCAATGATGAAAGCTGAAGGCATTCCCACTAAGATCAGGGGCAAGACAGGGATGCCCACCATCACCACTGTTATTCAGCTTAGTATTGGAAGTTCTAGTTGAAGCAATTAGGCAAGAAAGAGACATAAGGGAATCCAAATTGGAAAAAAAGAAGAGAAATTGTCACTATTTGCAGATGACATTAATATACTTAAAGTAACAAAAGACTAGCAAAAAAAATACTAGAAATAATCAGAAGAAAGTGAAATATGGTATATAATGTCATTTACAATCACACCAAAAAAAAAAAAAAAAGAAATATCTGCGAGTAAACTTAATGAAGGAGGTAAAAGACCTATCTATTGAAAACTATAAAACTGTTAAAGGAAATAAAAGAAGCCCTAAGGAAAGATTTCTCATGCCCATATATTGGAAGAATTAATATCATTAAAATGGCCATATTAACTAAAGCAATTTATAGATTCAATGAAATAACTATTAAAAATACTAATACCTTTTTTAAGGAAATAGAACAAACAATTATAAAATTTATATGAAAGCATAAAATAACCCAAATAGCTAAAGCAGTCATGAGAGAAAAGAAGAAAAATGGGGGTATCATACTTCTTGTCTTCAAGCTACATCATACAGCAACACAAATCAAAACAGTATGGTACTAGAACAAAAACAGAAAGTCAGACCAATGGAATAGAATCAAAAGCCTAGAGATAAATCCATACAAATATGGACAGTTAATAGACAATTAATCTTTGACAAAGGAGCTATGACTATACAATGGAGAAAAGCAATCCTCTTTAATAAATGATGTTGGTAAATATGGATAGCCTTATGCAGAAAAATGAAACTAGATCACTCTCTTACACCATACACAAAAATTAACTCAAAATTGACTTAAAACTTGAATGTAAGGCCTGAACCCATAAGTGCATAGAAGAAAACATAAAGAAAACATTCTATAACATTGGCTTTAGTTATATCTTTAGTGTCTTATCTTCAACAAGGAAAACAAAAGCAAAAGTAAAGAAATGGAACTATGTCAAACTAAAAAGTTTCTGTACAGTGAAAGAAACTATTATTAAAATGAAAAGACATCTACAAAATTGGAGAAAATATCTGTACATTATACATCCAACAGGGACTAATATTCAAAATATACAGAAAACTTAGGAACTCAACAAGAAGAAAACAAAAGCCAAATTAAAAAATGGACAGAAGAAATATATAGACACTTCTTCTCAAAAGACATGCAAATGTCCAACAAGAACATAAAAAAGTTTTAAATATCACTCATTAGTGGGGAAATGCAAATCAAAGTCACAGAGTGATAATTTCTTACTGTAGTGAGAATGGTCCATATCAAAAAAACTCAGTAAAAAACAAATGTTGATGATGATATGGAAAAAAAAGGAGCTTGTGTCCACTGGTGGTAAGTAGACTTGTCCGGTCCCTATGGAAAACAATATGAATGTTCCTCAAAATATTAAATGTATCTATCTATCACATGACCTGCAATTTAACTCCTAGATGTCTACCCTAAGATGCAAAAACATTAATTCAAAAAGATAAGCATTCCTATGTTCATTGCAATACAATTTTTATATATATATATTTTATTTTTACATCATTCTGCATTTTTGTACAATGTATGCTTTCTCCTCTCAGATGTAGTCCCCACATAATTCCTACCACCAATTTACTCATGCACCATAACCGTGCAGCATAGTAGTCATGCAGCATAGTAGTCCCTTGTGCTCTTCCCTCCCGTTTTGATCCTTTTCCCTCTTCCTCCCCTGCAGAATGTCTCTGATCTATATTTACCTTTGATTTTTAATTTATTATAATTATTTTTCCCTGATCACTTACTTCCCCTATAAGAGAAACCATTGATATTTTTCTTTTTCTTATTTAACAGAAATAAGCCAAAAATAAGTCAGTACAATATAATTTGAAATAGCCAAGTTATGGAAATAACTTAAATGCCTAATTACAGAAGAGTGGATTAAGAGTGATAAATGGAGAAAAAGGAACTCTCCTGCACTGTTGGTGGGAGTGCAAACTGGTCCAACCACTGTGGAGAGCTGTGTGGAGATTTCTTGACCTACCAAACCTAGAGCTTCCATATGATCCAGCAAGTCCACTCCTAACTATTTACCCAAAGGACACAGAAACATCAATTCCAAAGAGCACCTGCACCCTGATGTTTATAGCAGCACTGTTTACAATAGCTAAGCTATGGAAACAACCCAAATGCCCAAAAATAGATGACTGGATCAAGAAGATGTGGTACATATACACCATGGAATATTACTCAGCATTCAAAAAAGATAAACACATGCAATTTTCAGCAACATGGATGGCGCTGGAAGGGATCATGCTCAGCGAAATAAGCCAGAAAGAAAAAGAAAAATACCGGATGGTCTCACTCATAGCAGGAATCTAGAAAACTTAAATAAGGGACCAGGAAAAAGAATAACTATAAGAAAGATAAAATCAAAATCAACAAACAGCTATGAACCAGAGACACTGTATGGGGTGTGGGGGGCGGGGAAAGGAGGGCTTGGGGGTCAGAATAGGGGGGTTGTAATTGTATGGGGAATATAAAAAATAATATTTAAATAAAATGTGAAAAAAAATGAGTGGTAAACATATACCATGGGATACTATACTTTTTTAATATTTAATTTTATATAATTCTTACATCATTTTTCATTTTTGCACAATGTATGCATTTTCATTTTGGTTATATTCCCCATTCAATTCCCACCCCCCTTCTTTTGACCCTAATCCTTCCTCTCCCAACACCCTCCCCCCCACCATAGTGTGTTTCTAGTTTCTAGTTGCTTGTTGATTTTTATTTTTACTTTGCATTAGTCTTTTTCCTAGTCCCTTATTTAGGTTTTCTAAATTCCTGCTATGAGTGAGACCATCCAGTATTTTTCTTTCTGACTTATTTCTCTGAGCATGATCCCTTCTAGCTCCATCCATGTTGCTGCAAACTGCATGTGTTTATCTTTTTTGATTGCTGAGTAACATTCCATTGTGTATATGTACCATATCTTCTTGATCCAGTCATCGATTTTTGGGCATTTGGGTTGTTTCCTTAGCTTAGCTATTGTAAATAGTGCTGCTATAAACACAGGGGTGCAGGTGCCCTTTGGAATTAATGCTTCCATGTCATTTGGGTCACTACCTAGGAGTGAAATTGTTTGATCATATGGAAGCTGTATCTTTAGTAGGTTGAGGAATCTCCACACAGCTCTCCATAGTGGTTGGACCAGTTTGCACTCCCACCAGCAGCACAGGAGAGTTCCTTTTTCTCCACATCCTCACCAACATTTGTTATTGCTAGTTTTTTTAATATGTGCCATTCTCACTGGTGTAAGTTGGTATCTCATTGTAGTTTTGATTTGCATTTCCCTGATTACAAGTGATGTTGAACACTTTTTTCATATGCCTGTTGGCCATTTGCATTTCCTCTTTGGAGAAGTTTCTTTTTAGCTCTTCTGCCCATTTTTTGACTGGATTATTTTCTTTGTTTTTGTTGAGTCTCATCAGCTCTTTGTAGATTTTTGTGATCAGTCCTTTATCATTAGTGTTGTGTGGAAAAACTTTCTCCCAGTCGGTGGGGTTTCTCTTTGTTTTGGTTATTGTCTCTTTTGCTGTGCAGAAGCTCTTTAATTGTTGTAGTTCCATGGGATACTATTCAGCTATAAAAAAAAAAGGTGAACTTTTGCCATTTGTGACAACATGGATGAAATTAGAGATTATGCTAAGCAAAATAAATTAGAAGAGATAGACAAATACAGAATGATTTCACTCAGATGTAGAATACAATGCAACAAAAGACCTGACAAAACTAAACCAAAAGAAACCCTAGAAATATGACTTCAGAATGGAGTTACTAGAGGGGATGTGCAGGTGGGGATGAGGACAAAGAGGATTCCAATGGTCTATGGTAAAGGACTATGGGTGCTTTCGTAGTAGATGTGGTGTGGTGCTATATATCCAAGGAAGTGTGAATTTATTTCTCTAGATCATTATAGTATTGTAAACAAATATTAACTCAATTAAAACAAAATAAAAGTGAATCCCTGTGATATTTGTGCAAGGGATAACCCCAGGGGAATCATTTTTTACTTTCTTCTATAATACACCCTCATCCTTGTGTAATTCAGTTCATTTCTTCTATGATGCCATGTCTTCTTCCCAGAGAGTTAACTGTTCTTTCTCTATTCTCTCATTTCTTACAGAAAGTTACCATCCATGTTGTGTTATATTTGTTAGTTTATCTGCCTATCAGAGCTTCTTATCAGAGACTAGTTACTTTTCCTTTATTAGCTCTGTCTACCCTGAACATGCCAAAGTATGTGTAATATTAGATGCCCAGATGTTGTTAAAATTAGGAATGAGCGCCACTTATGCCTGTTTGTGCATAACTCATGGGCTATTTGAAGGAGAAATAGACTACAAATGAAAGATTATTGTGTTTATGGAGATTATAATCTCTCTCTTTTTTTCAGATTACTTGTCATTTCCCAAAATACTAAGATCAAATTTGAAGCTTCTCACTAGGTTTTTCATGCTTTTCACATATGGGTTCTCGTAAGTTTGTAAGACATTTATATCAGCATATTTTCCATCCAGGATATGTCCAGGACTGGACTATTCTGTTCTCAAATTCATGTGAGGTGATGAGAACGCTAAAGCTGGGTTCATTCCATTTGGTCATCTCTTGTTGCCTTTGTACTCTCTCTCTGTACACCTCTTGATATCTAAATTCTGCAGATGTGTAGTAATGTGTAAATGTGCCTGTGGATAGAGTGTATATAGAAGGAGGTCTCCTGGTTGGAAAAAGATGAACCAAGAACAGACCCACATAATTAGTAATAATAATTTGCATTAGCTGAAATTTTAAATTCCACAATAAACACATTGCCTTCCCTCTAGCATAGAAAATACTGCCCCCACCCCCAAAGGGCCTGTTCTAAATAGAATCTTCTTGAAACATTGTGTCTTAGATATATTTCTTTTAAATAAATACCAGTTATATTTCAGCTGCATTGATTTTTCCAAGGAGAAATTAGCAAATGGAAACATTCAAGATAAATGTTCCGAAGAAAGTAAAATGATAGAATACCTTTCCATATTAGGCTATTTTTAGTTGATAAATAATTCTTAGACTATTTGTTTTACAATATCCAATTCTCAGAGTTAAAAAATAGAATTTGCCTCTAAGGTCGTTTTAACATTTTAATTAAATTGGTGAAATAAATGCACAAAGGAGGTTAAGGGTTCATTTTTATGCAGCCATTTTAGTCTGGATGGCAGAATTGCCATTTTAGATTTATAATATTGCTAAGCAAATGCACTTGGGATGGACAGTTTAAAATGGTTCTTGAGATTTTGATCCAGCTAACCAAATATCTGAGTTAGTGCAATAAAACCTCTCAACCAGCTTATGTGTGCTGCCTTGTGGTTAAGTACAAAATTTTACAGAATTCTCAAAGAACCCTTATTTTTACATATATACAGAGATTATAAATAAAGTATAAGGCAAAATAAGTATAACACTGTATTTAGCTGCAGTCCAAAGAAATAATATTCTCTGACTATGAGGCTGAAGTTGCTCTGTTTAGTTTGAAAAAGTCCACTGTGCTTAAAAAATAAAGAATTTATTTTTGTTAAAGTTTGATCATTCACTATGGTTCAGAACTCATTTGCAAATTTTAACATACTATGCAAATGTTAATTATCATCAGTATTTTAATTCAAAGATGTAGCAGTTAAGCAGTCACTGATAATCCATTTGCTTTCTGAGGGAGGGGGTCTCAGAGGAAATACTACTTTTTTCACCATTTTTAAATGAAAATTGAATGTCAGGTAGGACTTTCTGGGTGATTGCATTCTTTCTGTGACTTAAAGAAGGAGGAGGAGGAAAAGATGAGAAAATACCATTTATTTTATATTTATTACTCTTCTCACTACTTCAACAATCCAAAGAACTAACAGGATTCCAAAAGGGAGCTTGTACCCCGCAGGAGCTACCATCCTGTCCATTTCCTGTACCACTCTGAAGAATGGCACAAAGATGTGTTCCCTATTCAGTATCTGTGCAAAGAACTTGTGCACAGACCAGGCTAAACCACATGAACCCACATTTGGTTGTGCATAGGCACTGCTGTCCTCCCAACTGACCCTGGGCATTCACCTTTGCGGACTGGCTGGTTGCCCTGCTGAGCAGTGATGACTGTGTTAATGACAGCTGTTTGTACTTGTTCTGGTGCTGAGCAAAGAATGGTCTAGCAGGGACTATTGTTACTTCCCATTAGAGAAGGCAGGTTGCCACTATCATTTTCTCGTCCCCACATGACTCTAGACTTTGGAGACCAGTGACGTGGAGGCGGCTATTGCTCTCTCAAATAAGAGATGCTTCCAAGTCACCTCCTCATAGGCTGATTAGTTTCATCAACTGGTGAAAAAGGAGGATCCTTCTACTGGTCAAGGCTGCTAAGTTTTGGCTTGACCCAACAGCAGTTCACTATCAGAGCTGCGGCTTTTCTTATTGTGGCTGCAGTAAAAGAAACTGAGCTTGGTTGTTTTTATGGCTTTGTGTGCAGCATCTCCTTATAGCTGTCATGCATGTATACCAGCTAGATAGCATAAGAGCCCTTTTACACAGCCTCCCTGGTGGTACAAGGGGTTAAGCATCAGCACTGTGAAGCAATCCACAACAACTGCAGCACGAGTTCCATCCCCAGCCAGGGAGGTGACCCACATGGCACAACAGACCTCTCCTGTCTCTCCCACTGCTCCCCTCAGCAGTGTATTTCAGTATATCTGCCTGTTTTGCTCCCCACTCTGTCTCTAGTGAATCCTCTCACACCCATCCCCCCACACCTCTGGCCTCTTGTATGCATAAATAAATAAATCTTTAAAAAAATTAAAAAACCCTTTATACTTTGAAAATGAACCTAAAACATCATCTCTTGTTTTAAAGCATTTATACTTGATTGAACTAATACTCACAGACTAGGTGGGCAGTATGAGATGTATTCCTAGTCACTGAACAGCGGCATCGTGATTTCCCCTTTAATTTTGTTAGAAATGACTGAGTTTTCCCAGATGTCTTAGGAAGCTGATATTGTATGTGCCTTTCTTACCTTAATTCCTTGGTATGATATATTGCATTGAGAGAGTTCCTTATGCCAGACCATTTTTGAATTCTTGGGATAGACCCTAAGGAGCTATGGTATTGATTTATTAATTATATAATTAATAGTTACTACATAGCTGGATTCTGTTTGCAAGTATTTTATTTTATTTTTTTTTTTTTTGTTTTTTTTTTATTATTAGATAATAAATTTTATTGTTATATTCCCCATACAATTGCAGCCCCCCCATTCTGACCCCAATCCCTCCCCTCCCGCCCCCGCCCCCTAAAAGTGTCTCTGGTTCATAGTTTTTTGTTGATTTTGATTTTCACTTTCTTATAGTTATTCATTTTCCTGGTCCCTTATTTAAGTTTTCTAGATTCCTGCTATGAGTGAGACCATCCGGTATTTTTCTTTTTCTTTTTGGCTTATTTCACTGAGCATGATCCCTTCCAGCGCCATCCATGTTGCTGAAAATTGCATGTGTTTATCTTTTTTGAATGCTGAGTAATATTCCATGGTATATATGTACCACATCTTCTTGATCCAGTCATCTATTTTTGGGCATTTGGGTTGTTTCCAAAGCTTAGCTATTGTGAACAGTGCTGCTATAAACATAGGGGTGCAGGTGTTCTTTGGAATTGATGTTTCTGTGTCCTTTGGGTAAATTCCTAGGAGTAGAATTGCTGGATCATATGGAAGCTCTATGTTTAGTAGGTCCAGAAATCTCCACACAGCTTTCCACAGTGGTTGGACCAGTTTGCACTCCCACCAACAGTGCAGAAGAGTTCCTTTTTCTCCACACCCTCGCCAACATTTTTTGTTGCTAGTTTTTTTAATATGTGCCATTCTCACTGGTGTAAGATGGTATCTCATGGTAGTTTTGATTTGCATTTCCCTGATGACAAGTGATGTTGAACATTTTTTCATATGCCTGTTGGCCATTTGCATTTCCTCTTCAGAGAAGTTTCTTTTTAGCTCTTCTGCCCATTTTTTGACTGGATTGTTTTCTTTGTTGTTGTTGAGTCTCATCAGCTCTTTGCAGATTTTTGTGATCAGTCCTTTATCATTAGTGTTGGGTGCAAAAATGTTCTCCCAGTTGGTGGGGTTTCTCTTTGTTTTTGTTATTGTCTCTTTTGCTGTGCAGAAGCTCTTTAATTTGATGTAGTCCCATCTATTTATCTTCGCCTTCACTATCACTGCTTTGGGTGATGTGTCTGTAAAGATGTCTTTGATGTGCAAATCACGTAGTGTTTCGCCTATATTTCCTTCTATATATTTTATGGTTTCAGGTCTTATGTCTAGTTCTTTAATCCATTTTGAGTTGATTTTTGTGTATGGTGTGAGGTAGTGGTCAAGCTTCATTCTTTTGCATGTAGCGACCCAGTTTTCCCAGCACCATTTATTGAACAAACTTTCTTTGCTCCAATGCATAGTGTTTGCTCCTTTGTCAAAGATTAGTTGACCATAAATCTGTGGGTTAATTTCTGGATTTTCTATTCGATTGCATTGGTCTGTATGTCTGTTCTTGTTCCAATACCATGCAGTTTTGATGATTATGGCTTTGTAGTAGAGTTTGAAGTCTGGGAGTGTGATGCCTCCATTCCCTTCTTTTTTTTTCAGGAGAGCTTTGGCTATTCGGGGTTTTTTGTGATTCCATATGAATTTCATCAATAATTGTTCTATTTCTTTGAAGAATGACATTGAAATTTTGATTGGAATAGCATTGAATCTGTATATTGCTTTTGGAAGGATGGCCATTTTAATAATGTTTATTCTTCCAATCCATGAGCAGGGGATGTCTCTCCATTTCTTTGTGTCTTCTTCTATTTCTTTTAACAGTGTTTTATAGTTTTCTTTGTATAGGTCCTTTACCTCTTTTGTTAGATTTATTCCCAAATATTTGATTTTTTTTTGTTTCAATAACGAAAGGAATGGTTTTTTTGATTTCTTCTTCTTCAGATTTATTGTTTGTGTATAGGAAGGCTACTGACTTTTGCGTGTTGATTTTGTATCCTGCCACTTTACTGAACTGATTGATGAGTTGAATTAGCTTTTCTGTGGAGTTTTTGGGGTTCTCTATGTATAATATCATATCGTCTGCAAATAGTGATAGTTTGACTTCTTCTTTTCCTATTTGGATTCCTTGGATGTCTTTCTCTTGTCTTATTGCCCTGGCTAGGACTTCCAGTATTATATTGAAAAGCAGTGGTGAGAGTGGACATCCTTGTCTTGTTCCAGATCTTAATGGAATTGCTTTCAGCTTTTCACCATTGAGAATGATACTGGCTGTTGGCTTGTCATAGATGGCCTTTATGATGTTAAGGTATGTTCCTTGTATCCCAAGAATTTCAAGGGCTTTTATCATGAATGGGTGTTGCACTTTGTCGAAAGCTTTCTCAGCATCTATTGATATTATCATATGGTTTTTATATTTCTTTTTGTTGATGTGTTGGATAACGTTGATTGATTTTCGGATGTTAAACCATCCTTGTGTCCCTGGAATGAATCCTACTTGGTCGTGGTGAATTATCTTATGGATACATTGTTGGATTCTGATGGCTAGAATTTTATTGAGGATTTTTGCATCAGTGTTCATTAGGGAGATTGGCCTGTAGTTTTCTTTTTTTGTGTTGTCCTTGTTCAGTTTTGGTATTAGTGTAATGTTGGCTTCATAGAACGTGTTTGGTATTGTCCCTTCCTTCTCAATTTTTTGGAAGAGTTTGTGAAGGATAGGCACTAATTCGTCTCTGAATGTTTGGTAGAATTCATTTGTAAATCCATCAGGTCCTGGGCTTTTGTTTTTGGGGAGGTTTTTGATTACCATTTCAATTTCGCTAATTGTAATTGGTCTGTTTAGGTGCTCTATTTCTTCTTTATCTAGCTTTGGGTGATTGTAGAGTTGTAGGAATTTGTCCATCTCCTCTAGATTGTTAAACTTGTTTCCATATAACTGTTCATAGTAGTTACTGATTATTCTTTTGATTTCTGCTGTGTCTGTTGTGATTTCTCCTCTTTCATTGATGATCCTGTTTATTTGTGCTTTCTCCCTTTTTTCCTTTGTGAGCCTGGCTAGGGGTTTGTCTATTTTATTGATTTTTTCAAAGAACCAGCTCTTGGTTTCATTGATCTTTTGGATTGTTTTTTTAGTTTCAATTTCATTTATTTCTGCTTTGGTTTTTATTATTTCTTTTCTTCTACTGGTTTTGGGGTTTTTTTGTTGTTCTTTTTCTAGATCTTTGAGCTTCGAGATTAGGTTGTTTCTTTGAGTTCTTTCTTGTTTCTTGATGTGAGCTTCTATTGCTATATATTTTCCTCTTATTACTGCTTTTGCTGCATCCCATACATTTAGGATATTGGTGTCCTCCTTGTCGTTCAATTCAAAAAATTTTTTAATTTCTTCTTTCATCTCCTCATTAGTCCAGTGGTCTTCCAGTAGTGTGGTTTTAATCTCCATGAGGTAGGAAAGTTCCTTGCCTTCTTTTTATGGTTTATTTCTAGTTTGATGCCTTCATGGTCAGAAAAGATGGTTGATATGATTTCAATCTTGGTGTATCTGTTGATGTTTGTCTTGTGCCCCAGTATGTGATCGATCCTGGAGAATGATCCGTGTGCGCTTGAGAAAAATGTGTACTCCGTTTTTTTGGGGTTTAGTGTTCTATAGATGTCTGTTAAGCCCAATTGCTCTAGGTCCTTATTTAGAGCTTTGGTTTCTTTACTTATTTTTTGTCTTGTTGATCTATCCATTGTTGATAGTGGTGTGTTGAAGTCTCCCACTACGTATGTGTTTTCTCTGATGTCTGTTTTCAGAGAGGACAACAGTTGTCTGATATATTTTGGTGCTCCTTCGTTTGGTGAGTATATGTTAATGAGTGTTATTTCTTCTTGAAGTATTGTCCCCTTGATCATAATGTAGTGACCATTGGGGTCTCTTTTTATCTTTTTGAGTTTGAAATCTGTTTTATCTGATATAAGTATAGCTGTTCCTGCTTTCTTTTTTGGTCCATTTGCTTGTAGGATTGTTTTCCATCCTTTAACTTTGAGCCTATTTTTATCTTTTGTAGCTAAATGTGTTTCCTGGAGACAGCAAAAGGTTGGGTTTTGTTTCTTAATCCAGGCTGCAACTCTGTGTCTTTTTATTGAAGAGTTTAGTCCATTTACATTTAGAGTTAATATTGATATGTTAACATCTGTATTTGCCATTGTGTTTGTCTTTCCTTTGATTTTATTTATTTATTCTTTTAATAACTTTTTTTTTTTTTTTGGCCTTCTTTCATTGTTATTCGTCCCTCTGAGGTTCTGGCTTTAGGACTCCTTGTAGTATTTTTTGGAGTGGGGGTTTAGTTGCAATGAAATTCTGGAGTTTCTGTTTGTCTGGGAAGGTCCATATTCTTTCTTCAAAGAGGAAGGAGAGCTTTGCGGGATAGAGTATTCTTGGTTGGCATCTGTTTTCTTGGAGTCTGTTGACTATGTCCCTCCACTCTCTCCTTGTTTGCAAGTATTTTATTTAGAATTTATATTCATAAGCAAAATGAGTCAATAGTATATTTCTGTCTTTATCTGATATTTGTATTATAGCTATCTTATAAGTTGTATTATAGTTATCTTATAAGCTTTTGATATTTTTTGGTGGCCTAGAGCAGCAGGGCAACAATCTGTTTTCATAAATCATTGAGTCTTCACCTTTGAGAATGAGAAACATATTTTTCTACTTCCCAAAATTGCTATGAAAATGAAATATGGATAGAAATATTTTATAAATTCTTACATGTGATGCAAATTTTATTGATCTTATACTAAATACAAAATTGAACTTGTCTGCATACTTATAGTTGCCTTTATTCAAATATCTTTCCTTCATGCCTTTTCTTTTACCCACTTTGCAGATTTTGCATAATTGACTCAGAAATTCAGTATGATTAAGAACTCATTACAGGACCTCCCTGGTGGTGCAAGGGGTTGAATGCAGTGCTGTGAAGCTGTCTGCAGCCTCTGCAGTGTGAGTTTGATCCCCTACCAGTGATCTACCCACATGGCACAGCAGACCTCTCCTGTCTCTCCCACTGCTCCCCTCAGCAGTGCTTTCAGTCCCTCTGTCTGTTCTGTTCCCCACTCTGTCTCTGGTGGATCCTCTCACCTCCCACACCTCTGGCCTGTACCCCAGTTCTTGTATGCATAAATAAATAAATCTTAAAAAAAAAAGAACTCATTACAATCTTTGCTTCTGCCATGTCTTATTTTTGGAAACTTTCTAACTAGTGAATAACTAGTGAATATTTTAAGCCTCAGTATCTTTATCTATGAAATGAGCAATAGAATCTAAGCAGGGGGTTGTTCTAAGGGTGAGGATACTTTAACCAATCTTAGAAGTACAATTGTAGAAAGCATAAATTGGTGCCTGGCACAAAGGAAGTCTGGAATAAGTGTTAGTTATTATTATTACTAATGATCATACTTTTGGAGATCGACTTGGACATCTTTGGGAGAGCTGAATGGGGATATTAGATTTGACTTACCTATAAACTTATTTAATATCCTGTCTTGAGTAAGTAAAAATGATTCTAACTCAAATTCATTCCCCAGGCATTTTGATATTATATATGTATAATGTATTTTTTAAAGTATTTTGTAAATTTGCCTCTTAGTTACTGAAAATTATGTGACTTCTTAGACGCTGGGGAAGAATTAGATGGTTTTCCAGTGTTTTGGTACTATGTGATTTGAAATGCAAAAGGCATGCGTCTGAAACTGTGTTATTAACATCTACAACCCAAAGTGTATGTGTCTTTGCTGAAAGAACGGGTAAAAAGAAATCTTGAAGTTTTTTCCAAGTATGCACATTTCCGGCCAATGTCTTGATCCAGATGTTCCTTAACCAGGTCCCAATGTGTCAGGAGAGGAAGCAATTTGAGGGAAGTTGCTTTTTTCCAGAGTTAGTCCTACCCCTAACTCTAGGCAAGATCTGGACACACATCATGCCATGGAAAGTTGGTTTTCCAGAAACATTTGAAAGAGGAATTCATTCTCATTTCCAAAATAAACCTGAGTACATGTTATACTATTTCCACTTTGTGTGCTGACTGTGAAGAGCAAAGCTAAACCTCCAAGGAGTTTTTTCTTAGTGAGAATTTTACCTTCGTCTCCACCATTGTGGCTGTTTCATCATTTATAACAAGTTACCAGTGTTCTGAGTTGCAGGTCTGAGTTGACTGTGAACCTTGTTTTTGTTCATTCACCAGAGTGGAAAATCATAGGGTTCATGTAATTAGTAGTCTAGAAAAATATCAACAAACAGATGTGTCTTCTGTGGTCAGAAAATATTGAGCCTGGGAGACCACCCTGAGGAGTAAGTGACATCTCAGGGGACATGTGTGCAGAAATGTTTGACTGTGCAGCAGCTCACAGGGAAAGAGGGAATTGTGGCTACATAATTGCTGTTTTTCTCCAACATTTTATTTAGAGTTAGGAAGGCAATTTTTGTGTGGCTATCTGACCAAACAAATGATGGATCTGCATGGTTTCCATAAAAGTAGCTAAAAATATGTATGTTTTTGACCAGGTGACAAAGCAATCTCTTGTAACTGCACACACTCCTCCCCACCTTCCAGCTTGGTTTGATTTGGTAATATTTGAGCATTTTGCTGACCTCTTTGGTGGCATAAGTAAGATATTAAGTTTGCAATATCTCTTATAAAGTCACTTATTGTTGGTGGTGTGCTCGAGCTAGCTTGTACAAGTCTGTGCTAATTTGTACAGGCTCATGAAGGTTGATTCTGTGTGTCTGTCCCCAGACTCATGGGTAGTGGTGGCCTATTGATAGCTTGACATCAGCTACAGTGGGAGGTTTTCAGTACAAAGTTAGTAGCTGCTACACACATCTCCCCAGAGAGCAGGTTGTCAAATATTTCCTGGCACTCTGCCTCCTATCCCTCTTCTTTCAATAAGTGATCAGTTGAGTCAGGACTGCTGCTTTAAGACATATATTTCATGGACTCCACAATTGGTGAAGGTATATTCTATGGCATGTCTTTCCTTGGAAAAGGTGAGTTTTTTTTTTTTTTAAATGCACCCCTGCCCTGGAAAAGGTGAGTTTTATTCTAAAGTGAACATTTGATTTCCCACTTCCATATAATGTTCCATAGATAACTACAGCCCAATTTGGGGAAGTGCCTAGGCCTGGCTCAGAGATAGAACAAATTAGTTAGACTAAAGCTTATCACAGGATTGCTTTCCTCTGGTTAAGGCAATGGCACATGATCCCTTTAACTCTGATGAAGCATGAGAAACTTTCTGTTTCAACTTTGAGCAAAGAGACAACTGCTCTTTGTGCTCAACTGAGCTATAAAGATGTACTATCTGAAGTGCAGTTGCTATCTTGCTACCACTAGAGTACAGCTGTTAAGTTAAGGAGCTAGGAGGAAGTAGAAACTAAGGATAGAGGAATACAACTGGCTTCCTGCTGGCTTTGTCCCTCTTGTGATATCTTGCCTGAAGCCTGCTCTTCCCACTGACTTTTTATTTATGTGAGCCAATAGATTTCCTTCTACTTAAGTCATTTAGGGTTGAAGTCTCCACTGCTACCATCCAAACAACCTTCACCAGTGTAACAGGGAATTTATCAAGTAATTTCTTGCTAATATCATAGAGAGTATTATGTTAACCTTGCTGCAAGCTAGGTATAGGATATTAAGGAAATTCTAATTCTCCATAATCTGTGATGACATGATTTATTCACCTTAGAAGGGGCTAAATAAAGGTTAATTCTTAGAGTATGATTTATTCATAAATATAAATTACTCCTAAATTATTATTATTATTTTTTTTTAAATAGAGGCATGTTTTATTTATTTATTTGTTTGTTTGTTTGTTTTGCTTATACATGCACTGGGTACAGTCAGAAGCATGGGAGGGTGAGAGAATTCACCAGAGCCAGAGCAGGGAGCAGAGCAGGCAGAAGGACCGAAGTACACTGCTGAGGGGAGCAGCGGGCGGCAGGAGAGGTCTGCGTGCCATGTGGGACCCTGCTCCAGGGGAGCAGCCGGGGATCGAACCGGCGCTGCAGAGGCTGCGGGCAGCTTCGCAACCCAGCGCTCAACCGCTGCGCCACCGGGGAGGCCCTACTCCTAAATTAAATACAAATTTTTAAAAAGCCTGAAGAATCTTAAATCATGAAATTTTCATAATTAATTTGCTGCCACAATCTTCAGAAACAAGATGTGGTTCCAAGAAAGATAGAACATTTAGACAATCCTACAATTCATCAGTGGTGGACACTCATGACAAGCATGATCATGATATGGACAGATCCCTCTAAGCCAAGGAAGAAATAGTCTTTCTGCCATTGCCCAAATCTTCATGTCATTCAGTCTCATGGGAAAAATGTCCTTCTTTGATCTACAGAGAACACTATGTTAGTAACCACAGTGTAATTCCCTACATTCTCATTGCTGGGTAAAAAAGATGAGGTGTATCCACTTAGATTCATGCCTTTCCCTAAATACCAGATCAGCCAGCAAGTATTGTGATTTTGTGCAATGTCTGCAACATGACAGGTTCTCAATAAAGAAGCTGAATGGATGACTAGTAATGATCCTGATGAACAAGTTGTTGGGATAGCGAGACACCCAGGATGCAAAAATAATCTATTTATATTTGCCACCAAATTTTAAAGAATTAAGGGTTATTAGAATGTAGACTTTTCCTTCAATAGAAAAATTTGTTTATTGGTTAAAAAGTCTTTTTTGAATGCATTTATTAGTTATATCACTGATGTTGAAATTTGTCTTACTTCCATTTTTACAGGAAAAAGATAATGTTCTTCACTCACTGTTGCTGAAATGCAATCACCCGTCAACTATGCAGGCATTAGAAGCACCAGCCCTCAATGCAATAAAACATCTGTGCATAATTTTTGACTCTCCCAAATGTAACTACTAATCGGTTGCTGTTGACCCAAAGCCTTAGCAATAACATAAACAGTTGATTAACCATAATTTGTGTTTGTCATTCATTAAGAGGAAGTGGCTCATCATAAAGGTCTTCATCCTCCTCTTCATATTGAACAGGCTGAGAAGAAAGGAGGGGTAGGTCTGGCTTTCTCAGCAGTGGCAGAGGGGAAGAGGTGAGGAGGCAGAAGGGGAAGTAGGAGGAGCAGTTGCACTTAGTAAAACTACAGATATACATCATAATTTCTGTTTGACTAATCTACTTTTTTCATTGCTCTAAAAATGACTCTATTTGGGCCTCCCCTCGTGGCACAGTAGTTGAGTGCTGGGCTGCGAAGCTGCCTGCAGCCTCTGCAGCACCGGTTCGATCCCTGGCCACCGGCAAGAGTCCCACATGGTGCGCAGACCTCTCCTGCCATGCCCGCTGCTCGCTTCAGCAGTGTATTTCGTCAGTCTGCCTGTTCTCCTCCCCGCTCTGGCTCTGGTGAATTCTCTCACCCTCCCGTGCTTCTGACTGTACCCAGTGCTTGTAAATAAATAAATAAATCTTAAAAAAAAATAAAAAAATAAAAATGACCCTATTTGTAAACAATCCTTCTTCCACTGTTTGTGTTAGTGTCAGTGCCCATTTGTACAGTCCATGTAGAAACAGGAGTCAATAACAGTCTTCAATAATCAGAACCCCTCTGTCAGATTGTGTGATGTCAGTTTGTTTTCTGGAATGACATCTTCTACACCTTCTCCCTTGTCATCTGGCACTGGAAAGCACTGACTCCATTAAGTTGTCTTCTGTTAATTCCACTAGTGTGGTCCCTACAAGTGGATTGATGCAATTCAAACCCCTGTTTCACAAGGGCCAACTGTAAATATGCTGAACATCCTCCCCACTTCCATTATGGAATCCTGTGGCTAATGATGCTCACTCATAACTCAGTTTACTGGTTTAGCTGCACAGCAGAGGTAGCTTTAAGGAACAACTGGCAGTTTTATCTGATTAAAATCACAATAATCACAGTGCCAATGAGGCCAAAGTAGTGAGTTTTAATTTGGACAAGGCAAGTAGTTTTAGGCAAAGGAAAAAAATAAGAGCAAATTTCACTGTGTCATTATCAGTTAAGGAAAGCAACCCCAAACCTAGCTGCCCAACTAGCAAATCTATGTGTTTTGTTACAAACAGGACAAGACAGTCCAGCCCTATTGTCATGTCTTCCTGACAAATTTCTAGGATGGCCTCTGAATCTGTAGAATGGGCACATTTTATGTTATAAGAATACACCAGTATGGCCCTAATAATGAAGCAGTTTCTTTAAATTTCCTTTAATGACACAGGAGTTTCTTTTGTTAAGAATTAATATTCCTGTCTTTACACTTGAGTATCCACAAGGCCCTTGGAATCCGAAAGAATTCAGTGACCTATAGATGGAGCAATTTAAAAAGACCAACATTGTTAATTCAATGACAGTATAAACCAGAGGACCCCAGCCTCCCTTAATTTCTCACTAATTTTTTTTTTTTCATGGCACCCTAGACCAAAAGAAATACCCAATATTTCCACTTACGAAGTAAGTCCAAATATTTTAATAATATTTATGTCCTAACAACTTAGCAGCTGTTTGAAGAAATAAAACATGAATTGAAAGAAAAAATATTATTTTATTTTACTCTTTAATAACCACAATTACCACTGATGTATGCCTGTTGGAATTGTATAGCTTCTTAGACCTTGGAATCAAATTAGATACCATTGTCTTTTTTTTAATATTTTATTTTATATAATTCTTACATCATTTTTCATCTTTGTGCAGTGTATGCATTTTCATTTTGTTTATATTCCCCTTACAATTGCATCCTCCCCCTTATTTTGACTCTAGTCCTTCCTCTCCCCGCCCTTCCCTAATCCCCCCCCAACCCTTGTAGTGTGTCTCTGGTTTATAGTTGCTTGTTGATTTTGATTATTACTTTGCATTGATTAGTCTTTTTCCTGGTCTTTTATTTAGGTTTTCTAAATTCCTGCTATGAGTGAGACCATCCGGTATTTTTCTTTTTCTTTCTGACTTATTTTGCTGAACATGATCCCTTCTAGCTCCATCCATGTTGCTGCAAACTGCACGTGTTTATCCTTTTTGATTGCTGAGTAATATTCCATGGTGTATATGTACCACATCTTCTTGATCCAGTCATCTATTTTTGGGCATTTGGGTTGTTTCCAAAGTTTAGCTATTGTAAACAGTGCTGCTATAAACATAGGGGTGCAGGTGCCTTTTGGAATTACTATTTCTGTGTCCTTTGGGTAAATACCTAGGAGTGGAATTGCTGGATCATATGGAAGCTCTATGTTTAATATTTCAAGAAATCTCCACACAGCTCTCCATAGTGGTTGGACCAGTTTGCACTCCCACCAGCAGTGCAGGAGAGTTCCTTTTTCTCTACAACCTCGCCAACATTTGTTGTTGCTAGTTTTTTTAATATGTGCCATTCTCACTGGTGTAAGATGGTAGATACCATTCTCTTATTTCTACTTTCACATTGTTTTCCTTGTAGTACTGACTTTTTATCACAGAAACCACTGAGAACACATTTTGCAAAGATATGGCGTCATCTAAAGAAATGTAGTATAATCTGATGAAAATGGGAGCCCCTTAGCTAGCAGTTCAGTGTCTGACAGATATTAAGTAATGCTACATTTCACTTAAAAATTTAAAATATTCTGTCATGCCCTTGAGTGCTCACTGTAGCAGCTGCTGGTGCCCTAACACACATTTGGAAAACCACTGGTGTAAGCAATATTGATGAATACCTTGGTTCATTATTGGCAGTGATAACTTTTGCAATCCTTAGTAAAACAGGACAAACCTGGGATGCCAGAAGTGACCAGTTGGTGAGTCCTCACCCAAGTGTTTAAGAACACAGGACTCAAAAGCAGCACAGGGGCAGAAACAGCAATAAAGGATTGATTTACATAGGGAATGAAAAAAGGGAGAGCAGAGAGTGAGAGAGAGAAATTATAGGTCAGCACATGGCCATATGCCATCTGTGCTAACTTCAGAGCACCCACTGAGCAGAGAGCCAGGTCCAGGCTGAAGCCACATGTAGCAAGCTTGTGGCTTTTCCATGGACACGCCTCCTCACCAATGGTTTAAGTGCCCGAAGTCCAAGAAGTTTAACTGCCAATGCATCAATTCAGCCCTATTTTCCATCAGTCCCCTTGCTCAGGATGTCAGCAGGTAGAGTCTGGAAAGATCCACCTTCTACCACTTAGTTGGCAGTGAGCATTATCCGCTGGCATGGAGGTTCTCCCATTTCTCCTGCAACAGTAGTTATTTTGAAAACTGTGGAATGTGTTGCATTGTGATTTTCTTTGAAGTTTTAATGTTATAATTATTTGTAATACTTGTTTTTAAAGAATTTCCTATCTATTGGTAACTAAGGTCAAGACAAGTAGTCATCTATACCTACAGTCTTGAGGACCCCACAGATATTTAGGCATGAATGAGTCAACTTTCATTATTAATATTCATATTTTTCCTAAAAGATTTTATAAGAAAAGTGTTGAATTGAGTTTAACTGGTAATTAAACTAGATGACTCAGAATTTGAATGGATGGAGAAGAGCAAGGAGATGTGGTGATCTTTCAGTGGAATTACTAGAATCCTCATTCAATTATCATGACCTAACTCATGGATAGTCTCTGCTGAGAGGCTTCCTGACTTCCTGTCACTAGAAGGAACTACTCTGAAATTGAAACAGGGGCAGTCAGGGCAGGAGGCTGATTGGTAAGATGGAACAGCCACACAACTGCCCAGCATCTAAGAGATCTGCCAAAAAGCCCCAAAAGACCAAAAGGCCAAAACCCAAAACCAAAGACTATAGCAATACAACACCCACACAACAGGGACCTATAGGCGATAGTCTAACAAAGGACCTAATAATAACCCCCCAAAAGAGTGTGGGTTCTCACCCACTCCCACAATTGAAAGAGACCTCAGGCTCCAGGAACAACAACCATGGGGGTTATTTTTAAAAAAGGGGAAGCACAGAGCTTACTGTAACCACTATCTAGCTGTCTCACCCAGTTAGGGTCAGTGATGGTTTTTATCGGTCTCTAGGAGTGCTGGACAGTACTGGCCAGTAGTGATGGTAACTACTGGTCCCTCAAAGGTGGTGTCAGAGACACCAACTCTTAATAGCTCTTGGTGAGTTGTTGCGCTCCACCAACAACAAACAGCTCTTTGAGATACCAGGCCTAGGGCCTTTGGTGCTCCTTTCAGGCAATGTCAGAGGGAGGACCCAGGCCCAGTCTCTGACAGAGGTCTTCAATTTCTCTTCCCTCTTTGGGGGCTGGCTGCTGGATGTTTCTTCTTTCAGCTTCTGGTCCTTCTTCTTTCTTTGGAGTCTGGAATTGCCTGTTTTTCAGTTCCCTCTCACCCTGGCTTATATCCTCTTTCAGGGTGCCCTACTCAAAAGCTTGATTGGACCATTTCCAGTCCTGTGGCTGATTGGACCATTTAGCACCAATCAGCTAATAGCTCAGACTTAATGGGTCCACTTCATGATCCAGGAAGTAGAAGGATGGTTTCTGGGATCTGAGGAGCAACTGCCACAACTGACTTGTGGTGGAGCAGTAGGGTGAGAGAACACTACCACTGCTGCTGGCTCCCACTGCTGAGGCAGTTGGGTTCTGGTGGCAAGAGTGCAGGATGGAGAGGCAGGTTTGCCCTAGGTCACTAAGGACCCAAAGGTTGTTATAAAGCACGTGGGTTAAAACTAGGCGGTGGGATGTCAGTGAAGGTTTCCAAGCAGAGAAATGGTACCATCAGATCCATACTGGATATGGACTGTTCAGGCTGCAGGACTAGAGAGCAAATAAAAGCTTGGGGTTAAATGACTTTTAAAATAGCCCAGCCAGGAAAAGAGGAGAATGTCCTTCATGGGCCATGGGCCTCTGATTCCATAGCCCTCATCAGCCGTTTAGGTGAAATATGTTAATGTGACAGGAGAGTTTTAAAAACATCATTTTGAAGAATTTAGACTTAACAGAAAAGTTACAAAAAGAGTAGCATGTTCCCATACATTGTTCACCAAGCTTTCCTTAAACATCTTCATATTCTTTACAGCTACCAAATCCAGGAAATTAATAGTGATCATACACCAGTAACCATTCAGCATATCTCATTTACATGTCCTTTTCCCCACATTGCATTAGGTTATCATGTCTCCTCATGACTTCCAATCTGGACCTGTTCCTCAGTTTTCCCTTGGCTTTCATGATCTTGACAATTTTTTATTTTTATTATTATTATTTCTTTTAAAGACAGTTTATTTTTATTTTTTTTTAAAGATTTATTTATTTGTACAAGCACTGGGTACAGTCAGAAGCGCGGGAGGGTGAGAGAATTCACCAGAGCCAGAGCGGGGAGCAGAGCAGGCAGAAGGACCGAAGTACACTGCTGAGGGGAGCAGCGGGCGGCAGGAGAGGTCTGCGTGCCATGTGGGACCCTTCTCTGGTGGCAGGGGAGCAGCCGGGGACCGAACTGGCGCTGCAGAGGCTGCGGGCAGCAACCCAGCACTCAACCGCTGTGCCTCTGGGGACGCCTGATCTTGACAATTTTGAAAAGCATTCGTTGGCTGTTGTGTAGAATGCCCCTCAATTTGGGTTGTCTGATGTTTTCCCAGGATTAGATGGATGCTTTGCATCTCTTGGCAGGAACTGCCAGGGTGATGTGTGTCTTCCCCTGTACATCATGTCAGGAGGACACCATGTCGATATGTCTCATTATTAGTGATATTAACAAAAATAAATTTTTAAGATATCTAATTTTTGAGTTTTTTTTCTGTCTTCCCTATGAGTTTATTGCTAGGGCTCTTCCTTCTTTCATGAAGAGTTTCCCTGACATCTTTGGTATAAATTACTCTCTCCCTTCTCTATTTGCAGTGCTGGAAACTTGGTCCTTGCCCCAGTATACATTCTCCTTCTGTTCTTTTTTGTAACAGAAACACACCCCAAGGTGAAGCTCAGCACATGACTGCCTTGTTAGAGATGGCATTTTCTAGACCCTTTTTGATCTAGGTGTGACTGCAGTCCAAGTTGGAACCAATGGAAGATGAGTGGGGATGGCCTCTGCTCATTAAAGTCTCTTTTCCTACATTTCTTCTAGGAGCTGTCATCATCCATTGTAGACAAGTATTTTGCTGGAGCTTTGTCTAGTATAGCAGAACTGTGCATGGACTGTTTTATGAAAGAGAGATAACGGCCTTGTATTTGAGAGTCTTTTTGTTACAAAAGATTAACCTATTCTCTGACTATCACAGATAATTTCAGCTAAGAGCACAATCAAGATGATGTAGATTTTTTTCTTCACATGTTAGTCTTATTTATATAACTAAGTTGCTATGGCCAAAGGAACACTAAAATTGCATAATATGTTTCTTGTTATTCCCCAGGAGCACTTGATATAGTTTATAGATATGAGTTTTCTTGGGCTATTTCATTCTTTTTTTTTTTTTTTGCATGGGGAATTGAGATAAACTGTCAAATTATTTTTCTGCTTCAGCTAGCCATAGGTTGGAAAATATGAACATATGGGTTGCAACTCCACTCTTTGAAATGCAAGGCAGACATTGCTAATTGATCACATCTTTCTTCTCCCAAATTGGGATGCATCATCACAATCTTTCTCAAAATGCTAGCCAGTCACTACTTATCCAGTGGAGATGGTTTAGGTTTGCCAACTTGAAGCTAGAATCTTTATAGAAATACTTGTATATTATCAAGTAGAATATCAACGTTCCACTACCATATATATATATATATATATATATATATATATATATATATAATTCTATCCCTTCTCTATAAATAGCATAGACCATAATTAAATACAGATCAAATTAAACTGAACATGTAAGAAATCTTTCTCATCTTTCCCCTTATTATTCTAAAGCAAAGAAACATCTCTCTATATTTTTGGGGGTTCTTTTTTGAAGAAAAGAACCTCAGAAGTTGAGTTTACCATTCAACCGTGGTTATAGGCTACCTCATAATAGCCTTCCCATCTCTCTTTCCCCTTCATGGAAAGAGTTTCTAGACAGAAAGGATATTATCTAACCATTATTGTGTCCTCTGACTCTAGCTCTGTGCTGCTGACATCATAAGCAGCCGTCATTGGGGGAAGGCGCCTTACACTGGAATAATACTGGGATAGTTCCTAGTTCTTATGACCTAATACAACATTTTTATTTCTTGCTGAGAGGATATCCTCAAGGAATTAGTTCAGGCACAGAAGTGCCACCTTGCCTGTGCCTCTGCACATGGTTGGAAGCGACATGAAGTTTTACATTTCATTGGAAGGGCAAAAACAAAATACACACTGGGAGGAGGACCTCTGCCTCAGCCATTACTATAACTTTTAGAATACATAGTTGTGTCTCTTAAATAACTAACATATTAACTTCCCTAAACAGCCTTAAGCAAACCTCCAGGCACTAATTGCATCCTTGATGAGTTTCTCTTGACAGATGAAACCCAGAGATATAGAACACAAGAGCATGACACCCAGACTAACCACCTGTACAAAGCCAATACAATGATCATGATCTCACAAAGATGTTTTAAAAAAGCAAAAAATAGCAGCAGGAAACTGAACAGTCACACTGACCAGCTGAAACTTGCTTTCTTCTCACTCAAGGTACCTTTATGCAAATCTCACCTGAAACCCCAGGATTTGAGATGATTTCTTTAGAACATGAGTCTGCCATCTACTCAGAATATCACTTTTCTGAATAAACCTAGATTTCCTAACACCAGCCCTTCCTTGCCTCTTGGGTTTGACTCATGAATGGAAGGAGGTGGAGCCTGGCTTCTCAGCAACAACATGACCATCTCACTTCACAATGCCTGAGAAGTTCAAACTTACACTGAATCCAGAAAGAGGTGAATCAGGATATTTACAAAGACTCCTATCCTCCACCACAGTATTCAGGAAATATCTGTGAATGAATGGAGTCATGTCTGTTGCTTTTCCTGAACAACTTGGATGAGAACATGAACAAGACACACTTTCCTCCTCTCCATACTTAAAAATGGCCAGAATAGAGAGACAGTTTTGCTACAGATTATATCTCCAGGTCAGCAATATGAATTCTCACTATTATTTTTTATCCCCAATCAGAAGGGAATGTTTTTTTCTCTGCTAAAGATTCTACACTTGAACATCTGGAAAAAACTTGAAATATGCAGAAGGGCTTATATATATGCATAAAACACTTAAGCAATATGTCTCCCACAAGTTTCAGATTATGCATTTCTCTGAGCAATATCCATTTTCCTCTTATAAAAACCTAAGTATATTGGAACTTTACTTTCAGGAGTTTATTTAGACTAAGCATATTGAAGTTTTATTCATTAAATTTTAAAGATTAAAAAGTCATTAAAGAGATATCCCATGCTGCATGACCAAGCCTAGAGCACACAGTCATCCAATAAATATATGTTGTTGACTTGACTTTTCCTTCTTCAACTTTCTTTAGGAAGCTGTCTTCCAGAGCAATCTAAACATTTTCAGAACTTATGAACTTATGAAAAGAAAAAAAAGAGTACTTTCAGAACCTATGAAAAGAAAAAAAATGTTAGGAGAAATTGGGTGAGATCTTTGTAGTTAATTATAAATGCCCCACTTTTGCTTTTTGTTTCTTCCCCTGTTGGCCAGGGAGACATGAAACTTCTGGCACTTGACTTAATCCTTATATTACTTTCAAAAGATTGCTAAAATTTTCACATATTGCATTTGAATTTTAAGTGTAATAGTGATACAAAGATTGTTTCAATTTTGGTTTATTTTCTGTTGGGTTTTTACTCATTGTCATGAAGACTTGGGAAAAAGATGAAAAGACTTTTTGTATATCTCAAATTTCTAAAACTTGAGAGGCTATTGCTTCATTGGAAAGCTTGTGTTCCTTCACCACAAGCAAGGCCATTTTAGACCCTGAGGATGATGTGATACATCCCCTCATAATCCTGCTGTGCTGCAAGATATTGGAACTAACAGATTGGGAACGGACCTTGAATAAATCCCAGCCTCCACTTCATCTTTCCAGTCTTGCCTTCTACTATTTCCTACAGAGTGGGATAATCCATCCCCCAACAACGGGATCAACATTTAAAGCTGATGGCAGGACAATATCCAGGAGAATAAGGGCTACCGCTCTAGTCCAGGCAGCACTATTTTCACTTGCTCCCTCTTACTTCCATGCCCTCCTATAAATTATTCCTTACCTTGGCACATCCTAATTCTTCTTTCAAGACTTGCCTCAACCAACATACCACAAAAGTCATGCACTTTCTCAAACACCAACCTCTAGGCAAAACCCTATTGCTTCTTGATTTCTGTGATGCTGCGTATATCCTGTGAGTACACGCACTCATTACATATACAATCTCACGTCAGAATGTTTGTCCTATTCTCACCCTATTCCAGAATCTGGTTAAAGTGCTTGACATGAGTTTTGTAGTGAGAACTTTTGGATTACAGCAGCTTACACCAGACTCATATTTAATGCAGGAACTTAGAATTAGGATCACACAATCAAAGAGTGATGTTTATAAAAGACATACATATTTACTGACATGAAATGAGAAGCAAGCATAAGATCTTGTGAGGATGTATTTCAGATCTCAAGACAAACATGTTTCTTTCAGCTCTACATCACCCGGGGTGAAGGCCCACACCCATCTGGAAAGGAGACCATCAACTCCCACTGTCAGAGGGAGATATTCCCTCCCCATTCTTACTGTCTTCTTCCTAATGGAGGGAGCTCAGTTAGTGTCATACTCTTGTTTCCCTCTGTGTCTTTATTTATTCCATTGATTGAGGTGCCAAGTTACATTTTTGATAAATATGCGAGAAATTCATCATTGCTCATTTCAGCCCCTCGCTGTTTTATTTTATTTTATTTTTAAGTTTTTTTTTTTTTTAAGATTTATTTTTTTATTTATTTATACAAGCACTGGGTACAGTCAGAAACGCGGGAGGGTGAGAGAATTCACCAGAGCCAGAGCGGGGAGCAGAGCAGGCAGAAGGATGGAAGCACACTGCTGAGGGGAGCAGCGGGCGGCAGGAGAGGTCTGCGCGCCATGTGGGACCCTCTTCTGGTGGCCGGGGAGCAGCCGGGGATCGAACTGGCGCTGCAGAGGCTGCGGGCAGCTTCGCAACCCAGTGCTCAACCGCTGCGCCACCGGGGAGGCCCTGTCCCTGTTTTATTTTAGATGTCTACAAGTAGCACATGTTTTCTTGTGCTCCTCCAGGTCACAATTTTTGCCCTCATTGAAAGTCTCACTGTCATCTAGTGCCACCTGTGATGAGGTGGTGAAGTCTTATTCTGGGGTATGCAGAGAGATTACAGGGCCTGAATCTGAATTCTCCATCGTTTAGTGCTATCAGAATAAGTGTAAAATTCCAGTTGTTAGTTCTCATAAATTTGGGGGACTTTTTTTTCTCAATGTGTTTACAATTTGAGTGGGAAGAGGACTGTTGTTTCCTGTGTCTCCTCAAAAGACCCAAAGGGCTTTCATGGGGTGGCTGGGGGTTTCTAGGAGACAAGACACAAACCCATGATCTATGGCAAGTCTTCTTAGAGCCCACCCTGCTGCCAGGTTAAGGTGGTTCCAGCAAAATGGAGCTGGGGAAGAAAGTGAGAGGTTCTCTGGGGACCTCACTCTGGGGTGAGATTCACTTTCAAGTAATTGCTGGCTGCCCACCACACAGGTATGCCCTACCTTAACACTATTTCTCTCCTCTCCTTTCCCTTTGAAAACCAGGAATACCACTAGTCCCAAGGCGCTTGAGGACTCTCAAATCTCCTAAGAATAAACATTTTCTGGCCCATTCATTCACAGTCAGAAAACAAACCCAAAAAAGTCAATAAGATGTACGATAACTCTCAGTGGTATCTCTTCCTTTATATGACATCTAGAAAGGAAGAAATTCAATTATCTAAAAAAGACAAACCAGCCTCTGGGCCTCTCCAAGTGATTTCTCCACGTGGTTTCCCAGCATGATAGTGAGACAGGTTACATGGTAGTTTTGGCT
The DNA here is from genome assembly GCF_014898055.3 of Talpa occidentalis. NCBI lineage: Eukaryota > Metazoa > Chordata > Mammalia > Eulipotyphla > Talpidae > Talpa > Talpa occidentalis. The sequence goes on from NW_023605083.1 coordinate 75,603,761, forward strand.
CAAAGTGCAAGCACCTCATGCTACATGTACATCCCAAGTGGTTGGGCCATGCCCATCACAGCTCCTCAGGGACCAGCTGCTGCAAGGCTTTCCTAAGTCTTAACTTCAGAAGTCCCATTCTGTTGCTTAAGAAATTTATTAAAACCAGCCCAGATTCAAGGGCAGGGTAATTAGACCCCATCTCTCGATGCATTAATCAAAGGCCCAGTTAACATGATGTAATGCCTTGGAGAATATCTTCTAAAAATTGAAATGTTGAACATTAAATATAGCAAAATTAGATTTCCCATTCTTAAAATCCTCATTGTTAGTGATGATCATTTTTTTATGAAGTCAGTCCTTGGGGCAGAATGGCACCCTGTCACCATAAGTCAGGGGTAGCTGTCTTAAAAAAATAAAAAAATAAATAAATAAATAAATAAATAAATAAATAAATAAAAATAAAAAAAAAATAAAAATCAAGTGCAGCTTTTTCAAAAAAAAAAAAAAAAAAAAAAAAGAAAGAAAGAAAAGAAAAGAAAAAAAATACCATGTGTTATTTCCAGGCAGAAGTTGTAAGAATCAATCATAATTCACCAAGTCCCCTTTCCAACCTTTTCCTATTGTGGAAATGTGTGCAGGATGGCACTTCCCTCAACCTGGACCCTGAGACACTCTTAGACTGGAGCCCCTACCTACAGGGTGTGCATGCAGCACGAGCAAGAAACATGTTATCATTGTTGAAACCACTTAGAAAGATCGTTGTTACCGCAGCTAACAATATTTCAAAAAGTCCCATCTGGGCCTCCCTGGTGGCTCAAGGGGTTCAGCACAGCACTACGAAGCGTCCGCAGCCTCTGCAGCATGAGTTCAAGTTCAATCCCTGGCCAGCCAGGGACCAACCCACATGGTGCAGCAGACCTCTCCTGACTCGCCCACTGCTCCCCTCAGCAGTGTATTTCAGTCGATCTGCCTGGTCTGTTCCCTGCTCTGTCTCTGGTGAACCCTGTCACCCCCCACACCTCTGGCCTATACCCCGGTTCTTGATGCATAAATAAATATATCTTTTCTAAAAAAGTTCCATATTAATCTGGTTTTATATATTTAATTTGTCTTTTATGAACACATCTCATGTTTCCATGAAATTGGTGTTGTTGTTTTTTTAAATTGAAGTAACATTGGTTTACAACACTGTATGTGATTCAGATGTTCAAACCTCTTCAGATGTATGTAACCCATGGTTCCTTAAAGAATCTACTAGAAAATTCAGTTTTTGTTCATTTGTTTAGATTGAGCACAAGTTTTAATTTTAAATCTTAAGTTCAAAGGTGGACAAACAGCTCACTCCCCTGAACCAAGAAATTTTTTCTGTTTCTTCTGCAGTACGTCAATTCACTGAACACAGTTACAACCAATTTTAGGCATTTTTGTTGTAAGTAGACGAGAACTACCCCATCTTTGGTTTGACTTCTAGTTTTGGGAACTGAGAGATACAGAGTCACAGAGAACAAAAGCCCCCATCTAGTCTTTCAACCGTGGTTTTAATTGGTCTGCTTGTGCCTGGTGGGACATCAGAGATAAATCCGTGCGCTCTGAAAGTTTAAACTCAATAAAAACCTTTAAGAATAATGTTGTCTGGGACTCCCTGGTGGAGCAAGGGGTTAAGATGCAACCTACGAAGCTATCCGCAACCACTGCAGCACGAGTTCGATCCCTGGCCAGGAAGCTACTCACATGGTGCAGCAGACCTCTCCTGTCTCACCCGCTGCTCCCCTCAGCAGTGTATTTCAGTCAATCTGCCTATTCTGTTCCCCATTCTGTCTCTGATGAATCCTTTCACAACCCCCCACCTCTGACCTGTACCCCAGTTCTTGTATGCATAAATAAATAAATCTTTTTAAAAAAGAATAATATTGTCTGAATGGTATGTGGCACTTGCCTGGGTCATTACTCAAGGTCACATGTGGCCTCTTTATTTTTTGATGTGAGGCAATCTCTGACCAAAGCCATGTGCTAGGGGTATGGAACGGAGACATGGTCCTGCTCTAGGGGAGCTCCTTCTCTCACAGCAGAAACTGGCATAAACAGAGCATCATAACGATGCACAATGTGTGCACTAATAGACAGGCATTGGATTCGGGCTCACAGAGGATACCAAGAGAATTACTGAAAGGCTGTGTGATAGGTGGGGAGGGTTTCAATCAAATCTCATAGGTTGAGTTTTCTATCTGTAGGGTAAATAATTACCATGAAAAACATTGCAAAGTTCTGTCTGTAAAGCTATTACCACGACATAAGGCAAAGATGCTACTATTCAAGTAAAGGCATTGGAAGGCAAGCATGTGCCCCTCTCAGCACCCAAGACCTCAAAGGAGGGAGGGTAGTCACAGAGAAATCCAAGTAATAAGGAACTTGGAAAAAGGGATGGTGTGACAGGAGAGTGAAAACACGAATGAAAGAAGTGTTCCCTCTCTTAGGAGAGTGTTGTTTCTGATGCTCAGCCAAGGTGGCCAGGTACAGTGGCACTTGCTGGCTACTGCAGCAGTACATTCTGCCAAAAGAGAAAGGAGGCTGAATTAGATGCTGCATTCAGTTCTAAACCATGCACCTTGATGCAAGGCTGACTTTGCTGACAGGAAGGAAAAGAAGTTTCCCAAATTGTATACAGATTTATTAAGCAATGGTCTTGAGAACGACCCTTTCACCTATATGTTCTGTCTTTAAATGAACTCTAACCTGGCCTTCCACCACTATAAATTTTTTTCATGCTATATTTTTTAAAAACAATGTTTTCTTCCATGACTTTAACATCGAAGAAGCAATGCACAATCTTCAAAGTGTGGCATGGTGGAAGGAGTATGGATTTTGGAGCTGAACAAATGTTACTGCAGATCTTGGTTCTCTCATTTACTTGAGTACATTGGCAATTCTCTCTGTACCTCATTCTTTTTACCTGCAAAGTAGCAATAAAACTTCCCTTGACTTCTGTCCTGGGAGCAGAGACAATACTTAAATGGGTCTACCATGGTGTCTGGCACACATGTACTCAATAAACAGCAACTATTATGATATAAAATCTGGAATTCATAGGAAGAAGATGGGGAGACAAGCAAAGATTATGCTTACTCTTTCTATCCAGTCATAGTCAATTTTAATATTTTAGTTTGTATTTTCTTTTAGCTCTTTCTCTGTACCTTTTTGTTGTTTGTATAGTCGAGACCACAGTGTGGGTCTTTCTCTCTGTGTACTGTTTTTGTCATAGAAAGTCATAACATTTTCTAGAAACACTTCACAAATGTCATTTTTAATTGCCACATAGCAGGCATCCTGTGGCTATATAGACTTTACTTAACCAATCCCCTATTGTGGTCCTTAGAGTTGTTTCCAGTTTTTTTACAATTATAAATCCCATGCCTACTTTTAACTACTTATAGGTTGCCAACCCTTTAGCAGGCTGTTGTGTGGAAGGAATGCAGGATAATTTACAATCTAAGCACCAGAACAATGTACAGATTATGAATTTACCAAGAAAAACAGGGAATTCATGACACAAAAAGACCCCAGTCATCCTTCAGAGTTGACCCAGAAAACTGTTTCTTTTAGGTGACAGGACAAAGTACCAAGTCAATGATGCAGATAAAAACAAGAAGCATAAATAGGACATTCAGTGCAAACTTTTCAATACAATTAACTCTTTCCTGGCAGTGTTGAGACTGGCTGTTGAACAGGCTATTAAAGCAAATTAAGGAATCACAAGTAAGAACAGACCAAAGGAACATCCCATGGGAAGTTTTAAACAATAAAGAGATGGAAGAGATGCTTGTGCTCTCAGCCGGGCCTTACAAAGACTGCATTTAAAATAGCAAAATCAGGGCCTCCCCGGTGGTGCAGCTGTTGAGCGCTGGGTTGCGAAGCTGTCCGCAGCCTCTGCAGCGCCGGTTCAATCCCCTGCTGCTCCCCGGTCCCGCATGGCGCGCAGACCTCTCCTGCCGCCCACTGCTCCCCTCAGCAGTGTATTTCATCAGTCTGCCTGCTCTGCTCCCTGCTCTGGCTCTGGTGAATTCTCTCACCCTCCCGCGCTTCTGACTGTACCCAGTGCTTGTATAAGTAAATAAATTAATCTTAAAAAAAAAAAAAAAAAGCTACATATGAGCACCTGAAAGGAGGGTCAGGCAGCAAGTAAGTTCAATGTCATAGCTACTGCCTATGGAATGCCAGTGAATCAGGTGCCCCTGAGTCAGCTTTACTACTCCTCCCAGCAGTCCAAGGAGGTTTTTTTTTTTGTGTTTGTTTTAGTATCTTTGATTTACAGATGAGAAAACTGAGGCTTAAAGAGATTAAGCAACACACCCAGAAGGCGTGTTGGGTGACAGGTAACAGTGCTGGGCCTTGTCCAATTCAAAACCCCTGGTACTGGCCAGGGTGTTTTTTTTTTGTTGTTTTTTTTTCCCCCAGCCCCAGGCCAGGCCAGGATTTCATGCTGGTGACTTGATGTTGGCCAGGTATGGGGATTTACAACATGGGAGGCAAACACTATAATTCAGGGCTTTTGTTCTTGGGAGCTCACTATTCCTAACTACACTATTCTGCTGTTCTATTAATTTGGTGTCTCCATCAAATAAATGTATACTTTTTTTTTTAAATGAGGAAAAGCAATAAGATAAACATAAGTGGAGACTTTATCCAATGACATCAATCTATTTCATTAATCAAATGACTGATAAACTTGATTTTGAACTATTAAGATCACTGTCTATTGAACTTACTATCTAGGTCAGTGGTCACCATCACCACCACCACCATTACCAGCGCCACCACCATCATCACTTACTATCACCATCACCTGGTGACTAGCTAGAATTGGCAACCGTCTTCCCCATACCCAGTCATCTACATTTTAACAAGACTTTCAAGTGATTTTGATGAGGGCTAAAGTTTGAGGACCACTTATGTAGACTAACTCCACACTTTCCTTTAAATTATTTATTTTATTTCTGTCAAAATAGGTCAGTTTTGAAAAGACATTTTATAGTAGAAAAATTCAAAAGATACAAAACATGTAAGAATATTCTCCTCTAATTTTCCTTAAAAGGAAATTCAATTTTTCTTGTTAACTTAGGGCCTAAAACCCAAGATGCTAAAGCAATTCCAGAGTTACTTTTGTTTAAGGTATAAATTATTCATTTTAAAACTTAATAGAGTACCAGATCAACTGGTTAAAAAGTGGAAATTTTAATTAACTAATTAGTTAACTAGTTATTCACACCATCATAAACTAAGGATCTGTTGCAGTTAAAAACTAAGGGGAGTTTGAAGGGGCAGAACTTCTGGAGTTTTCATACATTAATGTGTGTAGAAGTCCTTGCAAATGATAAAACAGGTGAAATTCTATTCAACTACTCGATTAACGGGGATCTACCTTATTTCTCAGACATTGCTCTAATTGTGAGGCTTCAAAGTCAATAAGTCACATCTTTAAGCTTCAGAAATTTTTGCAAAATGGTCAAAACATGTGTTAAGATGTTAGTTCCGTAGTTCATGACATGAAGAAACAACTGTGGGAGCAGCAACAAGGTGAATAACAGTCTGCATGCGAGTGGTACAAGGGATACTGCTAAAATACCCAACAACTGTTTCAGTCTCCTCCATGTTTATCTGTGGATTGCAAATACCTGTCATCAACTACCAATTAAGCTGATAGCAAGCACCCTGCTTCATTCTACTCTTGGAAACACTGAAACACACCCAGACATACCTCTATTAAAACAGAGACTACATGTGCAAGATAATGGAAGCAGAGCTGGAATAGCTGATGTTTTCCTTGGAAAGAACCCTCTTTTGGATGGCAGACGAGGCAGTGGGGAGGTGGAATTTTAGAAGACATTTTCCAAAGCTAATGTCTGTCAGGAAAGTGGAGACCATGTTGCTTTGTCTTCACGTTGTCATTTTGGGGCAGTAAACCCTTTCCCCATCAGGGAACATAAAGCACATGCTCTCTCCACACAGTGCATCACTGCCTTGCTTTTCTTGCTCAAACAGAGAGGCCTCTGACAAGAAGCACAGAGCTGACTGCAACATCTTGGGGTTGAAGTAATCAATCTAAGCAATACCAGAACAGTATTCCCATGGTTAGTCAAAATACACACACACACACACAGCACACATACAATTATGTCATTTAGATCATCTGTATTACCCATGCTCACACAGCTTCACAAATGAATTCTACCAAACGTTCAGCAGTGAATTAGTGCCTATCCTACACAAACTCTTTCAAAAAATTGTAAAAGAAGGAATACTAACAAATACGTTCTACAAAGCCAACATTACACTAATACCAAAACCCAACAAAGACAGCACAAAAAAAGAAAATTACAGGACAATCTCCCTAATGAACACAGGACCAAAAATCCTCAACAAAATCCTTGCCAACAAAATCCAACAATGCATCCATAAGATAATTCACCATGACCAAGTAGGATTTATCCCAGGGACACAAGGATGGTTCAACATCCGAAAATCAATCAATGCAATCCAACACATCAATGAAAAGAAATATAAAAACCATATGATAATATCCATAGATGCTGAGAAAGCATTTGACAAAGTATGACACCCAAATATGGTAAGGCCCTTGAAATTCTCGGGATATAAGGAACATACCTCAACATCATAAAGGACATATATGACAAGCCCACAGCCAATATCATTCTCAATGGTGAAAAGCTGAAAGCATTCCCATTAAGATCAGGAACAAGACAAAGATGTCCACTCTCACCACTGCTTTTCAACATAATACTGGAAGTCCTAGCCAGAGCAATAAGACAAGAGAAAGACATACAAGGAATCCAAATAAGCAAGGAAGAAGTCAAAATATCACTATTCGTGGACGATATGATAATATACATAGAGAACCCCAAAAACTCCACAGAAAAACTAATTAAATTAATCAATCAGTTTAGTAAAGTGTCAGGATACAAAATCAACACACAAAAATCAGTAGCCTTCCTATACACAAACAATAAATCTGAAGAAGAAGAAATCAAGAAAACCATTCCTTTTATTATTGAAACAAAAAAAAAATCAAATACTTGGGAATAAACCTAACAAAAGAAGTAAAGGACCTATACAAAGAAAACTATAAAACACTGTTAAAAGAAATAGAAGCAGACACAAAGAAATGGAAAGACATCCCCTGCTCATGGAATGGAAGAATTAACATTGTCAAAATGGCCATCCTACCAAAAGCATTCTATAGATTCAGTGCTATCCCAATTAAAATTTCAATGTCATTCTTCAAAGAAATAGAAAAAATATTGATGAAATTCACATGGAGCCACCAAAAACCCCGAATAGCCAAAACCCACCTGAAAAAAAAGAAGGGAATGGAGGCATCACTAGCCCAGATTTCAAACTATACTACAAAGCCATAATAATCAAAACTGCATGGTATTGGAACAAGAACAGACACAGGGACCATTGGAACAAAATAGAAAACCCAGAAATAAACACACAGATTTATGGTCAACTAATCTTTGACAAAGGAGCAAAGAATATGCACTGGAGCAAAGAAAGTTTGTTCAATAAATGGTGCTGGAAAAAATGGATCGCTACATGCAAAAGAATGAAACTTGACCACTACCTCACACCATACACAAAAATCAACTCAAAATGGATTAGAGAACTAGACATAAGACTGGCAACCATAAAATATATAGAAGGAAATACAGGCGAAACACTACATGACATGTACCTCAAAGACATCTTTACAGACACATCACCCAAAGCAATGATAGTGAAGGCAAAGATATACAGCTGGGACTACATCAAATTAAAGAGCTTCTGTACAGCAAGAGACAATAACAAAAACAAAGAGAAACCCCACCAACTGGGAGAATATTTTTGCACACAACACTAATGATAAAGGACTGATAACAAAAATCTGCAAAGAGCTGATGAGACTCAACAAAAACAAAGAAAATAATCCAGTCAAAAAATGGGCAGAAGAGCTAAAAAGAAGTTTCTCCAAAGAGGAAATGCAAATGGCCAACAGGCATATGAAAAAATGTTCAACATCACTTGTAATCAGGGAAATGCAAATCAAAACTACCATGAGATACCATCTTACACCAGTGAGAATGGCACATATTAAAAAAACTAGCAACAACAAATGTTGGCGAGGGTGTGGAGAAAAAGGAACTCTCCTGTGCTGTTGGTGGGAGTGCAAAATGGTCCAACCACTATGGAAAGCTGTGTGGAGATTTCTGGACCTACTAAACATAGAGCTTCCATATGATCCAGCAATTCCACTCCTTGGTATTCACCCAAAGGACATAGAAAAAGTAATTCCAAGGGGCACCTGCACCCCTATGTTTATAGCAGCACTATTTACAATAGTTAAGCTTTGGAAACAACCCAATGCCCAAAAATAGATGACTGGATCAAGAAGATGTGGTACATATACACCATGGAATATTACTCAGCATTCAAAAAAGATAAACACATGCAATTTGCAGCAACATGGATGTCACTGGAAGGGCTCATGCTCAGCAAAATAAGCCAGAAAGAAAAAGAAAAATACCGGATGGTCTCACTCATAGAAGGAATCTAGAAAACCTAAATAAGGGACCAGGAAAAAGAATAACTATAAGAAAGAAAAAATCAAAATCATTCTTAGTTTATACAATTATTTATAAAGTACTTTGTGAAGGAGAATTTTGCCTTTAATGAACTCAACAGAACCGTGGAAATGTCAAAGACAAATTGTGGTGACTATGTCAGGGGAGAGCAAAGAGTAGTCTTCTTAGCAAACATGGTATGGACACAGTCAGCAAAGTATGGTTATACTTGGTAGCCTGACAATCATCTCAAAAGATCAATGCCCGGAGAGATTCTTCTCTTGTGATTTTACTGAACATAGAAATCAAGACTTCAGCTGCTACTGTAGTTGATCTCAAGGACTGGCACAGTAATGGTATCACAAGGGACTTTCTCCAACACACACACACACACACACACACACACACACACACACACACACACACTCCTTGTCATTTTCCACCAGAAGATTTCTGGCACCTGATGAAATAAGTGGCAGAAGGAGCAGAGAGCAGATGGCTTGGAACAGGTGACTCAAAAACCTGACAAGTTGACCCAGAAATTACAGAGGAAAAAAATCAGTTGATGGGAAGTTCCATAATATCCTGCTTACAGGATTTCTTCATCTTCCTAGAGTTGAGATGTATCATCCAAATCATTTTAAGATTAACTCTCCTGGTCTGAGAATGTGTCCCAGTGCGTGGGCTCTGCTTTGGTAATCACTCATTTATAATTCCCAGCCATTCGTATGAAGTTAGAGGCTCTAAACACAGATACTCCTTAGTTTTTTTTTTGTTTTTTTAAGATTTATTTATTTATTTACACAAGCACTGGGTACAGTCAGAAGCGCAAGAGGGTGAGAGAATTCACCAGAGTCAGAGCAGGGAACAGAACAGGCAGACTGAGGAAGTACACTGCTGAGGGGAGCAGCGGGCCCGGCATGTGGGACCTTTGCCGGCGGCCTGGGATCGAACTGGCGCTGCAGAGGCTGCGGGCAGCTTAGCAACCCAGCGCTCAACCACTGCGCCATGGGGGAGGCCCAGCTCCTTAGTTTTAGTTAGAAATTTTTTGTTAGGATGAGTATGGGTTGATGGCTAAAACCCATGTTTGCCATTGTATTTGATCATTCTTGTTGAGGAGTTTGGATTTGTTCAGAAGTCTGACTTTATTTTTATGTATGTTTTACTAAATAATTGCAAGCTGTTTTAACAAATTCTTCTTACTCAATCTTTGCATGAAAACATGAGAACACAAAAGCTCACCACAGACATGTTTTACATTACAAAGCGATTTGAGGCTCTACAAAGGATGTAAAATATGCAAAACAGCCCCCTGCTCTATGGGAGGAAAGGCTATTATTAGATACTCCATAGTGTCATGAAGTATGATAATTGTCCCCAAAGGGAGCCATAGCCCCAGAGAAGTTGATGACTCCCAGGTGAGGGGTTTGTGCCCCAAGCACAGAGAATGTATCCCACCAGTCATCATCAAGGCTGCCTTTGCTCTATGATTTTTTGAAATGTGACATTTGAAGCTTCCATCTGTACTAATTCCTTATAAGTTAGGTCTCTATTTAGGAGAATCTGCCATTGAATTGTTCCAGACTCCTGTTGGCTTCTGGAAACCAGGGTTTCTCAGGGAGGAAATAGCTTCCTTTTATGGACTATCCTTAATGTATTGCCATTAGGGTTGCATTTTAAATTATTTATCTTGTTTAAATAGCACAACAACTCTGCAGTTCTTGGAAAAGGAAAGAGCAAAGTGGTTCAAAGTGTCAAGATTTGCAGCAGGAAGGAAGCAGAGGAGCCAGGATCTCAGTCCAGGTCTACATGATTTTCCAAAACCCCTGCTCCTCTCCTGCACCAAGAAGACTTATTTTCTTCATCTTCCTTTCCATATCTCTTGCTTAGAACCTTAATAAATGCTTATTAGAATAGAGCCTATTAAAAATTGAAATGATCCCTTCCTCAGAGCAATAAACAGAAAGAAAAAGAAAAATACTGGATGGTCTCATTCAGAGCAGGAATCTAGAAAACCTAAAACCTAAATAAGGGACCAGGAAAAAGAATAACTATAAGAAAGAAAAAATCAAAATCAACAAAACAACTAAGAACCAGAGACACACTATGGGGGGTGGGGTGGGGAAAGGAGGGATTGGAGTCAAAATAAGGGGTTGCAATTGTATGAGGAATATAAAAATAAAATTTAAAAAATTGAAATGAGTAAACTAAATGGAATAGAATTATGAACCTAGATTTGGCCTATGTCATTTTCAATAAGAAAATAATATATTATTTATAAGGAGATTGCACAGACCTCTCCTAATAAATTTATAAGTGCTGTGAAAACTTTTAGATCAATCTTTCTTGGACTCCTGGTTAGGGTTAGATATTTTATTTTATTTTTTAAGATTATTTATTTATACAAGCACTGGGTACAGTCAGAAGCGCAGGAAGATGAGAGAATTCACCAGAGCCAGGCGAGGAACAGAACAGGCAGACTGACGAAATACACTGCTGAGGGGAGCAGCAGGCGCTGGCAGGAGAGGTCTGTGCTCCATGTGGGACCCTCGCCTGGCGGCCGGGGATCGAACAGGCGCTGCAGAGTCTGAGGGCAGCTTCGCAACTCAGCGCTTAACTGCTGTGCCACCAAGGAGACCCAGGTTTAGATATTTTAAAGTGCAATTGAAAGTACTTAATTCCATGGTTTAAATCAGATCAACGTGAAAACTAAGAGGCAGATTACCAGAAATTAAGTAGAAGCCACTCCTTATCACATTACCTTCTGTTATTGTCTTCAAAGACCTTGTCATGGTCTGCAATTATTTGTTTGATTTCTTGTTTATTGTCTCCCTCCCAAATGTTACCATCATCCTAAACCCAGGGCCGTCATTCTACTGTAGACATTGATTTGATGCTGTGCCCTGTGATACAACAATACACAAGAAAATGGATGTGCCCATGCTTAGAGAAGTCATAAGGAGGACACAGAACAATCCCTACATGTAAGATAGGATATCTAAATCTTTCTTTATCCCACATGTCATCATAAGTCAAAGTGATCAAGAGTTGATCACTTTGGGAAAAATCAGAACATCTTACCTCTGCTTGTTGGCCATTTTATTGCCAATGCAGATTGCAAAGACAAAAAGTCCGCAAAGTGTCTCCTATCTTGTCTTCTACACCCTGTATCTTTAGTTTCTTCACTATGACTAATAAATTAATAAAAAAAGCCATAGTTAAAGAATGGAAAACAAATTCTTCTCCACTTTTCACTCAATGTCTTTATTACGTGCCAACTGTGTGACATACACTGCACCAGGTGCCAGAACTACAGCATTCAGCAAAATCAGAGTTCCTGCCCATGACATTCACATTCTGGTTGATTGGAGATAGGTGACAAACAAAAAATAAAGACCTAATATGACAGGAAGTGATGAGAAGAAACATAAGCAGAGAAAAAAGACTGAATGGGGAGACTGGACAGGGAACTTTATGTTATCTGGAAGGGTTAGCACATCTGCCTGTATATTTGGTGTTCCAGAAAACCCCATGCGGACCCATGTCCAGGATCGCAGTGAGAACTCATGCTGTGTTTGCAACTAGGATTCAGACTAGTTTAGGGGGTAAGGGGACTTGAGGAAACAAATGCACATAGAAGAAAGAGGTGAGTTCCCAGGAGTTTTCTTTTGCGTTGTCCTCAGCTTCAACCCCAGTCCCAGCCCCAGGGACTAATTGTTGAGTGTTATGGGAGGTGGTTCTAGCAGTAGCAAATCTCAGAGCTACGTGATGAGGACTAAGTGTCACTGATATATGTAACCAGGTTATCTATGGGGCTGGAGTGTTGACAGTCCTTTCTCTGGAACCACACATGTCTAGTATACCAGAGATGTCATGAAGTGGACCTGACAACTTCCAGGAGCTCGGGTGGCTTTGGCTTCAGGTAGCACCAGGGGCAAACATCAAAGGAGGAAAATAGTGAATACTAAGTGGCACCCAAAAGGCCACTAACTTTGGGGCTGGTTTGTTAATCAGTAAGAGATTCCTACCAACAACCATGGCTTGACTGTCTAGAGTTCCTCTGGTGAGGGTAGAGTCACAGAAATATGATGTTATTTCTTCTCCAGGCTGATGTGTCATGAGAAACAAGACCAAATCCAGTGAGAATACTTCTACTTCAAGCTTAAATTCTGAAGCTTCCTATTGTGGCCAGGTCTGGATTGAGAAAAAGGCTTGTAGCCTCCAGAGTCATTGACACATAGATCTCCTCCAGGAGGTAGCAGGTCTGCCTGCCATGAGACAATGCCATCATTAAGTCATAGATTATTAAGTCATAGATTAGGACCTGGGAATTTGCATTTAACAAGCAATAAAGTGATTACAAGGAATGCAGTAAAAATGGTACAAATATAACAGATCCTCTTGGTGCCCAGAGGTTGTGGGTTTGTTGGGACTGGGGCATACCAGCCTCATCTTGTTGCCTGTGTGCATTTCACTCCCCTCCAAATGGACTCCTCCATGATTCTAAATAGATCAATCAGGTTCAAGCTGAATGGTTCAATCAAGTTAGTGTTAAATGGATCAATCAGGTTGGAGCTCAATCTTGAGTTAATTATTCAGATTAAAAATGAAAAGTGAGGGCCTCCCCGGTGGCGCAGCGGTTGAGCGCTGGGTTGCAAAGCTGCCCGCAGCCTCTGCAGCGCCAGTTCGATCCCCGGCTGCTCCCCGGCCACCAGAGGAGGGTCCCACATGGCGCGCAGACCTCTCCTGCCGCCCGCTGCTCCCCTCAGCAGTGTACTTCGGTCCTTCTGCCTCCTCTGCTCCCTGCTCTGGCTCTGGTGAATTCTCTCACCCTCCCGCGCTTCTGACTGTACCCAGTGCTTGTATAAATAAATAAATAAATCTTTAAAAAAAAAAAAAAAAAAAAAAAAATGAAAAGTGAGCTGATTGGTGCTAAACAGTCCAATCAGATGCTTACAATTGAAAAAGGTCTAATCAGGCTTGAGGGTGGAGGACCCTAAAGAGAATATAAGGCAGAGCAAGAGCTAATTGAGTCAGTCAGCAGCTGGCCTCTGAAGAGAGGAGTCAGTAGCTGGCCTCCAAAGAAATAAGGATTCATCAGATCACCTTTGAAGAGGAAGCATTCATGGGACCACAGAATGATTCAACAGATGGTCCCTAAAGAGAGAGGAGCATCAACCAGACAATGTCCATGGGATTCACAAGACCTCTGTAGACTTCTAAACCTCCATACCTCTAGACCTCCATGACCCTCACAGAGACGTGGCTACTGCTCTGCCTCTGGCCCTGCCTCGGACATCACCTGCAAGGAGCACTGTCAACCTTGGCCCAGTGTCTTTATGAGCTGCTTGCTGTTGGTGTATGCCAACAGCTCACAAAAAGCTTTCCAAAGCCTCTGGTTCTCCAGCACAACTTCCTGGTACTGTTGAGTTCATGACTTTCTGTTCCAGTGTCTGGCCCAGCCTTCAGGCTGCACTGCTGCCATTGTCATCTCATCTTCCACAAGTTGTCTTTGTTTGGGACTTCTGAATACTGCAGACACTATCTGGGATAAGAAAGCCAGCCATTTGTGGCCTTAGAAACTCTGTCCTTCATTCCAATCTCCTCTTGGTAAATAAACCCTGTTGTTGTTGGACCATGAGCCTGAGTGATATTGGAATTGTTTGTGCAGGTAAGAACCCACTGACAGTGACCTGTTCACCACATGTCCCTTCGCACTGTCTTGAGTGCCGCTTTAAATACTGTACTGTTTCACAAATAGTACAGATATGTGACTGGGAAAAGCTAATATTGTATGACTAATGCGCCTCTTCATATTTGCAGAATCCTTATACTCAATATTTGGACAATGATCTTTTAGCTAAACTATGAGCCTTATGAGCTGATTTGTCATAACTAACAGGCCAGGCTACAAATCCATTACTCATCATTCTAAAGGGTGTTCTGGTACTTCAGTGCTCTGAAGAATGAACGCCTCCTCCTATCTCCCAGGCTGCCCCCTGTCTCGTTCCTCTTGCATTGACTTTGTGTCACAATCAAGTCTGTGAAAAAAAAATTATTCACAATTATTAGGGGGCTGGAAAGGCATTTTGTAAAATATGAAAGTAAAATGTCACCGCACACATTTTTTCAAGTCAATGACCACCTTTCACGTTTCCTTTGAAAGCCACAGGGATCTCAAACTTGGAAGCCTGAAGGAGACAGGCAGGAGGTCCAGAGGACACCTGGCCACTTGGGAACTCAGCCACTCAGCTCTGCCTTACATGTGCCATGTGAGAAAGTAGGCCCAGTGTTCCCATTCTGTCTTTACAAGAAGACAGAAAACCATTTGTTTTGTTTTGTTTTGTTTTGTTTTCCAGAGAGAAACATATTTTTTTAAATTTTTTTTAAAAGACTTTACTTTTGGTTTTATTTATTTATTTATTTATTTAAATAAATTTTATTATTATATTCCCCATACAATTGCAACCCCCTTATTTTGACCCCAATCCCTCCCCTCCCTGCCCCTCACACCCCATAAAGTGTCTCTGGTTCATAGTTTTTTGTTGATTTTGATTTTCACTTTCTTATAGTTAATCATTTTCCTGGTCCCTCATTTAAGTTTTCTAGATTCCTGCTATGAGTGAGACCATCCAGTATTTTTCTTTTTCTTTCTGGCTTATTTCAATGAGCATGATCCCTCCCAGCGCCATCCATGTTGCTGCAAATTGCATGTGTTTATCTTTTTTGAATGTTGAGTAATATTCCATGGTGTATATGTACCACATCTTCTTAATCCAGTCATCTATTTTTTGGGCATTTGGGTTGTTTCCAAAGCTTAGCTATTGTAAATTGTGCTGCTATAAACATAGGGGTGCAGGTGCCCTTTGGAATTGATGTTTCTGTGTTCTTTGGGTAAATAATTAGGAGTGGAATTGCTGGATCATATGGAAGCTCTATGTTTAGTATGTCCAGAAATCTCCACACAGCTCTCCATAGTGGTTGGACCAGTTTGTACTCCCACCAACAGCACAGGAGAGTTCCTTTTTCTCCACATCCTTGCCAACATTTGTTGTTGCTAGTTTTTTTGATATGTGCCATTCTTACTGGTGTGGTATCTCATGGTAGTTTTGATTTGCATTTCCCTGATTACAAGTGATGTTGAACATTTTTTCATATGCCTGGTGGCCATTTGCATTTACTCCTCAGAGAAGTTTCTTTTTAGCTCTTCTGCCCATTCTTTGACAGGATTATTTTCTTTGTTTTTGTTGAGTCTCATCAGCTCTTTGCAGATTTTTGTTATCAGTCCTTTATCATTAGTGTTGTATGCAAAAATATTCTCCCAGTTGGTGGGGTTTCTCTTTGTTTTTGTTATTGTCTCTTGCTGTGCAGAAGCTCTTTAATTTGATGTAGTCCCAGCTGTATATCTTTGCCTTCACTATCACTGCTTTGGGGGATGTGTCTGTGAAGATGTCTTTGAGGTGCATATCATGTAGTGTTTCGCCTATATTTCCGTCTATATATTTTATGGTTTCAGGTCTTATGTCTAGTTCTCTAATCCATTTTGAGTTGGTTTTTGTGTATGGTGTGAGGTAGTGGTCAAGCTTCATTCTTTTGCATGTAGCGATCCAGTTTTCCCAGCACCATTTATTGAACAAACTTTCTTTGCTCCAGTGCATATTCTTTGCTCCTTTGTCAAAGATTAGTTGACCATAAATCTCTGGGTTTATTTCTGGGTTTTCTATATTGTTCCATTGGTCTGTGTGTCTGTTCTTGTTCCAATACCATGCAGTTTTGATGATTATGGCTTTGTAGTATAGTTTGAAGTCTGGGAGTGTGATGCCTCCATTCCCTTCTTTTTTTTTCAGGAGAGCTTTGGATATTTGGGGTTTTTGGTGATTCTATATGAATTTCATCAATAATTGTTCTATTTCTTTGAAGAATGACATTGGAATTTTGATTGGAATAGCATTGAATCTGTATATTGCTTTTGGTAGGATGGCCATTTTAATAATGTTTATTCTTCCAATTCATGAGCATTAAGATCTGGAACAAGACAAGGATGTCCACTCTCACCACTGCTTTTCAATATAATTCTGGAAGTCCTAGCCAGAGCAATAAGACAAGAGAAAGACATACAAGGAATCCAAATAGGAAAAGAAGTCAAACTACCACTATTTGCAGATGATATGATAATATACATAGAGAACCCAAAAACTCCACAGAAAAACTAATTCAACTCATCAATCAGTTCAGTAAAGTGGCAGGATACAAAATCAACACGCAAAAGTCAGTAGCCTTCCTATACACAAACAATAAATCTGAAGAAGAAGAAATCAAAAAAACCATCCCTTTTATTATCGAAACAAAAAAAATCAAATACTTGGGAATAAATCTAACAAAAGAGGTAAAGGACCTATACAAAGAAAACTATAAAACACTGTTAAAAGAAATAGAAGAAGACACAAAGAAACAGAAAGCCACTTTTAAGGGAAAATTCTCCCATGTTTTAAAAGTTGGAAATTAATTTTTTTTAAGATTTATTTTATTTCTACAAGAACTGGGGTACAGGTCAGTGGCTCAGGACAGTGAGAGGATTCACCAGAGACAGAGCAGGGAGCAGAACAGGCAGATGGACCAAAGACACTGCTGAGGGGAGCAGCAGGTGAGGCAGGAGAGGTCTGCTGTGCCATGTGGGTAGCTCCCTGGCTGGCTGGGAATCTAACCTGCACTACAGAAGCTGCAGACAGCCTCACAGCACTGCGCTCAATCCATTGCATCACCAGGGAGGCCTGGAAATTCATTTTTCTTTTAGAAAGTATAGTATGAACCGAACAAAAGAAATATATCTATGGGCTAGTTGTTCCTCTGTAGGCCACTAGTCTGAAGCCTCTGAATGAAAGGATGATTGGAAAGTCTTCATATAACAGTGTACTTTTCTGGATTCAGTACTCCCAGCATTTCCATTCATAATTCTGCCAAGGTGTAGCAGGGACTCACCTGGCCAGGTTTGCCTTAAGGCATGATCTCTGTCTATCCCCGAATCAGTACTGCTCAGGTCAAACTGCAGACAATTGGACTTTAACTGCAGTGATTATTTTATTACCCTCATACTCTGAGGAGTTCTGTGCGGGCATGAAGGTGAAGTGTGAAATAAAATGGCTCCAGGAAGAACACGGAAGGGCAATGTCTACCTTGAATCAACCTGGGGGTAGAAGGGGAACCATAATTAGATGAGGGACCTGAATTTGGGCCACTAGCTCTGTGACATGGGTGCCCTATTACCCCATCACACCATCAGAGGAGGCCCCATGCATCATGGAGAGGAGATGAGTAGCTCCCGCCAAGTTCTTCCCAAATTGCAGATTCATAAGAAAAATAAATGACTTGCTATTTTAAGGGCTGGTTTGTTAAATGGTTAAGAACATGCACAAGTAGGAACTCAGGAGCTCTGAAAATTCAGATGATCATGAGCCCCCAGGCCCAACGCCCAAGGCTTCTTCTGCAAGGTTCTGTCCCATGGTTCTGGGGTTTCTAGTCTCCCTGACTCTGCCCTTGGGCTCCTCTCTTTGTGGTCTACCTCATCTCCAGCTTCATTTCTAACTGCATGATTTTTTCCATGTCCCAATTCAAATTCCTCCAAAGGGAAGCATCTGATTCACTCAGTTTGTCATGTTGTATGAAGTGGTGGTTGCTGGTTCACTTATGTATTGGCTGTTGTCAAATCAGATGCCACCTCTGGTCCAATCAACTGTGGGCGCTGACTGGGATGCCAAAATTGCAGAGACTAAGAGGGGGTGCTAGGAGGGGATATTTCTCTTAGAAGGTGTTTTGGAATTGATTCCTCTGATTAACAGTTCCGGAGCAGGAATGAAATAAAAAAGAAATGGTAGAAGAATTCTGTGCCAGTGGACAGTAGTCTTCATGTTGGGATATGCATATTTTTCAGTAGATATGCTGGCTGTGTGATCTGTGATCTAGACCTGGAAAGTTTCTGGAAACTCAGCTTGGAATAGCACCTTGTCCCTGAAATTGATCAGGAGGTATTATGCTGGTATTCCCTTTTTCATACATACTTTTTAAAATCAATCTCTCACTTTACAAATGCAAATGCTATTCTTAATCTTCCTGAATATTCTCAAGTGAATTTTTTCAGTGTATGAAAACTTTCAGAGCACTTAACAAGGGCATCACTCAAATACTGATGTGCTTTACTATTGGCTTAGCATTCTAGGGACCATAAGACAGTCCCTTCCATCACAGGGAAAGATCCATTTCCAAAACAATCAAAAAAATGACCAAAAGTAACATTTTTGAACAGTGGTAATAATAATGACATGATAATTGAATCTAGAAAATATTTTAATTGCTAAAAACCTAAATTCATTTTTTAAATGAATTTACATTTCTTTATCTTTCCACAAGGTATTAATATTGTATTTCAAAAGGCCATGGCAGGTTGGGACTCTGGGAATGAGACTGATGTGGGGCTCAGTGTGTGGAATGTTCACTAGTGGTGCTCATGGGAGGAGGCAGGGGTGGCAGAAGGACAATCTGAGCTGCCTAAAACCCCCACAAACAGATCCTTGGAAACTCTGCCACTAGCAGAGTCTGTCAAATTTCCCTGCCCTGCCCTTTATGCTGTACTGTAATCACTCAGGGCACGTTGACACCTGGGAAAGATCATGACCTTGGATGAGACAGCTCTGCTGCTGAGGCAGGCTGGCAGGACTGCGGAACTAGGGTAGGTAGCACACCTAGTAGGGGAGCAAAAAGTTTTTCCTCAAAGGGGGATCGAGGGGACACTCATGGAGATTACCACAAATGCAGATATTTATAATGTGCCAGAAATTATTTCCTGTCCCAGATATTTACATGTATGGTGAAAAATCTCAGATTTAAACATTAAAATGGAAAAGATTACTCCTTTGTGAAGGCAATTTTAGCAAGATGTGAGCACAAATCTCAGGACTCTCCTGACCCTGATCACTGCTGAGAAGCTCAGTCTAGGACCTCCTCTGAACATTGACATACATAGCAAAGTTTTACTGAACTGGACTTTCTTTACCTCCTGGGCAACAAGCTAGACAGTGTTTCTCAGATCGCTCTGCAGAAATGTATGACCACATGAGTGAACTCTGATCAGAGAGTGTGGCCAAAGTGACTGGTGTCATCTCATCCAAGCACAGACCATCAAACCACCCATGGAATTCCTGGGTCCTTGCATGACAGCATGGAGCACAGTGCCCCTACTCCCACCCCAATCTGCGTTGGACTATGATATGATTAAAAAATCAGCTTTTATCCTGGCATGTCACTGAGAGTTTGAAGTTGTTTGTTTCAATTAACCTACACTGACTAATTTAGAACCTGTTGAAAATAAAGAACTGAGTTAACTCAGATGTTTAGTGATGATTTTTATATATATGAAGTAGGAAAAATGTTGCTTGATTTCCAGGCAGCATGGAAAAAAAATTAAAGTGGAAAAGAGTTCCTCTGAGTAACTTGCACTGAGAAGGAACCCAGTCTGAACTGAGTCAGGAGCAGGTAGTAATAACGAAAAGCCAGTGACTTATTCATGGAACCTGTAAGGCTGGTGGTGAGTATTGCTACCACTCAGGAGGTGTATCAGTCAGGATTGAGTTCAACACTGTTTGAAAGAAAACCTAGTGACTGAGGCTTCAACAGCATGACGGTTAATTTTTTTCTCGTATGTAACAAGCTTAGACTTTTATGGTCCAAGATATTCTCAGCTCCATGGTGACATTAGGCTTCTTCTAGCTTTCCATTAATCCCTCCTTGGAGGTTGGTCCTCTTCACACTTGGCCATGACCACTTCAGCTATCATGCTTATGTTCTGGGCAGAAAGAGGAGGGAAAATGGAAAGCACATGCTGGTCCTGGTAGGTGCTCTGATCATCTGGCCACATTCCCTTGGCCCTGCTCATTGCAGCCAGTTGCCTACATTGCTCCATGCTGCCCCACACAGCAGCCACACCATCTCTTTGCTTTGCTGGAGCCACAAAAGACTACCCAACTATAGCAACAACTGGTTAGTGTCAGGAGTCATAGTCTCAGGGTGATACCAACCAGCGGGCGATGAGTGGCCCCAACCTGCAAAAGTCAGGATGCCCGTTCTGCACAGAGAGCCCTGCAGAGGGTTGCGAGTGGGACTGAAGCCCCCACTGGCAACTGGCTCATTAATATTCCTTTATTTGCTTTGCTCCCTTTCCCTTCTCACTCTCCACATGTTTTCTGTATCATATGAACTCCCGCCAATAAGCCACCTGAACTCAAATCTTTGTCTTCAGATCTTTTTTTTAAAGATTTATTTATTCATGCATACAAGAACCGGGGTACAGGCCAGATGCGTGGGAGGGTGAGAGGATTCACCAGAGACAGAGGGGGTAACAGAACAGGCAGACTGACTGAAATACACTGCTGAGGGGAGCAGTGGGCGTGACAGGAGAGGTCTGCTGTGCCATGTGGGTATCTCCCTGGCTGGCCGGGATTGAACCCATGCTGCAGAGGCCATGGACAGCTTCATAGAGCTGAGCTCAATCATCTGCGCCACCAGGGGAGGCCCTTCAGATCTTCTTTTGCAGAGACTTAACTAAAATGCCAGCTGAGTCTGCCCCATTCAAGGGGCTTTGCTAGGAACCCCTCCTGATGAATTCTAGCTGATCTCACTGAAGGGAATCGGGCCATGTGGTCATTCTGTGCTGCAAAGGAAAATGGAAGTATATGTTTATTTCTGGATGGGCATTTTGGTACCCCCAAATTAATTGAAGTTCTGTTTTTATGAAGAAAAGCACATGTATTTGCTGAACAGCTAACCAGTCCTGCCATGGACATAGACATGTAAAAATGAACATTAACATATGTTAACATTGATCTTTTGGTGATTTTTAAACACAAAATTAGCAAACAGGAAAATTTGGGGAATGAAATATATAAAAGTACAAACAGTATAAAAAACATAAAAAGTATAAAAATGTAATTTTTCATCATTAAATATTCATTTCAATTGTGTGTGGTAAGGAAAAATGTGTTTCAGTCAAACCTTTCTCCGTAGGTGGCCCGTTTGAGTCACCATTGTAGTGATGGCAGCCTTTTGAATTGACTTTGATGAGACATGTTGAAATAACAGCACCTATTTTCTCTCCTTCTTATCGTTCTTTTGCCACAAAAATTTGAGGTGCATGACAACAGAACACAATGAAATAATAATAAAACAAAAGCTAGATCCCGAAGGACAAGAAGAGGAACTGCTCTTCATGATGTGCACTGTTAGAGCCGTGCTCCAAAGACGCAGCTGTGTCCTGGTCCTGTGGCTAAGTGGGAGGTCCCTTGCTGGTTATTATTTGTTATCAGAAAGAAGAAAGCATGCCAATTTCTCTAGAGCAAATGAGTATTTCTCAGATTTAAGTTCAAATAGAAATCTCATAGGACTAACTTTTGGGTGTAGGAAGCAATGCCTGTACACTCTCAAGAGCATTTTTATAGAGGAGTCCAACAATTGATTCCATGGGTTTGGGTCCTGCAGTGTAAGAGAGTCCAGAAATGTTCAAGACGTCACAGTAATAGTCAACGAAGTGACAATGACTCTGCAAGGGATGAAAATGTGTGATCTTTAGTGATGCACTGGGTTTTAAGGATAGATCTGAGTATCTAGAGGAGTGGAGAGAATGGCCACCCTCATAGAAGAGAAGTAACAGTCGAGACAGTATTCTCATGAAGCCAGGACAACCTACTTAACCTATTGGTTCATTGAGACAATTACTCATTGCTTAGCTAACACAACAATTACATTCAAACTCATTTTTCTTACCTTTTTTTTTATTTTTTTTTGATGTAATTCCAATAGTCAATTTCTAGCCCTCCTTGAAGCTAGGAGTGGGCATGTGATACAGATGTAGTAAAAAAGGGAGAAGGGGAAATTGGCTTGGTGGCTCCTAGGTAATCTTTTATTTCACTGATAAATGATGTGAGGGCCTCCCTGGTGGCTCAAGGGGTTAAGTACCGCACACTTTGCAGCACTCCCAGCGGGCCAGGGAGCAACCCACATGGCATAGCAGACCTCTCCCATCTCGCCCGCTGCTCCCCCCAGCAGTATATTTCAGTAGGTCTGCCTGTTCTGTTTCCCACTCTCTGGTGAATCCTCTCACCCCTTCCCCCCACCCCCCACATCTCTGGCCTGTACTCCAGCTCTTACATGCATAAATAAATAAATCTTTAAAAATAAATAAATAAATAAATAAATAAATAATGTGAGATCAAAGATATTGGCATGGCCTCTTCTCCCTTCTTCTTACTTGAACATGGATGTGATGGCTGGTAGAGTGGCAGCTATCAAGAGACCAAAAACATGAGACTGAGAAGCCAACTACCTGAGGATGGCCTTGATACAGGTAGACAGTGCTTAGATCTTTGCTGACACTGAACTGTCAATCCAATCTTGAGACGGCCCCTCTTTGTTGTAGGTAAGTCAACAACAAAATAATAATATAACAATGAAAAATAATAAATACAGTCTATCTTCCTGATGGTAGGGTTTTTTATTTCTTGCTGCTGAAAGCAGTTCTGCCTTTTACCTTTGTGCTGTGTTATGAAAACAAGGAGTTTAATCAGAAATACCAACTCACATGTAAACAGAGGTGGAAACTGAATAGCCAGAATTTTTCTTCGGAAATAATTTGGGGCAAACAACAGCATGAGAATAATTACTTAATTGAGTCACCAGTATAGGATGCCCTAGAACACAGCCAAGCTACTTTTGATCTCTAAAATTTTAGGACAGGAATAATTTGTCACCTGTAGAGCCATATAAACTTTCAGGATACCTATCTTGGATCAACTAGCTTAAAAAAAACATGGCTTTCAGTGAACTTACTGGGATAATTAGACTGGAGGCTGTATCCCTGGATTATTGAATTAGTTGATACAAATAGATTTAATTCAGGAAATTGTTAAAGATAATGATTTTAGTTTCCACAATGGTCATACAATTCTAAAGTCATTGTTTCTGAAAAATGCTAAACAGTGGTTGGTTCTTAACGATAAAAGTATCTGTTTATTTGCAAGGTGACATGCAAATAGTTCCTTTCAAAGCAGTTTCAAATAATTAAATGACAAATCAAAGGAAAATGAGGATGCAGAACATCTTACATCTGTCTAAGACCAGTTAGATTCATTCTTTGATGTACTGATATACTGATGTCCCATGTTTTCATACCAATCTTAGTTTTTATGATGGTTTTGTGTGAAGATCAATGACCAGAAGTTCATGCTGCCCTCACGCAGCTTGGCTGCACAATTGTTATTATGACTGATTAGGGCATGGAAAGCATTCCTAGCCTGCCTCTTTCTTTTGTATGAGCTTGGAGACTAGGTTAACTCTTGAATAGAACGCCTTGGAACACAAAAGACAGTTGCACTAGTGTGTGCATATACGGGAATGTTATTGTTCTTGCTTCATTTGTTTCAATAACAAAATATTGGTCATTTGTGAAAATTAAAACAACAATAAAATGAGAGGATAAGGTATATTAACATTCCCCATGTAAAGTTAAGCAATAAATATGTAGCTTGAGTAGACAAAGTGCTTTCTCCAAATGTTTCCAATTATAATAGAAAAATGAAATTGTTTTTACTATTCCTGAGTCTTTTTTTGGGGGGGGGGTTCAAGTATATTGTTTTTTCAAAAATGTGGGAGACAGAGATGCAAATAACAGTTTTCTTTACAATCATCTCCTATGAAACCCCAAGTTTCTCTTTTGTTTTTGTTGGATGTAATTTATCATTTCATAAGTAGTGTCAAAAATAATTTGTGAAACACGTGGTGGAATGTCTCTTATGGTAAATGAAATAGTAATTCAACTTGTTGCTGTTTAAGTCATAGTGTGTTGTAAGAGACCCTTTTTTTCTGGATCACCGGCAACATAAAGAGTTTATCACAAAATAAATAAATGTAATCTACAGTTTTCCATTTAACAGTATCAGAAAACATTTGGAAGCCATAGCCACATGTTCACTCAACTCAATTTCAATAACTTTTTTGGCATAACAAGGCCAACAATTGAATTTCAATAACAATATTGGCATGACAAGGCCAACAAGTGTCGCCAAAGTCAATACAGTCAGCCACGAAGTGCTGAGCAGTTTTCACAAGGGTGGTGAGCATGCATGTCAAGCTAGTTGATCCCAGGTAGACAGACTGAAGATTTATGTGGTTCCCTGATCATCCAGAAGCTGTCCTAATTCTAAATCTTGTAAATAAGGGATTTCCTCTTTCCAAATTAGATAAAATTTTGGGGATATCAAAAAGACTGGAATATTGAGGGAGCTTAGAGGGAATCACTAAAGGGACTGCTTAAGTCAGGGTTCCTTTGAAAGTACATCTGTGAAAATTTGGGCTTGGAAAAAGTCAATGAAACATCAATATAATCAGTATAAATCTAAATCCCATTATTATTTTTCTCAGTTACTAGACAGATAACACTTAATTTTTAATGAACAAAATAATTTAATTAATAAAACATTTTTATATTTGGCATCTGTTAATTTCTGGAATAGGCAGGTATGATAATGAGACAAAATTAAAAGTTAAGGGCCTCCCCTGGTGGTGCAGCGGTTGAACGCTGGGCTGCGAAGCTGCCTGCAGCCTCTGCAGTGCCGGTTCGATCCCCGGCCGCCAGAGAGGGTCCCACATGGTGCGACAGACTTCTCCTGCCCACCGGCTGCTCCCCTCAGCAGTGTACTTCGGTCCTTCTGCCTGCTCTGCTCCCCGCTCTGGCTCTGGTGAATTCTCTCACCCTCCCGCGCTTCTGACTGTACCCAGTGCTTGTATAAATAAATAAATCAATCTTTTTTCTTTTTTTGTGGTACCCTCGCAGGCAGCCAGGGAACGAACGCTCAACCACTGTGCCACCAGGAGAGGCCCAATAAATAAATCTTAAAAAAAAAAAAATGAAAAGTTAAAAAGTGTGATGCAATGAGCCATAGATCGCCTTCTAATCCCTTCCTTCCAACTACTGTCATAAATCTATTAGAGATATTCCAAAAAACATCTTGTGTATATACGAATGTACATATACATAGCAACAAATCTTTTACTTAATGATATAATAATAATCTATGAGATTATGCCTTGTTAATATATACAAACTTATTTTATTCTTTTTAATGGCTGCAGAGTATTCCTTTGCTTGGAATTTTCACTGCTATATTTAATGTCCTGTCATTTCATTAAAAATGTAGGTTGTTTTAATAGTTTACTATTACCTAAAATGCCATAGAAAACACTATTGAACACAAATTATTCATGAATATGCAAGCATATTGAGAGAATATTTTTCTGAAAATGGTGTTACTGAGTGAAAAAGTTGTGGATTTTGTGATCTTTTAAGTTTTGCCAAATTGTCCTCCAAAGAGGTTTACCAGTTCCCCTGGAAATGAAGGAGAATGCTCCCTACAACTCACAAACATAGTACGTTGTCAAACTTGGTCCAAAATTTGAATGGTCCCTTTTATTCCAACATTAACAGTAAGTCAGACTCACACTATTTTTTTTTTAACAGTTTCTTTTGCTTTGAGGGACTATAACAAACCAAACAACCATCTATTCATCCGTGTAACAAATAGGCATTGAGCTCTTATTAATTCATTCAAGAACACCTTCTATGTACTAGGCATTCTGCCAGGCCTTGGGATACAGTGGTGATACAATGATCCCAGATTTTATTGACAATGAGGGAAAGAGACAAATAATCACATACAAGAGCTTGGAAGGAAAAACACAGAGTCTGTGAGGGTGTAAAGCAGACTGACTCCTTTGGTGTGAAGTGACTACAAAAGCTTCCTTGAGAAATTCTTGAGAAGTGCTGAAGGATGAACAAGAGTCATGTTTTGTGTGTGCATGCACGAGTGTGTGTGTGTGTGTGTGTGTGTGCCCGCGCGCGTGCAAGCAGATGTGTGCATGCATGCATGCACCCTTTGCACAAAAATTTCCAGGTGGTAGAAAAGGAGTGTGTCACCTTCAAGGATGCTGAAGAACATAGAGAAAGGGAGAAAGCAGTGATGCAATGCACTGTGAGACATACTCCCCAACCTCAAGGGACTTGCAGTAGAAAAGAGTGGATAATATCCAAAGATAAGAGTTTGTAAGGAATTGAATGATAAGGGTCATAACAGAGGTAGAATACAAGAGGAGTTGATGAATGAGTCCCCAAGACTTATTTTTTTTGTGTGTGCATTTTGTATGTGCTTGATTTCCTTTGTTTGTTTGTTTTGATAAATACTTCTTAACTCTTGAGGCTACTTTAATATGTCAATTGTGGTTGCCCGGTATCCTCTTCTTACCATTTTATACTAAAGGAAATGCTTAAAGCTTTAGACATTTCCAACTCCAGAAGTTTGTAAATGTTCTCATCAGTGTAATGAAAGCTGAACTAAGACAGATGGCCCCATGTCTCCCAGATTGGTTTCTAGTCTCTCCAGTTAGAGTACTTGGGCTATTGAGACTATCTTAGGATATTGGAAAAACATACAAGTAGTTTACCACTGAAATCCAACTTGACATCCAACTAGCATATATAAGAAGAGAAGTTAAAACCAGGGAAAGTTATTTTTAAATGTGTTGAAATTTCCAACGTGCTCTATAAAGCAAGTAGAGATGACAGAATGACTGTCACTATGGTGGTTGTTATAGTATACAGTTGACCTTTGAATAACTTGAGGGTTAGGAGCACTGATCCCCACACAAGCTCAAAAATCCATGTGTAATTTTTGGCCTCTGTCCCCCAAAATCTTAACTACTAATTGCTTGCTAATCTTAACTACTAATTGCTTGCTTACTGATAACATAAACAGTCAATTAACACGTATTTTGTGTTATATATATAGTATACAGTATTACAATAAACCAGAGAAAAGAAAATTATAAAGAAGAGAAAATACATTTAGAATGCCATATTATATTTATCGATGACCTAAAGTTTACATCATTTGTTTATAAGAAAATCCACTTCTAAGTGGACAGTGTATAAGTAAACCTAGTAAACTAACCAGCTCAGTTGAAACCTACGTAGGTCAAGTGTCAACTGTACTTTCAAAAGTCTACTTGACTCTAACACAAATGTAAACTTTGTTTGTGTTAAAATTGCATATAACTCATTAGTTGATGAGGGAACCAGTAAAATGGTAAGAATAATTCAAAGGAAATTTTGAAAAAAAGACTTATGGGTAGTCAAAGGCATGCTGAAATAACCTCACTTATAAATGCCAAACATTTAATATTCTACAAAGTAATGAACCCTAACATTTGAGGGCGTTTGAGGCTAATTTTTTATCAAATGGAAACTAATTTCATCTCTACAGGACAAAATTCATATGCATTTTAACGAGCAAGAATCATTTGTATTACTCTCAAGCAAGAGTCACCTCACATAGCTATCAGTTTTCTATAAGTTAACACCTATTCCTATAGAGCCATTAAGTAGTCTAGACAATAGGACATCAAAGAGACATATCCAGCAGCTCTGACCTGACAGATCATCCTGAAATACCCCGTTTTCTTTTTAAACATCAGGTAGTAGCTTTAATGTGTGGTGAGGTATTAGCTTTGATGAAGTCATAGTTCTCATTGATTCCCAAGGATTTTATTACTATTTGACCACCTCAGGCATGCAGTTTATAAACTAGCATCCCATTGTGGCACCAGGATTGAATAGAAGTGTTCATAACATTACACATATTATTAAAAACAAGAAATTAGCATCTGAAGCAAGTTAAACTACAGCCATAATTAATTAGTCACAATTAGAAAGATGACTGCTCTCTGAGCAACTGTTTATTTTCTGTGTTTCTACTATAAACTTCTGACTTCCAGTGTTTAGTTGCAGAAAGTGAAACCTTCTTTATAGGGTCTTTAAATTCTTTAGTAGTGCATATGTAGCATTCAGTTATCCATTTTCCTTTTGATTAGTGATCTTTAGCAAACACCAGTAAGAAGGTGAGAAATTGAGTGAAACTTGGGCTTGTGGCAGTTAGCTGTAGCTAAAGATACCATTCGCAGGATGGAGATTCAAAGCAAACATGAAGGATAAGCAGGAGCTCCATCTGGGCAAGGAAAGAAAAGCAGAGAGAATTGCAATCAGACTCTGACATTAGGGCATCCCTGTAGGAAATACTAAAATCTGAACAGACGAACATAAGATCTAGAGTATGTGTGTGTGTGTGTGTGTGTGTGTGTCTGTGTGTGATTCAGAAAGGCCAAATCATGTTGAATTTTATGGAATAAAGAATTTAATAGGGCCTCCTCTGGTGGCGCAGTGGTTGAGTGCTGGGCTGCGAAGCTGCCCACAGACTCTGCAGCGCCGGTTCGATCCCTGGCTGCTGGGCGAGGGTCCCACATGGTACGCAGACCTCTTCTGCCGGGCCCCTTACTCCCCTTAGCAGTGTATTTCATCAGTCTGCCTTTTCTGTTCCCCACTTTGGCTCTGGTGAATTCTCTCACCCTCCCACACTTCTGACTGTACCCAGTCCTTGTATTAATAAATAAATGTTTAAAAAAAAGAATTTATTTTTTTATTTTTTTTAAAGATTTATTTATTTATTTATTTATTTATACAAGCACTGGGTACAGTCAGAAGCGCGGGAGGGTGAGAGAATTCACCAGAGCCAGAGCAGGGAGCAGAGCAGGCAGAAGGACCAAAGTACACTGCTGAGGGGAGCAGCGGGCGGCAGGAGAGGTCTGCGCGCCATGTGGGACCCTCCTCTGGTGGCCAGGGAGCAGCCAGGGATCGAACCAGCGCTGCAGAGGCTGCAGGCAGCTTCACAACCCAGCACTCAACTGCTGCGCCACTGGGGAGGCCCTAAAAAAAAAGATTTAATAAAAAGATTGGACCTTAGCCAATTAAGGACAGATATGGGTACGTGAGGGTTTAAAAATGGAAGTTGAAGATATGGTGAAGAACTCTGGTCTTGGTGAATGAGTCAGTTTATAGGAAATCTTGAAGTAGAGCACATCATCTCCTGCACTGGGACTGAGAAGTTGGACCCTTGGCTCTTGGAGGCTACCATTTCTGTAAGTCTATGCCAGTGCGCCAGGAGATGGGCTTGGCATTGCCATTGGGCACAAAAACTGGCAGTTGGAAAGGGCAGATGGATATGGAGTGGAAAGGGATGAG
Source organism: Talpa occidentalis (assembly GCF_014898055.3). Classification (NCBI taxonomy): domain Eukaryota; kingdom Metazoa; phylum Chordata; class Mammalia; order Eulipotyphla; family Talpidae; genus Talpa; species Talpa occidentalis. The sequence goes on from NW_023605083.1 coordinate 75,633,524, forward strand.
AACAAACTGAAACCTGCTGGCATTTTGCCTGAGACTTAACAATGAACTTCAGGACAGAATGATTATTGTTTATCTTATATCTGTCAAATCTTGTGATGCATTATTGTGGGGTAAATGCTCAGCCTGGAAGAGTCCTTTTTTTTTTTTTTTTAAATAAAGACTTCACTGAGACTTTCACTGAGGAACAGCCCAAGAGGAAATATATGAAGTGCCCAAAGTAATGTGCAAAATGGATCTTGATGTGTCTCTAGTCAAGAAACCCAAAGTTAGTTATCAGCATTTTTCAGATACAGAGAAAACTTCCATTCAAGAATGTCGTTTTTGAATTCCAACAGCTGCATATGCAGAAAAATACTACCCTTCCAGCTTGCATTAGATTACATTAGATTATCTAAACCAGAATGGCCAGCTGGGCACTGATCATCCAAGTGTTTGAGACATTGGATAGATCAACTGGCTGAAGATTAAACAGCTGTTGGACATACTGGAAATCAAAATTCAATCATCCTATTATATAGATCTTTGGGGTTTACCACTAGGGGTCACTAAAGAGAGATGGGAGACACTCAATCTTTTCTAAATAATTTCAGAATAGCTACCAATTTTGGCAAATATGCAGGTTAGAGTTTCTCTACCTTCAATGTGTATATTAATAACCTGAGGATTTTGTGCAGCTTCTGATCCAGTAGTTCTGGGGTGGGGCCCAAATTTGTACATCTCCATCAAACTCCCAGGTGATGTCAATCTTGGTGGTCCCAGAACAGGTGTTTGGAAAGAGCACAAGGTCTCAAGATGGAACATTGCCTCAATTCATCTCCCTTGCAGAAAACCTAGGCTGGCTCCATGTTTCCTCTTATCTTCTCCTCTTCCTCTTCCCTCTCTCTCTCTTCTCTTCCTCCTTCTTCCTCCTCCATCCTCCCACTTACTTTCTCTTCATCCTCTCCTCACCCCTCCTTCAGCTTCCTTCCTCTCCTCCTCCTTGTCTCTGCTGTACCTTGAGCTCAATCATCTCCAAGGATACCCTGCCAAATGTTTGTTATTATAACTTTTTGTCATGAAATCTAGCATGGGACATTAATATTTATGCAATAAACATTAGAGAACCAACAATACTGAAAGAGTTGAATGCATGTTCTTTTTTTAAAAAGATTTATTTTTATTTATTTATGCATACAAGAACTGGGGTGTAGGCCAGAGATGAGGGGGGTGGTGAGAGGATTCACCAGAGACAGAGTGGGAAGCAGAACAGATGGATCTACTGAAATACACTGCTGAGGGGAGCAGCAGGCGAGCCAGAAGAGGTCTGCTGTGCCATGTGGGTTAGCTCCCTGGCAGAGGATTGAACTCATGTTGCAGTGGCTGCCGATAGTTTCATAGTGCTCAGACTTAACCCCTTGTGCCACCAGGGAGACCCTTGAATGCATATTCTTCTGAGATTTTTTCTCATTTTGCATATTCAATGTATGTAAGTAATTGAGCAATTTTGAGTCACTCTGGTTCTGGCTGAGCTTGGCTATAATAGATAGAGGCATATATTACATGTCTTTAGTGTTGGAGGCCACTTGATTGTGTTCTTCAAGTTCAACTATATGGTAATTTTAACTAATAGGGAATATATCTTAATTTTTTCAGAGCTGAGAAGAAAGAATTTACCACATAGACTCCAAAGAGTCTCATTTTCCATATAATGTGATAACTTAAAAAAGGTGAATGATATAATGAATCCCTTTTGGTGTGACAGATATGTGAATGGACTTCTATGTAGAAAAACAAATATTTTTGGTCAACTTTCTCCAATTGTAATTCAGAAAACATGGAAATCACGGTACTTCATTGAAAAAAACAAATCTGGGGACTTCCTGGTGGCACAGTGGTTAAAGACAGTGCTATCAAGCTACTGCCAGCCACTACAGCATGAGTTCAATCCCCAGCTGGCAAGGGAGCAACCCAGATGGCACAGCAGACCTCTCCTCTCTGGCCCACTGCTCCCCTCTGCAGTGTATTTTAGTACATCTGCCTATTCTGCTCCTTGCTCTCTCTGGTGAATCCTCTCATCCCCCACACCTCTGGCTTACACCCCAGTTCTTGCATGCATAAATAAATAATAAAACTTTGAAAAAAGAAAAAGCCAAAACCACTGTTAACGATTTTTGGAGATTTTCCAGTTTTGGGATTTTTGGGTATCTGTATGCACATTTTCTTATGATTATGAAACACTGATGCTTTCACTTCCCAATATAAACAGTATCCCATTTCCATGAGTATTTTTCTATACCATAATTGTTAATGGCTTTGTGATAATCTATCAAAACTGTATTCCACAATTTACTTAATTATCCCCTGTTGTTGGGTATTCAGTTTCGTCTGAATTTTCCACATTAATAAAAAAAGTTTATACTCATATTCACACAGACATTTTTGCTCACACCTTTCATTATTTAGTTTGGAAAAGTTCCAAACCTTTGCCAGGCCAAAGACCTTTGAAATACACTACTGAGGATCATCTTGGAAAGTTGCAAAACTTTCTCCAATGATCTGTCAGAAGGTTTTGTGAAGGCAAGGGTGGTGAGAGCTTGGCAAGTGGGATTGAAGGTGACACTGCTTGGGTTTGAGTCATCTTGGAAGATGTTTGATCTCAGTGCCTCTGCAACATGAGGTAATACTGTCTCTTATACCACCAAGTTTGCAGGTCAAGTGGCAGAATATATGTAAAGCTTGGCACAGTAAACAGTGAGTGAATGCCAGCATTGTTATTGTTTTTCTACATGCTCAGCAATCATCCAAGGGTCTTTAAATTACAAATGATTCATAAGCTTGGCTTCTATTTTTCTGCCAGAGCCATCTGCTGAAGTCCAAGAGTCAAGAAATGGCTGGGAAAAACTTGAGGAAAGAAAGGTACAATAACTGTTCTTCCTGTAACCTGAAAAGCCTCATTTTGAACCTTTCTCAGAAATGGAGGTTCAAAAGAAATTGGACCAAATGAAAACTTTCAGGGATGCCAGTGCCAAACTTTCATTTCATAGCAGCAAACTCTGGTGATAAAATACACCAAAGGACAAAACGAGCAGTGCCAAATTCAAGTGACCACGAAGAAGAGGCAGGCTTGAGGGTGAGGAAGGAAACTGGAAGGCACCTGAAGGTGCCTCTGGTTATGGGAAAACTCCGAGGTGTCACCCAGCAAAGAGGGGAATGATATTTCCTTCAGATGATAAGGTGTACTTCAAAGATAGGCTGAAGGGAGAAATACAAATTTCTTACTCATTTATATTAGTGTTTTGGATGAGTATCACCAGAAAGAAATGAAACTTCGTGGTGATGAAGTGTGTCTGATATTAGAAACTTTAGGAGAGGGCCATTGGAAGGCTGGACTGGAAATCTTCCCACTTCATGCTCAAGCCTCAGACAAATGGGTCAACTCAGCTCTCTTTTCTGAAGAAGAATCTTGGAAAGGGACTGCAAGCAGGGGCAAACTCAACAGAAAACACCCACTGGGACTGAAAAAAGGGGGAATTATGAAGAGAATTCCACGTGAACTGTCCCCCAGGTTAGAGTGGGAGCAACCAGGAGCCTCCTGAGGCCTCACTACTGCAAGGAAAAGAGACAAACAGCTGGAGAGGAATTCTGTCCTTGATGGTAACTTTCAGGTCTACACAGCCTTACCCGTCCCCCTTGACAGGGATCCAGTGTAGATTTAGTCTAGGTAAGGAGTGAGTCTTAGGATGGTAGAAAGAAGTTCTTACTCCCTAGGCACGAACAGCCCCCTATGGTGTTGTGGAAGACAGGTGGTGAGGACCCAGCATGAGAAGGACCAAGACCTCTCCCTAAATTTCCTCCTTCTGCACAAGGAACTAGCAATGCACCAGATGCAGTAAAGGTAGAGGTCCCCACACAGGGGAGACTTCAACAAATCCAAAATGTGCAACTGTACACTTTAAAAAGGACATAACAGGCATGAGTGGGATCTCAGAAGCTCACTTGGGAACAAAGCTTATAGACATTGTGCTGTATTTACAGATTGACCTTAAACTTTTTTTTTTTTAAAGATTTATTTATTTATTTATTTATTTATTTATTTATTTATTTATTTATACAAGCACTGGGTACAGTCAGAAGCGCGGGAGGGTGAGAGAATTCACCAGAGCCAGAGCGGGGAGCAGAGCAGGCAGAAGGACCGAAGTACACTGCTGAGGGGAGCAGCGGGCGGCAGGAGAGGTCTGCGCGCCATGTGGGACCCTCCTCCAATGGCCGGGGAGCAGCCGGGGATGGAACCAGAGCTGCAGAGGCTGCGGGCAGCTTCGCAACCCAGCGCTCAACCGCTGCGCCACCGGGGAGGACCCCTTAAACTTTTATTTTCAAGTCAGCAAGACCCTTATTTTGTAAACAAAGCTGCTTGCCTTTTTGAACATCAGTTTCCTACACTGGGATGTCAGGATGATAATAACAAATGAAATCTGCAGGATACATTTCACATAGATGTTCTTTTGAAAGTTCACTTGTTAACATAATGAAGCTAAGTTTAGAACATACTCAATGTAAGTAAAAAAGATCTAAGAATCTTAACTCACTTGAATTTTCAAAGCTAGCTCAATAAATTTCATGACCTATGTAGGGGCAGAGAGGAAATTTCCCACTACCCTTTTGGGTTTTTCTAGGGTTGACCTAGCAACATTAACATCAGACAGATCAGTAGCATAAAAGAACAAATTTAATTACATATATATGGAGGCGCTATATGAAAATCAATTCTGAAATATCAAATGGGGATCTGGAGCTTCAAAAAGTGCTGAGAGGGCCTCACTAAACAAGAAGAGGGTGACTCATATGACAAAGACCAGAAATCTCTAATTAGATGGTTGCTCTGCCACATAGATTGTTTTCTCTGGTAGAAATGCAACTTCTGATAAAAACCCTAATTAGGTGTAATATCCCCAATTTTCATTCTTCTAGATAGTTAAGGGAGTGATAAAAGTTTCTTGTGAACTTGCAAGCCTTGACCGACCTCAACTTGAAATAATCCACATGTCAAAATGTGGATTATTCTTGGGAAGATCTGTTCTGGACATCTTGGGAAGGCCTGTCTTTTACCTAAATTACAAGAGAGTCTGGTAAGACATCGAGTGCAATTTTAATTTTCAAGATAGGAAAGAGTTCTGAACATCTTGGGGAGGTCTATCTTTCACTTAGTTTACAGTTTTTAAAGAGAAAGAAATCTGTCAAAGTTGTGTTTGTGGTAAAAAGTTAATGAACATATCTAAAGTGCATGGTACTTGAAAAAACTAAAACTGAATCCCTGGGCATTTTCCTGTACTCTCCCACTTACATCAGAGAAAATATGAGATGGTCTCAATTATTAGCTTTCCCTTTAAAATGAAGATGTGTTGATTTTGGGGGGTAAATATTCATTCCTAAAATCAAAACAACAAATAGCTTAAACAAAATGGAAGTTTGTTTCTTTTATCTGAAGAGAGGACTGAAATCTGACAATCCAAGATTGGCGTGGAAAGTCTTTGGTGTCACTGGGGAACCAGGCTGCTTTCTTTCTCTTGCAACATTCTAGACCTATGGCTTGTGCCTCATGGTACAAGATGGCTACCCAAGTTTCACACATCACGTCTTTATTCCAGGAGACAAAACGGAAGATGGAAGGGAAAAGATATATGTCATTGGTCAAAATGTAATAACATGGCCACATCTAGCCCCAAGGGAGAGTGGGAAATGTAGACTTTTCAGGTGGGAAACAGTGTGGTCAGATAAAGGTTGGGGTTCTTTTATTTTAAAAGAGGAAAATGGATTTTGAGAGGCATTCACCCACAGAGACAGGTATCAACTGACTTAATAATGGTGCAAAAATGAGATAATTAGCTGTGAGAAGTGCAATAAAAGAGATAAAGAAGTGTTGGAGTGGATAAAAGTTCGTGTGTGGGGAAAGGCAGAGTGTTTAAGAAACACTTAAAAAACCTTAAAAGCCACTGTCAGAGGGAACTTGATTGATGAGCAGGTGTCATCCAGGCATACAAAACAAGAGAAAGAGCTTTCCCGGAAAGCAGAGCGCAGCATGTACAAGTCCCATGAGCCAGTGAGAGCTTGGCTCCGCCATGGTCCAGCAACTGAATACAGGTCAGCATTGTTGGCATGGAGTGTGGACAGGGGAGAGAGGCCCCTGACTCAGCTGGGGAGGCAGGAAGAGACCAGATTATATTGGGAGATTTCAGAGTCCTATTAAAAGTTGTGAATTCTGTTTTAGGTACAACAGAAAGTTATTAAACTAGTGTAAATGTAGGGCTGCCTCTATTGAATTCATATTTTAGAAAGATCAGCCTGACAACCTGCTGAATAGGGAGAGTCAGTTGTGGGGCTTGAGGAGAAGTGGGTATAGGTAGGTCACAGAGTGGAGTCTTGGAGAAGGACCGGATGTGGGGCATAGTCACAGGGGCACAGTCTGGGTTCAGTGGTTAAAACTAAGTACCAATAGCCAGGAAACCCTACTCTTGGGGACCTTGGTCTCTATGGGAGCTCAACCCTCTGGGGATGAGGGGGTCCTTTGTTGCTAATAAGCCTGCGATCTTCCTGATTGGGACCCAAGTGAAGAGTCACAGAAGATGGCTTCTCCAACCAGTATTTTTCTAGCATTTGCTTCTTGATCAAGTTAACAAGGGTCGATGCCAGTGTCATCAGCCACCCAACTGACTCAGGTAGAAAATGCAGGAGTTCAGGAGTAGGAGTTGTGAGAGTGAAGGTGGGAAATTCATTCCTCAAATCAATGTCATCTTAGATGCGTTATTTTAGGACTCAGGTGACTGAAGGACTTAATCCTAACTCGGATTAAAATCTATAATTAACCGATTCAGCCTCCAAACCTGGAAGAAATCTAGACCCTTCAAAGCTTCCCATGTTACCACTTGGATATGAAGCCTGTTCTCTGATTCATCCTGATCACAAGAAGCTGGCCTGTGCCTCTGAGGTCACTGCTGGACTAGGGTGAAAATTACAAGCTTAAGACAGAAACAAACTGTCACTTCCTTGTAAATCAAACAACACTGATGAAGTAAAGCTCAAGTTCAAAGGTCATACTGACATTGCCAAAATGTTTTCTTTGCTATATATTTTAATTATGCAAGTATAACTGGAGATGAATAATAAACATGCTGTCATTAAGAGTTTTGTTTTTAGAGAATTTTGGGCAGATAAAATGAGTGACCCCATCATATTCATTACAAACCTTATGAAGAATAGCTGTTTGGGGCAAGCATGCTGAAGAACACGGGCTGGAGCAAGATGTGCAGATGGAACATTTGAAAAGACCAGATCTGCTGCTGCTCTCCTGTTACCTCTGGCCAATGTGCACAAGTAGATTTATCTTCTTGCAACAGACGGATGCAAATATCACATTCCTTTACCCCTGAAACGCTGTAACAGCAATAACAGAACTCCTTGGGGGGCTGGTTATCTTGGGGGTGGAATTACTGACACCCAGCTCTGTGCTTAAGGCTGTAGAGATGTAATTATACCATGATAACCCAGAGGACTTTGTTCTCTGGATGTCTCTCATCTACGGCACATTTTCTGGATGCCTTCCTTTTCCATTAAAGCATTTATGTTCATAGAAGTGCTTTAGAAGTCACCGGGGCTCTAAAAATTAAAGGGAATGAATTTAAAACCACAGCACTTTTACCTACTTCTTGAAAACAAAAAATAAAAGCTGACATCTGGTAAGAAACTTCCCTTGGAACCCAAGTAACGAATTTTTATTTTCTCATCATGAAAGGGACGGATCTCCATTGGTGGCCTTTCTTATTTACACCACACACATGGCGATGGCTCCGACATCCAGTTCCTTTAGTATAAACAGAAAGGATGGCCTTTTTTCTGTGGAAGTTAATGAATTGAAAAACAAAGCTGTTCTGTATACCCACTCATTCCAAACGAATAAAAGAACTACAGTGCTCTGAGACTTGGGCAAAATAGTTGCATTCAAATTAATTTTGCCCCCTTCTCTTTCCCCCTCCCCACTTCCAACCATTCCACCCCCCCCCCTTTTCTAGGGAGAAAAAGAACCATTTAATCACCTTATAAGGGCAGAAAGCATTCAGGGAATAGAGCAGGAACCATGAGGCCCAGATCTTATTCTTGGCTCAGTCTGGGGCTGGCTGAGCAATTCTGGAGCTGTCCCTTAACCGCATGCCTCTGTTGATGCAGCTGCAATATGGGGACACAGATGTATGTGTATGGTGCTGATGCGGGGCCTTTCGTGAGAGGTTCAAAGCTAAATGTGGGGCTCATTTTTCTGGGGGTGGGCTGTTTCCAATGTGAAATTGCTGTTGGCAGTTCAGAAATTGGGAAGTGACTTGATAGGTCTTAGACTGATAACCAGGGCCCAGATGATGATGATGATGAAGAGGAAGAAGAAGGAGGAGGAGGATTATTTGTCCTCAGGTTCCCTGATCTCTTGGAATTAGGTTGCCATGGAACGATAGCTACAGGGATCAGACTTTATAAACAAAGAACTGGTCACAATGTTGAACATATCTTTGATAATTTAGGGTGCAACATTTTTCCTCTGAAAATCTACAAGATGCTTCTTGTGATTATTTGAAGAATAAAGAAGAAAAGGAGTGAGTGAACATGTTTAAGTTTCTCTGGGCAACATCTGTGGCTCCGCTGGTGACAAAGAGATAGTCAACTACACCTGGGCAAGGGGTCTCCTAGTTTCCCCCTCTCCTGTGGGGTTTGGTTGTGTTCACCCTCCAAAGTCACTTAAAGCAGTGACTCCTTCCTGGTTTCCTTATGAGTTCACACTGTCTTAGGAGCCAGTGATCTGCTCCTAACTTTGCTGCTGCTTCTGACTTTGTTGAGTCCCAGGACAGCTGCCCTTCTCATGACATTCTCTGCTGTCCCAAAGCTCTCTCCTCTTCTCCAGAAACTAAGAAATGTCTTATATAAGACTGGAGGTTTGTGTCCAGCAGTCCAGGGCTTCAGCATGAGAAGGGTCTTCCAAAAGTTTGTCTTACTGCTAGTGGTAGGTGTTTTTGAACTTGATTTGGGTTAATCACCAACTCATGGCAGGGTGCTTGAAAATCATGAGTAATAAAGTACCTTCTGCCCAAAGCAAGGCTATGGGGATGGCCTCAGCCCACTCGTTTCTCTCTTCCTCCAAATGCTTCATTGACCACTATTTGTCCAAAGAGGACTTTTCCTTGCCAGAGATACTGAGAGAGCTCTCATAAATGGGCTCCCAAACTTTCTTTTGGAAAGTTCTAAATTTTTCTATTTCTACATAAGTCCTTGTCAGAAGAGTTGGAATTGGGTTATTTTTGCACATCATGCCTTTTCTTTCTTATCTTTCTCTCCTGATCCAGTTATCTCTCCTCTGTATTACTGCCAGAGTGAAAAATAACCTGGCTATGTTCTCTTTAAAAATATTGAATCCTCGCCCCCTCCACAACAAGCAGATAAATTCCAAATTTCTTTGCAATACCTAGAAGGCCCTTCTTGATCTGATTCTGGCTCAACTTTATCTGTCCCCAATTTCTACTTTTGTCCAAATAGTTCTAGGTCTGTGGACACATTCTTCCTTCTGTAATGTGTTTCCTTCTCTTTCCTTCTTTTCTTTCTGGTGAGCTCCTATGCATCCTTCAAGACCCAATTCAAAGGTGATATATCAATGCTCACTTGAAACTGCTATTCCTCTGCCCTTTTGTCAGTTTCTCTTCCAGAGGAAGTACCACATTGCATGGCAAATATCTGCTCACAGGTCCATTTCCCTTCCTAAACTATAAACTCAGCATATTCAGGGATAAGAACTCATCTTTGTGGAACCAGTTCCTAAATCAAGCCCAGTAGATACCAAAAAAAAAAAAAAGAGAGAGAGACAGAAATGCATGTATTCAATTCTAGGGTCTGATAAGTATTTTTTTGTATTAGATTTTGAAGACATCTGGAAATTGAAATAATCAGTAACATTTTCTACATTGGGAGGATAAGTGTTAATGCAAGCTCACCTTTAGAACGACTGCAAAGACAGACACACCTTAAGGTGATGTGCTCTAGATAAATGAGGAGACCTCTGTGCTGCAGAGAGGTTCATGTTCACTAACTAGAACTGTGAGAGCACTTCAGCCTTCTTTGTTGTTTACTATGTGCTGGGCACTGCTAGACCCTCTCTATGCATTGGGTCCCTGCAATAGGTGGGCATTATTATTACTCCAATTCTGCACATGGGAAAACTGAAAATGAGGTAAGTTGCAAAGTCACACAGTTGGCAAGAGGGATATGGACCGCACAGGATGATGCTGACGCTGGCGCCTATACACCATTGAGCGAGCTCTGAAAGCAATACACAGCAATTTTAGAAACACTTGCCATAGGTCAGTCACTGCTCTGTGCATTAATTCATCCAGTCCGGACAATAACCCTGTGAGAGGGGTAAGATCATTCTCTTCATTTTACAGATGAGAAAGCAAAGGCAGGAGGTGAGCAGTTTGCCCAGAGGCCACTTAGCTAATAAGTGGCAAATTTGGGAGAGGAACCCAGACAGGCCGGCTCCAGAGACCATGCTCTTAACGACCCTGCTGGGCAATCTCCCAGCCACCTGGGGACGGGATAGCTGTTCAGACAGGATCCAGAGCTGTGGGAGCATGAGGAATTTGGGGCTCTTGGGGCCACACCCAGGCCCCCCAGAGAGTTCAGCAGCTCCTCTCAAGTGACTCCAAATAGACATAACATCTAGGGAAAAACAATGTTCTCTCCATGTAAACATATGCTTCACAACAAGCAGTCCAGAGGCCTACCTTGCTTCTTCTAGAAGGACATTATGGAAGGCTCAGTGGGTCTGCTCTCTGGGGTTCTACTCTTACCCCACTCAGGAGATTGACTCTGTCACCTCAGCTTCCCTCTTGTGTATTCTCTCCCTCTACTCTCCAGAGCTTCCCTTCTTCTCAGCCTCTGGGGGGAAACTCTCTGTCTGTCTGTCAAGGGAATAGACCTTCTGCAATGCCTTTACATATGAACGTGGTTCTTCTCCATGACTTTGTTGACCTCTTCACTTCAGGAGCAGCTACTAATAACCTCTGTTTGTTCCCTGTTTCTGACTCATGTTTTGGAAGAAAGATGCTGATAGGCCTGGTTCATCTTTTCAAATCAGGCAATAGCATAGGGTTCTAGTCAGTGTGTGAATGTATTGTCCACAGGCCAAGTGTGAAGACTCTAGCCTGCCATGAGGAGACAGATGGGGAAAAGAGGGTAGGATGCAAGAGCAGACACACACAGGGAAAGAAACAGCCACCCAGCCACTTTCATCAGGGGCTGAGGGCAGATAGTCCCTCTTGAAGGGGCTTACAATATACTGAAGGACAAATATTGGTGGGTTGGGTATGTCACCATGGGGTGTGACAATCTCCCTGCTCCCCATCACAACCTGACCATGCCAGAGGCAAGAAATGTTACGCTCGAATGAAAGGTAAAATTGTTTTCCTATCATTTAATATCTGTAAAACTAACTGATTCAGTCAGATCCCAACGGAAAACAAATGACAGAATCAAGCAGGATAAGTAGAGAGAGTTCTGTGAAGGAACTATTTACAAAGCCACGGGTGAGCAGGATGAAGTGAGGCCAACATGGCTGGTGACACACATTGGGGCCAGAGACACTGGAGAACTGTGACCTCTCTAGACCTAAAGGGCCGGGCAGGGAGTGGTCACCGGAGCCCAGAGAGAACCAGAGAGTGCGGCTGTGGTTGTGTCCATGGGAGACAGCCTTCCCACAGCCATCGGCTTTCTGGAAAGGAATGCAGCCTCTGCCCACCTGTGACTCAGAAAATGGAGAGTGGGGAAGATCAACAACCTCCCTCCCTGTGCTCCTGCCCTTTAATCTTCTGCCAATGCCTCTCTCTGGCTGAACCACCATGGAGCCAGAGGGCAGAGAGGCCCCGGTAAAGAGTGTGCAGCATCTCCCAGGGTACAGAGCATAGTGGAGAAGGATGAAGAAGGATACAGGGACAAGTGGAAGGGCCACAGCACACTAATCTCCCTCATCCTAAGGCACTTGTCCTGAGGTGACCACTGGATATTGTGCCCATGAAAGTAGACTATTCCCTGCTTATTACATATCATATATTTTCAAGTGAAAGGGTATCGGGCTGTTGGAGTGCCACATCCTGGAGCTACAGGTTTGGGACTGCATGAGAATTTCTACCTCAGTGGAAAGTTGTTGAACATTCCTACAATACAGGCAAAAAACAGATGGAGAAAGTAGGACAAGACAGATATGAGGTCTCTGAGTTCATCAGAGATGGCAGGAGATCTCACCAGCCAGTGACAGGTAGCCATGTAGGAACTTCAGGGGATGGAAGGAGGTGAACAGTGAGTCAGGAAGCAAACATGGGAGCCCCCAGAACAAAAGGTGCAACAGGAGAGAAATGAGAAAAGGGAAAATGCTGGAAGGATTTTATCCTGAACTGACTGGCATTAAGCTTCTGTCGTGTGGTGGGATGGGGGCTTCAACCAGAAATAAAGCTTAATATAAATAAGGCTGTGTGTGTGTGTGTGTGTGTGTGCACGCGCACGTACCTACCCACCTTAGACAAGGACACAGTCTGTCTCCAGAGTAAATTCTACTGGATATTTCAGGTAGAGAATAGTACTTAAATCTCAAAGTACAGTATAAATTTGGCTCTTCCCATATCTGCATTTCCTTTAGGATAGAACTATTCCCAGAGGAGGAGTTTGTCCTGAGTTAGAAGGTGTTAATTGATGTAGTGTTCAAGTCTATAAAAGTTGATGATAGAATAAGATATGGCACTCAGGGAAAGTTGCTTCATTATTTCATCTTTGAAGGACCAAATGAAGGCATGTTTAGATAAAAAAAAAAATACCTCCCAGGGAGTTAAAAATGCACTGGCCTCAAGTATATCTCTTTCCCATCACTCATGCATGTTCACACAAAGAGGAAACCACGAAGGGATGCTTGATGTTTAGTTGTTCTAGAAGTTGGTGGGAGGCAGGGAGGTTGAAGGTCCTGGCATGTGCCTCTAATTTATTTCCTTTTCTTTCCCATGAGTGGGAGAAAAAATATTTGCGAACTTGGTGTTATTAGAAAGTTCATGCTGTCCACTTAGCTCTTACCTACAATCCTCTCATCTCTCTGGACCAAGAATGAACTTCAATCTTCAGATTAATTCAATTAGCAAATTCTGATTTCGTGTGGTTAACAAAAAGCTAGGTATAAGAAGTTTCTCTTGCAGAAAGACTCTTAGGAGTCTGCTGTGTCTTTTATATCTTGTTCCTGATGCATCTGTCTCTCCATCTATGACAGCCCAAGGGCAAAAGCACGTATGTTTTGAAAGTTCTCTTTCTCTCCCTTACTCCATCTTCCCTTCCCCTCACCCTTTACTTTCCCCTTCTCTTCTGACACACAGTTAATACTTATCAGGTTATGGTTGGTGTTTTCCTAACAACTGTGGACTCTCAGCCTTCACCACCTACTTAAGATCAATGATATCGGGACACATGACAGTCTCCTACCTATTACCCTCACAGATGTAGCCAAACACTCCTCCCACAGTCTCATGAAATTGAGATACTCTTCTTTCCTCAGGTAACCTTGGGCGCTAGTTTTCGCCATGCAGGTCCTGCAATCAATGTAGTACACCATGATTCAGCATTTAAAAAACAGTGAAACTAATAGAATTGAAAATATCGGACTATGCTGCATAAAATAAAATAAATATGAGCACTGTCTTAGTTATGCCTACTGTGTATCCTTGGGTTGACTTGTGGCGTAAAATGCAATTCTTACTGTGGATCACGGCAAAATTCTGAAGCACTGAATTAAGGTTATTGAAGGGAGAAAATCTTCATAGCCAAGTTTTTGCCATGAAGCTTGGGTTCACGGAGTTGTGCCCATGTTCCGCTGTGCTGTAGAATCCCTATCTTTCTCCACATTTCTAATTTCCCCCCATCATTTCACTGCTAATTCTAAATACTGAATTCTGCACAACTCTCAGGGGTACGGCACCCCTGTCCCCTCCCTCCTGGCTGAGATTCCCAGCCTACGAAAGGCTTTGTCTAGATAACCAGTGTGGCCTGTCAGTAAGGAGAGGGGTTCTGCTGTAGGAAATTGTTGCAGAGCTGGACCTGGGACTAACCTCACAAGAAGACTCTTGTTCTGTCATTTTTCTTCCTTTCCTTCTCATACATTTTCAGCCTGACCCACCAAACCACAGCTAGGGGTCTTTGAAATGGCCTTGCACCAAAGGCTCATAGCAGGCAGCTATGAGAAGATTATTACTCAGGCTCTGGGTCAGGGACCTCCCCAGTGGAATGTCATAACCTTGTCTGTTCTGTTTATTCTTGCATAATAGCCTACTGACTTCTAAAAGGATGCATGAAATGTCACCATTTCAAGTCCAAGATCATTTATACAAGTTAAGAAGATCAGAGATTCAACAAAATTTCATTTATTAATTACACAATTTCCTAAGAAACATTTATTGAGTAGCTATTTCATTGTGTCAGGCACTATACTAGGTGCCAGGCACTGGACTGGGTATACAGCAGGAAAGGAAACATACTTTGAGCCCCAGAGCCTGATTCCAGGGCAAAAAAATGTTATTTGAAAAATAATTACATGGTATGATATATTTATTTTCATAGAAGTGGGAATAAAAGGCTGTAGTTTCTCTGAGCAGGGAAATGTCACTTAATCTGGGAAAAGGTAGAAGAGGCTTATATAAAAACAGAGACAGGGCCTCCCTGGTGGAGCAGCGGTTGAGCGCTGGGTTGCGAAGCTGCCCGCTGCCTCTGCAGCGCTGGTTCCATCCCCGGCTGCTCCCCGGCCACCAGAGGAGGGTCCCACATGGCGCGCAGACCTCTCCTGCCGCCCGCTGCTCCCCTCAGCAGTGTACTTGGGTCCTTCTGTCTGCTCTGCTCCTGCCCTGGCTCTGGTGAATTCTCTCACCCTCCTGCGCTTCTGACTGTACCCAGTGCTTGTATAAATAAATAAATAAACCTTTAAAAAAATTAAAAATAAATAAATAAAAACAGGGACACTAGAGGTGAATCTTAAAATAGTGGGGTCACGGAACCAGCTGGAGAAGAGGCTCTAAAATTGGAAGCGGGCTGGATTGATAAAGATCTTCACATGCCAGATTTAAGAGGATCGATGATCTCAAAGGCAACAGAGAGCCACTTATTATTTTAAAGCATTTGATAACTATGATTTAAATTATAAATAAAAATTTTCAATCCAATTTTTTTTTTAATTTTTTTTTTTAATTTTTTTTTTTAATAGAGGCATGTTTTATTTATTTATTTGTTTGTTTTGTTTACACATGCACTGGGTACAGTCAGAAGCGCGGGAGGGTGAGAGAATTCACCAGAGCCAAAGCGGGGAGCAGAGCAGGCAGAAGGACTGAAATACACTGCTGAGGGGAGCAGCGGGCGGCAGGAGAGGTCTGCACACCATGTGGGACCCTCCTCCGGAGGCCGGGGAGCAGCCAGGGATCGAACCAGCGCCGCAGAGGCCGCAGGCAGCCGCAACCCAGAGCTCAACCGCTGCGCCATCGGGGAGGCCCCTCAATCCAATTTTTTTAATCTTTATTTTTTTCAAAGATTTATTTATACAAGCACTGGGTACAGTCAGAAGTGCGGGAGGGTGAGAGTATTCACCAGAGCCAGAGTGGGGAGCAGAACAGGCAGACTGAGGGGAGCAGTAGACGCGGCAGGAGAGGTCTGCGCCATGTGGGACCCTCGCCGGTGGCCGGGGATTGAACCGGCGCTGCAGCGGCTGCGGGCAGCTTCTCAGCCCAGCGCTTAACCGCTGTGCCACCAGCGGAGGCCCTCAATCCAATTTTTTTTGCAATGACAAAATATTAGAAAAAAATCATCTCTGAAACTGTAGGTTGGTGAGTAAACCACTGTGTATTTATACAATAAAATAAAGCCTCAAAATGATGACATATTTGATGTTCATTAGTGTGAAAATGCTTATTGGGAATTTATTGAGAGGTTTCTTTTGACATTTATTACTATACTATAGTCTCTTAAACTCAGTTTTAAGTTCTGACTTCAAGTCAGAATATCTTAAAAAATTCTCTAATAAAAGTTTTGGGCAAAAGAGTCTAAAACAAAAGGCATAACAGGTAACTCCAGATCAGAATGCAAATCAGAGACAGTATAATTAGGTTCATTCTTAGAGTCCTACAGTGATGATCCTAGAGACATACTCTTTTCTTTTCATTTTCTGAATTCTAATCCCTGAGGCCATTTCATCAGTATTACTGTCCTATTGTCATGGCGTTCAACTCTTGAACAGAACAGTGCTCTGTCCCTGCTCGAGTAAACCTTTCTAACCCAAGCCGGCATGCTGACTCGAGACAGCACGGTGGCGGTTGCATGTGCTCTGTCACTGCAGCCGCTGTTGTGTGTTGTGTTCTTTGCAAATGCATGTGGCTAGAAGGTTCATTCCTCTTACCTAGCAAATTATGTGCCTGTTCCAACTGTGCTTCTCATCAGCATTTTGCTGGGGGTGAGGGGGTGTCCATTCTTCTGCAATCTACTTTTACCATTCACAACTAACATATTCATGGGTTGGACAGGAGAAAGTTAAAATGATGAGAATTCACATATCATTTCAAGTGAGTATAATCTGGTACAGGGTAGAATAGAATATAAACATCTGAAAGAGATGCTAGTATATTTAAGAATTTAGCACTACATCTAAAGTCAAAGAATATATAATGTATTTATAAATTAGGTACCAGTCCAAATGTCATTCAAATTTATGTCCCATATGGTCTGATTTTTGCAGTCATATTCAAAGAAAATTTATTCAACTTAATGCATTTTGAAGAATTATAGAAACTTTATTTTTTTCTTTTTTTTTTTTAAGATTTATTTATTTATGCAAGAACTGGGGTACAGGCCAGAGGTGTGGGAGGGTGAGAGAAATCACCAGAGACAGAGTGGGGAGCAGAAACGGCAGACGACTGTAAACACCACTGAGGGGAGCAGCGGGCGAAACAGGAGAGGTCTGCCATGCCATGTGGAAATCTCCTTGCTGGCTGGGAATCGAACCCGCGTTGCAGAGGCTGCGGACAGCTTCACAGTGCTGCACTCAACCCACGGCACCACCGAGGAGGCCCTCTACATTTTCTTAATGACATTGATCTATAGGAAACTTCTTAAATATCTTATCTAAAAATATTTCCTCTCACAAATTATAGTGAAGCGGCTACCAAGCCTTTTTCCTTCCTCCCATCCAAACAGCCCCACACTGCTTCCCTGCTCTCTTTGAAGAACTCCTCCCTTCTTCCTGGGACCACAATACCCAGTGTCATTCACCATTAACCAATGTAATTTCCCCTTCCAATTCCTGCTCCCTGTTCGAGATTGCCCGAGGATGGCCACAACAACTGGAATTTCTATACTTCCTGATTATGCCTTGCTCCCGGTGCAAAAAGGATATGAAAGTCCTTAGGAATAGAGATATTTTCTCACTTCAACAAAAAACTCCTACAGCATTTGGGGGAATAAAATTCTCCACTTGTTAACAAATCAATGGTTGACACTCCTGGTTAATTATTTGGGAAAAAGTGTAAAATTTTTGGACCTCCCACCAAAATGCATACCAGATGATTTAAAGAGTTAAATATGTAAAATAAAAAACTAAATGAACTAGAAAAATACAGGTGATATTCATCTAGTCACATAAAAGTGAAGAAAGTGATAATAAAACTAAAGACCTTGGCTATCACTTCATAAAAATAAAAATTGTTCCGTATGTTGTAAAATTCTACATATTTAGAAGTGAAAAACTTAGAAGAGTATTTGCAAGAGTTAAGGATAGATAAATGTTTCTTTTTGTTAACTTATAAAAAAGACAGTCACTTCACCAGGAAAATGGGGAGAAATTGTAAACAGACAATTCATAGAAGTATGAAAAACCAATAAATATTGGGAAAAAAAAGTCCAGGCTTCACGAAAGCTGATACCCCTTTGCAGGCTGGTCTTGCTCTGGTAGAAGGACTGGCTTGAGGAGGTATGGAATATGGTAGCTCACACCCTCCGAGATGGTTGAGAATGGAGTCTTTCCTGCTTTGGTACGTCGCATGCTGGCATGGACACAGGAAGATGTGAGAATACATGTCTCAAGTAACGTTGCTGGTATTTTTCTGGTAAGGGCCTGGAGCTGCGTACGAGGCAGAACAATCACCCTGCTCATTACAGTAAGCTGCTACAAAATGGCACCTCTTTTCTCCCTGTTTCCTGCAGCTCTTAGTGGATAGTCTATGGTGGCCCATGCCTCATCTTCTCATGCCCTCCCCAGGGAAGCACTCGTGCACAGAATTGTTGGCTTGTTCCACAGCCAATGACTGCCTACCATCACAGACTTCCAGTCTCGCTGGAGTCTCATTGTGTCCAAGTCATGGCAGCATACCACAAAGAATCTCTCTTCATGGAAACAAATGCCTTTCCCTGGGGATCTGATTGGCATTAGCTCTTTGGACAGACCGCCTGGGCCACCCAGTACCCTTCACAGCCCTGATCCATCCCTCACAACCTCTAACCCTTGAAGTGGGGGCTTTGGAAATAAGGGTGGTCTTGATCTCCAGGCACTATCAGTGGGAGGGATGCTCCAGGTTTTACACTTTGAGGATGAATGACTTATATCTGTTGACCCTTACTCTAAAGACCTCCTCCCAGGACATATTGTCCTGTCTAAATTAACAGGGAGCGGAAATCCTTTCATATATGAGCTGCTTTGACTAATTTTTTTTTAAAGATTTATTTTATTTATTTATGCATACAAAAGCTGAGGTGTAGACCTGAGATGTGGGGGGTGAAAGGATTCACAGAGTGGGGAGCAGAACAGGCAAATCTACTGGAAAACACTGGACGTGAAATGGAGCAGTGGGTGAGGCAGAAGAGGTCTGCTGTGCCATGTGGGTATCTCCCTGGATGGGGATAGAACTCATGTTGCAGTGACTGTGGACAGCTTCATAGTGCTAAAACTTAACCCCTTGTGCCACCAGGGAGGCCCTGATTAAATTTTTTAAAGTAATATTTTAAAGGAAAAATACTTTTAAATTAGTTGTACATTCTTTGAGTTGAGAATCCTTTGACGAAACCGTTTGTGTGTATGTATGTGTGTGTGTGTGCGTGTGTGTGCACATGGGCACACATGTGTGATTATCTAGACAGGACTCAGAAATGTCAAGGCTTGGTTTGTAGTCCTAACAAAGGGCTAACTGAAAATAACAGGGAACCCTGCATTTTCTCTGGTTCTCTATGAACTTCATAGTAATGACTGAGTGAAACATCTAAGCATGAGCAATTGAAATTTACTCTTAATGTATTTTCTAACCCACTGACCTCCCTATGGACATCCTTCCATGAGGACTATCATAATTTTGTGGACCTGACAGCTTTATTTTCTTTAAATCACTGCATATTTTGTACACTCCTAACTGGTGGAGAATAAAAGGAAATCTTTAAGAGATGCAAATGACTCAACTGAGAATATTTAAGCAATTTATTGTTATCACTAAGATCCAGAACTTGGTTGGCTTTCAACAACTTATTTGGCATTTGAGTCATAGATTCTTGAAAAGGAAAACTTCTGTCATTTTCCTCTGCACTATAAACTCTGTACATTTGGAATTCAAACTTTTATACTTCAAATATGTGAGGTTTTTCCCTCCACACCAAGAAATTCTGCTGTGCCAGCTGGGTGTCTTACAATTCAACACTGTCCACATGGAGATCACCTCAGAAGGGGCTCAGTCCCCGGAGACTGCACCCACTCCCAGCTGTGAACACCCATCTCATGTCCAGGTTGTCATGTGTGCTTCTGACCTACTGGCTATAAATAAGAGGTTCCCAGGACTCCCTCTTTGGGTTTGGCTAATTTACTGGAGCAGCTCACAGGACTCAGGAAAACATTTACATATTATATTACTGGTTTACCACAGGAGGATATAACTCAGGAACAGTCAGAGCATTCTTCCTGAATCTCTACACCTTCCAGCCTGGAAGCTCTCAGAACTTCTGGTTTTTATGGAGACTTCATTACACAAGCATGATTAACTATATCATTGATTAGTGACTGAACTCAATTACAGCCCCTCTCCCTTTCCCAGAGGTGGATGGGAGTGGTGGGTAGAGATTGAAAGTTTCAATCCTTTAATTTTGGTTGTTCCCCTGGCAATCAGCCCCTACCCATAGGTTACCTGGCTTTCCAAATTCACCTCACTAACATCAAGTTGGGAGTGGTTGAAAGGGGCATGTTATGAGTGAAGGGACATTTCTGTCATCATTATTACTCTGAATAGAAGAACTGAAAATAAAAGACCAAATATTTTGACAAAATATATTCCATTGCTCTTAACACTCTGTGAATTCTAAAGATTTTAGGAGCTGTGAGCCAGGAACAGAACAAAGACCAAACGTACCTTTCTTATTATAAATATGATATCACAGTTGTGTAAATGAGTTTGTGTTTGTGTGTTTACTAATAACACATTTGATTCTGAGGTTCATACTTATTTGTTTGGGACTCTGTGAATGGCTTAATTGTTATTTCCCTTATATTTAATTGTAAGATGAACTGATTAATTTCTAGAAAAATAAAGTGTGAATATGTGGGATTTGTTCAGTCTTTCAGATACCTTCAAATTAAAGTCAAAAATCAGTCTTGATATCCATGAAATCTTCTACATACAGAGGCAGTTTTTGTCTGCTAAATCTTCTTCTTACCATTTCACAGCAGTTCAGTTCTATCTCTGGGCTGCATTTTTAATGCTTTCGTTGATAATTAGAACAAATGTTAGACATTCTAGCTTTGTTCAATATCCTAGGACAGGATTTTGCTATTGTCCACAGTAAATAAAGTGGTGTTTTCTCTTTTCATCAGCAACAAATTAGAAAATATATGTTGTTTCTAATAAAATGGATGTGGAAACTACATAAGTAAAAATACTACTAAAATTTAGGATGTACAGTGCATAAAAACATTTTAGCTCTGGGTATAAAAGGATCCTAAGTTGAATACATGAAGGCCAAAAATGACAAGTATTCCTTGGGTCCTCAAGAACTCCCTTTGGTCTTGGGAAAGCTCATTGGTGTGACTGGAGACAGGCCTCTGGATGAACCAGACTATTCCACAGGATGCTTGCTTGTTGCAGGTTTTTGCACTCTGTTGACCACCATGTTCCATCTGAGGCTTCTCAACAACTTGGATTTCCTTTGAGCTCAGCTTTCTCTACTACACCAATGGCACCTGCAGGCTTTTTCATGCTGAGCCCACATGTAGGGCAGGTTGGAAGTGCTAAGGAGTTAACATCCTCTGGAGTTGCCTCCAGTTAATAACAGAGAGGAGCTGGAGTATAAATAGCACAGCTTCCTCCTCCTATGGCTAGGACAAATTGGACTTGGGCTTTTTACAGACACCCAGAGCTCCTCAGCAGGGACAGTCACCTGTTGACTGTAGGCCTCCTCTCTTCTCTGCCTCACTCCCCCTTTGTCACCTATTGTTGCTAAGATTATTGCCCAAATGAACTTCTGAAACACCAATTTTTGTTTCAAAACAACCTCTGAGGAAGCCTGAACTAATGCAATGGTGTGTAACAATTTCATTTATTTTATTTTATTTATTTATTTTATTTGTGCATTGCAACCCATGTGATGTCCTGTAGGTTAACCAGATGTCTGCCTATAACAGGCATGTGACTTTAAATTCCATGACAGTGAGTAGGAGAACTCATAATTATAGCTAGTCATTTATTTGAGATGCCTAAAGCTAACAGAGATGAATTAGGTGAATGTGAAAAACCATACCCAACTGTCACAGGACTGTGACATGACCTCCTTGAACTCTTATATCCTCCCCCACAAAATCTCTGCTCTTCTTGGCGCTTCCCCATTTTAATAAGTAGTAACCCCAATGCCAATGGCCAGATTCCATCCTGGGTGTCCTCTGATAATATACAAACAAATTTGAATTTCATACAATGTTTAAGAGCCACAAAATATTACCCTTTTTATTTTTTTTCAACTGTTTGACAACATAAAATCTATCTTTATCTCTCAGACTATGCAAAAGCAGATGGAGGATCAGATTTGGCCCATAGATTCGGTCACCTCCAGTGACATGATTATGAAACAATAGACCTAGCCTAAAACCTGCCAGATCATGTCCTTCCTCAGCAACTAGCCTTCCCATTCCTCCTCATTTCCCCGAGTTTAACAGGAAAAGTCGTTTAGTGGTTTCTTTTCTTTTATTTTTTTTTAAAAGATTTATTTATGCATACAAGACCTGGGGTACAGGCCAGAAGTGTGGGGGGTGAGAGGATTCACCAGAGACGGAGTGGGGAACAGAACAGGCAGACTGACTGAAGTACACTGCTGAGGGGAGCAGCGGATGAGGCAGGAGAGGTCTGCTGTGCCGTGTGGGCTGCTCCCTGGCTGGGGATCGAACTCATGCTACAGAGGCTGTGAACAGCTTCACAGTGCTGTGCTTCACCCCTTGCACCACCAGGGAGGCCCCAAAATGGGGCCATCTTTATTAGGTGTGTGACTACTGCAGTAACACAGGGCCCCTTGCTCAGAGGCTGGCAGTAGCTTGATAGCACTATCTTTAACCCTGTGCCACCAGGGAGGCCCCTGACCTGCTCCTTTAAACATCTGGCCTGTTTCTTCTCCCTTGTGACTTCTCTCCACTTATGTGGACCTTCCCCAATCTCAGGCAGCTCCCAGTGCTTACCATTGAGACTGCGGTGTTTGCAAGCCTGCTCTCTTTGTTCTCTTTGCTTTCTCTCTCCTGCATGCCTCCCTCCACTCCTTTGAGCCTCCTGTGTCCCCTTCCCAAGGGGAGGCCTTCCCAGCCACTGAATTTAAACAAGCGCATCAACTCCTTGCCTAGGTGGCACTCCTCGGCCCCCTTGCCTGTTGTGCCCGTCTCATGGCACTCACCAAACCCTGACCTATCTACATTTACCTGTTTGTTATTATCTGATTCCCTGTACTCCTCCCCCAAAATGGGAGGAGTACATAGTTGTCTCATGCCTCCCACTCCCAGAAAAGTGTCTGATATGTAGGAACAGGAATTCCGTGAAGATTTGTTCAATGAGTGAATACATGAACGGATAAATGAGTGATGAATGAATGAGCAAATAGTTCCCATTCTTCTGCTGTTCTTTGATTGGAAATGAGTATACCCCCTGCTGTATATTTTAGTAGAAACCACACATAAGTGTTGAATTCAGCCAATTTACTCTCCATTGGGGTTCAGACCCATTAGAGAACTGAAATAGAAGATTTGGTCATTTCCTATGATCAACTTTTTCAGGTTGCATTAGTCAGCAACTGACAGAAATGAACATTGTTTTTATTATAGGTGGTTGCATTTGATTCCAGGAGCAAGATAAAATTTTTAGTATTCTCTGTGCTATATTATTTTCAGTAATAATTATTCATAATCATCATGGTTTTCTTGATTTGCTCTTTAGCACCAAAGCAATAATTTAAAAGAACAATGAATTTTTATTTAAATATATGATTCACTTTCAGTAAAATATTTTATGTGTGATGTAAACTGTACACTTAATGGAAAAATATTACCTCCAAAAGCTGGCAGAGTTTTACATTTTAAACATCAAAGCTCTAAATGATCACCTGAAGTAATGGAATTAAAGTAACTTAGGTTCTGGTTCTTCTTCTGTATAGACCCTGTGTTATCAGGGTTTATTGCAAATCCATTGCTTACACACTGGAGCCCGGAGTACAACGGTGACTACATGTGTGACCCAGGTTTGAGGCAAGCCAAAGAGATTCCTATATTCCAGAGGGCAATCTTGAAAGAAAGCCTTAGAGCTGAATCCACATGTATTGGAGGTCGGCCATGTTGGTAGGAAGGCCCAATGTAACTTAATGTTATTAAAGGATAAGTTCTCAAATTTGAAACTTACATCTATATTCTTTCTTTTTTTTTAAAGATTATTTATTTATACAAGCACTGGGTACAGCCAGAAGTACGGGAGGGTGAGAGAATTCACCAGAGCCAGTGTGGGGAGCAGAACAGGCAGACTGACGAAGTACACTGCTGAGGGGAGCAGCGGGCGGCAGGAGAGGTCTGCGTGCCACGTGAGACTCTCATTGGGGCCAGGGATCGAACAGGTGCTGCAGAGGCTGTGGGCAGCTTCGCAGGCCAGCGCTCCACCACTGCACCACCAGGGGAGGCCCTACATCTATATTCTTAAAGCTCAACAGTAATTATAGCAATTGTTTAAGATAGACACATAATTTTTTTTTTCCCAAAAGAAGAATTTTATCATTGCCCTTGTTTAGAATGTTAGCACTTGGTAAAATAAACAGCGAGCCGGAACTGTGATGGGTTTTATGGTTGTTTTCCACTTCTCTCAAACAATATTTCCCATTGCACACCATGCTGGACCACTCTCATTGGCCCACCCTTGATACACTGCCACTTACCCTTTCTCCCTGTTGGGAAAAGTCTCTAATCCTGGGTAGTAGCAAGCAGCTGCCAAGTGCGTGTAGCATGTTCCCACTTGCCTCAACTTCAAGCTGCAGAGCCATCTCTCCTGCAAATCTAGCCAGAACCTCAGCAGGGTCTGTTTCAAACCTTTTATTTTACAAAGAAAATAAATGTATTTATTCAATGCTTTCTTAAAATTTGCAAATGCTTTCACTGATTTATGTTTCTCAACCAAGCAGACTAGAAAAGCAGAATTGCCTATTTTGAAAACCAAAAAACTAGAAAAGCAGAATTGCCTATTTAGAAAAAGGACATTCCAGACTCTAGAAGTTAAATGATGTGCTCAAGGTATCACAGCCTAGTGGATCCCAAAGTTTAGCCTTAAGCCCTCAAGAACCTGTAAGGTCTATATTTTCTTTTCACAATGATGTTGAATTCAATGCCATTTGTTGACACACCCTGGCTTAGAAAGCATTACACTTAGAGAACTCTGAGCTACAACATCAAAATCTACAAAGCAGCAGAGGAAACTGTAGTTTCTTGCAGGAAGGACTTGAATTTGATTCATTTTTGTGTTTCTGGAACACATATGGGCATTATGTCATGAATGAATGAAATTTTGGGAAAGCCTCAATGTCCAATTGAAGAAGGTTCCTGGGCGCCCACTGCAATGTGGATGTGTGTGGAGACTTCCCCACCAACAAGAATTCAGCTTAATTCAGCTCAATTCTGACACTTCTACCTGGAGATAGTATCAGGTTCCATGGGTTAATCGCTGAATCCAAAAGCCTTGCAATTCAGGCTGTTGTTACCTGTGCTTCTGACTAATCAACTACATATTGGATATCCCCAAGACCTCGCCTCTGGTTTCATTAATTTGCTGAAGAAGTTTACACAACATAGGAAACAGCTTTAGTCACGAGATTACTGATTTGTTACAAAAGGTCATCACGCAGGAACAGCCAGATAGAGGAAATGCTAGGGGCAAGGTGTTTGGAAGGGCGCTGAGCTTCTGTGGTATTTTCAAGCAAGCCACTCTCCCTAAATCTCCCCGTGTTTGCCACCTGGAAGTTGTCTGAAGCTTGTCCCCTTGGGATTTTATGAAGCAACAAAAAACAGTTTACAGACCCATGTACCTTTAGTTTAATGACAACAGACCTTAAACAGTCTCTAAAGATACTGCAACAGTAATACTGGCCATTTTTGAGTTTAGAATTTTTAAATGCCTAATCTATAATGCCCATTGTCCAAGTCTTCAGCTCATTTTTGGATTCAGGCAATGGTAAATTATTTATAGTCTGAGAACATTCTTGAAAGCCCTTTGGAAACAGTTTTCTTAGACCAGGCTTAGGCCTCCTGTTTGTAAAATTGACAAGACGGCCTTACCGCTTATACAGCAGCTAGAATTAAAGAAAATATCATGCATATATTAGCATTGTTCCTATCTCATAGAAAATTCATAAAAAGGTTACCAGTTATCTTTATTATTTTAACTGATATCATCATCACCATTGTTTCTCTAAGTTTTTGAAAATGAAGTTAGCTTTTTTTAACTTTTGCAAATTTTATTATCAAGAATTGCTTTGTTTTAGCTCATTCATTTATTATCATTCCTCCCCCAAAAACAGCTTCATCAGAATTTTACTGGTTAAATAAATATTGACTGAATGTCTTTTCACCTCTGCTTCAGTACAGTGCTCTAGATTGAGAAATCTCTCCGATCTTATTAGGGCAGTTCAGGTTTTGTGCTTTAGTTCATTTCCATTTGTCATAGACTCTAATACACCAGGTCTCAGTGGAGATGGTTTTGCCCCCCATGCAATATCTGGACACAGGATTGTTTGCCACGGGGTGTTTTGTTTAAGTGGGGGTTGTTACTAACATCAATGGGCAAAGGTCACAGATATTGTTAAGCATCCTACAATGCCCAGGACAATCCACAACAAAGAAGTATCTAGCCTAAATTGTCAATAGTGCCAAGGAGGAGGGACCTAGGTTTAACTTCCATCCTTCCTGCTTTCTGGTGAGAAATGCCAAAAGAACCAAGGCCTGATGATTCTGTGGTCTGTCACAGCAGGGACTGTTTTTGAGAAAAGCAACTTGTGGGGATTGGCAAAGCTTTTTTAGCAAAGAACAAAATCACAGAGAACCAGAGCCCTAAAAGCACCCCTCTGATGACTGGGCAGACCCCTCTGGCTTCCTTGCCCTGGCCAGTGCGTGAGCTTTGCCTCCGCTACAGCAACGTGTTTGTGTTCACTGACTCCAACCTCCTAAGGAATCCCTGGAGCAAGAGCCCTGAGAACTGTCTGCCCAAGATGAGGAGGGGGAAGGGACTGTGTTTGGGGGACTGATGACGCTGAACTTTCAACCCTTCTTGGCAATGTTTGCTGGCCAGAAAGCAAAGCCAGCTGTACTTGGACAGCACTTTACACAAACAGACAACACAGACTGTTATCTCCTAAATTGGAGGCTTTCTACAACGTCTTCTCATGTGGGCACTGGACTCAGGCAGGAAGACCACCCACAGGCAAGCATACAGCACCTCCCAGGGAGGCCCTCTAATCGCCCACCAGCCTTGCCACCTGTTCTGGGCCTAGTTATCAGATGTGAGGGGGCACTTCATAGCTGTTTATAAGCTATAAATGGAAGTGGCCACCGCAGGAGTGATAAACATTTTGGGGCAAATTATTTGTGTAGCTGACTGTCATTTGTACTCCTCTCCACTGCTTGAAAGTATGTGTTTCAGGTTACAGACATCCAATGTGTGCTTGCAGGAGGGTGTCTATTGAAGGGCTGTGCTCTATGGTCTTCTTCCAGGTGCCAGACACTGATAGGCACCCCTGGACACCTCAGCCTTCCTGGGAATCTCATCTTTCCCCTTAATTCTCATTGGGTGGAAAGTCCAAAGCTAGAACTCCCTAAAGTATCTCATGTGCTTTAGAATCTTTAATCTCACTTTTTGGTTAAAACGTGTTGTAGAAATGCTTAAGAAATGAGCTTTTACCACCTCTATTCATTTAGGCTGCTGTTGTTTTTTGTGATTTTTTGTTTTTCTAAAAGAGAGGATGGGGATGATGCATTTTAAGTGGCCGCTGACAATCTAAGGCAATTGTAGGTCTGAACTGTGCTTGCGGGGCCTAACACAAAAGGAAAATTTCAGTAACACACTGCGGTTGTAGAGGAACCAAGGTCTTGCCTCAGATTGGCAGCTATTAAATAAAAAGACTAAAGGTGAAGTTTTAGAAATGAAAGTAGGGTAAGCAATGGGGAATAAGGGCCCGGGTGATTTAAATAACAAGAGTGGCACCTTTGCTGTCACTTGGGCTATAGGCAAGTGGGCAGAGCCCACCGCTGGTCCAGTTTGATTTCTGTATGTCTTCCCAAGGAAGCCAAAATTGGGAATTGGGCATGAGTAGGTTACCAGAGACGCTGTGCCACTAATATTAGGTCAGGGGATGGCTAATTTCAGGCTGTGTTAGGGTGTGGGAAGGGCTGGGGAGATGCCTCAGAGCTGGGTTCTAGACCTGCTTTTATTGCACTGTGGGATCTCCTGCAAGATCTTCTCTGACACACATTTTCCCCTTATTACCACAAGGGAGCTTATGTTTGATGATACTGCCAGAAGCTCTAGCAGTTTGACTAGAAACCATCTTAGGGAATTCCTAATGGGCTGTAGAAAAGGCAATGCCATGAACTATTTGAGGCCAGGGAGAACTGGCAGCAGTATCCTGGAGAAGAGATTGGGTCAGCAGTTCATCAAGGGAGGACAGAAACTATAGGGCTAGAGGACCTTAAGGAGATTTGCCTTGAGACTGGCCCCCAAGCATGGCCAGGTTCAGGTGGGGGTTGGGAGGGAATTACACTGCCAAAAGCTAAGGAGTCCATGAAGGAAGCTTTCCTGGATAGTCATTTATCTGTGCCAAAGACCAGAAGGAACTGTGCAAGTTAACATTAATCTTTCAGTACTAAATCTTTACACATATCAAGTTCTATGAATCTTCAACTTAAAAACGCAAAAATAAGAATAAATCTTGATCTTTTTTCCCTTAAAAGCACACAGATTAGAGCTATCAAAGTAATTCCCTTATTTACTGTTAAAAATTATACTGTATTTTCTTTTGGCAAAGCAAAGGGAATTTCTGAAAGGCAAAGAGGCAATATAAATTTATTCCTTATCTTTATTTTCTTTACTGTGAAGTACTCAACTAAAAGTTTTTGTTAATAGAATTCTTTGACAAAACTAACAACTTTCTAAAAGTAAAATGTAAATGCATATGCCTCTCTTCCAGGTAGCTCTCAGACCAAATTAATCAATATATATGATAAAATATTATTTACAGAATGGCAAGGAAATCACACAGATGATGCAATTCTCGCTATAACTGAAAGTTAGAATTTCACATTAGTGTTTGCCACCTCCATTGAAGTCATGCCAGAGCCAAGCTGCCTCCCATAGTTTGGGAGGAAAATGAAATCAGATACCACACTGGCAGTGATATATATTTTTTTTTTAACAGCTTGAAGTTTTTGCCAAATTTGGGTTCTGAAAGGAATTTCTCTCCAGGGCATTTTGGCAGGAACTTTGCATTTTTCCCAATTTTTACCTGGAGCATTTAGCTGGGATCCTCAGTGTATAATCAGTTTGCTTCAACCCTTCCTGCCCTCTAAGTCAAGGAAAAATGGTCTTTTATTGGAAGAGAAAATAGTGTATAGAAGTATGTTACAATATTTCTTCACTACTGACTAGATGCTCCTTCCTTCATAACCAATTTGCAGGTAAGTAAGGGACAGTCTTTATTAATTTCAGGAAGAATTAGTATTTTCTGCTTCAAGTTATTCTCTTTTACTCAAGAAATTGCTGCTCACCAGAGAGAAACCCCAGGTAGAGTTGCCCATTGGTGGCCTTGGTGAAGTTATTGAGTTCTGTACTAAAGATCCTTTTATTCTGTGGACCCAACTATAAAAATCTATATGTTCACAGAGGTCTAAAGGCAATTAAGTTAAAGTGTAAAGAAATAGAAATATGCTACTTTTCCACTTACATTTCATTTTTAAATCAAAATGAGAAAACTTTTTAACATGGTTAGTATACACAGGTTGTAATGTCTGTGAGTCCCAGGAAGGAAAACAAACAAACAAAAAAAGCAAGAGGAAAACAATAAAGAGTGTTGCTTTGGCTATTACAAATTTTGCAACCTAGGGAGAAAATCATGGGATTTTTTTTCAGCCTATATATGGTAAGCTCTAGTAGCCCATTGTAGAAGTAATAGACACTGTTTTTTAGATGAAGGAAAACTAGCAACTGATTTTGTTGCTGAAATCTGCTTGCAATCCCTAGTCCCAGGATGGCTAAATCCCAAAACTGAGCATGTGCAGGCCGATATCTCCACACTGCCCTCTGGTGGTGGCCCGCCTATCAGCATCTTTGCTTTGATAGTAGGGATCCGGAAGCTGGGAGCCTCTGAGGCAGGCAAGGTCTAATGACTTCAAGGAAAGAGGCCATTGCAAGTATTTTATAGTTTTATCTGTGTATGTAGTAATTCACCTTTATCACA
The DNA here is from genome assembly GCF_014898055.3 of Talpa occidentalis. NCBI lineage: Eukaryota > Metazoa > Chordata > Mammalia > Eulipotyphla > Talpidae > Talpa > Talpa occidentalis. The sequence continues at coordinate 75,663,566 of NW_023605083.1, forward strand.
CAAGCTGTTTTTCAGCTTTTCCTGTCGACCTCCTCACTGGCTTCGCTACTGGGGTAAGACTGTGTCACCTTCATCTTGTGCATCACGTACACACACTTAATAGGTCCAGTGTCTGTTGCATGTGTATCATATGTGTTTTGGAAAGTTTGCTTTGTTAGACACTGTGTGGCTGATTGATTGTCCCCACTTCTCCAAAATAAGGAAGCTGTATGGTTCTTAGGCTGTTTTTACCATTTGCTTACCGAACTGAGCTGCAACTTTGGCATCTGCATTTTGGCCCCAGAGCCTGACTGTGTCACTGACAACTCTCTCCATCACTGATGTAACTGAAGAGATTGAGGAAACACACCTCAGTGCATTTGAACAAACATTTGGAACACCAAATACAAGGGTGCTAAAACACATGTGGAAAAGAAATGAAAATTTATAGCAAATGTTTGATCTCCACAGTTTGTTCATAGTTTTACCAGCCTCTTAGAGTGATTCATGATGAAATAACTTAGTCTATTCTTTTCTCTTTCAAATCTCCTCTTTCCTATGGGAAAAAATCACTTCATGGAGGCTCATCTGTGAAATTAGAGCATTGGTTACATGGAACTTTCCAGCTCGGCCATTCCTTGACCTTAAAACCAGGCTCATCAAATTATTTTATTTGAATTCATTCTATAAAACAAACAAATAGGGCCTCCCTGCTGGTGCAGAGGTTGAAGTCTCAATGTTATCAAGCTTTCGCCAGCCACTGCAACATGAATTTGATCGCCCACCAGGGAGCCAACCCACTGTGGTGCAGCAGACCTCTCCTGTTTCACCCACTGTTCCCTTTAGCAGTGTATTTCAATAGATCCACCTGTTCTCCTCCCCAGTCTGTCTCTGGTGAATCCTCTCACCGCTCCCTGCACCTCTGGTCTACACCCCAGTTCTTGTGTACATAAATAAATAAAAATATATTTTAAAAAATAAATTTTAAAAAATGGTAACTTGGAGCAGGAATTTAGACCTCTCTGCCTTATTGGTCCCTGTTCCCACAAACTCTGTAACCGGTCAGTCCTTATTACTTGCCTTCATTGAAGATGAAGCGTCCAGTTTTAGACCATTTAAAGAAAGCTCACATAGAGAAAACTTTGTTCAGAACTGCCCAAAGCTAGAACTAATTCAGATGTGCACTGTGGTGTGGTTGTGTTGCGGATGAAATGATACTCCACAGCAAAGAAAATGAATGGACTATCCCTTTACACATGACATGTGTTGTGATGACATGCCTGCCCACGCACCCATGGTTAGGATGTGGAACAAAGCATATACTGCAGCGAAAACATGAGAAGCATTTAAATTTTGAATTTTAACATTTTAAATTTTAACATTTTAAATTTCCACTTTTTCTTAAATGAGAAATTTTAAGGCTGCACACATGAAACAAATGTCTACTGACATCTCAGGGCAAAGTTTTCACAGTGTGATGGCAAGGTCTCTAAGAATCATTTGAGAAACTTTTTAAAAATGGAGCTGCCCAGGTCTACTCAGACTCTACTGCATCTACTCCGCATGGAACAAGGGAATTTTAATAAAAGTCACCAGTTTATTCCAGGTGTAGTAAAATCTGAGAAACTTCTAAAGGCTAAATCCTAAGGAGGGTATTTCTTGTTTGATCTTCTAGGTGTCTTATTGTTTCAAACAACATAAATACCTCCTAGAGTATTAAAATTTCTAGCTAAAGATATTAGACAATATAAAGATATAAAAGAAACCTAAATTGGGAAAGATATAAAGCTATCATTTTCTGATGAAATAATAATATACATAGAGAACCCTCAATATTCCACAGAAAAATGGATCAGAACAATTAATCAATTTATCAAAGAGGCAGGGTATAAAATCAACAAACAAATCAGTTGCCTCCCTTTATACAAAAAAATGAGACAGAAAAAGAAGAAATTAAGAAAGCTATACCATTTACAATTACACCAAAAAATTAAATACCTAGGAGAAAACCTAATTAAAGGAGGTAAAAATCTATACAGGGAAATGTAAATCAAGACAACACTTATCATCAGGGAAATGCAAATCAAGACAACAATGAGATACCATCTCACACCTGTGAGACTGGCCCATATGGAAAGGACCAGAAACAACAAGTATTGGTGATGATGTAGAGAAGGCAGAACAAAACTACTTTCTACAAGGCTGGTAGGAATGCAGACTTGTCCAGCCCTTAATGGAAAGCAGTATGGATGCATCGCAAGATATTAAAAACAGGTTTGCCATACAATCCAGTATTCCACTCCTATGCATGAACCCCAAAAATTCAAAAACACAAATTTGAAAGGAAACTTGCACTCATGTTTATTGCAGCACTATTTACTTACTACAAACTAAGTTCCCCAAAGAGATGAGTGGATCAAGAAGATGTGGTATGGACACAATTGACTATTACTCAGCAATATAAAAAAAATAACACAACAAAAAACATCATGTCATTTGTGGCAACATGGATGAAGCTGGAAGGGATAATGCTAGGTGAAATAGGTTAGAAGGAGAAAGATAAATAGCACATGGTGTCACTAATATATGAAATGTAGAGTAACTGGACTAAGAGTCACACATAAAGACAAACTTGAAAACAAATACTTAAAAGCTGACTACAGAATGGAAGCATCTAGAGGTGGAAGGAGGGTTCAGGAGGGGTAAGACAAAGATGGAAAGAAGTTTAAAGGACCATGGTGGTAGACTATTGGTGATTTCATGGTGGGCGCACTGCAGTGGCAAAGAATGCAAAATTACTTCAGGTATTTTTGGATATTCAAATATTACTTCAATTAAAATTAATTAATTAAAATAAATAAATGAAAAAGCAAAGCAAATACCTCCTATTGTCCAAGGCAAGGATCAAGACCAGTAGCATTCTGAATTGAGGAGGATGCACGCCTTCCCCATTTTCCTGAACTGTTAAAAAAACATATTGATGAAGAGGATGTTGGCCAAATAGAGAGTACCATGCAGTAGATTTTAGCCAAAACTTTTTGGGTCAAGAAAGGCAAAGCATTCCATGCTTGCTTTAAGAAAAAAGCCTAGACCAAAGAATGTGGCTATATACCTATAAAGTGTTGCACAGAAGACACAATAATCAAGCCTTGGCAAGGGTAGTGTTCCTTTAAAGACAAATATAAACAGCCTGAAAACTGACCTTTGATTCAAACCATATCATCAGCTATAGGAAATAATCTTGTTGGTCAGAGAAAATACCGAAGTAGTCTTTGGTTTTTGGCAGGCGTGGGAGGTAATGGAAAAACCAAATGAATGCATGTTTTTGTTCACCTGCTATAAACATGTGAGATAGTGGATCATCCTTTTAGAAATGGAGATATCTTCTGGATTGAGATCATAAAATCAGTGACCAGTCATTATGATCAATGACAGGGGGAATATTGATGCATAAGCTGGATAATTTTATACAAGGGGCACAATTAACTTTATTTGCTCTACAGTCCCTATGATGTTTATGTTTTTCTTCTTATGAAAATAAGATTTATCCCAGAGTATCTTACTGAATTTGATTTCTTGATGGATTAACTTTCCTTGGTTACTTACATCACCAGGACTCCAGGCTTCTTTTTAAACCAATTAAGAGTATGAATCCTAGAGCCTGAGGATTGTGTTCAAATCCCCACCCTGTTCCTTATGAGTTGGTGACATGAGTTGGGTGACCAACTGTTCCGGTTTGCCAGGAGGTGAGAGGTTTCACTGGATGTGAAACTTTCCATGCCAAGACCAGGACACATCATAGCACCTATTTGCTTGGTGTCATTTCTATATTGAAATGACAAGACCCCCTTCCCTGTGGCTGAATGGCCTTGGAGAACTAACTGGGGATAAAGACAGCACAAACTAGAACCCAGATTGCAGACATTATTACGGACATTGTGAAGTTTATTGATACCTGTCTTTGCAGTGTGGCTGATTGGTTGAGATGCTTTGAAAACAGGTATTGTTATCCCCCATGCAGTAATGACTGTGGTGTTTGGGCTTGAATATCTCCTGTGGGTGGTTGTGGGTCAGCCTCCTGGTGGGGTGGTGTGACTACAGACTCACCTGTGAGCCCTGGAAGGAGAGGTCACAGCTCCTTTCAACAAGGCAGGTAAGATGGTCACCACCTCTGAGCAAGGACTGAGGGGGAACAGTAGACCCTGGAGGGGGCTACAATCATTACATACCTACTATGTGCATGCAGTATTGTATTGTGCATTTAGAGATGCTAAACACATAAGTGAGAAAATCTCAAGATGAGGAGAGAGAATAACAATAGTGCTCACTACGTGCTCCCTGTAGGAATTGACCCCCCTCTTCAGGCTGGTAGAGCAAACAAATTAACATCAGACTGATTAGTAGGAAAAAAAGAACAAATTCAATTGCATACTTTTGTAGACGCTACATGATTATAAATTTTAAAGTAAGTGAGATAAAACTAGGATTTCTATCCTGAGCTCAAGAGTGGGATCAGGGCCTGGGTCTGGAGAGAGGAAGAGCCTCACATTGATGAGGAAAGGGTGACCCATATCGCAAAAGGGCTAGTGCTCTGTAATAAGGCATTTGCTCTACCACATAGATTTGTTTTTCCAATAGATAGCTTACATCTGGGTCAGACTCCCAATTCTAACTCTCCTAGGTAATTAAGAGAATGGATAAGAGTTTCTCATGAGCCTGTGAGGTCTCAATTGACCTTACCTCAAAATAATCCGCACACTAAAGTGAAATGCCTGGGGAAGGCCTATTCTGGACAATGTAAGGAGGCCTGTTTTTTATCTCTGCTCTGGTGCTCCTCCAGCACTTCATCCATATCATCCCTTTGAATCCTCATAATAACCTACCCATATTATAGTAACTAATCCATGTAACTCATGTAAAATGAGTTAGTATGTTATGAATAATTATTATACTTGTTTTATTAATGAGAAAAGTGAGACATAGAGATGAGAATAATCAGAGTGATTCTCCACACCATGCTCTTTTCAATCACACTATATCATTTCTTTAGAATAGTGGTTCTCACCAAAGGGTGATTATGTCCCCCAGGCGGCATTTGAAATGTCAGGAGACACTTCTTCTTGTCACTGCCAATATTGTCACTATTGGAAAGGTGCTAATGGAATTGGTGGGTAGAGGCCAGGGATGCTGGTAAACATTCTACAATGCACAATGACAGGCCCCAGAACGAATGCTTGTCCATCCCAAGATGGGAGTAGTGCCAGCATGGACTGGCTCTGTTCTAGAATGCCTGTGGAGAGGGTAATATAGATGGGACGTGGTGGAAGATTTCTGTGATTGTCTCTAGTTGAGCTCAGTGCATGACCAAAAGGTGTCAGAATGCACTGACCATGTAGATATGTGGCAACAGCAAGTGAAAAGGTCCTGAGGGGGGTGGGCACTCAACTGTGCAATGAGGTGACGTGGCCAGAGTAAGTGGGCAAGGAAGAGATGGGTGGAGGGACAAGGTAAGATCAGCTAGGGAGTTGTAGCTGATGTGAGGGGGCTGGAATTTATGCTGAGCACCATGAGAACTCACTGAAGAGCCAAAAAGTATACTTGACTTTAATTTTCTTTTTGCCTTATCCATGTTTTATAACTGATGTGGGCTGAGTCATGCCCTTATCCAAAAAAACTCATCTGTTGAAGTCCGAACCCCCCAAGACGACAGAATATGACTGTATTTGGAGATGGGGCCTTTAAAATGATGATTAAGTTAAGACAAGGTCATTAGGTTAAAGCCTAGTCCAGTGTGACACTTGTTCTTATGAGATTAGGACACAGACACACAAGGAGGGACCACCCCGTGCAGACAGGGAGAAGGGAGCCCTCTGCGAGTTGAGGAGTGAGGCCTCAGGGGAAGTCAATTCTGTTGACACCTTGACTTCAGACTTCTAGTCTCCAGAAAAGTGAGAAAATAAATTTCTGTTGTTTAACCCCCCCAATCTGTGGTTGTTATGGCAGCCCTGGCAAACAAACACAATGACTATTCTCCAATAAGAGAAAAATGTGTACACAAACACATAATTACAGAAAAAATAACAAAGTTCTTTAAAAAGAATAACCAAAGGAGACATTGTCAACATGTTTGGGACTCTAAATAGAAATGAAAGCTTTCTTTAAAAAAAAGAGAGAACTTAGTATAAAAGAAGAAATCATTATAGAGAGAAGTGGGCCCTCTGAGAAGGACAGAAGGACGTACATGTCAATGGAATCCTGCCTGGAGAGGCCAGGCATACTAATTACGTGGGCAGCCTGCACATCTCAGGACACCTGGCTTTCGAAGGACTAAGTCTGGTGAGAAGGACACGAGTCTGTAGGGAACACATTATAGCTGCTACCTGCCACCATCTAAAGAGTTTTTAAACTCTGGAAAAGTTGGTTGAGTTTACAAAGGGCATTCCAGGATATGAGAAGGGTGACATCATAGAAGAAAGAAGGAAAAGGAGGGAAGAGGGAAGAAGCAAGTGAGAGAACTCACTGGAGAGAGGGAGGCAAGAGGAGACGGGAGGGGTAGAAGGAGGAGAGGTGAGAGCAGGGGAGTGGAGTGGAGGGAAGGAAGGAGAGGAAGGAAAGACATGCGAAGCAGAGTTTCAAAATGGCCACCATGGGTGAATGCCAAAATAGCAAAAGGGAGTGTTAAGGAAAACACATCATAAATATGGAAAATGGACTAAAGAGGAGGGGCAAAGGAGTTTTATGGTGGCATATCTTACTGTTCGTTGGATGTGTTCAGAAAAGTGGTAGTTTGTGACCACAGACATAACACTGGGCACTGTTCCTATATGTCCCATTATGAATGGAATGTGACAGAGACCACAACCATCCCCCAGATCCCTGCCCTGTCAATTGTGGAATTGCCTTATTTGGATCTCAGAAGGAAAGCAGAATTGTATCTTCTTCTTTGCAATGCAATCTGACCTGCATGAAACAGGCTGGAGGAGGGCTGTTAGAATTTTCTTTATTTAGAACCATCCATTAAAGCCATTTATCTGAGTGTTTGTGGGAAATTGTCCTCTCAGCAAATGCCCAACAGCAGCGAGAGCACTGACCAAATGTTTCCATTGAACCTCCCTGTTGGGGCCTCACCTCTCAGTTTGACAAATGCTTCATATTCCAAATTCCCTGTGGTGAAAATCACCCCTCCCCAAATGTCTCAGTGGGTCTGGCAGGCAACTAGGAGGTTTGAAGTGGAGTTAAACCAGCTCAGTAATTGAGAGTTGCTTGGCCATGTAGCCTGGCTGAAGTTTGGTCAGCGTCTATGGGCAGGCGGTTGACTGGAGTTTCCTAGGTGGGCTTCACTAAAAGTTGAGAAACCTGAAAGAGGAAGGGAGGAAGCAATGAAAGAGTGCCCTTGTGTTCAAACTGTAGAAATTAGGTGGCAGCAACTGGTTGTGTTGACCTTTAGTAATAAACAGTGAGAGGAACCATGGAAACATGAGTCAGAAATCCTGAATGCAGAGGCCAGGGCCCTTGGTGTAGTTCAGCATCAAAGATGGCCTATAATTCCCACCCGGTGGACATAGCCTAATACCATCCCTGTCCTGGGCATAGCAAGTCCCTAGACTTGCTCTATGCTTAGGTTACAAAAAAATGTGATTGACTGGGGCCTCCCTGGTGGCACAAGGGGTTAAGATGCAGTACTATGAAGCTATCCCCAGCCACCGCAGCATGTGCTTAATCCCCAACCAGGGATGTAACCCACATGGCACAACAGACCTCTCCTGTCTTGCCTGCTGTTCCCCTCAGCAGTGTATTTCAGTAGATCTGCCTGTTCTGCTCCCCACTCTGTCTCTAGTGAATGCTCTCACCTTCCATGTCGCTGGCCTGCACCCAACTTCTTGTGTGCATAAATAAATAAATCTTTTTAAAAAAATTGTGACTGCCATCTTGCTCACACACTCTTTCTTGCTGGCTTTGATGAAGAAACTACCTCGTTGGAGAGACCCAAGAGGAAAGGAAATGTAGTCCTCATGCCAACAACCTAAGGGGAGCTGAGTTCTGTGGCCATTCACCTAGCAGGATTAGAAATGATCCCACCTCAGTTGAACCTCTGGTTATAGGTTTGTGAGAGGCCTGGGGCCAACACTTTATCACAACCTGTGGACAACCTCCAAGGAGATCTCACTAAGCCATGCTAATTCTCAACACTCATGAGAGTTAAGTCATAGTTTTAAGCCACTAAATGTTGGGGTAACTTATGGTGCAGCTAGACACAGTCCCCCACTGGGAATGACTTTTGTCTCCTCACACAAGACCCTGAGTCAGCAGTAAACCTGCCGTCACCACAGCACAAGAGGGTGGTCTCTGACCTGGAAAGTTCATTCCAGATCTGAAGTTCAAGAATGTGTTGGTATTTGACACCAGCTGTATCTCTCCAATGCAAAAGCCTTCACTTTCCTTGGCATTGTAGACCCAGGCTTGGAGCCTACAGTATGTTCTGATGCTCAAAGGTGGACACTGAAATCCTTTGTAAAATGGGGTGAACCATTCTTAAGTCTCCTAAAATAAGTAGACAAGGAATGACTCTGAAACTATTATAGGCATTTATTGAATTCTTCTTGAAAAAGTCTTTTTCCCTTACTCTACTTTTTCTTTTTCCCTCTAACACTCATCATCTATGATACACTTTATTTTTTATTATTTGTTGATGTATTTTTTTATGATTATTGTCTGTCTCTGCCCACCTAAATATATTCACAAGAAACACTGTGAGATGAGGATCTTTATTTTATTCACTGATGTATTCCAAGGGCCTAAAACTGTATCTGGAACACAGCCTATGCTCAATTAATGATATTTTTGGAGGTGAGGTGGGGTGTGGTGAGGAGGGAAAGGTATTGGGATATTGGCCACAATAAACTTTGAACTGCATATACATTTTTAATGGCCATATTGGGCTGCTAGCACGAGTATGATGCCCAAACATGGAGCCCATGATCAGTTAACTCTGTAGTAGCCTCTAAGGGAATCTCAAATTCCCCTTTTGCACACACTGACCTCTAGCTGCCTACATACATTATAATTCTTTTATGTGAATGAAGTCTTGCAAAAGCTTGGGATATCTAGTCCACTTAATCAACCTGAATTATGAAAGGTAAAATAGATCAATTCTCAATATTAATCTGTTTATAATTATATGGTGAATTGACATTCTTTTTCCTGTCAAGGGTTTATTCACCTTTCTCTTAATCATAGAACCACATTTCAGTAGAGGAACTGGTGTTTCTCTGCTCTTAAATCTTGATTACATTCCTGTCTGGAACCAGGGCTGGGCTTGGATCCAGAGAATGGACTCTCCCGTGGCCTCAGTGGCTGGTTTGAGGGTGGGCATCTGTCCCAGGCTAAACAACTCCACTCCACGCCACAGTGATTGATCCAGATTCCTAAATGTGATCCAAATCTTATTAAAGATTCAATTAGGGAATGTTTGAAATGTCATGATGAAGACTCTTTTTCTGGGGGTTCCAAAAGATAAAGAATAGGCCTGAGCCTCCTAGCAACTGTCTCCCAATGGTGAATCTGCCTGATGAAAGAGACAACATGGAGGAAAGATGAACTGACAGGAAACAGATGAGTCTAATGACTGATGGCATTATTTACGTGCCTGAATCCACTTGTGCCTAAAGGTAGAATTGTCTGTTACCTAATTCAACCAGTTCCTATTTTCTTACCTAAATTAGTTTGAACTGAAAAAGTCTTGTCTAATTAAATAATACTTAGAGAATATGAAGATAAAGTTTACAAACCATCCCATTTCATTTTCCTTATCCTTGAGGCAAGACAACAAAAAGAAGCAAATATGCTTATTAGTGATTATTACATTAACATTGTAGTCTCTCTAGCAGCATTTTGAATGACACAGTTCGGTGTGAGTCCAAAGGTCATTTTGGGCAATGATGCTCTTGTTATCCCACTGACTGAAGGTTTTGCCAAGATGTCAATTACCTGATATTTTTAATGGTCAGAATTTGGTACCGATCTCTTTGTAAATCTCTAAAATCTATAGATGGGATAGAGTGGGGTTCACTTTTTGGTTATCTGTCTTGGTCTGCACAAAATCTTTAAAGATAGAGGTCATCAGTAATTCTTGATGCTTCTCAACCACTCACATAAAAGTGAGTTGTGATATGATTTCTGAAGCACAAAGTATGAGCAGTGAATGGCTATATTTTCTTCAGATTAAGCATAGGAAATATTGGGCTTTACTCATTGAGAACATAAAATATTGTATGTTCCTTTCTCTGCCACACAGGACACTGCAGGGGAGCCACAGAGCAGGCCAAGAGCTGAATGACACTAAAGTGGGAAGTCTGAGCTGACTGCCTTCCTGGGCGGCTCTCTGCCCTGGGGAGCTGGCATGGTGTGTGGTCCAGGGGCTCTCGGATTTCACAGCCCCCACCCCCATTCTGACAAGTCCCCAGGGGGCAAATGCTTTGCAAAGCTTCCCTGGGATTCCCTGGTGACACCCCCCCCCCCAACTATAAGCTGAGAAGCAAAGCTCTGAATTACCCTTCCTGCTGAGCAGGCTCTTCTCCAAGGACCTGATCCCTTGGGGCACTTAAATTAAACTACGAATACCTTATCTTCAAAAGGAAAATGCTTTCATGATTATCAGTAATATTTCAGTATAAAAGATTTTAAATACCAAAATGTATAAAAGAAGAAAAATAATCTACATAAAACCTCACAAGCCACCGGCATCACCACCTGGGCACTTCATTAGCACGTCCTGGTGTACCCCAGACCTCCTACATCAGAATCCAGGTCAGAATCCAGAATCTGAATTTTTACTGGACTCCCCCCTCCCCAACCCCCTGCCCAGTGGGTTGGGTACATATTCAAGTTTGAGAAGCCCCAGCTAGATAATCCCATAACCACATCTGAGTGTATTTCCTTGTACTCTCCCATGTGTCTATTAAAGTTGGGCTTAATATTGTGTAATCAATATTGCCATCGCCACCATTTAAATTGTTATTCTAAGTTTATTTTAATATCATTAGACTATTCAGTATGGTTATCTGGCAATCATTCCCTTGCTACATAATCTATCCACCATAACTTTGGTTGTTCTTTAGTCTTTCTAAAACCTAGTCTCTCCCTTCATTCTTGTGTGGAGGGTACAATAATAGGCGGCACACATAGGGTTAATGTCTACCAGTGGCTTTAATCCCCTTCTGACGACCCCCTGGGCACCGCCTGCCAAGCCCAGATTTTTCAGTGTTTGCCCTGTGTTTGCTTCATGTTGAAAGATGGACTGAATGGAGATTCTTTTTGTTTGCATGTATTTGTACGTGCGTGCGTGAGTGTGTGCGAGTATGTGTGTGTGTCCCTGTGCAGTCTCTGTGTGTGGCCTCCTCTGGGTGAAAGCCCAGTGTTCCCACTGTTGCTTATCCTGAAGCCTTTCCAAATCTCCCTCCCTGCTGACAAGAGGGTGGGGGGGGGGAGGGTGGAGAGGGTGGATAGTCATGTCTCTGAAGAGAGGAACAGCAGTGAGCTGTAGACTGGATTTTTTAATTTGTTCCTATTCAAGGAAGGTGAGGGCACCTTCGTTTTTTGTTTTTTTTTTTTAAAGGCCTCTTAACATAGAATAGCAGCTGCTGCTGTAGCTTGCAAGTGGGTGCAGAGGGCCGAACAATTCTTGGGCTTTTGGGATGAGAAAAAATGGGAGGGTGCAGGCTTAGGTGGTGCTCTGCAGGGAAGGTGGGGGAACTCTCAGTCACTACCGGGTGAAGTGAGAGTGAAATTCTGTCCCCTCCTGAAACTATCACCTCCCCTAGCAAATTCCTCTACAAGAACAATCCGATCTCACTCTTTGCCTGTCTCTTTCTGCCTCTGACACACACACACACACACACACACACACACACACACATGATCTAGGAGCTGTTTGTCCCCAGCTCTCTCTTCCCTCACACCTTCACCCCTCGTTCTGCCTTTGTCTGGTGTTCAGGACCCTATAGAACTCTGATTTTATAAGGGCAGTTTTGTGGCAGAGTGCCTACTAACCCCAATTGTCCACATCGTGGACCAGTAGGCCCAGAGTGCTGGCTAGCCAAATCTGAGCCACCACTTTCACAACTGGGGAAAACAATTGGAAGTCTTACCACTTCCCCCTCTGTGAGCTATGCGCTCCATCCTGAATCCTGAGCGGCCCCGTTGCTGAACACTGTCCTGGAGTGCTCTGGCCACCAGACTTTGGTTGTCCCCACAAGCCTCTCAGTAATTCTGAGTAGTGGCCCTTGCTTGAATTCTCAGCAGGTCCAGACACAAAGCCTTTAGCTTGCAGATCTGTCATACTCTCCATACCCACTCCTGTGAACCGATGGCCCAGGGCAAAATATCTGGTACAAAAGTTCCCTGTTCAAGTCTGGTACATTTCCCACTTAAAGGCTTAGTGTTCAATTTAGCAGCCTCTGGATCCAGCTGATGTGAATAGTGAGAAATACAAGACTGGGCACTTCATGTGCATTTTGTGCCATGGAAACCAGGATCTGGGGGCTGGCATGAGGTGTATCAGTGTTTTCTGCAATCAAGTCCTCACGGGCATCACAACGCACAGTTGGCCTTGTGCTACTGCTTCTCTTACCTGGATCTCACCACTCCTGGTAACTGCAGAAATGGACACGCAGTAGATTTCTCAGGGGCTCAGGATGGTTTTTTAGAAGTGAACTTTGACCAACTCCCAAAGGACCTTGGAAAAATGTAGGCAGTGATGGCATTTTTCAAATTCAAACCACTAAATGTGTCTTTTCTACAGCTTTCCTACATAACAGGACTGAATGCCTTTTTAAAAAACCTCCAAATAATATTTTAAAACATAATGTTATTTGTTTCCCCCCCCTGTAGATGCTAATCTATCATATATCATCTAACAATGTTTCCATCACTTGCTCCAGGACAGAAAGTGGTCAAGGAACAGAAGAGAGGTAACATGCTCACTAGGAAGAACATGAGACAAGAAGGAAACAGGATCTTGTGTTCTGGTCTCTTACCAATAGTCATAATCTCTCTGGCTTGCAGCCCTCCTCTGGAGAATGGTAATAATAATAATATAGGCACAATTACCCTACAAGGAGGCTTTATGAATCAAACAGCTTGCTGTTCATAACGGTATTAATTTACCATAAAGTGTTTCACAAACATAAGTGATTGTGCTTTAAAAAAAAATACACAATTGTATGAAAGAAGTTCAGATAGTTCCCAACTTATGAGGACTTGATGCAATGATTTTTTAATTTCGTTGGCTCAAAAATAATATACATTCAGTAGAAATTGTGCTTTGATTTTTAAATTAGGGTTTTGTTTTCTACTTTCAATGTAGCATTCAATAAATTACATGAGATAATCCACACTTTCTTATAAAATAGGCTTTGTATCTGATCATTTTGCCCAACAGTAGGCTAATGGAAGTGTCCAGAGCATGTTGGGGATAGGCTAGGTGAAACTAAGGTATACGGCGAGGTTTGCTGCATTCTGTTGAGGGCAGGCTTCCCCAAGATGTGTCATTTGTGCATGTAGGTTATTTCAAACTGAGGTGAATGGAGGCTCTGCCATTTCAGAAGAAACTTTTACCACTCCCTTAACTACTTAGAACAGTGAAAACTGGGGCTCTTACTCAGAATTAGGACTCTAATGAGAAATAATCTTTCTCTCAGAGAAAATGATCTGATTTGACCCAAATTTAGAGTTTAGATTCTAAAGCTAATGAGGCAAAATGGGGATATACAGTCTGAGCTAAAGAATGGCATAGGGACCTGGGTTTCAAGGAAAGAGGGAAACCCACGTACAGGGAGAGGACAACTCATGACAAAGACCAGGTGCTCTGTAAGTAGATATTTGCTCTGCCACATAGACAGGTTTCTGGTGTGCTTCTTGTGTTTATTATGGTTTGGGTTCCTGTGCCAAAAGAATATGTAGAATGTGTACGGTAGTGTTGCTATTCCTCCCAGCAAACTGCATCTGAACACGTGTTCCTGCATTCTCATCTGTTTCTTGTGGAGAAAACATGCACTGAAGCAGCAGCTATGTGAAGCAATATCTTAGCATTTCAACAGCCTCCCTCTGTGAGTCACCAAATAGACATTCAGGGTAGGCAATCTGTGCTCTCAGCTTGAACCTAACTTTATAGAGATGTGGTTTCTTAGCTTAAATGTGGATGGTGTTTCCAGGGTTCCTACCAGAATTTCAAGAACCTCTTGGAGGAAGGGAAGCATGTTTAATGTGTGTGCAAACTTCAGTCTGATCTGCTAGAAACAATATAGTTCATTGTACTATAGTAGAATGTGGACCTGGCATATTGGTCTTCAAGCAATGACTTTTCAAAGTTTCTACGGGAGTTAGAAAATTTTTGCACATCATATATCTGACAAGAGGCTAATACCCAAAACCTACAAAGAACTCACACAACTCAAGAAAAGAAAACAAATAGCATTATTGGAAATGGGTAGAAATGGTAAATAAATACTTGGCCAAAGAAGAGACAAGATGGTCAACAGGCATATGAAAAAAGTGCTCATCAATACTTTTCAGGGAAATGCAAATCAAAACCACAATGAGATACTGTCTCACAGCTGTGGGAATGGCCCATATCAAAAATATAAAAAACAAGGAGCTGCCCACGTAGCTCAGCAGACCTCTCCTGTCTCACCCTCTGCTCCCCTCAGCAGTGTATTTCAGTCAATCCGTCTGTTCTACTCCCCATTCTGTCTCTGGTGAATACTCTCATCTCCCACACCTTTGGCCTACACCCCAGCTCTTATATACAAAAATAAATAAATCTTTAAAAAAAAACAGAAACAAGTGTTGGCAAGGGCATGGAGAAGAAGGAACCCTTGATATTATTTTAGAAATGTGGACTGGCTCAGCTTCTATGGAAACAGTATGGAGGTTCCTCAAAACAGTAGAAATAGATGTACCATATGATTCATTGATTCCTCTCCTGTGTATCTACCTGGAGAACACAAAAAACATTAATTAGAAAGGATGTATGAAGGTCTATGTTCATTGCAACACTGTTTATAATAGCCAAGTTATGAACACAACATAAGTGCCCCAAAACAAATGAATGGATAAAGAACTTGTGGTATATACACACAACAGGATTAGTATTCATAAAATCAGCTATAAAAATGAATGGAATTTTTTCATTTGTGATAACATGGATGGACCTGGAAGAAATTATGCTAAGCAAAATAAGTCAGAGGAGAAGGACAAATACCAGGTGTGCAGAATATATAAAGCAAAGCAAAGGAACAGATTAAAAACAAGCCTCAGCGAACCCTTACAATTGGACTACAAAACTGAAGCTACCAGAAGAAGAGGGATGGAGAAGGGTTAAGAACAAATTGGGGATGGCCCTGGTGAGTGTGGTGTGAGAACATACATTTGCAGAGGTGTGAACCTATACACCTGAAATATATACAGTGTAAATCAAGGTTACCTCAATAATGCAATTCAAACAAAAAGAAATCTCCATGGAGATGAAGTAAGTAATGGGTTTGATTCATCTTTGTCAGTACAAAAAATGTTGGTAGCTCATTATGGCTCCATGTGCCAGAGTATGCTAAGTATAAAGGACCTGGATGGGCAGACATGTGAACACATAATTACAATACACTATATAAGCTCTAGGAGGCTAGAGGGCTACAGTCAAATTAGAGCATCAAAGGTGGGATTTGGTGCCCTGGAGCAAAGCTCTCTATATTCTAGCATTTCGGGTTCAACGGAACAAAGTCAGGCTCTGCTTACTTTAAAATGAAGCTTCAGTCATAGCATGTAAATGCCACCAACGTTGACAGTTAATGTTAAAATAGAGATTAATGTGACAGAGGGGCAAGGAAGAAGTGGGAAAATTTGGATGTAGGTGGGCTAATGATCTTATCTTATGAAACAGGGAGACAATAGATTTCATTTTCAGCAAACGAAAAAGAAGTAGAGGTGAAAATAATACTGTATACATTTACAAACACAGCAGAGAAACCAAAATAGCAGTACACTTTTTTTTTTTAAGATTTATTTATTTATACAAGAAGTGGGGCAGAGGCCAGATGTGCCGGAGAATGAGAGAATTCACCAGAGACAGAGCGGGAAACAGAACAGGCAGATGGACTGAAAACACTGTTGAGGGGAGCAGCGGGTATGACAGGAGAGGTCTACCGAGCCATTTGGGAATCTCCCTGGCTGTCTGGGAACCTGCGCTGCAGAGGCTGCAGACAGCTTCACAGCGCTGAGCTTAACCTGCTGTGCCACCGGGGAGGCCCCAAAATAGCCATATACTTTTATTGGCAGGAAGAATGAGGGGCACAGTGGAGGAGAGGGATGGTGTCTAGAATTGAGAAATTAGAATAGAAACATAATTTAGGGCTGTGAAAATAGTTTTTAAAAGGGTTAAAAGTGTTTACACTGGGATATGAACTGGACCTGAGGAGGTATTAGGGTAAGTCACTTGCTTTTCATTTTAAGCCTTGTTGTACTGTTTGGCTTTAAGATGTTATTGCATCTGTTAGAATTAGGTTCAGTTGAAAGTGAAAGAACACTCAAAGTAAAAGTAGGATAAACAAGAAAGATGTTTACTTCCCTCTTGTGTAAATTTGGTCCAGAGGTATACAGTGCAGGGCTGCTATGGGGGCTGTTTCACCGAGTCCACACTGCTGTCCTCCTCCAGCTCCTGGCTCCTCAGTGTCATCTGTCATCCTGAGACTGTGGCTCCAAAGGGGGTGGTATCTGTGCGTCACACAGCAGAATGGAGGAAGGGATGAAAAAAAGGGTCAACCAGTCTTCCGCTTAGGGACAATTAGCCATTCTAGTTATATTCATCTTGATAAAATGACAAAAAAATTGTGAGCATTTAACAACAGAGCTACATTTTCTTAAGAATGGATATATAAAAAAATTGCCAACTGATGGAAAGAGAGACAGATGAATAGATGAATTGTATGATTGTGGAATAATCACTGTAAAATCTAGGTGGTGTGTATGGTCACTGTATACTTTTTTAATGTTATAAATTTAAAAGATTTTATAATAAAATGGGAGAAAATAGGGTTGGGTAGCATGAAAAAAATCAATTCTTTTTGAACTATTAAAAAATTAGCATGAGTTTATCTTTTTTGATTGCTGAGTAATATTCCATTGTGTATATGCAGCAACATGGATGGAGTTAGAAGGGATCATTCTCAGTGAAATAAGCCAGAGAGGAAAAGAAAAATACTGGATGGTCTTTCATAGCAGAAATTTAGAAAACCTAAATAAGGGACCAGGAGAAAGACTAATTATAATAAAAGCAAAAATCAAAATCAACAAGCAACTATAAACCAGAGACACTTTATGGGAGGGAGGAGAGAAGGGATTAGGGTCAAAATATGGGGGGGGTGAGAATTGTATGGGGATAACCAAGATGAAAATGCATACATTGTGCAAGAATGAAAAATGATGTAAAAATATATAAAATTTAAAAAAAGAATAAAAATATCACAGCGTCTCTCACCTGAGAACTTAGTTTCACCCATCCCTCTGCTCAAGTCCTTACATTTTATCAAGAACTTCATCTTTGAACTTATCCTCATACCTTCCTGTTCTACTCCGACATCCCCAATCATTTCCTGGTCACTTTACTTTCTGGCTCTGTTTGAGTTTCTTCCTCAGTCTTAACACATGGCTTCTGGTATCTCAAGCTGAATCTTCTGGTTAAGTCTCTAACTGTAGGCTCTGCCATGATCTGATTATGAGTCAGAGGTAGTCCCAACCCTTTGGGACCAGCTCACTGAACTGATTGCCAGACCTCCTCTTCTCCCCCAGCCCGGGGAACTGAACATGAGACTTTGTTTAACAACTTGGAACCAGGATATTTTTTTCTTCCCGCTTCCCATTCTTCACCCTTCCTTTCCTCCTTCTTTCTTTATTTTGTGCACTTAGCATATAGCAGTCATATTGTCACTTATAGAATGATGAAAGAAGACAATGCAGTCTCTATGTAACAATCAGCGTAACTGGGACATAAGACTCCATTTCGTGTATGTCACGGCTGAGATTGTGATCATTTATTCATTCAACAAATATTGAATATCTACTATGAGCAGATGCCAGAATGACTCTGGTCATTCATTCACTCTACCCATGAGCGCATTTAGCTGCAGTGCTGTCACACCATGCTTGGGGTCGCACCACCACTGACCTCTCAGAAAAGCTGGCCCGCTCAGGAGTCCCTTTGGTAATTCAGTACATCGGTACCTTGGACTGGAGCCAGGAGGGCGGGTGCTGGGAGCTTTCTCTCCCACAGTGGTTTATGTGGAGGGCAGCTTGCCATCAGTCCACTCACATCAGGCCTTCCTCCCCCACCTACCCTACCTCCTGCACAAACACCTCGAGACTTGACCCTGCAGGTGTGTTTCATGCTTGGCAAAATCCAAAGCGAAAAAACTGCACAGATTTTCTCTCTGGATCTTTCTTCTCAGAGAGACACAAACAAGTTTCCTGTGTAAACAGTTCCTTTATTCCATTTCAACAATCATTTTTTACTTCTTGCTACTCTGAATTATATGACTTTGGATAACTTGTCACTGTCCAGATGAGTCTTTGATTATGTCGAGACTTCCCCTGCTTCTTTTTTTTAAAAAAAAATTTGCCTTTGAAAGCAATAGCTATGGATCTATTTAGTGTGTGGCCTTTGTGTGGTATTTGCTGCCTAATATTTCCAAATTTTATTTCTGTAGAATTTGGCAAAGAGTGAAGAGGAAAAATAATATGAAGAAATGAAAGAGTAAAATAATTGAAAAACAGAAAAACAAAAAGGCTATAATCTCATTAGTTAACAGTACCTGTTAGAAACAAAACATCTTGAGTTGTTCATATTGTTCTGACTTTCCAGGTTTTATATATATATATATATATATATATATATACACATATTTTTTTTCTTAAAGATTTATTTGTTTTTATACAAGAACTGGGGTACAGGTCAGAGGCACAGGAGGGTGAGAGGATTCACCAGAAACAGAGAGGAGAGCAGAACTGGCAGACAGACAGAAGGCAATGCTGAGGGGAGCAGCAGGCGAGGCAGAAGAGGTCCCATGTGGGAATCTCTCTGGCCGGCTGGGAATTGAACCTGCACTGCAGAGGCTGAGACAGCTTCACAGCGCGGCGCTCAACCCGCTGTGCCACCAGGCAGGCCCTGACTTTCCAGGTTATAATGAGAAAAGCTGGTGAGGAATGTCTGAGAATGTCACATAACATCTTTGCCCTTTCAGTCAGGCCAGTGACCCTGGCCTCTTTATGCCCGAAAATAAGTTATAATCAGATGCATTTAATGTGAGCTGAGATGGGTAATTGTCCTGTTATCTCTCTATTGTTTCTTTGTAGCAGAAAATAAATGAATTCACAATCACAATATTACTAATAATTTAGGGGCATGTTCCCCTGGCTTCCTAAGAACTCATAAGTTGGGGAGCACTAAGAAGATCACCCATCCCTCATCCTCCCTGAGTAAGAGAGTTGGGTGGTGGCCCTGCTATTAATGCTTTGGGTACAAACTGGCAAGATATATGAGAAGGAGCCTTGCTAAATGCGTGCAGGTGGCTTCTTGCCTTGGGTAACGAGCCTTATTGTCCTTTTGTGTCCTCACATTTAGCCTCTAGCAAAACAATAAATGACATTGTGGAGAAGGCAGGAGGGCAAGTTGGGATCTCTAAACAAAGAAGGTAGTTTGGGAGGTTAAAAAAAATAGAAAGAAACAAAATCCCTTGAAACATCTTAAAAGCAGCCAAGCCTAAGCATGATCATCTGAAAGAAACAGTCTCTTTTATTTCACCACATCCAGTTGAATATACTTTCTGTCTTTTTAAAAAGAGATATTGTGGCACAGATGAAGTTCCTCCAGAAATCAAGACAATGAGCATTCTCAGGGATCCATTGAAAAGGATCTTCCAAACCAAAGGGACATTTCAGGCTATATTTTAGTAGTAACAGAGGTTGTATAATAAAAGCCAGAAGAAAAGAAGTGAAACGGTGCTTGGGGTGGAACTGTGGTTACTTTTTGAAGTTTTGTTAATTTAAGGGCAAGCAACTGCTCAGCTGAGGGAGTGAACAGCCATGACCCCCACTTTGTGCAGATAGGGAACTAAGTTGCTGTGACACCCTCTAACTCCCAGTATATAGAGGTGGGGACATAAGAAGTGCTGCAGGCCAGGCTGCTCTTGCTCCATTTTGCACCCAAGCTGAGGGACCAGAGCATCACTACCCCAACTTTGAGTCTCGGCACCTCCACCGGGATGGCCAGGGCCTCAGGGAAGCCACAGGACTTGGCTAGAGATGGGGTTAGTTTTATGTACTAGGATCTCGATGCCTCTCTTGTAATCAACTTGTATTTTTCAACTCTGCACTAATCACCAAATCTAGTTTTGTGACTTCACTTTGCTAATTAACCTCTCAAAACCCCATTTTCCTAATTTATTAAATGGGCCAATAACACATTTCTCAAGCTAGTTGTAAGACCCTGAAAAAATTATGTAAAACACTAAGCACTGTGTCTTCCATATAGGAGGGGTCTGAAAAGTGTTGACTTCACATATTTTAATTTTATTGAAAAGTGGGATTACTGCTCTTCTGTTTGGCAAACATCAGACAAGTTACCTTTCAGAAGTTTTCTTCTTTTCAGACAGTTCCTCATGGAAGTGTTAAACTGATTTTACCTAATGGGGAGGAATATGTTATGCTCCATCCCCCTAACACACACGCATCAGGTTTCTCCAGGGAGAGCTTTCTCATAGCTTTGCAATTTGCACCAAGGCCAGTCTTAACAGGGAAAAAAAAGAAAATTCTATAAAGCAATGAGCAAATAATACTAGTCATGTGGTTATGGCTTCATGAAGGGAACTGATGAGCCAGGTTAACTTCCAGATGCTGTAGAACAGGTTTCACCCCAAGATACTCCCAACAACTGGCAGGTAATCTTTACAATGAGCATAGGCACTGGAGTCAGGCAGTTCTTTCGAGTGCGTTCAAAATATTTTTGAATGCACACCATGGTCAGATTCCTGAAAGAAAGGAACCTTCAGCATTTAATTTGTCAGAGAGAAAAGACCGTACACCAAGATGAGCATGGTATTCATGGGTGGATTGAAAAGTTGGAAAATTTTAGAACAGCTGCTAGAATTTAGATTTCAGGACTTAGTCTTAACCTTTTTTTTTTTTTTTTAAATCCCGAAAGAGTTTTGTAGGGACTAAAAACAGTTTAGGATAAATGTCTACAAGCAAGGCCCTTGGCAAACATAGAAAAATTGTCATTCTAAATCCAGGTTTGACTTGGACAGGGAATGATTTAAAAAAACATCAAAAAGACAGAAATGTATGAAAATTGTATTTACCTAAGGCTGAAGTGAAGGTTTCTGTCTAGCCTAAAAATGATGTCATGCAAATTAAGAAGGGAAATGCTGAGGGGACTCATTGGGCAATGTTATCCAAAGTGTGTTCCAGAGAACTCAAGTCTCATGAGATGTGGTGCCAGAGGGGTTCTTTGGTAAGATAAGTTTGGGAAACCATACATTAACTCTGCCTCTGGAGATAAACAGCACACATTCACATGGAAAGACTTTCAGAAGACCTGGAGTAAAGCAACCTCTCAAGACAGATGCTGTTAGTAGTTTCCAAATAACCATTCCTCCCCTTTTTGCCATCGGAACTGTGATTTTCTTCTAGGGTAATGGGTCCACCCCCACATAATACATTGTGACATGGCAACACATAGGACCTGTAGTCTTTACCAGGGATGAATGTGGTGTGGACATGGATTCAGTTCTTCGGGTCATTAAGCTTATGAGGAGTTTGGGGGTTATTGAGTGTTTTGGGAGCTACAAAGGGAAAAGTGAGGAGAGTGTGCTTCCTTCTGGACACCTCCTTGCGCTCTGCTTTTGCATGAGACAGTGTGAGAGCAAGTGCCATCTAGAGCTGGGGCCACCATCTGGGGCCTAGGTGAAGATCAAGGCGGGAGATGTCAACCTTGTCCTGATGCTGTGGAGCTGCCCACTGCCATGCTCCTTGCCGATGTCAACAAAAGTCCTATGGTTTGAGACAATGATTACGAGGAATGGAATGCAGCCTGAAGAAGCCACCCCTCCATCTGCTCTAGCATACCCTAGTTTGTGGTGGACCCCATTCCTAACAGCCATTCTTCCTTTATGTAAAGGCTCACTCTTTAACCCAGGAGACAGCATTAATGTGCAGCCCTTTGACCACAGAGCCCACCCACTTTTTCGAACAGGTATCTCCATCCCTAGTACTTACTCCATGGAGTGCGCTTTTGGAAATGCTGGTGGGAAGGAATCAGGCTCTGCTCCCTCTACTAATCTAATTATTTGTGCATTGGGTTTGTTATCGGGAAAATGAGACCCTGGACTACAGTGCCTCTCCCCTCTTTGGCCAGCTCTGAGTACTTAGTGTCTCTGAGCCCAGTCAGAGACTGGGCTCCATGGACTTGAGTCCTGACAGTTGCCTTCCACCTACCCCTGCCTCTTCACCATGCATACAAATTCCCCAGGTGTTAAATATGTGTACTCCTGCAATAAGATGACAGGAGCACTGAAAATCTACTTAGGGATCAACTAGTAATTTTACTTAATTGTTATTTACGTTTGTCTTTCCTTGTCCTCCCCACTGCCCTTCCTTGTGAGGGCCAGGGGTGGTGCTGACTTAGAGGGACTCATCCAGTGAGCACACATGAGCAAGTTTAAGTGGGGGCTTGGAGGCAGTAATGTGACCTGAGCCCTTCACATGTCTGGGGTTACCAGTTAAGCTCACTCCCAGGCTGGTAGTTACCAGGTCTGTGTGAAAATCCCACAGTAGAACTCGATAGCAAACCTGGTGTTAGGTTTCTCTGGCTGCTGCTCCCCAGGCCCCAATGGCAGCGGGTGGGACACCGACACCCTGGTCTCCACGGTGGTTCTGTACACAGCTAATCAGCACCACTCTGCAGAGGCTCCCCACCTTCAGAAGTGGGTGGTAATTTATTAGCTCTGTTTTGAGCAGGCTCAAGGGGTTGAATTCTGTTTCCATTTCCCTTAAACATATTCTCTTTACCCCCATAGCAACTGTTTCTTTCCACCCAGAAAGAAATGATACCGGGTTTCCTGCCCTATGTCTGCACGTGAATGGTGGGAAAAGAGGGAACCAAAGAACCGTGAAAAGGGATTTGTTCCCCTCATTTTTCTGTCATTCCCAAAACCCAAGTAGCAGATTTTACTATGCTGCTTCCTAAATATATGGAAACTGATGCTAAAAACAGATTAAGGAACCTGTCCAAAGATGCACAGCTCTGCTCTCAACTACCTCTAGGAGGCCATGCCAGTTTGATGCCCCCAAATTGTACTCAGTTCCTATGCAGTTTTCAGGTATAGAAGGGCCAAGTAATTCTTGAAGATTTTCAGATTTAATGTATTCTGCACTTGACAATTTGGGTTGCATGTCTCATCAGAGAAAGCAAAGGGAGGAAGTGGAAAAAATGCACGTCCACAATGTAGACAGTTGCAGGTCATAGACCTGGTGGAGTCAGCCTGCTTGGAGCCGTCCTGAGGCTGCTCCCTTAAGCAAGGTGGCTGTCCACTGTGACAGTGCTGGCCAGGCACTCCCTCTTGGAGCTGCTCCGACGACCTCATTGCTGAGGCCATTTATCTGGCGCTTTCTCAAGAATGCTGGGATAATTTTCGAAGGTGGCAGGGCGAAGACACAGTGAGAGAGGATTTCCCTTTAGAGATCTGTGTTGACAGCCATCTATGACCTTGAAACTGGCTTCTGCAGAAATCACATTTTTAGTATTAAAGGAAGAAGCAGCAAGTTAGTGTGGGCATAAATGAATTTCCAATGGATCAGCAGAAAAGTCAACAAAAGGTTGTGTTTCTTGTTCTAATCCCTTCACTTATTCCACCAAATGGTTGTCAGATGTTCAACCACACTGAAAGTTGAAGAAAGCCCACACCAGAAGTCTCAACTTTTGGCTGCAGCAAGTTGTCTTAAAAACAGTGGTGTTACTTATGTTTCTGGAACCAGTTGAAACGCCTTGAAGAAGAACCTACCCTGTGTGCTTTATAATGCCTAGTGACAAGGTGGGAGGAAGGAGTAATAAAAGGCCTGCTCATTGCTGGCATAAAAGGGGTGAATGGGAAAATCCAGGTAATTTAAGTAAACTTGGAGTCACATGACTTTTTCTTTCCTTGGAGCAATGCCTTCAGAATGAGTTTGGGAGTTTCTCCCTGAGAAGAACTACCTTCCAATCAGAAATGGAAGTAAGAATCTTTGATTGCTAATGTTCATCAAATTACTGTTTGTAAGTAATTTTCCACTTGCTTTCTAATCTTGCCCAATTGATACTGGTTTCATGGAACATGGTGTTGAGAAGGCTTGGTAGATCTTGTCTGAACTGAGAAGGAAAAAGGAAGATAATTGATCAGTGACGTTTCTCATGGATCTCCGAAGGGGCAAGAGGCTGCATGCAAACCAGATATCTACATCTTCTGCAGAACAGAGTGGTAAGCAGCAAGGGTGTAGTCCCATCCTTGTTTGCAAATCCTACTGCATCCTTGCGACTTCTGCAGGGCTTATACTGTGGGACTCAGATTGATTGACTGATTTTTTTAAAAAAAGATTTATTTTTATTTATTTATACAAGCACTGGGTACAGTCAGAAGCGTGGGAGGGTGAGAGAATTCACCAGAGCCAGAGCGGGGAGCAGTGCAGGCAGAAGGACCGAAGTACACTGCTGAGGGGAGCAGCGGGAGAGGTCTGTGCGCCATGTGGGACCCTCCTCTGGTGGTCGGGGAGCAGCTGGGAATCGAACCGGCGCAGCAGAGTCTGCGGGCAGCTTCGCAACCCGGCGCTCAACCACTGCGCCACCGGGGAGGCCCGGGACTCAGATTTAAACACACTACCTTCATCAGATGAACAATGACACAACAAATACAGCCTCTTTTTCTCCAAAGGGATCTAATCTTCCTTTAAAATCTTCACCTTGCTGGGTAGCTAAAAGGATGAGTTGTGGGGAGCGGAGGGAGGCAGTGAGGACTACTTTAAATTGCCAACTGTATCTCCATTTCTTCATTTAAAGAGTCCTGTGGGAGTGAGTGAGCGATTGGCTTTTAATGTCTCCTCTTCTTCATCTTGCTCTTGCACAGAGGATTCCAGTGTGTGTGGAATTGGGGATGGGTGGCTGTGACCCATGGCTGAGAGGAGGAGCTGGCCTGGGATTCTCTGGTTGCTGCCATCTGCACTGAACTGTCATCGGGCCCCTGAGCTCTCTAAGTTCCTGTCTTGGAGTTCTGCAGGGTAATGTGTTTGTTCTCCGGGGATGGGGCTTCTTTTTGACTCTCACTGATACCCCATCCCTTCTAAACTCTACCTCCACATCCATTTGACCCTTGGCTAGGATGCAGGGCTTGTGGTCTCTGAGGCAGTATCACTGTATCCATTAGGATCTGGGAGCTTCAAGCAAACAACTTAAAACTTCAATTCGGATTGTCTGAAGTACTGAGAAATTAACTCCAAAGGGGTTAATGAGAGGTTATCTTATACATGAGAGATTCAAAGGAGGCTAAACTCCAGGTGCATCTGCTGCTCTCCCCACTCCAAACTGTGTCACCTGATTGTTAGCAGCAATCAGTGCTTTACTTTCTTGCTAATGGCCAAGCTGATAACCAAGCTGATTCCCCCTCCCCAAGCAAGCGTGTTCTGGTTGGCTCTTTCTTTTCTTGTCTGAACAGAGTTTTCTTTCATTGTGTGTTGTCCTTCCCTCAGGTGATGGAGAATAGTCTTCTCTCTCTATTGTGGCAGAGACTCTCCACTCCATCTACGAGGCTTGGCCCCACTGTGTGAGATATAAATCCATTGGTTTATATTCCCCCTCATCTGTCAACTGAAGCATGGGGTCAGTAAAGAGGATAAAATAACACAATTTATGTCGAGTTACCTAGTATAGTTCCTGGAACATGGAAACACTCAATAAAATTTTAGCTTTTTTTTCACCCTTACATAAAATGTTAATTTTTCCTGTGAAAACAATATTAACATCCTGAAATAGTGCTGAGAATGCTGATGCTTTTCAAAATTCGAATCACATTGTCCTGTTCTGAAATGATATTTATTAGTGAATATATGTGAATTAAGTTTCATGAGTCTCCTAACTTTTGGAGGAGGTATATAATCAGAGGCCTGTGAGAAGAGGACATCGTGTCTGTTTAGTTGACTGCTATATCCCCACCATCTAGAAATTATAGCTAGGATATGGTTAGGGCTCACATTACCTTCAGGCATTTTCTAGAGCAGAGCCAACATTGAATTTCTAGAGAATTCTTTTTTTTTTAAAAAAAGATTTATTTATTTATGCATACAAGAGCTGGGGTACAGGCCAGAGATGCAGGGGGTGAGAGGATCACCAGAGACAGAGTAGGAAACAGAACAGGCAGACTGACTGAAATATGCTGCTGAGGGGAGGAACGGGAGAGATAGAAGAGGTCTGCTGCACTATGTGGGTTGCTCCTGGCTGGCCAGGGATTGAACTCATGTTGCAGAGCCTGCGGCACTCTTGCTTCATAGTGTAGTGCTTAACCCCTTGAGCTACCAGGGAGGCCCTGTAGAGCATTCTTAAAGTGAAAATGTAAGTTACAGATGCCCCCTCCCAGCAGAATCATCTCTATGCAATATTTGTGTGTTCACATTCAACCAGAATGCTCCTGAACTATCAACTCTTCACCAAACACCTTATATCTTGCTGCCTCCCCTTGCTCTTGGCATAGAAGACATGGGGCCCTGGGCAGGTTCTAATTTCCTGTGCACCTGGGAGCTATGGACAGAGCAAGAGATAGGGGAGAAAGCATGAAGGGACTGCTAATAAAAACAATGAGATACCACTTCACATATACTAAGGTTAATGGTTATAATCCAAAGACAGATAATATCAAGTGCTGGCAAGGGGCGTGGAAAAATTAGAACTGTTATGTACTGCTGGTGGAAATTTAAAATAGTACAGTTGGTGTAGAAAAGTTTGGAAGTTCTTCAAAAGGTTAAACATAAAGAACCATCTGATCCAGCAGGTCCACTCTTGGGTACATTCCCCAAAGAATTGAAATCAGCTGTTCCAACAGAAATGTGCACATGAGTATTTACAATAGCACTATTCACAAAACCCAGAAGGTGGAAAAGGCCCTAGTGTCCATCAACTGGTCAATGTTTATAAAAAAATGTGGTATATCCACACAATGAAATTCAGCAATAAAAATGAAATTCAGCAATAAAAATGAATAAATCTATACTACAGCATATCAAACCATGTCACACTATGGAAGAACCTGAAAGTATGCTAGTGAAAGAAAACAACCACAAAGAACTGCATATTACATGATTCTGTTTATGTGGAGTATCCAGAATAGGCAGATCCACAGACAGACAAAGTCTAGTAGCAGTTGCCAAGAGCTGGGAAAGTAGAGAGTACTTGCAGACATATGAGAGCTCAGGGGTACAGGATTTCTTTTAGCTGTAATAAAAATGTTCTAAACTGCTTGTGGTGATAGTTGCACAACACTAAAAATATTCTTAGAGCCATTGAAATGGAAATATATATACACTTTAAATGGGTAAATTTTACATGAATTATATCTCAACAAAGCTGCTAAAAGAAACATCTTGGACACTACATGAGGGATGAACTGCATAGAAATAAGATAGGAAGCAGGAAAATTCAGTTAGAAGGCTTTGGTAAAAGTCAGGTAAAACACCATAAAGATGTGAATTACAGTCATGACTGGGTGGTGGACATGGAAGGAACAGTTTGAGAGCAACTAAGAAACTCTATTCCAATGAAGTGGTGATTGACTGGAAACCCTTGACACCAAGCAGCAAGATGAGGCAATCAGAAGGAGGAACTTGGAGGTGATATGTTGAGTCTTACCTGGACTGGTCAATTTGCAACATGGCTAATTTCAGGAGCCTCTGGGACATCAAGTAATGGAAGAACCATGCCTGAAAAGCAGTGAAGAGAATCTGATTTTCACAGATGAAATGAAATTAGTAGTGAAGTATTGGTTACACAGACTAAGTATGTATTGCCCCATGCTTAAACATTTTGGAAAGAAATATTAGAGCCCCAGCTTATTGAAATAACTGCCTCAATTCACCATTTGATGGGTCTGTAACGATTTCATTGGAATGTTATAAGGTACATCTAGTAGTCTGTTTTTCTTTATATTTAACATTGTACTAAATCTATATTGTTTCCTCTTAAGACTTACATTTAGGGCCTCCCTGGTGGCGCATCAGTTGAGCACTGGGCTGCAAAGCTGCCCTGGTTCGATCCCTGGCGGCCGGGCGAGGGTCCCACATGGAGCGACAGACCTCGCCAGCTGTGCCCGCTGCTCCCCTCAGCAGTGTATTTTGTCAGTCTGCTTGTTCTGATCCCCGCTCTGACTCTGGTGAATTCTCTCGCCCTCCCGCACTTCTGACTGTACCCAGTGCTTGTATAAATAAATAAATAAATATTAAAAAAAAAGACTTACATTTAGTGAGTTGCCCCATTTTTAAATGTCCTGCCAACTACTTACTGTTCTTGAAACTAGTGAAGTGAGGGGAGCAACATACCTCCCCTGCTGGTCCTCGTAATGCTATCCCAAGTCTTTATTTGAGCTAAAGTTCTAACCCTCAGGGTGTTTTCTGCACAGAATTTCACTGCTAGTGTACCTCATTGCTTGTTAAGTATATTCCCAACCCTCAATTATTCAGGAACCTAAAATCCAGCATTGCTTCCTCCATACTTTGTTCATTCATATTTGGTTAGTACTTCCACCTCAGGAAGAACAAGGCATGGTTTGTATTATGGCGATAGAAAGGGCCAACCACTAGAAATCTTAATTATCATCTCTGGTCAGTAGTGTTTAAAAAAAAAAAAACATAAGAAATAGTCATGCAGTCAGCATTAATGAATTTCAGTGACTATAATTTTTGAAGCTCACCAAAGGAAAAAAATATATATTATGCAAATTTATCTTTCTCTCTTCTTTATTTCCCTTTTCTAGCAAAAACATTGTAAATTGTTAAAAGTCTTCTGGTAACTTGTCATATTTGGCACAAGTTTAATTGGTTTTGGCAAGTGTATTTTAGTGACTCATAAGAGAATACTTTTAGTCTCTTTACTAACAGATGCCTGTGCTAAAAGCAATGACAACAATGTCACATGGCTATAAAATTGCAGGAATGTGCTGCTGGTGGTCCAATAAAAACAAACTTGTATGAAAAGAGAGTCATGAGAAGATAAGACTTCAAATATACATTGTTATAAATGTTTAGTCATAAAACACCTGATGTTTTGTCATTTATTTAAACAACATATGTTGCAATAGGGAACCTGCTTGAGGCATCACAGGAGCCACTCGGATTTGGAAATGGTGGTGTTTATAGTCATCTCCCGGCTTGTGCAGAAGCAATGTGTCTACCACCCCTAGAAAATTCAGGTGATATCATACTTCTGTTTCGCTTTTCTAAAAAATTTCTCTGTGTTATATTTATGGGTCCTTAAAATTATTACCGTTTCCCCACACATGATCTGATTTACGGCCATTACAAATGTATGAGGTACTCTCATTTGAAACTTGACAATATTTTATGCCATGCGTTTGAGTGCCTGTTTGTCACTCAGGAACTTTACCAAGCAATGGAAGATAAAGCCCTGAAGAAGTCCCAATCACAAGGAATTTACAGTCCAGAGGCGGTAAAGGCAAGAAAACATGTGCCTATCAAGAGCCACGACAGGAAAAGTCCTGTACGGAAGAGTGCTAATGTCACAGCTACACAATCCCATGACCCAAGGGGATTTCTGACCTTTGCCTATTCTGCTTCGCCTCCTCCCCAGAGCTCTTGGGAGACTCTGTCTTTGCAAGTCTTGATTATGGACTGTTGTTCTTCAGAATCAAGAGAACGGGTAGAGAGAGACTGAAAAGGTGTGAATAAAGAAAGAACAATTTTTTCCCCCATATTAATTCCTTGCTTTATCATTATAAAGAATCCTGTGTTGATAGTTTTACTTATTCTTTCCCTATTTTGATTCCTTGTATGTCTTTCTCTTGTCTTATTGCCCTGACTAGGATCTCCAGTATTATATTGA
The DNA here is from genome assembly GCF_014898055.3 of Talpa occidentalis. Classification (NCBI taxonomy): domain Eukaryota; kingdom Metazoa; phylum Chordata; class Mammalia; order Eulipotyphla; family Talpidae; genus Talpa; species Talpa occidentalis. Next base: position 75,693,714 of record NW_023605083.1, read on the forward strand.
AGAGCAGTGGTGAGAGAGGACATCCCTGTCTTTTTCCTGATCTTAAAGGAAAGGTCTTCAGCTTTTTGCCATTGAAAATAATATTGGCAGGGCCTCCCCTGGTGGCGCAGCGGTTGAGTGCTGGGCTGCGAAGCTGCCAGCAGCCTCTATAGTGCCGGTTTGATCCCTGGCTATGGAAAGCTGTCTGGAGGTTCTTCAATCAACTAAAAATGGGGCCACGACCAAGTAGGATTCATTCCAGGGACACAAGGATGGTTTAACATCCGAAAATCAATCAACGTTATCCAACACATCAACAAAAAGAAATATAAAAACCATATGATAATATTAATAGATGCTGAGAAAGCTTTCGACAAAGTGCAACACCCATTCATGATAAAAGCCCTTGAAATTCTAGGGATACAAGGAACATACCTCAACATCATAAAGGCCATCTATGACAAGCTAACAGCCAGTATCATTCTCAATGGTGAAAAGCTAAAAGCAATTCCATTAAGATCTGGAACAAGACAAGGATGTCCACTCTCACCACTGCTTTTCAATATAATACTGGAAGTCCTAGCCAGAGCAATAAGACAAGAGAAAGACCTCCAAGGAATCCAAATAGGAAAAGAAGAAGTCAAACTATCACTATTTGCAGATGATATGATAATATACATAGAGAACCCCAAAAAGTCCACAGAAAAACTAATTCAACTCATCAATCAGTTCAGTAAAGTGGCAGAATACAAAATCAACGCGCAAAAGTCAGTAGCCTTCCTATACACAAACAATAAATCTGAAGAAGAAGAAATCAAAAAAACCATCCCTTTTTTTATTGAAACAAAAAAAATCAAATATTTGGGAATAAATCTAACAAAAGAGGTAAAGGACCTATACAAAAAAAAAAACTATAAAACACTGTTAAAAGAAATAGAAGAAGACACAAAGAAATGGAAAGACATCCCCTGCTCATGGATTGGAAGAATAAACATTATTAAAATGGCCATCCTACCAAAAGCAATATACAGATTTAATGCTATTCCAATCAAAATTTCAATGTCATTCTTCAAAGAAATAGAACAATTATTGATGAAATTCATATGGAATCACAAAAAACCCCGAATAGCCAAAGCTCTCCTGAAAAAAAAAAAAAGAAGGGAATGGAGGCATCACACTCCCAGACTTCAAACTCTACTACAAAGCCATAATCATCAAAACTGCATGGTATTGGAACAAGAACAGACATACAGACCAATGGAATCGAATAGAAAATCCAGAAATTAACCCACAGATTTATGGTCAACTAATCTTTGACAAAGGAGCAAACACTATGCATTGGAGCAAAGAAAGTTTGTTCAATAAATGGTGCTGGGAAAACTGGGTCGCTACATGCAAAAGAATGAAGCTTGACCACTACCTCACACCATACACAAAAACCAACTCAAAATGGATTAAAGAACTAGACATAACACCTGAAACCATAAAATATATAGAAGGAAATATAGGCGAAACACTACGTGATTTGCACATCAAAGACATCTTTACAGACACATCACCCAAAGCAGTGATAGTGAAGGCGAAGATAAACAGCTGGGACTACATCAAATTAAAGAGCTTCTGCACAGCAAAAGAGACAATAACAAAAACAAAGAGAAACCCCACCAACTGGGAGAACATTTTTGCACCCAACACTAATGATAAAGGACTGATCACAAAAATCTGCAAAGAGCTGATGAGACTCAACAACAACAAAGAAAATAATCCAGTCAAAAAATGGGCAGAAGAGCTAAAAAGAAACTTCTCTGAAGAGGAAATGCAAATGGCCAACAGGCATATGAAAAAATGTTCAGCATCACTTGTCATCAGGGAAATGCAAATCAAAACTACCATGAGATACCATCTTACACCAGTGAGAATGAATGGCACATATTAAAAAAACTAGCAACAACAAATGTTGGCGAGGGTGTGGAGAAAAAGGAACTCTTCTGCACTGTTGGTGGGAGTGCAAACTGGTTCAACCACTGTGGAGAGCTGTGTGGAGATTTCTAGACCTACTAAACATAGAGCTTCCATATGATCCAGCAATTCCACTCCTAGGTATTTACCCAAAGGACACAGAAACATCAATTCCAAAGAGCACCTGCACCCCTATGTTTATAGCAGCATTGTTTACAATAGCTAAGCTTTGGAAACAACCCAAATGCCCAAAAATAGATGACTGGATCAAGAAGATGTGGTACATATATACCATGGAATATTACTCAGCATTCAAAAAAGATAAACACATGCAATTTGCAGCAACATGGATGGCACTGGAAGGGATCATGCTCAGCGAAATAAGCCAAAAAGAAAAAGAAAAATACCGGATGGTCTCACTCATAGCAGGAATCTAGAAAACTTAAATAAGGGACCAGGAAAACAAATAACTATAAGAAAGTGAAAATCAAAATCAACAAAAAACTACGAACCAGAGACACTTTTAAGGGGGCGGGGGTGGGAGGGGAGAGATTGGGGTCAGAATGGGGGGCTGCAATTGTATGGGGAATATAAAAATAAAATTTATTATTAAAAATAAATAAATAAATAAATAAAAATGGGGCTACAATATGACCCAGCAATTCCATTCCTAGGCATCTACCCAAAGGACACAAAAACATTGATTCAAAAGTACACCTGTGCACCTATGTTTATTGCAGCACTATTTACAATAGGTATGAATGGAGCTATAAGGAATTACGCTCAGTGAAATAAGCCAGAAGGAAAAAGAAAAATATCGGATGGTTTCACTTATAGCAGGAATATCGGGGAACCAAAAAAGACATCAGTGTAAAAAATAGTAACAGTTCAAAGCACAACAAAGCAAAACCAAACAATTATAAATCAGAGACATACAGCAGACATACTCCCTTTCCAAAGGGAGAAGGGAGGGAGGGAGGAGCATAGGGGACTGAGGTGATGGTGCCCGGGCACATTGGTGAAGGAAACTTTACAGGGACTACACCTGAGGGGGTGGGGGGAAGCAAATATTGTTTAAAAATGATGTAAAAAATTTAATAAAAAATAAATTTATAAAAAAAAAGAATCCTGTGTTGAACAAAATAGATAAGACACTAAAAGACATTTAGAGGCTAAGCCATCCACATACAACCAGATAAGCAGGTTGCAGGAGCCAAATTCTAACCAAAAGGCATCCTCATGACCAATTCCTGTGACCTGGGGTCGAGGCCCATGCCCGCAATACCAGGGACAGAAGGAGAGAGGGGCTTTTTCTTCCTATATAAGTGCTTGCTAGTCACAGACCCAAGTCACAGTAAACAATGTTCTTTTTCACAGTTTGAAACATCCAATTTGGTCTAATAATATGGGTAGGAATCAACATAATGGCAATATGTTCTCCAAATGTATGAACAGGTTGAACACATCCCCTATTAAGATACCAGTTGTGGGCCTCCCCGGTGGCGCAGCGGTTGAGCGCTGGGCTGCGAAGCTGCCAGCAGCCTCTGCACCACCTTTTAGATCTCAGCTGGCCGGCGAGGGTCCCACATGGCACGACAGAACTCTCCTGCCTCCGGCTGCTCCCCTCAGCAGTGTACCTCGGTCCTTCTGCCTGTTCTGTTCCCCGCTCTGGCTCTGGTGAATTCTCTCACCCTCCCGCGCTTCTGACTATGCCCAGTGCTTGTATAAATAAATAAATAAATCTTTAAAAAAAAAAATACCAGTTGTAGCTCTGTAGAAACTGACAAACTAAGCCCAAAATTCCATATGAAAATGAAAAGGGCCCATGATAGGAAGCAATCATAGAAAACAAAATTAGGAAGAGACACACTTTGATTTAAAAAAATTATTACAAATTTACAATAAGCAAGACAGCGCAGAACTGGCACAAGGATATACATATAAATGAATAGAAATAAGTCCACACAACTGTAGCTAATTGGTTTCAACAAGCCTGCCAAAAACACTAAGTAAGAGAAAGAATAGTTTCTTTAACATATGGTGATGGGAAACTGAATATCCACTTGCAGAAGAATGAGGTTGGACCCTTACTTCACATCATATACAAGAATTAAACCAAAATGGATGAAAAAATTAAATGTAAGAATTCAATCCATAAAACCCTCAGAATGAAACATAAAGGTAAATCTTTTGAATATGATTTGACAATGAATTTTTAAATATGACAAGAAACATATTAGCAACAGAAGAAAAAATGGATATATTGGACTTTGCAAAATGTGTGCTTCAAATGAAATTCAAGAAAATAAAAATATATCCCACAGAATAATAAAAATATCTATAAATCATATGTCTGATAAGGGACTTGTATGGAAGCTATATAAAATTACAAGCCCATAACAAAAGACAAGTACCCAATTTAAAAGTGGACAAAATAAATGAATAGATATTTTTCCAAAGATATATAAATGGCCTGTAAGCACATGAGAAGATACTCAGTGTAATTAACCATCAGGGGCATGTAAATCAAAATCACAAAGATACTCTACTTCATACCTACTATGATGGCTACAATCAGAAGCTGGATAGTAACACATGCTGGAGAGGAAGTGGGGAAGCTGGAGCCTCCATATACAGATGGCGAAAATGAAAAATGGTGCAGCCACTTTGGCAAAACAGTCTGACAGTTCCTCAAAAATATAATCACAGAGTTATTTGACTGAGCAAATTTACTCCTTGTTATATTACTTAAGTTAACTAAAACCTTGACCTGAATGTTTATGTCACCATTATTCATAATAGCCAACAGTGGAAACTACCCAAATGTCCATCAACTGGTGAATGGATAAACAAAATGTGGCATATCCATACAATTGAATTCTATTTGGCAATAAAAGGAAATGAAGTGGGCCTCCCCGGTGGCGCAGCGGTTGAGCGCTGGGTTGCAAAGCTGCCCGCGGCCTCTGCGGCGCCAGTTCGATCCCCGGCTGCTCCCCGGCCACCAGAGGAGGGTCCCACATGGCGCGCAGACCTCTCCTGCCACCCGCTGCTCCCCTCAGCAGTGTACTTCGGTCCTTCTGCCTGCTCTGCTCCCCACTCTGGCTCTGGTGAATTCTCTGACCTTCCCGCGCTTCTGACTGTACCCAGTGCATGTATAAACAAACAAACAAACAAACAAACAAACAAACAAACAAATAAATAAATAAAAACATGCCTCTATAAAAATATTAAAAAAAAAAGGAAATGAAGTACTGCTACATGGTACGACATAGAAGAATCTCAAAAACGTTATTCTAAGTAAAAAACCAGTGGCAAGAAGCAACTTGTTACATAATTCTACTTACATGAAATGTCCACATAGGAAAACAGAGAGTGTATTAGTGGTTAACTAGAGTTGGAAGAAATGGATTTACAGGTGAGTGATAGCTAATTTTTTCTTTTTGAGATAATGAAAGTGTTTTAAAATCAATTGTGGTGATGGCTGTACAACTCTGGGGATATACTTTGGTATATTCAGTGCACACTTTAAATGGATGAAAGTATGATATGTGGCTTGTATTTCAATAAAACTTTTACAAAAATTATATCCTGTGTTTTAATGTGTAATTCAATTCGGTAAACGTTTTTGAATAACACTGAAAGAAAAGACAATGACTAATGTCCTCCAGAAAGATTGTATCAACTTACATCCCCACCAAAGTTGTAAGAAGATTGATTTCCCTGGGACTGATATTTAGCAGGCATTGCACTTTATAGCTGCTTCAGTTCCGAGTGCTTGCTGTCTGTGTGATACTGGTTATGAAAATATTTTTACATACACTTCCTATCTGTTCCTTACATCTTAATCTACCATGGGAATCATGAAACTTTCCAGATTTTTATAAAATCGATAGATTAAAATGATTTGATTGAATTCCTTTAATTATGAGTGGGAGTTGGCATGGTTTCTTTTTTTTTTAGCATTGAAATTTTCTTTTATCAAAGTAATCTATATGTGGTTTAAATATTGAAAGAGATTACAATAATTTAAAATGAAAATGTCTCTATTCCCATCTCAGTCCTGTTCCCCAGAGGCAACCATGTTACTTTTGTAACATTTCCTGATTTTATAGCTTCATATGATTTTAACACATAAACCTCTTATTTCTGAATGTATTCCTTAAGGAAGGTATTTCTTGACTTCATGCCACTGTACAGATTTAGCTTTTCTCTCCCTACTTCCACAGAGTCCTCTCACCATTTTTATCTTTATCAGCTGCTTTGATCAATATATTTTGGATAATATACTTACATATTTCTTTCCTTTTTTGACCATTAGTAAGATAAGAGTATTAGACTAACAGTCTTTCCTCCTTTTCACATTTCCCCTTTCCAATTCCCATGTCTCTGTACTGCACAACTCCCACATTGTCAAGGCTCATGCTATTCACTGTTCTGAAATGGTAAATGCATCTGTGTTGTGTCAGTACTTTGATTCTAGAAACTGAAACTCAATAAAGTGTTACATTACTGTGATCAGGTAAATAGTGTTCACTGCGGATCGAAGAAATGTTCTCTGTTTAGAATTCACTTTCTTGTTTCTGCTGGAGTTTTTAACTATTTATTTGTTATGGTATTGAAGGCTTTATTGCATGTTCAATTTTTTCCCCCTTTCTCCAAAGGAGACTATGAAAGGTAAGAAATCTGCTATAGAATCATTCCTTCCAGACAGCTCTCCCCACACTGAATGCTTTTCTTGGTCTGTACACAGCTGCATTCAAGAATTTCCCTTGCCGTTCTCCTAGGTTTATTTCACCAGGTCTCAGATCCTGCTCATTCTCAAGCATAACTGCCTGAAAAAGGCTGTTTGTAAACTATGCTAGGTCTGCAAATATCTTTATTATTTCTTTTTTTCCTTATTTTTCACAGTATTTTATAGTTTTTTTTATTTTTGTGTGTATTTTATTATTTTTATTATTTTTATTATTTTAATTTTTATATTCCCCATACAATTGCGACCCCCTTATTTTGACCCCAATCCCTCCCCTCCCCACCCCCCACCCCCCATAGAGTGTATCTGGTTCATAGTTTTTTATTGATTTTGATTTTTACTTTCTTATAGTTATTCTTTTTCCTGGTCCCTTATTTAAGTTTTCTAGATTCCTGCTATGAGTGAGACCATCTGGTATTTTTCTTTTTCTTTCTGGCTTATTTCGCTGAGCATGATCCCTTCCTGCGCCATCCATGTTGCTGCAAACTGCCTGTGTTTATCTTTTTTGAATGCTGAGTAATATTCCATGGTGTATATGCACCACATCTTCTTGATCCAGTCATCGATTTTTGGGCATTTGGGTTGTTTCCAAAGCTTAGCTATTGTAAACAGTGCTGCTATAAACATAGGGGTGCAGGTGCTCTTTGGAATTGATGTTTCTGTGTCCTTTGGGTAAATACCTAGGAGCGGAATTGCTGGATCATATGGAAGCTCTATGTATAGTAGGTCAAGAAATCTCCACACAGCTCTCCATAGTGGTTGGACCAGTTTGCACTCCCACCAACAGCACAGGAGAATTCCCTTTTCTCCACAACCTCGCCAACATTTGTTGTTGCTAGTTTTTTTAATATGTGCCATTCTCACTGGTGTAAGATGGTATCTCATGGTAGTTTTGATTTGCATTTCCCTGATTACAAGTGATGTTGAACATTTTTTCATATGCCTGGTGGCCATTTGCATTTCCTCTTCAGAGAAGTTTCTTTTTAGCTCTTCTGCCCATTTTTTGACTGGATTATTTTCTTTGTTTTTGTTGAGTCTTATCAGCTCTTTGTAGATTTTTGTGATCAGTCCTTTATCATTAGTGTTGGGTGCAAAAATGTTCTCCCAGTTGGTGGGGTTTCTCTTTGTTTTTGTTATTGTCTCTTTTGCTGTGCAGAAGCTCTTTAATTTGATGTAGTCCCAGCTGTTTATCTTCGCCTTCACTATCACTGCTTTGGGTGATGTGTCTGTAAAGATGTCTTTGATGTGCAAATCCCGTAGTGTTTCGCCTATATTTCCTTCTATGTATTTTATGGTTTCAGGTCTTATGTCTAGTTCTTTAATCCATTTTGAGTTGGTTTTTGTGTATGGTGTGAGGTAGTGGTCAAGCTTCATTCTTTTGCATGTAGCAACCCAGTTTTCCCAGCACCATTTATTGAACAAACTTTCTTTGCTCCAATGCATAGTGTTTTCTCCTTTGTCAAAGATTAGTTGACCATAAATCTGTGGGTTAATTTCTGGATTTTCTATTTGATTCCTTTGGTCTGTGTGTCTGTTCTTGTTCCAATACCATGCAGTTTTGATGATTATGGCTTTGTAGTAGAGTTTGAAGTCTGGGAGTGTGATGCCTCCATTCCCTTCTTTTTTTTTTTTTTTCAGGAGAGCTTTGGCTATTCGGGGTTTTTGGTGATTCCATATGAATTTCATCAATAATTGTTCTATTTCTTTGAAGAATGACATTGAAATTTTGATTGGAATAGCATTGAATCTGTATATTGCTTTTGGTAGGATGGCCATTTTAATAATGTTTATTCTTCCAATCCATGAGCAGGGGATGTCTTTCCATTTCTTTGTGTCTTCTTCTATTTCTTTTAACAGTATTTTATAATTTTCTTTGTGTAGGTCCTTTACCTCTTTTGTTAGATTTATTCCCAAGTATTTGATTTTTTTTGTTTCGATAATAAAAGGGATGGTTTTTTTGATTTTTTCTTCTTCAGATTTATTGTTTGTGTATAGGAAGGCTACTGACTTTTGCGTGTTGATTTCTAGATCTTTGAGATTCGAGATTAGGTTTTTTTTTGAGTTCTTTCTTGTTTCTTGATGTGAGCCTCTATTGCTATATATTTTCCTTTTATTACTACTTTTGCTGCATCCCATACATTTAGGAAATTGTTGTCCTCCTTGTCATTCAATTCAAAGAATTTTTAAATTTCTTCTTTGATCTCCTCGTTAGTCCAGTGGTCTTCTGAAAGTGTGGTTTTCAATCTCCATGAGGTAGGGGAGTTCCTTGCCTTCTTTTTATGATTTATTTCTAGTTTGATGCCTTCATGGTCAGAAAAGATGGTTGGTATGATTTCAATCTTGGTGTATCTGTTGATGTTTGTCTTGTGTCCCAGCATGTGTTCGATCCTGGAGAATAAACCATGTGCGCTTGAGAAAAATGTGTACTCAGATATTTTTGGGTTTAGTGTTCTATAAATGTCTGTTAAGCCCAAGCGCTCTAGGTCCTCATTTAGAGCTTTAGTGTCTACTTATTTTTTGTCTCGTTGATCTCTCCGTTGTTGATAGTGGTTTTGAAGTCTCCCACTATGTATGTGTTTTCTCTGATGTCTGTTTTCAGAGATGACAATAGTTGTCTGATATATTTTGGTGCTCCTTCGTTTGGTGAATATATGTTAATGAGTGTTATTTCTTCTTGAAGTATTGTCCCTTTGATCATAATGTAGTGACCGTTGGGGTCTCTTTTTATCTTTTTGAGTTTGAAATCTGTTTTATCTGATATAAGTATAGCTGTTCCTGCTTTCTTTTTTGGTCCATTTGCTTGTAGGGTTGTTTTCCATCCTTTAACTTTGAGTCTATTTTTATCTTTTGTAGCTAAATGTGTTTCCTGGAGACAGCAAAAGGTTGGATTTTGTTTCTTAATCCAGCCTGCGACTCTGTGTCTTTTTATTGAAGAGTTTAGTCCATTTACATTTAGGGTTAATATTGATATGTTAACATCTGTATTTGCCATTGTGTTTGTCTTTCCTTTGATTTTATTTATTTATTCTTTTAATAACTTTTTTTTTTTTTGGCCTTCTTTCGTTGTTATTCGTCCCTCTGAGGTTCTGGCTTTAGGACTCCTTGTAGTATTTTTTGGAGTGGGGGTTTAGTTGTAATGAAATTCCAGAGTTTCTGTTTGTCTGGGAAAGTCCTTATTCTTTCTTCATAAAGGAAGGAGAGCTTTGCGGGATAGAGTATTCTTGGTTGGCATCTGTTTTCTTGGAGTCTGTTGACTATGTCCCTCCACTCTCTCCATGCCCGTAGTGTTTCTTCGGAGAAGTCTGATGTCAGTCTGATTGGTTTTCCTTTGAATGTTATCTGTTTCTTCCCTCTTGTCAGCTTCATTATTTTTTCCTTCTCCTGGATTCTTGGGAGTTTTATTATTATGTGTTTTGCTGTATTTTTCCTTTCATCGTGGAAGTTTGGTGTTCTTCTTGCTTCTTGTATATCAATTTTCAGCTCCTTCTTCACGTTTGGGAAGTTCTCTTCAATTATCTCCTTGAATATTTTCTCTGTTCCTACAGCTCTCTCCTCTCCTTCTGGGATTGCTATAACTCTTATATTTCCTTTCCTCATGGAGTCAGATAGTTCCCGAAGTCTTTCTTTGGTCTTTTTCCTTCGTACTTCTCTTTCCTTTTCTGTTTTGGTTCTTTTTATTTCTGTGTCTTCAAGAGTACTTATTCATTCTTCCATTTCATGTATTCTGCTTTCATTGCTTTTCCAAGAGTTCTTTAGCACCTCCATTAATTCTTTGCTCTCCTGCGTTTCTTTTACTTCCCTCTTTAGGGACTCAATTTCATTCTTCTGATCATTGATTATTTTTCCCTTATCATTGTTTTCCTTTATGGCTTCTGTCAGTTTTTTAATCATGGCAATTTTAAATTCTGTTTATGGAAGGCTCAGAAGTTCTTTCAAGTTACTGTTGTTGCAATCTGGGGGGGTGGTTTTCTTTTTGTGGTGTGCTTTTTTCCTGAGGAGTTGCTGGGTTGCGTGTGGTTTTTCTACTCCCTACTGTCTGTTTTCTAATTCACCGTATGCATTGGGACACTGTGTTGCTGGTACCGGCTGGCATCTTGGGCGAACTTCCCAGCTCACCTCTGGCTCTTCCAGGAGGCCTTTGCCAGTTTCAAGCATTCTTTACTGAAGAAAGGTCCCTGTTCTAAAATGGCGATGCAGGATGCACTCCCTGCGTGCTCGGTCTTATCTTTATTATTTCATCATACTTGATCTATAATTAGGCTGAACATAGAATTTCCAGATGGTAATATTAGAAGGCAACTGTTGTCAGTATCAGAAAGTTTGGTTTTAAAAAGGAAGAGTATGGGGTCTCCTTGGTGGTCTAGGGGTTGTCTCAGCACTATCACCTCTATGGCCTGAGTTTGATTCCCAGCCAGGGAACTGACCCACTTGGTACAGAGACCTCTCCTGTCTCCCCCTCTGCTTCCCTCAGCAGTGTTTTTCAGTAACTCTGCCTGTTCTGCTCCCTACTCTATCTCTGGTGAATCCTCTCAAATAAATTTGGTTTTAAAAAAGGAAGAGTAGGGAGTTTCTGGCAGAAATAATCAAAAGTCCAAAGTCGAATTATTGTTTGATCCAGAGGTTCAAAGCATTCACTTTCAAAATTTTTTTTTTAAAAAGATTCCCACTCCTGCACAGTGATTAGAAAATGTGATCTGAAATAGAAATATGCTTTTTGACATTTCTTAAGCTATATGTATGTACCTTATATAAGGTTAATTTTATAAATGTCCTTTGGAATTTAGAATAAAAGTATGTTCTTTTACCATAACAAAGAAGTCATTTATTTTCTTATAGTCTACTCATATTCATGTTATATTATATTTAAAAAACCCAGTTTTCCTTATTTTTCTTACATTATCTGATATGCGTCTGCCCTTGTATTTGTTCTATTCACTCAACCACTGTTGTAACCCCAGTGGTTGTGATAGAAAACAGTTAAACCCAAGTATTACTGGAAATATTTATGATATAAAATCTTTGGATATCCATACTTAGCAGAGTATGGTGAATAGGTGATCAAAAATATGTGTTAAAAGGATTAATGACTAAAATGGAATAACAAGTCTACTAAAAGCAATTCAGTTCTGCTCTTCTGCATAGCTATCTCCAGTTTCCCTGCAATTTTTCATTTGTTTTCCTTTTATTGCAATTGAGATCAATATCTCATCTTTAAAGGTAATTTCCTGGGGGCAGAAATATATAATTGACTGTATCTTTTGCCTACTTATTTATCCACCCAATTTCTGACCATTCATTTACTCAGAGTACAGAAAACCTATGGAAGTATGGTTCCTAGTCACCTCGTGTCAGTTTTCTCCAACTTCCAGAAATGTCTTAAAGACACTCCTCTCAGGGAATCTACCAATGCCTACACACAGGTTGAGAATTCCTCAGTGGGTGTGAGAACTTTCCCACTGACACCCCTGGGTACAGAGGATGGAAAAGAGGAGATGATGTCAAAGGTTCCAGGGTGCTAGAAGACTGCTCCACTTAGAATAACCACCACTGGGGCCTGGGTGTGTGGGAATTTATCTAGTTGGATTATGGGAAAAAAGCTAGCCTTGCCCAGTTTCTCTTTTCCTTAAAAATGAGCTTTCTTTATTCAGACTTATATCAGCAATCTTGTTCTTTTTAAGGACACAGTCCCCTCAACCTCTCCCTACCCCAGTGACTTAAGTATAATTTGAATCTGTCATATGGTGCTGATATACGGAAGGTTTGGTCTGGCTGCTAATACTGGCAAAGGAGTTGAGTTTTTCCCAGTAGGATGAACATTCTGCATTTAATGAAAGCAAGATTCTAAAAATTGGCTTCCACTCTACAACATCTAGGTCTTGTAAAAATATACGTGGCCCAGGGACCACTTAGATGAGATAAGAGGTGAGTTATGTTATCCAAAGAAATCTTCTTTAGTGATTCCAGTTGCGGTCCAGATCTAATAGTGTCACATTAATCTTATTCGGGGGAAATTAGAGGTAGATATTTTCTGCAGTCAGTATTTCTGTGTTCAGTGTAGTTAGTGACACCATTAACAGTGTGACTTAATCACAAAGATTTTTTTTAAAGATTTATTATTTATGCATACAAGAACTGGAGGTGTAAGCCAGAGGTGCAGTGGAGAGGTAGTGGTGAGAAGATTCACCAGAGAAAGTGGGGAGCAGAACAGGCAGATCTACTGAAATACACTGCTGAGGGGAGCAGTGGGTGAGGCAGGAGAGGTTTGCTGTGCCTTGTGGGTAGCTCCCTGGCTGGAGATTAAATTTGTCCAATGGCTGTTGATAGCTTGATAGCGCTGTCTTTAACCACTGTACCACCAGGGAGGCCCTTAATCACAAAGATCTGATCAGGAATTAGTAATTTTTAAATGGTCATTCTCTATATTCCCTGCAAAATGAGATACACTATTCACTTGAAAGCTCATTCACTCATTATTATTCTGGAAAGTGAAGAACTTTGCTATAGACCTTATTATTCTAAAGTGTCTCTTCAAGATTAGCACCTCTGCACTTGAATTTGAAATAAATCAAAGCAGCTGGGCCAGCACATTAAGTGTAATTATTGTTGTCTAGTTCTTTTCTTCTTAATTTAAATATAATTAGACAATTTTCTCTCTCTAAATTATAAGGAACATAAAAGGCTAGAACAGACTAAATGAACTGTATTTAAAAAATTCTACCTCTAAAGAGTCAATGGACTAATTTTTTTTTAAAGCTTAAGTATAAAGGGATCTTCAGTCTGCTCTTTTTTAAAATAAAAAAAAAAAGTTCTTTTTTTTTTTTTAAATAGAGGCATGTTTTATTTATTTATTTGTTTGTTTGTTTGTTTTGTTCTGTTTATACATGCACTGGGTACAGTCAGAAGCGCAGGAGGGTGAGAGAATTCACCAGTGCCAGAGCGGGGAACAGAGCAGGCAGAAGGACCGAAGTACACTGCTGAGGGGAGCAGCGGGCGGCAGGAGAGGTCTGCGCGCCATGTGGGACCCTCCTCTGGTGGCCGGGGAGCAGCCGGGGATCGAACCGGCGCCGCAGAGGCCGCAGTCAGCATCGCAACCCAGCGCTCAACCGCTGTGCCACCGGGGAGGCCCCCCAAAAAAAAAAAGTTCTTGTGCTCTACTTGAAAGCCAACTAATGAAGGATTACTGAAATATATATATATATCCAATATATTATATGTAATATATATAGCAATATATAATAATATATTGGATGCTATTCAGCTATTAAAAAAGAATGAGGTTGTGCTATTTGCACTAACATGGGGAATTCTTTAAGGCATCTTATGTGAAAATAAGCCAAATGAGCCACTGTAAGTATTGATCTATGATCCCCTTTATGAAGAAATTTTAAGTATGTGTGCCTATATATATACATTTATGTGCAATGCATATTTTAATATAGAGCAAAAAGAGTTTTCTGAAAGAACTCTAGGAAACTGTTAACAGAGTGAGAATGACCAGATAAAGACATGGAAGATTGCTTTTTTTACTTTACAACTTTCTTGAATTTTTTATTAACATGAATTAATTTTTTCAGTGATATTATCAGAGTTATCTCTGTGGTAGGATTATAGAGTATTAGTATGTTTTTTACAATTTTATGTATCAAGGTAACATTAAGAAATACTATTTTTAAAAGCCAGAACTATGGAAATATAGTCCTGACAACAACAACTCAGGTGATTATAATCAAAGTTCCATGGTTTCTTTAAAATAACATTAAATTATAAATTCAAGGTCTTTTTGTCTGACAGTAATGATGCTTGCAGAAGAAAACTTTTGATCTAATATGGGAAATAGGCTCTGGAATGTAGTTGAGTCTTGGTAGAGAAAGTTGTTTCAAAGTGTGATAAGCTAGAATTGGGACTTTAGAAAAGAATATTAGAGAAATTTATGAAAAATATTAATGTGTAATTATTTCAGGAAAAATACATAAAATGAATGTGTTTGTTAAATTTAAAGATTTTTCTTAGAGATATAATTTGCCACATTTCTTAAGAAAAAGTACTACTAAATGAAGGACTTTGAAACAGGTATAGGATGTTTTCCTTTCATGAAGCAGTTCTTTGATTCATTCTGCATTTCCTTCCTCCTACCTGGTAGGTTTAATTCTGCAGCTAGAGTTACTTGAATTCAGTCCTGAGCATTTAATTAATACACAGTGACACTGTTCTTCCTTAACCTCGCATAGCAATACAGAGAACCCAAAGCATTCACGCTCCCCATGGACTTGTTGATTAACTGATTGATTATAAAGTAGGAAGGAAGTTTATTCTGGTGTAAATCACTTTCATAAAATTAATGATCACTTCAAAAATAGTTCTAGTCTAGTTCAACAGGACCTGAGAAGTGATTTCTACCATTTGAGGTTTTTCCTCTTATTAAAAATAGATTTTCTGCGCCTCCCCTGGTGGCGCAGCTGTTGAGTGCTGGGTTGTGAGGCTGCCCGCAGCCTCTGCAGTGCCAGTTCAATCCCCGGCCATGGCGAGGGTCCCACAAAAAAAAAAAAAAAAAAAAAAAAAAAAAAGATTTTCTGTATTCTTCAAGTTGAATTACAAAGACTAGTTGTGATTGCTCAGTAAGAAAGAAGCAAGTCAGATTTGCATTTGTGACTTACGAAGAACTTTCACACCTGGTGGTAAAAGAAAGAGAGGGAGAGGGTTTGAAATGGTTTTCATGAAGTCACTGATTCTGTACTGGTTCTCAGGGTTCTAGGAGATGTAAAAGCCTTCTCTTTCTTGCAAACAAAGCCTTTGAGGATTTTAAGTCCTGCCATATTTACTTAGACTTCCTAATGTGAGCAGTCAAATTTGAGATAAAACTCTATTAATTCCTTTGGAGAATATTTTAACAAAATTTTTGTAGTTCATTTTTGCTACAAATACATTTCAGTTAAACATGCCCCAATATTTGCTGACATATTGCCTCTTCTGGTCATACTTGACAGTCTGCATAATGAATCTCAAATTGCTATTAGACCTACCCCTGAATTTCCTGTGAATACATCAGGGTGACAACTCACTAGGTTTTTCTCAGAAAAGTTTTCCTCTTTCTAGGTTCTTATGAGTCTCCCAGGAACCTTACCACTGACTTTGATTCCTCTCCTCGAAGTTAGTTTGGTTTTAATTCCAGTTCAGACACATTTGAAGACATTAACCCTTCATTGCCCATTTTGGTCATTATAAACTTAATGCTAAGTTTGAACCAACTCATCCCAATCCTATTTCCCTTTGCCACAAGATGTTGTGGATCTCCATCTAAAGTGGGGATTTGTTTGGCCTGATTGTACTTCCTTAAAACCTCCCTGTTGGCACAGGAGGTTGAGTGCACCACTGTGAAGAGGTCCACAGGCTCTGCAGTGTGGGTTCAATCTTGTCCAGCCGGCAGGTGAGAATCTCACATGGCGCAGCAGACCTCTCCTGTCATGCCCGCTGCTCCCCCCAAGCAGTGTATTTCAGTAGATCTGCCTGTTCTGCTTCCCCCTCTGTCTCTGGTGAATCCTCTCACCCTCCCACGCATGACCTTGGCAGCAGGGCTGTGAGTAATGGTTTTCAGAGAAAAATTTCTTCCTGAATACATATTGCTTCATGTCTCCAGGACCCCAATGGGTTAGCAATAGTTAGACGTGTCATATCTTTTCCACATAACCTTATTTTTAGAGTGAGAATCTTTAGCAAGAGAAAATTGAAAGATAATTTGCATTTATCTTTCAATTATCTTTCATTCCTTGCTTTCACCAACTATAAAGACTTCCATTTTCCCATATCTTTAGGGGATTGTCTCCACATTTAGTCTCTTCAGAAGAAAGGTATTTCTACCTTCTTGCTCAACTGGCTTTGACTTACGCCTTTCCTGTCTTGCAAATGTCAACCTCTCCATCTCAAATCATTAGGAAAGGAGCACAAGCGGGTTTCTGCATCTAGACTGCACTGAATAGGAAAAACAGATCCTCTAATTCCCATCCATAAAAGGATGCCAAATGTGGCTTTCTGGAGTGGTCTCCTTGCCCAGAAAGAAACCTGGGTTAGACAGAAGTTCAGAAAGGAGAAAATAATGCTTCTTTGCTGTTCCATTTAAAAATTTGCTTTCTCAGTATAGGGAGCCAGAAGTTGCTTGCCAATCACTTAGAGACTGGGAATTGCAAAGTTGGTGCACAAAGATCAAATGCATGTTGTGGAAAATTGAGGTCATGGCCGGAGGCATGGAGGTGAAAGAATTCACGAGACAGAATGAAGGGCAGGACAGGCCAACTTATAGCTTCAGCGGGTAAGATGCAGGAGTTCATCTGTCCCAATGAAACCTTTGGGGATCACTTTAATCACCTGTTTCCATAGGCTTTTCCATGACGCAGGGAGTTGGTCCCTGTCAGTTGTTATCTGCTTGAGACATCAGAGCAGTCTTCTGTACACGAGGTGTCCGGGTTCTGTTTGCCATGTTTCCACATTTCTTTGATCTCTCAAAAGCCACCTTTTGGTTATGTGAACTCATGGCCTGGTTCTTACAATGACTTTATTGGTTTCCCTTTCTTATCTGCTTTGTTTCCCAGCATTGTCTGTGGAGTGACCAAAGTTTAACCATTAGTATTCATTTAAAAAAAATCATTTGCTTTTGAACACCTTTCCTAGTTTGCTTTATCTTGGCTGCTCCTTGCTAATCCCCCAAGTCTTCTGAGTTTACAACTTCTTAGGTGTAGCATGGAGATTTAGAGGATCCCTGAATTCTCAGCTGGATGCTGGATGCTGTGGAGATAGATTAGGAGAAGCAAAGTCTGGGACATGAGAGCTTAAGAAAAAGCATGACGTAAAAAATACATAAAATAAAAAATAATAAATAAACTACTAAGCTATGACAAAAGGAAAGAAAGAAAGAGAGAGAAAGAGAGAGAGAAGGAAAGAAAGAAAGAAAGAAAGAAAGAAAGAAAGAAAGAAAGAAAAGAAAGAAAGAAAGAAAGAAGGAAAAGGAAGGAAGGAAGGAAGGAAGGAAGGAAGGAAGGAAGGAAGGAAGGAAGGAAGGGAAGGAAGGAAGGAAGGAAGGAAGGAAGGAAGGAAGAAAGGAAGAAAGGAAGAAAGAAAGAAAGAAAGAAAGAAAGAAAGAAAGAAAGAAAGAAAGAAAGAAAGAAAGAAAGAAAGAAAGAAAGAAAGAAAGAAAGAAAGAAAGAAAGAAAGAAAGAAAGAAAGAAAGAAAGAAAGAAAGAAAGAAAGAAAGGGCATGAGGGGCCTCCCTTGTGGCGCAAGGGGTTAAGTCTCAGCACTATGAAGCTATCAGCAGCCACTGCAGCATGATCATGCTGCAGCATGATTTCGATCCCCAGCCAGGGAACTAACCCACATGGCAAAGCAGACCTCTACTGTCTAGTCTGCTGCTCCCCACCCCCCCAAAAAAAGGAGCAGTGTATTTCAGTAGATTTACCTGTTCTGCTCCCCACTCTGTGAATTCTCTCACCTCCCTCACCTCTGGCCTCCACGCAGCTCTTGTATGAATAAATAAGTAAAATAAGTCTTTTTTTTTTTTTTAAAAGAAAAAGCATGAGATGTTAAGGTGGCAAAATTAAAGGAATTTAGACAAAAGGGTCAACATTGGCCAGCAGGAGTTGGGGGGGAGGGACATCTTGTTACATGAGAAAGGGATTGTTGAAGGATGGCGAAGGTTTGTGAATGGAGAAAGACAGTCAAAGATTCATAAGTCAAGTTATAAACCTTGGGGGCGGAAACAGGAAACCATTGCCTGAGTGAGGAGTTGGCTTTAAAAAGCACTGAAAAATCATGCCTAATTCAAGGAGTTGCAGATTCCTATTGTTCTGACTGTGGTTTTTTATTTTTTCTGTCCTTAAATACTCTTGCATTCTATATTTTTATGGTATGATTTTCGTCTTGCTGTGAAACTGTGGTCAGAAACTGTTATGCTAATTTCAAGCCTGTCATACAAGAAATGGTCAAAACATTTTCATTATTCTCTTCCCATGTATCTCTTTTTCCACAAACTTGTCAGTTTTGTTTTTCAGGGTCAGGAGAGTCTGACCCGCAGGAGCAGGCTGAAGCAGGTGCTAACAGGTTAAGAAGACCTTTTATTCTAGGTACACAAGTGAGCCCCCAGTAGAAGGTACTTGAAGTGATCTGATGTTGTCAAACCTCCAAATCCCCAAGGAGCATATGCCATGCCTCTCCCCAACATGAACATATGACCATGGAAATGCATGAACAACTGATAAATATGTACCTTTCTTTTACCTGACCAATCCCACCATCTCACCATCTTCCATTCACCCTGCAAAGCTAGGGAGGTGGGTTTGAGCTGGATCTCCCACCCCGATTTTGTTCAAGAGGTCCAACTTTTCTTCTCCTGCTGAAAAAGCCTTCCATCTATTCAATGTAGGCAGTTGTTCCACTTTGGGATTTACAACTACATTGCCCAAGATGCCCCTCTGCCAAACAACGTCAACCAAAGCAAGATTTTGGATTTACTATTTTTTGATCTTCTCCCATTAAAACTCTCTAGATTTGTACACCTAGGAGTTGTGGAATTGGTCTCCTCCAAAGGGTTAGATAGCTTATTTCCAATATGCTTGGAGTAAGCCTCTTCCAATAAGTATCTTTGATATGGGGAATTAAAGGTTAATCAAGGTCCTGTGGGCCTGGAAATCTATTACTGTAACTTAAAGTATGCAGATTATTTTAAGAGACGTGAAGTCCCTAGAGACTGAGAAGAGGTCTTCCTCTGTCCAATTCCTATCAAAGAAACAATCAACGGACTTCCTTTTTATGACTTAGAGGGTAGCGGGGGGAGGAGGGCATCATCCAAGTGTAGGTTTATCAGTGAATATGTCCACTGTGACTGAGAAACTCATCTTTTTATTCTCAAAATAGAGATGAAGTCATCTCCTCCTTGACTGTCATGTGAAGTCTCCCCTTTCTCTCTCTATGATGCCCTGGGTCTTTAAACACAAGCTATATATCCCTGGACTATCCCATTATACTTTAGAATTTATAGTCATGTAAATTCTCTCAACATGTGATATATCCAATTGATTTTTCCTTTGCTAATCCATCTGATGCTATTTTGATTACTCATCCAGCTTGAAAAGAGCCCCAAGGAGTGGGATATTTTCCCCAGTGCCTTAACAGAGTTAAACCCAGTGGTCTTCCATAGCCTTGTCGTACATCATTAGATGTTTGAAAGACTTCATTCTAGAGTTCAAGTCAGAAACTAAGCCTGCACAAGGTCAAGTCCAATTGCATAGACCACATAAGTGAAAATGAATATTTAGAATAATTAAGTTAGGCTAATTTTGTTATTATCACATATGAACTGAATTTCTAAGGCAAGGTAGTTTATTTTTATGATCAACCATTGCACTAAACCAGTGTGTTGATAATCACATTTATTTCAGATATCATTATTTTCAGGTTGATGGAACATTTAACTAGCAATAAGATAAGGCATCATCCTAGTCTCTAGGCTAATTTGGCTATTTATAATTATGAGATTCTTTTGAAAAATATTGGTAGCTTCCACATTAGAGGTCTATGTCTTCTCCCCACACAATGTATATTTAAATGAAAGCAAGTCTCAGACCAGCTTCTGCCACATGTACACAAACATGTTTTATCAAGGAAGGTTGAAATGGTCATACAACTACATATCCCATTTTCCTGTTTGTTTGTTTTTAGGTAGGTACATTCACAGGCTTCTTATAGGAAATACTCAATTTGGTATGGTCACAAAATTTTGATATCAGGGCCTCCCCTGGTGGCGCAGGTGGTTGAAGCCTGCGCTGTGAAGCTGTCTGCAGCCTCTGCAGTGCCAGTTCGATCCCGACTGGCCGGTGAGGGTCCCACATGGCACGGCAGACCTCTCCTGTCTCCCCCGCTGCTCCCCTCGGCAGTGTATTTCATCAGGCTGCCTGTTCTGTTCCCCAGTTTGTCTCTGGTGAATCCTCTCACCCTCCCATGCATCTAGCCTATACCCTAGTTCTTGTATAAATAAATAAATAAATCTTAAAAAATTTTTTTTAAAAAATTGACATCAGAATCAGGTGACAGAGGTGACTGAAGCATTAGATGGAAACCATTGACAGAATTCTACTCATAGGGTATCATTGCAAAAGGTTTTGGTTGCTAGATTTCTCAGCTCAGGGGAGGTGGAGCCAGTGGAACCTTTCTTAGCCAACTATAGGACTTAATTCATCTCATTTGTGAAAACTTATTTCTAAGTCTTCCTATGACAATTAATAAACCTTCTAAAGTTGGGCCTCCTCTGGTGGCGCAGTGGTTGAGTGCTGGGCTGCAAAGCTGCCCGCAGCCTCTGAAGCACCAGTTCGATCCCCAGCACCAGTGAGGGTCCCACATGGTGCTACAGACCTTTCCTGCCGTGCCTGCTGCTCCCCTCAGCAGTGCATTTCATTGGTCTGCCTGTTCTGTTCCCCACTCTGGCTCTGGTGAATTCTCTCTCGCCCTCCCACGCTTCTGACTGTACCCAGTGCTTGTATAAATAAATAAACAAACAAATAAATAAATAAATAAATCTTTAAAAAAAAGTATCACCTCCCTTTAAAAAAAAACAAAAGCCTTCTGAATCAGAGAATGGCATATTTGAAACCCTTGCCTTAGTCCCTTCTGGAATCTAAATTCCTGATAAGGGTTCTTTATATGTTAGCCAGTAACTATTGGTTAATCAGCCTAAGTCACAGATAAAAGTAAAATATAAAGTAGTTACCATTTGATTTGCTTGCATTTTTAGACCCTGTTCCTCTAGTCCCCAACAGTCCTTTAGTACAAATATAACCTAAGCCAAACAACATACTTGCTACATACTCATAGCCATGCTCCCAATCCTCAAGCCCCTCCCAGCCCCTCTAGTATCCTAATGAGATAGCCACCACTGAGCTTCTCCTGTAGAGAAATAGCAGAACCTCCACTACTGGAATCCAAATGCAAGTGATTGACTTAATAGAGACACAGAGACAGCCACTTGGATCCATATATAGTAGATGCTGTAATTCGTGGCTCAGATCCACCTTCCGGAATGTTCTGGACTCTTCCTTAAGCAACTGGGAGTTCTACTGGAGGCAGCCTTCCTTGTCAGCTCCCCTTAACTCCAGGCCATAGACAGCTGCTTTATCAAAGTTTACACCCCAAGAATAAACAACTACCTTTTTGTCACAGCACTTCTGAAGGTTCATCCCAGCTCCAGAACTCCTAAGCTTCAAGTCCTGTCCAATCCTGCTTCTGCCCTTTTCCACAGAGGTTGATCCCAAGAGCACTTCCCCATAAACCTACTACACTGATTTTTACTTCAGTGTCTTATTCTTTTGAAATAAATTTACTATAAAATCACAGTTTTGCAGGGGTTGCTCCTCACTCTTGCATCATGTAAGGCACCCACACCAGAAGAGGAGGCATCCAGCATAGAGCACCAAACAGGCCTGGATCCCCTGGGGTCCAGAACATCCATACTAGCTGTTCTTGGGATGCCTACATTCTGCCTTAGGGTTCTTATTTCATGGTTTTGATCACTTGCTGATATTTTCAAAAGATGATTTTGAAGCACGGTAGCTTAAATTTAGTTTTTAATTGTATTGAGTTTACATATACTTAGCTAAAAGAGTCAATTCTACAAGATTTATTTGACAGAGACTGTTGGTTGGGCATTGACATCAGATCTTACCTTCTTTAACAAGAGCGATTTTGAGTGAGTTTTAGCTAAGTCCATGGATCAATGCATTACCTGGCTTCCCTTGCCGCTAGGTAAGGCCATGTGCTCACAATCTGGCCAATGAATGTGTGTCATCCTGGGATATGCTCCTGTTCAGGCAGACACCTGTGCTCCCCTGACTGCACCCCCTTCCTACTGGCTGAGATGACAAGAACTAGAATAGCGGCATTGGTGCCAGAGGAGGAAGCCACATTTTGGGGGCTATAAAGCTGACCTTGCCATTCAGATAACTTCTCTCTTGACACTATCTGAAAAAGAATGTATATACTCACCTCTTTTAAGCCTCTATATTTTGAGGTGTATTTTTGTTAAAGCACTTTAGCCTATATTCTCATCCATATAGCTTGTTTACATTTAAAAGAGAACAATTCCCCCAACCACTTTTGTCTGTTCCCAGGAGCCATCATGATATATTTAAATAATACATTTCCATCTGGTATTTCACATTGAGGCATAATCCATTGAGTTTCCAATTTGGAAAATGAATATTCCTCCTCTTTTTCCTTCTTTCCTCCCTCATCATACCCCTGTACACTTGCTACCCACTCAAAAATACTTGTGCTATAATTCTGAGAAGAAATTTAGTGTTTCCATAATTATGAGTGCAAGTGTTATATAAAACTGGCCTCTGTAGTTCTCTTTTCATCTTTTCTTTTCTGGAATAACATTTTGTTCTTCCCTGGAGAAGATATTGGGCTATTTATTTTTTTCATTTTTTTTTTCCCGTTGACTTCTCACCCATTCAAACATAAACACTCTCCCCAGTTGTATGATCTCTTAGTATGTTCAAACACACTTGGGATGCAATCAGCTCTTCCGTTTGTGGAAGTATTTCCAGAGCTTTCTGACTGCTCCACCTGAGTTCTTTGCTCCTTAAATCTGACATGTGTGATATTAACTGGACACAGCACTATTTCTATCCCTTTGGGTTGTTGTGTAAGTCTTAACCCCTCCAATGGGCTGCATGGGCTACTCTGGTTACATGGAACCGTGTTTCCTTCCATCTAACTTGCCATATATAATGTTCTGATAGATGTTTTCTCCTGAGAACATTAATGCATGATGAAGAAATTAGAAATCTCCAAGCTGGATCAATGTCTTCCATTTTGGGGTTTAGACTTAAACTATTCTTCTATGTTAGGCAGAAAAATAGACACCAATTAACTGTCTTCTAAAAAATAAAGGAACTCTAACTCAAGGTATTACTGCTTCAAATTTAATATTATTCCGTTTATACCATTGTACATGGATACTGGCCAACCTTCAATTTGACAGAATCTCCAAATATTTTGGGTATGGTACTAGTGCATAATCTTTTGGTTTTTGTCCAAGTTCAGGTTTAGGTATAACTCTTACTGAGAATGCCTGGAATCTAAACAGCCTAGTTTAGAGCTTAAACAGAACACCCTTCCTCAATGTCCTTTTACTGCTAAGCCAGGCAGAGTTCCTCATCCCCACCCCAACAGCCAGGGAATTCTGGAAAGACAATTCACCTTGGAATATTTTATTATAAGGTTAAATCCTGTGGAGGCTGAGAGAATACTTAAAGGGTAGACACTGGGCCACAGTTGTCAGGCTCATCTTACTTCAGTTATCTTTCCTAAATTCCAGTGTGATTTCTGAATGCCTAAAAAAACCAGTATGGTCTGGTGGAAGCTTATCAGCTGAGAGTAGGCAGGGAGAGGGTAGTGAAGATATTTATTTTCCATTAGGGACTGAAGTGAAGCTAAACCGCTGAATGCAATTCCCTAAAATGTACACACACACACACACACACACACACACACTCTACCACCACCACCACTAATACTCAAACTCAATAACTTAAGTCAAACAGCGTGCTTGTTACATAGTTGATAAACTCAGTGGTTTATAATTTCATTCTTACAATTGACATTTCAAACACTTTGGAGATTATTAGGAGTTGAATTCCAATTATTTGTAAAGGCATATTTGTAAAGGAAATATCTTTGAAATTTGTGTTTTAATTTTTGCAATCATCACCACACATTTCCAAACATCTACAGGACTCATGCTCGGTGCTGGCTAATGATGGCTTATGATAAAACAAAATGAGCTACATTAAGTAGCAAACAGGAGGTGGGAGGTCAGGGACTTTATTCACACCTCCAAGAAAGGATTGATTGTATGCCAGTAAATAGGAAGAGGCAAGCAGTGGGGGAAGGGGCCAGTACAATTGTGGGGTGCAGAGTTAAAGATAGACCTGACCTGGGTTGGCCTATTGAAGGAGAAGCAAATCTGCCTAGAACACAGGATTCAGGTGTAGGAATAATAAGAGAGCACTGTAAAGGGGTAAATTGATTCTAAATTGTGGTGGAGCTGAAATGCCAACTTAAGGGATTTGGACATCTTGAAGGCATTGGGAAACCACAGAAGGTTTCTGTTGTCGTTTAGGGGTGTGGGTTTGGTTAAGGAGGGGAGGAAATGTGATATATACAAGCACTGCTTGGAGATGATTCATCTAACCATGGTGTGTGATGGATCAGAATGGAGAGGAAGTGAGGCTTGGGAGTTAGGGGCTGCAGCAGACTCAGGGTGAGGAAATAAGAGCCAGGCCTAAGGCTACCAATTATTAAGCAGCTCAGCTGTAATCTACACTACAGGCACGCCACCATTTCACACCTTGTCTCAGGTAACCTCTACAACACCCCATGGAATAGGTATTGCACCATCTCACAGATCAGGAAACTAACTCTGAGAGGCTCAAGATCACATAACTAGACAACGACACAGGTGGGATTTGAAGTCCCTTTTTTTCCTGATGTGAAGGCCCATGTTCTTTCTACAAAGACATATCAGCCTTATGTTTTTAATAATAATTAATCATAGCAGTGACAGAGGACCTAGAAGGACCTCTTTAGGAAGGGATTATCCTTGCCACCTCAGTGTCCTTATATTTTTCACAATTTCAGAAGTAACACAATCTCCTCTTATTTCCAGTTGGGATTTGAAGAGTAAAAACCATTTCATGCTGCAAGAGTCTCTCTAAGGGCCAAGTCCTATGATCACCGTGAGATGGAAAGTGAGCAGCGAAACATGTTTCAGGTTTGTGGGAAATTGCATAGGACAAGACAGAAATCATAAAGGCACAATTGAATTACATTGTGTCGTGGCCCCTGGGATAACAGCTGTTTTCCAGGTCTACAATTGTTCTCATTAGGAAATTAAAAACGTGAAGCTCCAAGTCTGCAGCCTTGCACTGCCTGGCCACGTGGTGACAGGAAGCCCTGTGTTTGTACAGGTGGGGGAGCCAGCAGCCTAGCAAAGTGGGTGGCTAGAAGCCCTGCCCGGAGTACAGGTGGGGTAGCAGAAGAAAAGCAAACCCAGGAAGAAGCTTGTGTGTTCTTGGTGTCAGCTGCCCTGTGCAGAGAGGAGTGGCCCAGCAGGGCTGCCCACGTTGGTGGGTCATTTTGGAGCCAGATTCAACTAATAGTCGGTGCCTTCTCCACCAATCTGATGCAGAAGAATTTGGTCTTGGCATAAGGTCAGTGCCCCTTTCTGAGCAAATTCTAACAGATCACCTACAACTCAATACCTTTGTACATAGTTGAGACCAACCAAAGCCAAATATGCTTTTAAAGACCATGATTAAGAATTTCATATATATTTTTAAAAAGATATTTGTTTAAAAGAAAAGGAAATAATCAATGCAAGACCTAGAGAGTGTCTACCACAGGTTTGGTGTTTGGGGAAGAAAGCTCCAGGCCAGGTAGGACCACCCACATGGCTGCAGTGTTGTCAGGGTTCCTGTGTTTGAGAGCAATGAGTTCATGGGCATTAATGAAATTGTCAAAAACAAATACATCTACATATAAACCATAGAAGGGCATGCTTAGACTGCTGCTAAGAGTATGTCAACAAGCTAGGGCTCTGTAGGCACCCCTCTGACCAAGCCCAAGTTCTCACACATAGCAGCCTCACACTTGCCACCTTTCAGGCAGCAGGGCCACAGAGACCCCACCACACAGAGGGTACAGTCCTTGATTCAAAGGTTATGAAATGGATAATGATGGAAAAATTCAGTTACCATGAGTATCAAGCATGGTGGTAACACCAGCCTCTACTGGAAATTTAGACGTTAGTGGTCATTTCTTCCATCAAAAGACATTTAACATCAAAGAAAAAGTCAGAAAATGTAAATTTTTGCATCCTGAAAACCAGAAATGGAAACAGCAAGGGGATCAGGCAGAGGTTACCACGAGTGTGAATGTATGCCAAGCTGAGAAAGTCAGGTGGCCACAATCAAACAATGTATCTCCAAATATAACCTGGGATCTTTTCTCACTAGCAGGTTCACAGAACAAAAATGTTTATTTTGAACATTTTAAAGAGACAGGTGACCTCATATTACTGGGGAACACGAGTGCAACAAAAATCGACTAAGAAATATCTACGTGCTGGGAAGTGTATCAGGGACAAAGAACTGACCAAGTCAAGCAATGTTCCTGCCCTGGAAAACTTCTAGGGGGGAAACAAGAAACAACCACATCTAAATAAATACATAACAGAGCATCAGGTGGAGACCCTTGGTTCGAAGAAGAAATACTCCAGTGTGTGCAAAGAGGGTATAGTGGCAGGATAGGCACAGTGCAAGTTTTCTACGATCCTGCACATGGGTAAAGGAGAGTCTTGGAGCCCTCGGTGGCTTTCTCAGGCTTTTATTGAGCTTTACATGCACTGTAGCAACCAGGTACATGGTAGGCAGGGGTACATGGCAGGTGCGGAGGGTGGGGGGGCAGGAGCAAGTCAGGCCTCCAAGCCTCCAGGAAGTCTTCACTCTGGGTTTCTCTGGCTTCTTTCTCCCCTTCTCTCTCTCTCCTGCCTCTTCTCTGGCTTCTCCTGCTTCTCTTGGTGACTATCTCAATACTCCTCCCATGGCCCACAGAAGTAAACAATATGGTTTGCAACATACAATGTAACAACTGCAGGTGCCCATTAGGCAGTGCACTCCTAATGGTGGGAAGGCAGAAAAGCCTGAAAACCATTTACCCTATAGAGGGTGACTGTGGGTACACGTGGTCAGAGGGTCTTCTCTGGCTGGGAGGTATTTGAGCTGAGAACTGAGTGACAGGCAGAAACAGCTGAGCCATCATCTCCTGGTGAGTTTTCTGGAAAGAGGTAAGTAGCTTGGAGTGCCTAGCCCACTTAGGACAAAGGAGGAGCCTGAACCTGGAGGCTGAGTCTTCTGCATGCTTTGTAGCACCCAGTGCAAAGTGAAAATGAAGAGCCCCTGTTTCAAAAAGTATCAAAATGTTCAAAACAACAGAAACAGCAGAGCACTGAGTTATGTATGAGGCCCTTGTAAGCTCAGGGCCTTGGCCACGAATCCTTGGCCTGTCCTGTCCTGTCCACAGCAAGGTATAAAATGAGGTTTTAGAAATGCTCAAAGCTGATGGTGGATGCCCTTGTCAATGGTGTAAAGACCTTAGATTTTACTCCTAGAGTAACTGGAAGCCATTAGCAAGTTCTCAGTAGGGGAGTGGTATGGCTTGACATACTTTTAGAAGGTCCTCTGACTCCTCTTTGGATATAAACCTGGGGAGACCAGGAGAGGCAGGAGGGGCATCAGTGAAGTGGCTAAAGGACTGTAATAGTGACAATAAAATAAAAATAAAGCTCAGATGGAGTTCTTCTGTCATAATTAGATCCTACATTGTCTCACCAACCCCTACATTGATGGGTTTTCTGACTCCAACAATGAATAAAACTGCTCTGGCAGCTTGAGTAGACTTGGGTAATTTGCTAATAGGATTTAGGCAGAAGGAGAAGCCAAGGCTAAAAGTGACCTTTACCTTCCCAGGATACCCTTACCTCAATTGATTTGACACTAGGTGAGGAGTGGAACTGGAATGGACAGAAACACACACCTCAGAAAAAAATCTCTCCTGTGGGTTCCTCATCTGGAATGCCATTTCACTTTCTTTAAAAGAAAAGGAAATTCCTGAAGGCTTAAGAAATGTCTGTCAAGGATTCCTAAAGGCATCCCAAGAGGGCAGATCTGGAATTCTGAAGGAGCCGCAGAGCAGGCAGTCTATGCAAGGCCCCACCTCAATGGGCTGCCACCACTTCCTTCTTCAGCCACTGAGGGACACCTGAAGGGACCACCTCTGAACAAGGCCTTTGAGAGCAGATTTTGATGGATTATGGCAGGAACATTGAGAATGCTCCTGCTTGAGAAAGGAGGCAAAAAGATGCTTAAGAAAAGAGAGATGATTAAAATTAACCAACTGCTTGGAAACACCCATACTCCTGAACATAAATTTGTGCCTATTTGTTGTGACCTTGTGATCACTATCTTTTGCAGTGAAGGGAGAATTTAAGGTCACCCATTTAGAAATGGAGGAATTAGGATTCCAAGCCAAACTCATTTTTCCCATCTTGCCAAAACCACAATAGTGGTGATTTCAAGAAATGGCTGTATATCCCTTGCCCTTCCTCTCAGTGACCTTTGCCCTTGAATCTGTGTGAGTATATGAGTGCTTTAAACAATAAGTATGGCAGAAATGGTCTTGTATGACCTCCTAAGACTAGGTCAGGAAAGGGAAGACAGCTTCCATCTGGTTGTCTTGGAACCCTTGCTTTTGGAATGTTCCTTCTGGGATTTCACTGGCCATGCTATGAAAAGCCCAGACACATGGAGAGGCCACATATAGGTGCCCTGGTCAACAGCCCCACAGCTCCCCATGGAGGAGCTCATCCCAGGAACCAGACATATGAGTGAAGAACCATTTGGGCATGAATCCTGAAACCCCAGCTGCTCCAGTCTGCCTAGCGGAGGCCACAGGCATCATGGAGCATAGACCAGTCATGTCCACCTTGCCCTTTGCAAAGTCTTGGCCTACGGAATCTATAAACATAATCTGATAGTTGCTGTTTTAGGCCATTAAGTTTGGTGACAGTTCATTGTGTGGCAATAGACAACTGGACTGGTAATTCTGCCCTGAACTCATTTGAAGGAGCAAATAGATGTAAGATCATAGGTCTATTAGGAATAAGCAATATGTGCCATCATTTTGAAATACTTTGACTTACAAAAAAAAAAAAAAATCCCAAACTGATCCTTTCAACTTTGGTCCTGTTTTCTAGAAATATCTTATAAATTCTGTTACATGAACAATAGCCATCTGAAACAAAAGGTTTTCTGACCATATAGTTGATATATCTTTCTATGTATAGTGTAAATGAAGTATTTCTGATGTATGCGGGATCATTAAGGTCTCCTTTAAATACAATAATTCCACATTACATAATCTATAAAGTTATTTGGAACTACATGGCAAATGACATCTTAAATCAATGTTTGGGGGAAGCAATTCTAAATTAAAGTGTTTGAATAACTTCAATTTTTTTCAAGAGTAATATATATATTTAAATATTTTTTTTTATTTATGCATACAAAAACTGGAGTGTAGGCCAGAGGTGCAGGTGGTGAGAGGAGTCACCAGAGACAGAATGGGGAGCAGAACAAGTGGATCTACTGAAATATACTACTGAGGGGAGCAGCGGGTAAGGCAGGAGAGGTCTGCTGTACCATGTGGGTAGCTTCCTGGCTGGGAGTGAACTCATGCTGCAGTGGCTGACAATAGCTTGATAGTGCTGAGACTTAAGCCCTGCACCACCAGGGAGGCCCTTAAAAGTAATATATTTTAAGCTATATTTCATATACAAGAAGTCTTAGTCAAATTTATATTTCTTCAGATACCCAAACCATATTCATATTACATTTGAACATTTCTCTGAGGACTGTATGTACTATTTATTTGTTTTTGACAAGAATGACATACTATAAGTATTTTTTAAAGATATAACTTTCTCCTGAAAATCCCCTTCAACTAAAAATACACTGTATCAAAAATAAAGTGGTTGCATTCTCTAGATTCAGTTCTCTGTAGCATTTTGTGAAATGTCATGACCATAGGGAATACCACCTTGTGCTTGATTTCAGGGATTCTGAAACAAAACTTGGGTATGAAGATGTAAGTGTGCTGGGGAGCTGGATGACACAGCCAGGTCCTTCTTTTCAGCCTTTCAGCATTCCTGTGGCAGACACTGCAGCTTGGAATTTCTGGGGGTAAATGATTCTTCAAGAATAATTTTTGGAGAGAAACAGGTTTTTTGAATAGAGCTTGGGAAAATATGTGGAACAGAACTGGGAGAAAATAGAATGTGTAATAGTTAAAGAGGGGTATTTGGCAGGAATTGGGACTGACAGGAGAAGGGGAAAGAGTAGAACAAAGCAGTGGGTGATTGTGAAGTAACACCAAGAGAACTGAATATCCTTGTCACCAGCGTGACTGTCATGTCAATGGCAAAGGCTGTGTTTCTCCTGGCAGGCCTTCTGCCTCAAGGATCCTGTTTGTTGCATGAATGGGGCAACGCCATACCCATCAACTGCAGATTCCTTTCGTGTGTGTGCACTAAAGATTGTGGCAGAAACCCACATGAAAGATTTGGGTTGCTGCAGTGATAAATCTTCTGGAAGATTAAATGGCTCTGATGATTTCCATGCTACCATCTGGACTGTGGTCATTTTGAAGGTTAACTCTTTACTTCTTTTAATTGGTGTGGCTAGCATTGCTTGTGTTGTTAGATTAAAAATAAAACAAGGGAAATCCACCTCACCACCACAAAGCACACAGACTTAATGCAACTAGAGGTTTGCTCAGAGCTTGTCGGGAATGACTCATCAAGCTACTTGAAGCCAGAGGCTCCAGTAAATCTAAAAGTTCAATAATACGTGTTTTTACTTAATTTGGTGAGGCAAGGCCAAATAGTCAGACCTACTGCCATGTATGCAGTGCACAGTTCTTTTTTTTTTTATAAAAGAATCATTCTCAAGAGTGCAAGGATACTCATGGGCTCGTCCTGTATCTAGACTAATAAAGGAGCCCTACCTTCCACTGAGAAAAACATATACAACTTGGTAAAGAGTTCCTTGAGAATAGTCACTACATTTTATACTGCTGTACATTCTCCATATAGTAATCACTCCTATAAAATCAGGTCTCCAGAAACTACTGAGATGAATTTATGTATAAAAGACTTATTAAGAAAGTGCTCCCAGAGGAGATCAGTCAGGAGGGAGGGAAGCTGGACAGTAAGGGCGCTATTTTATTTTATTTTTTTAAGATTTATTTATTTATTTATACAAGCACTGGGTACAGTCAGAAGCACAGGAAAGTGAGAGAATTCACCAGAGCCAGAGGGGGAACAGAACAGTCAGACTGACGAAGTACACTGCTGAGGGGAGCAGCGGGTGTGGCAGGAGAGGTCTGTGTGCCTTGTGGGACCCTCACCGGAGGCCGGGGATCTAACCGACACTGCAGAGGCTGCGGGCAACTTCGCAGCCCAGTGCTTAACTGCTGTGCCACCAGGGGAGGCCCATAAGGGAGCTATTTTCAATGGAGCCCTTCGGAATCAATCTGATTCTGCAGGGATACAGGGATATAAGTTATATCTCAGAGTTTGTCCCAAGTGGCAGCAAAAAAACTGGACTTTCCTATTCTCTAAACATAAAGTCCCCTTGGAAATAAGATGAATAAAAATTGCCAAGTATGAAAATAATTTCAGTGGGTTAAAACTTTGGAAAGGAATAGTGTTCAAATGTGGTTAAGGTATGAGTATGTGTCTCAGTTCCTATTATAAATAAAGGAATCCAAATGCCTAAGCCCTTTCATATTGTCCTGTCCCCCTCAACCTTGAGTTCTCTGTAAGACTAGATTCAGAAAGTTGGACATATCCTAAATATTCCAGAAAATAATGCTCCTTACATTTTCAGTTAATATTATTTTGTTCCACAACAATCTTCCCTTCTATGGTCCAAGGAACTCAGAAAGAATAAGTGGGATCTAATCTATATAGCATGGTTAGGTTTTCATTCAGTGAGTTACCGGATGAACACATATCCACTCTGTGCCTTTAAGGTTTAGACATTGTGCAAAGTTTTGTAAATACAAAACAACAAAAATTATAATCTATAAAGGCTGACCTTCTTGGAATAAAGCCTATTAAGGATGGAGTGAGAAATGTAACTGGAGAGGTAATCAGGAGTGTTATTGGGGAGCTTCTCGAAAACTGGACTAAATAGTCAATTTTCACTGGTCATACTTCCTGAAGCTCTTTGCTGTAAAAAAAAAAAAATCTTAAAAAAAATATTAGCTTCCTAATTCCCTTTCATTCCATTCTAACAGAGTCTGAGACTGCAAGATGCAAACATATTCCAACATTCCCCTCACCCCAGCTCTAAATCAAATGTTCATGTAAGCCACGCTTCAAGGGCTTGAATTTTATAGGGTGTAGATGATTCTGTTATTTTAAGTCTAGTGTCTGCTTTACTTGACCTTTTCCTGAAATCTTTCAGTTTCTAGGTATATGACACTTATAAAATAGTCAGAAAACAGGTTATTTTTAAAAGATTAGCAATATTTTAATAACCTTCCCCTTCTCCTAACTTGTTTTTATACATAAACTTTTATTATTTTAAAGTCTCATTTGACAACATCTTGGGAATAATAATAGTTATCAATCACTAAAGGTTGAACTGGGTACCCAGAAAAGGTATTTCAAAGTTGTAACCCAGGATACTTGTGAATGTGATGTTCTTTGGAAATTGGGTCTTTGCAGATGTAATCAAATTAACATAAAGTCATGAGAGTGATCACTAATCCACCATGATGGGTATTCCTACAAGAAGAGGAGGGTAGACACAGAGACAGACAAACAAAGAGGCCACTATGTGAAAACAGAAGCAGAGATCACAGTGATCCATCTATAAACCAAGCCAAGGACCACCAAGGATTACTGGTGACTCTACACACCAGGAGAAAGACATGGAAAACAGTGTCGCAAACAAGTGTTACTTCAAAGATGTTAGTTTTATAAAATGTAGTGTATAATTAAAATTTAAAGGAAATTTTATATATAAAAGTAAAAACATAAAAGACCTGGAACAGATTGTCCTCTTAGAGCCTTTCCAGGGGTGAAGGGGATGGCTCTACTGACACTTTGATTTCAGACTTCTAGCTTCCAGAACTGTGATTGAATGAACTTCTATTATTTTTAAGCCATCTTATTTGTGGTACTTTGTTATGGCAGTTCTGATAAACAAATACATGGAAATAAGTTGACTGGAGTTTCAGGAGTTGCAATCTTGATATGCTCGTTATGAAGAATCAAAGAAGGCAACCTGAAAACCATGGCAGTCATCTTGAGGAGAAGCCAACCCCAGTTTGGCCACTTCACTTAGCTCTGCCTGCATCCTTGTCCTAGATGCTTGTTGGTAGAGAGTCTTATGCATCTTAGTGTGACTTATCTCCAACACCAATAATCAGCCCTCAAAAAAATTGTGAATGAAAGCCAATGTGTGTAGAGAGGGTATTCCCCTTTTCTTATTCTTATAGGAATAAGTTTAACCAAGGAGGTGAAAGAAATGTCCACTGAAAACTATAAGACACTGATGAAAGAAATTGAAGAAAACACAAATTAGTGGAAATATACTGCATGTTTATGCATTAGAAAATTAATATTGTTAAAATATTCACACAGAACAAAACAGTCCACAGATTCAATGCAATCCTTATCAAAATTCCAATGGCATTTTTCACAGAAATAGAACAATCTTAAAATTCATATGGAACTACAAAAGACCTTATCTAACCAAAATAATCTTAAGAACAAGAACAAACCTGGAGATATCATACTCCCTGACTTCAAACTATATTAAAAAGTTATAGTAATCAGAACAGTATGGTATTGGCATTAAAAAAAGACAGTGGAACAGAATTGACAGTCCAGAAATAAACCCATACATATTTTACCAATTAATTTATGACAAAAGAACCAGGGACATACAATGACAGAAAGAGTCTCTTCAACAAATTGTGTTGTAATAACTGATCAATCACAAAGGAATGCAAAAGAATGAAACTGGACCACTATCTTACACCATACATAAAAGTGAATTCAAAATGTATTAAAGACTTAAACATCAGACCCAAAATTTTGAAACTCCTAAAAGAAAACAGCAAGCAAATCCCTTCACATTAGTGTTGGCAATGATTTTTTTATTTGATACCAAAAGAAAGCCAAAATAAACATATGTAAAGTGAGACTACAACACATATATCAAATAAACAAATGATGTGAGACTACATCAAGTTAAAAAGCTTCTGCACAGCAAAAGAAAACATCAACAAAATAAAAGACAGCCTACAAAATGCAAGGAAATATACATCAGTCATGTATCTGATAGAGTTATTATCCAGAATATATAAAGAATCCATATAATGCAATAGCAGAAAAACAATCCAATTTAAAAAATGGACAGAAAATCTGAATAGACATTTTTCCAAAGAAGACATAGAAATAGTCGACAGGCACATGAAAAATTGATTAGCATCATTAATTATCAGGGAAATGCAAATGGGTATCACCTCATACCTGTTACAATGGTTATTATCAAAAATATAAAAAAATAACGAGTGTTGGTGACATGAGGGGTAAGGGGAACACTTTTGTTCTATGCTGGGAATGCAAATTGGTGCAGTCCTCTGGATCTTATTTTTTTTTAAGGATTTATTTTATTTATACAAGAACTGGGGTACAGGCCAGATGCATGGGAGGGTAAGAGGATTCACCAGAGACAGAGCAGGGAACAGAACAAGCAGACGACCAAAATACACTGCTGAGGGGAGCTGCAGGTGAGACAGGCGAGGCAAGACTCTGCTCGCCATGTGGGTTGCTCCAAGGCCGGCGGGGATTGAACCGGCACTGCAGATGCTGCAGACAGTTTCACAGTGCTGCGCTCAACTGCCTGCGCCACCATGGAGGCCCAGTACTACGGATCTTAAAGGAATTATACCAGGTAAAATAAGTCGGAAAGACAAATACCATATTAGCTCACGTTATAAATGTGGAACCTAAAAATGAAACAAGAAAACCAAATTCATAGATACAGAGAACAGATGGGCAGTCACCAGAGGCATAAGGTGGGGGTGTGGGACAAATGAGTGAAGAGGGTCAATAGATAAAAACTTCTAAGTGAAAAAATAAGTCATGGAGATATAATGTACAGTATGAGGACTATAGTTTATATTACTATACTGTATTTGAACGTTGTCTTAAGAGTGGCTCTTACAAGTTCTCATCACAAGAAAATATTTTAACTATGTGTGGTAACTGATGCTAACTAAACTTAATGTGGTGATCATTTTGCAATATATCCAAATATTGAATCATTATGTTGTACAACTGAAAATAATATAATGTTATAGGTCATTTATATACCTCAGTAAAAATAAAGAGGTTGAAATAAAATAAGGAGGTTAAAAGATGGGAAGGAGCAAGCAAATAAATTCCTTATACTTCTTTAAATTTCCTACCTCCACTAACAGACTCTTTGAAAGGCTCATCTTTCTACATATCTATCATCTTGTGAAGGTATAGTGATTTCACTAAAGGATCACCTTTATTTGATTGCATTTTCTTTTCCTTTACTCCTTTTCCCTCTACTCTTGATCTCTGGGCCTCTACCTTCCCAAAAAACCTTTACATTGGGGCTACCCTAGTTAAAATCCTTTTTTAAAAATTTTTTTAAATTATTTTATTATTTTTTTACTATTATTTATTATTATTATTATTTATTATTATTATTTTTTAAAGATTTCTCTCTTTCTCTCTGTTTCAGCACTGGGTACAGTCAGATGCACAGGAGGGTGGGGAGGGTGAGAGAATTCACCAGAGCCAGAGCGGGGAGCAGAGCAGGCAGAAGGACCGAAGTACACTGCTGAGGGGAGCAGCGGGCGGCAGGAGAGGTCTGCGCGCCATGTGGGATCCTCCTCTGGTGGCCAGGGAGCAGCCAGGGATAGAACCAGCACCGCAGAGGCTGCGGGCAGCTTTGCAACCCAGCGCTCAACCTCTGTGCCACCGGGGAGGCCCATTAAAATCCTTCTGACCTGGGTCCAATGTTCATTCTTTCTTTACTGAGTTTAAGCACTTTCCTTGAAGCTCCTTGAGACTTCATATGAATAGATCCCTCTACACTCTATTAGGCTACTATATTTGACTGAGTTCTCATGTGAACTAGTTCAATTTGTGTGTAGGAACAGCATGAATCAGAATCCAGTCAGGAAAACAGAAGTCATGCTCAGGTGTCCAACCAGAATTTTGTAGATTACAGAAAGTATAGCAGAGGAAATAAACAATGGTGCTGGGACAATTGAAAGGACACAGAATACAACAAGGAAAACTCAGATATAAGCAATAGTCAGAAGCTGTTATCACCAAAAAGACCAGAAGGTCTTAGTAAGGAGGTGGTGTCACCAGACTTTCAGCAAAGAAGGAACCCTTGCCAGGAACAGTGCCAGTATCTAGGGCTGATAGTGGGAGTAGAGAGGAAAGGCAACCTAAGCAGAGGGGAAAGGAAAAATATTCTGGGCTCGAGTCTTTAACCAGCCTCTCTTTTTGCCCAAACCCAGTAGGAAACTATTTGGTAAGGGAGTTCTTGGAAAATGAAATTTATGGGGATCAGCTTTTGGGGAAAGAGAATAAAGGAGGGAGAGAATTGGGAATGAAACAGAAAGTAATTAGGGAAATGGGAAGCATACATTCCACAAATGAGAGCATCCTTCCAACAACCAGAACCCTCAGAAATGTTATGTTAATCTAAAGTAACTTGGTCTTCATGAGGTTTCAATGAGTATTGCCTACTGTTATATGTGCCTAAGGATTTTTTCAACTGAATTCTATGATTGTGGTGGAATAGCAGGACCTCTATGCTTTCTTAGATTATATATATCCATTCTGCATGTGAGTTTTACATATGGGATTATACTGTAGAAGATGGAAAGGAAATGTTGACATGGATATTACACTGAAAAAAAATAGTAATGTCCTATTTTCTATAGCAAGTAGCAATTTTATCACCAAGGATAAAATGTTAATTATTTTATGATTAAATGTTAAATTTAATCTATATTTAAAATGACATTAAAAGGACTAATTTACATTAAAAAAGTCATTATTATGATCAATAATAATAAGAGGGGTTAATCCATGTGAAAAAATTGATGTATAAGAAAAAAATCAAAATAAGCCTAACAAAGTAGGTAAAAGATCTATACAAAGAAAATTATATGACATTGTTGGAAGAAATATAAGAGAATAAAAAATGGTAAATATTCCCTGCTCAAGGATTGGAAGAATCAACATTGTCAAAATGGCCATCCCACCCAAAGTGATACCCGTCCCAATAAAAATATCAATGGCATTTTTCAAAGAACTGGAGTAAATACTGATGAAATTCATACAGAATGACAAAAGACCCCAAGTAGCAAAAAGAACCTTGAAAAAGAAGAAAGAGAATGGAGCTTCCATACTTCCAGACCTCAAAGTGTATTATGAAACCATAAAAATTAAAACAGCCTGGTACTGGAACAAAAACAGACACACAGACCAGTGGAATAGAATTGAGAGCAGAGCCCAGAAATAAACCTGCATATATACGGACAGTTACTCTATGACAAAGGAGCCAAAAACATATATTTCTGTTTGTGGAAACATGTTCTATGAAACATGAAAAACTGTTCATTGGCACTTATCATCAGGGAAATGCAAAGCAAGACCACAATGAGACACCATTTCACACCTGTGAGAATGGTCCGTTTCAAAAAGATCAGAAACAACAAATGCTGGTGAGGATATGGAGAAACAAGAATCCTCCTGCATTGCTGGTGGGAATGCAAATTGGTCCAACCTTTATGGAAAACAGTATGCAAGCGTCTCAAAACATTAAAAATGGATCTGTTATTCAATCCGATAATTCCACTCCTAGGCATCCAGCTAAAAAATTCAAAAACACCAATTGGAAAGTAAACTTGCACTCCCATATTTATTGCAGTGCTATTTACCATAACTAAATTATGGAAAAAACCTAAGTGCTCCAGAACATATGAATGGATCAAGAAGATGTGCTATATATACACAACGTGTATATATACACAACGTATATATATAGTCCTATATATACACAATATGTGTGTACATATACACAATGGAATACTACTCAGAGATCAAAAAGATAATGTTATGCTGTTTATAGCAGCATGGATGGAGCTGGAATGGATAATGCTAAGTGAAATAAGTTAGAAGGAGAAAGATAAGTTTCTTTTTAGCTCTTCTGCCCATTTTTTGACTGGATTATTTTCTTTATTGTTGTTGAGTCTCATCAGCTCTTTGCAGATTTTTGTGATCAGTCCTTTATCATTAGTGTTGTGTGCAAAAATGTTCTCCCAGTTGGTGGGGTTTCTCTTAGTTTTTGTTATTGTCTCTTTTGCTGTGCAGAAGCTCTTTAATTTGATGTAGTCCCAGCTGTTGATCTTTGCCTTCACTATCACTGCTTTGGGTGATGTGTCTGTAAAGATGTCTTTGATGTGCAAATCCCATAGTGTTTTGCCTATATTTCCTTCTATGTATTTTATGGTTTCAGGTGTTATGTCTAGTTCTTTAATCCATTTTGAGTTGATTTTTGTGTATGGTGTGAGGTAGTGGTCAAGCTTCATTCTTTTGCATGTAGCAACCCAGTTTTCCCAGCATCATTTATTGAACAAACTTTCTTTGCTCCAATGCATAGTGTTTGCTCCTTTGTCAAAGATTAGTTGACCATAAATCTGTGGGTTTATTTCTGGATTTTCTATTCGATTCCATTGGTCTGTATGTCTGTTCTTGTTCCAATACCATGCAATTTTGATGATTATGGCTTTGTAGTAGAGTTTGAAGTCTGGGAGTGTGATGCCTCCATTCCCTTCTTTTTTTTTTTTTTCAGGAGAGCTTTGGCTATTCGGGGTTTTTTGTGATTCCATATGAATTTCATCAATAATTGTTCTATTTCTTTGAAGAATGACATTGAAATTTTGATTGGAATAGCATTGAATCTGTAGATTGCTTTTGGTAGGATGGCCATTTTGCGAATGGCCAACAGGCATATGAAAAAATGTTCAACATCACTTGCAATCAGGGAAATGCAAATCAAAACTACCATGAGATACCATCTTACACCAGTGAGAATGGCACATATTAAAAAAACTAGCAACAACAAATGTTGGCGAGGTTGTGGAGAAAAAGGAAATCTTCTGCACTGTTGGTGGGAGTGCAAACTGGTCCAACCACTATGGAGAGCTGTGTGGAGATTTCTGGACCTACTAAACATAGAGCTTCCACAGGATCCAGCAATTCCACTCCTAGGTATTTACCCAAAGGACACAGAAACATCAATTCCAAAGAGCACCTGCACCCCTATGTTTATAGCAGCATGTTTACAATAGCTAAGCTTTGGAAACAGCCCAAATGCCCAAAAATAGATGACTGAATCAAGAAGATGTGGTACATATATACCATGGAATATTACTCAGCATTCAAAAAAGATAAACACATGCAATTTGCAGCAACATGGATGGCGCTGGAAGGGATCATGCTCAGTGAAATAAAAGATAAAGAAAAATACCGGATGGTCTCACTCATAGCAGGAATCTAGAATACTTAAATAAGGGACCAGGAAAATGAATAACTATAAGAAAGTGAAAATCAAAATCAACAAAAAACTATGAACCAGAGACACTTTTTGGGGGTGGGGGGTGGGAGGGGAGGGATTGGGGTCAGAATGGGGGGATTGCAATTGTATGGGGAATATAAAAATAAAATTTATTAATAAAAAAAGAAAATGCATACATTGTAGAAAAATGAAAAATGATGTAAAAATATATAAAATAAACTTAAAAAAACCCTGAAAAAAACAAAAAAACAAAAAAAAAGAAGGAGAAAGATAAATACCTAATGGTGTCACTAATATGTGGAATAAAAAGTAACTAAATTAATAGTCAAATAAAGACAAACTTAAAAACTAACCCTTGATAGCTGACTATAGAACCTAAGCACCAAGTCGGGGAGGACTGGAGAAGAGGTAAGAACAAGGCGGGAAAAAAAGCATAATGGTCTATGGTGTTAGAATATGTTTGAGTGGGTGGTGGTTGAACTACAGTGGTGATACCTAATGAGGGTATTACCATCTCCTTTTACAGCTGAATAGTATTCTAATGTGGATATATAGCACTTTTTTATCCGTTGTTTGACCCTTGGGTTATTTCCATAAATGCCTATAGTGAAGACAACTGCAGTGAAATAGGAATATATATAGCCCTTGAATTAGTATTTTTGGATTTTTCAAGTAGATACCTAGGAGTGGAGTTGCTAGGTCATATGGTAGTTCTATTTTTGACATTTTGAGAAACCTCCACACTATTTTCCAGAGACTAAACTAGTTTACATTCCCACAAACAGTGTATGAGAATTTTTTTTCCCCCACATCCTTACCAACATTTGTTGTTTCAGAGCTTTCAGATATGGGTCATTCTCAGAGGTATGAGATGGTCTCTCCTTATTGTTTTGATTTGCATTTCTCTGATGATAAGAGATGATGAACATTTTTTTTCACATGCCTACTGGACTTATGTATGTCTTCTTTGGAGAAATGTCTATTGAGTGCTTCTATCCATTTTCTTTGATTGGGTTGCTTTCTTTTTTTTTTTTTAAGATTTATTTATTTATTTATTTATTTATTATACAAGAATGGGGTACAGGCCAGATGCGCAGGAGGGTAAGAGGATTCACCAGAGACAGAGCAGGGAACAGAACAGGCAGACTGATGAAATACACTGCTGAGGGGAGCAGCAGTGGGCACGACAGGAGAGGTCTGCTGCACCATGTTGGACCCTTGCCAGCCAGCCAGGATCAAACAGGTGCTGCAGAGGCTGCAGACAGCTTCACAGGGCGGCACTCAGCTGCCTGAGCCACCAACGGGAGGCTCTGGATTGCTTTCTTTTTATTAAATTGTATGAGTTGGAATTAGCCCTTTGTCAGATATATGATGTGTTACTATTTACTCCCATTCAGTTGGGTGTCCTTTGTTCTACTGATAGTTGCATTGTGCAGCTTTTTAGTTTGATGTAGTCCATTTGTTTACATTATTTCAATCAGATTTTTAGTAGAACATCTAGGATTTTCTATGTATATTATGTCGTCTGCAAACAGTGAGAGCTTTATCTCTTCTTTTACAATTTGGATTCCTTTTACATTTTATTCTTGTCTAACTGTTTCAGGTAGGACTGACTTCCAATAATATGTTGAGTAGTTGTGGTAAAAACAGACATCCCTGTCTTGCACTAGATCTTAGTGGAAAAGCTTTCAGTCTTTTATCACTGAGTAAGATGTTGACTGTGGGCTTATAGTAAAAAACCTTTATTATGTTGAAGTATGCTTCATCTACCCCCAGTTTTTTGAGGGTTTTTAACATAAACGGATGCTAAATCTTAACAAAAAATGATTTCTCTGAATCCCAGGATAGGGTCTTATGACTTTTATCTTTGCTTTTGGTAAGGTGATGAATTCCATTGACTGATTTTCAGATGTTAAATCATCTTGTATCCCTGGAAAAATATGCATATTATTTCTTATAAAGTATATGGTCTGCCATCCATACAATGAGCAAGGCACCAACCAACAACATAGAATATTTGGTTGATAATATGTTATCTTGAAATAGAGATTTTTAAAGTACTAACTAGATAATAGAGGTAGGGTTTTGAGGACCTAGAGAAGTACAAAGTTAGCATGTTTCATAGAACATGTTTCCATAAACAGAAATGGTCTGAAGAAGTTTAGGCAAGGGCAACTGCGCTGCCAGCCCTTGTTCCCACTCAATGCCAAATTGTTGGATAGTGAATGAAGAGTCTGTGAGATTGCCTGGGTAGAAAGATTCTTATGTCTTAAATATTGTACGTGCGTATTGTCAGGTTGACATTTTGTTTTAATAGTGAAATCATTATATATATTTTTTCCCTTAATGGAGGTACATTCAACTTCCTCAGAGAAATGGATTTGCAAACATCCATTAATTCATTCCTTCACTCGTTCAAATAATTGATGTTATGGACCAAATCCTGTATGTCAGGCAAGTGAACTAGAATAGACCAAGTGGAGGGGAAACTGGTAAAAATAAATAAATAAATAGATAGATAGATAAATAAATAAATAAATAAATAAAGACCACAAAGGTAAGCTAGGAGAACTTAATTTGAATTATATTTCCTGAGAATGATATGATCATTTTGTCTTCTAGGGCAAATGAACAGAGAGGGGCTAAGAGTGGAGTGGAGAGACCAGTAGATACGTTGCGGAAACCCAGCAAGGATTCTAGTGGTGGAGGCAGTGAGGCAAGCTGGGATACAGACCACACTGTAACTACAGATAGGATTTGCTGGTGGACAGGAAATAAGAAGTGAATAGAAGAGTAAAGTCAAAATGCCTAGACCTTCATGGTCTTAGCAGACAAAAGCACTAACATTTGCTGAAATGGGAGTAGAGGGGCAGGGGTGGCAGGTTTAGGATGGTAGGAAAAAAGTTCATTTTTAAACTTGGGAATTAGTCCTGCTATCAGAGATGTCCAGTAGACAGTGAGGAGCTGGCTTATATTTCCTAAGAAGCAATTTTGCATTTGTTCAGTAGTCTCAGAGTTCAGAGATAACATGGCCTAGCATTTGCAGGAAATGTACTTTTCAACTGCTCGCTGTTCTGGGTTGACTTGTGTCGTCTTCCACATTCTTATGGTGCAGTCCTAGCCCCTTTACCTCAAAATGTGATTGTGCTTGGAGAAAAGGGTTTTAAAGAGATATTTGAGTTAAAATGAAGTTATTAAAGAGGACCCTAACCAATCTTATATAAGAAAAGATTCCGACACAGACACTCTCACAGAGGGAAAACTTTGGGGGGACACAGGGAGAAGATAGCCAGTTTACAAGCCAAGGAAAGAGGCCTCAGAAGAAAACAATTCTGTTCATACCTTGATCTCAGGCTTTCAGGCTTATAGCATCCAGAATAGTGAGAAAATAAATTTCTGTTGTTCAAGCCACCCAGTCTATGGTACTCTGGCAAATGAATACACTCATGTGGACAATTAAAAAGGAAAGCTATATTTTATTATATGCACCCTTTCAAGGATAGATTTGGAATTGAACTCTTCCTCTATCCTCCAAACAAATAAATTTGAGTTTTTTTTTTACATTTTCTCACTGAAATAATTTACGTTTTCTATCTGAATAGTAAAACCTCTATATTAACAATAATTTGTGCTCCTTACACTGAGCATTTCCCCCCAATAACACTTAGCCAACAGATTCATTGTTTCTCATTATATCTACTGGATTATATTAGTAAAACCCATGAGATCAAAATATTTTATCATTAGACATTTTTAAGCTTAATTGAAAGGAGAACTAGCATAGTATCCTATTTTACATTTCTTAAGATTGATCTCTTTACTTCTAATTTGGTATACCACAATGGCTTTGACAGATATTGTTTTCTGGAATCAACTGAGAATATATGGTTTAGTCTATGGCATCAGATTAATAAATCTAAGAAACATTTCAATCACCTCCTTAGGAAGAAAAAACTGAGTATAGAAAAGGCCTGTAGGGAACTTGTTAAAAAATGGAGCTCAGTTGAACCTCACACAAAATATTAGGTGGAACGTGAGGATGTGAAGGTGTTGATTTTATGTGATTGAGGGAGATGGAGAGCAGATCTTTTAACATACGATGGGGAGCCTGAGAGTCCATTTTGAAGCAGTGACTCCTGCTTTTTCACTGATAAATAGCTATTGAAGATCTAGGTCCATGGGAGGACTTAAACAGCTCTGGAGGCATAAAAATCTTCATTGGGTGCTATTTTATGAATTATTATCAATTACATTTTTATTGTACTGAGGATGGGTAAAGGAGGGCGGTACCAGATTCCACCTAGGAAACGTGGAGCCTCACACAGGATCCCTGTCATG
Organism: Talpa occidentalis; assembly: GCF_014898055.3. Classification (NCBI taxonomy): domain Eukaryota; kingdom Metazoa; phylum Chordata; class Mammalia; order Eulipotyphla; family Talpidae; genus Talpa; species Talpa occidentalis. Next base: position 75,738,054 of record NW_023605083.1, read on the forward strand.
CGCCACTGTGTCTGTCCTCATGTCTTTGTTCACTGGTGGCCTGTGGCTGTTTCCTGCTGAGATTTAATTTACTTCTATTTTTTTTAAAGACCTGTTTATTTTCAAAATTAAGTGAATTTCTGTTTGATTTTGATAGTTTTAATTAAGATGCCGACTCTCCTACTTGGCCAGACAACTTGTTCCTGCAGTGTCTATTAAATCAAGGACAGAGTTTCCAGGCATGGGGTAGTCACAGCTTGTTTTGAACTATCAAACTGTCCATTAACATGGCTCACACGGAAGTTGCTACCACAAAACAGCTGAATCCAGCTCATGAACTCTTTGCTCAAACAAATAAGTTTTATGAACTGCATGATACCCTCCCTCACTTTGTGTTAGCTTCATTAACCCTTGTTATTTATTCTACATAAGTGGTTAGTTAAACTTAAGAACCTGAATGTTCAGGATGTTTGAAGTAGGAACTGATGATTTTTTAGCCCAATTTATTGTTAATTATAACTAATGCCCAAAATCTGATCTTTTGATGAGAGATGACAGGCTTTTTGCTCTTCTCTGTCAGTGGCACAGGGATTTAGACAAGTGTTTTCCTCTCTGACTCCTTTGCTGATTCCTAATCTAATTTTCCAATTTAGATTTTTTTTTGGTAGACTATTTGCAGAACCATTGCCCAAGTTAATAAGGTTTAGATTATTTTTCCAGAATGCCTCCGATCTGTCATGTCTCCACATTTTTTCTGCAGTTTCAGTGTTTTAAGTCCAAGAAAGCATAGCAAGGAGAAATTGCTAATAATTTCAAATTGTTATTAAAAGATATATTTCAGATGATTTTATAAAAATGAGCTTGTCAATCTGCAGTTGCTATCCAGGCAGGAGGTAAGATTAAAACATATTCTTCGAAGCCTATTTTCATTTCAACTTTTTACCTTTTTGGTTTACTGGAGGAGGGAGGTAAGAAAAGTGCATTTTTCCAGTGGCAGTAAGAGTATAAACTTTTTTCTTTGTCATTGGAGAAGAGCCAACATTTTCATTTTTCTAGAAAATCCAGGACCTGAGAAATCGGAACTAATAGGATGTGTTTAATAAGATAATAGAAAAATACTTGCCTAGCAAAGTCCAGCTGGTATTTTAGTTTTACTCAAAATTGTCAAGTATGCAGATTTGGTCTTTGATGTACCCTCACTCCTTTGTCCCACCAAAGGTGCATGATTACAATTCTATAACTGACCACAAAATACTTGCACAGAGGCAGGCTCTGCACTAGTTCTAACCAAGAATCTACAATCTCAGGCAATCAGCTGGAATTCTACCAGAAGGTCACTGGGAGATCACTCCTTGACCAACACCTGGGGCTTTCCTAATTAGCATAGCAAATGTTGAAAATGGTGAAATGGAGGCGTATGGAGGATCATAATAAATTAGTTCTAAGTGTTGAATTTAGTTATTCAAGACGCAGGAATTAACTGAAAGCTTTAATTTGTTTTTCTTTTATATTTTTACTACTCCCTTGAATGTAAGGGATGCAAAATTGAATGAGTCTATAGCCTGTGCCCTTTGCTGTGGCACCCACTTTTTTCTTAAATTTTTGTAATAATTTTTATTGTTTACATCATTGTTCATTTTTATTTATTTTATTTTTTTCATTATTTAAATTTTATTTTTATATTCCCCATACAATTACAAACCCCTTATTTTGACCCCAATCCTTCCTTTCCCCGTCCCCCAACCCCCATAGAATGTCTCTGGTTCATAGTTGTTTGTTGATTTTGATATTTTCTTTCTTATAGTTATTCTTTTTCCTGGTTCCTTATTTAAGTTTTCTAGATTCCTGCTATGAGTGAGACCATCGGTATTTTTCTTTTTCTTTCTGGCTTATTTCGCTGAGCATGATCCCTTCCAGCTCCATCCATGTTGCTGCAAATTGCATGTGTTTATCTTTTTTGAATGCTGAGTAATATTCCATGGTGTACATGTACCACATCTTCTTGATCCAGTCATCTATTTTTGGGCATTTGGGCTGTTTCCAAAGCTTAGCTATTGTAAACAGTGCTGCTATAAACATAGGGGTGCAGGTGCTCTTTGGAATTGATGTTTCTGTATCCTTTGGGTAAATAGCTAGGAGTGGACTTGCTGGATCATATGGAAGCTCTATGTTTAGTAGGTCCAGAAATCTCCACACAGCTCTCCATAGTGGTTGGACCAGTTTGCACTCCCACCAGCAGTGCAGGAGAGTTCCTTTTTCTCTACAACCTCGCCAACATTTGTTGTTGCTAGTTTTTTTTAATATGTGCCATTCTCACTGGTGTAAGATGGTATCTCATGGTAGTTTTGATTTGCATTTCCCTGATTACAAGTGATGTTGAACATTTTTTCATATGCCTGTTGGCCATTTGCAGCACCCATGTTTAATTCCTGCATCCAGGCATTGGCTAAAGAGTTCTGGTAAGTGAACTAATAAGGTTAACAGGACCCTGCTTCTGGAATAGTGTTGTTTTTCTCAAGTGAGCTTTTCATGAAATGTAGTGGCCACAGAATCTATTGTACAAGGGTAGGAAACTGGGGCATCCTTACTTGAGAATGTGAATTTGATAAATGTTTGTGAGGCAGCAGAATTTGGTGAGATTGTTTTTATTATAATCTGAGAGTAATGTTGTGGTAAGTCACTAACCCTTACCCATGTCAAATTATTTCCTCAGTTGCTATTATTTAAGACCTAAGGGGACCTAAGAGTGACGCATGCTGATGTCACTTTGGAACACTCACCCACACCCGGTTCATGGTTTTTCTTCTTTTCTTAATTCTCTTTCTTTCATCCTCTGTCTCTATATGCCCTCCTAAGTCATACAGACCTTTCAAGATCCTGGGCCCTCATGCCACCTCCTTTTCTCAGTCCTCTCCTCACCTCTGCTTTCTCTCCTCCCATACCCAAGAGCAAACTGCTAACTTACTGTTGAAGTCTTGGTTGCTACAGCCCAGAGGATTTCTATTTTAAGGTCAAAAAATGAAGTTCTACCAAAAGAATTTTAAGCATTAGGAAAAAAAATGGTATGTTAATATCAGTTGCCCCCTACTTTATCAGTTATCACCCACTTTAATAGAGAAAGGCCAGCCCCTGGCAGTACTATGCAATTAAACAGAGGAACAAATGGAAGCAGAGATGGCTCTGGGTAAATCTGGCATGGAGTCCATTTGTATTCTGATTTGTTCTTTCTGTACTTACCTTGTCCTCACCCAGGATTCTAAAATCTGAGCTTTCTCTAGCCTTCTACTGAAAATCTTTTTACAGTACATTTCCTTAGCATCCAATATTCTGTATGCGAGAAGCTTGTAGGATCATGTATTATTTTTTAAAATGACCTACTTAATCATTACCAAGGACTTTCATGCTCCAAATCCAGTGCACAGGAACCAAAGGGGGGAATGTTAGGGATTGGAGTAGTCCAGACGGGAATTCCATTTTAAATAGAAATGTTTGCCCCAAATTGTATGCTGCATGCTTGTCAACTTCAGCCTCAGACTGTTGCTAGCTAGTGGTGATATTCTATTTATGAAAAAATAAATTCCAAGTACTTCCTATAAAATAATGTGTGTGTATCTTTTTATAATAGAATATTGCCATTAAGTTAATGTGAGATGAGATGGTAGATGTCTTCATTTTTATTCTATAGGTAAAGTAATTGTAGCAGGTGCTCTTGTTGCATCACCCATATACTTGGTCCTTGTCACTTCAGTGCTGGCCAGCCCCTTTCCAGCTGCTGGGAGCTAGCTGCATCTCTTTGTTGAGACAGGCCACTCACTCGAGCCTTTCACAATGACTCATTGTAGTTGTTGTATAAATACCCCAGTTTCCCCTCCTCAGAGATGTTACATTTTGGGGTGTGTCTCTTAAAGGATAGATGTCCCCAAGATCTCATTTTGGCTTGTAAATTATTGCTTCAGGGTATGCTTCTGGAGGAATACAAAAGTAAGACAGAAAATAATGTTCAGAGGAACTAAGTAATTTCCTTAGGTATGCATGCTCATCAATGACTGAAGGAATTCCTCATTATTACCTAGCAAATCATATGGTAAAATAGGATATTATATTAGTTGCTTAGACTTTCACTTACTTATCAAATAGTAATGCATTAAAAGCATTAGAAATTTTATAGCGAATAACAACTTTATTATTATAAAAATTTTAAAGCAAATAACAATTTTATTATTATAAAAACCATGAAGCAGATTACAAAATCCTGTGCTGCAACATTCTACTATAATATTCTGTCAAATGGCAGAATTCTGATCTCTCCATTTATTCTTATTTGCTGTGTCAATAACACTACCCCTATACTTACTTGATTACCTGTGTGCATAGTAAAGAACCATAATGTATTACTGTATTCTTCAGTAGAACAGAAATAAGTTAATGCTTTTTGAAGTTTTTTTCTTTAAAAAGTTGCTAAAGCACATTTAGAACCTCGTAACTTTTGAGAACACTGCCTTGAAATCACTTCTTTCGAAAAATGCTTTCCATTGCCAAGAAATTCCAAGCAACTTGACTGCTTTTGCTTTTCCTTTGCAATGCGGGCTCCATATTGCCAAGCACATGAAGTCTAATCTGCAGGAATTTCCCTCCAGTGTGCAAAATGAAAGGATTTCAATGATCACGAATATTCCATCTTAGACTCTTGAAAAAACGAGCCAGTGTGCCAAATATAATATGTGATATGGATCATACACTAAGAGAAAGTCAAACGACAAATTCATATGCAGCTCCTAGTACTTCTAACAGTATTCTCTTACGAATTGTTCCTTGCTCCTGTGTTAGAAACAAATGTCAGTTGGGGCCTCCCCGGTGGCGCAGCGGTTGAGCGCTGGGTTGCAAAGCTGCCCGCAACCTTTGCGGCGCCAGTTCGATCCCCGGCTGCTCCCCGGTCACCAGAGGAGGGTCCCACATGGCGCGCAGACCTCTCCTGCCGCCCGCTGCTCCCCTCAGCAGTGTACTTCGGTCCTTCTGCCTGCTCTGCTCCCCGCTCTGGCTCTGGTGAATTCTCTCACCCTCCCGCGCTTCTGACTGTACCCAGTGCATGTATAAACAAAACAAACAAACAAGCAGACAAATAAATAAATGGAACATGCCTCTATAAAAAAAAAAAAGAAACAAATGTCAGTTTTGGGAATAAACAGTAAATCATCATTTTCTTTAACTCTACTAACTCTAATACAGATTTTAACTTCTCCTTCACTAAATTTATGTTTATTTATATTTATGTTTATATTTATATTTATTTATATTTATGTTTATGGTGCTCTCAATATCTTCTATTGAAATCTCTTTTAAAACTAATTTGATTTAGCATATTGTACCAAAGTTGCTAACTTCCACCTGAATGGAAGGAAACATGAATGGAAGGAATGATAAAACATTTCACAATTTTTAAAAAGATTTATTTATTTATGCATACAAGAACTGGGGTACAGTCCAGAGGTGCAGCGGGTGAGAGGATTCACCAGAGACAGAGTGGGGAACTGAACAGGTGGACTAACTGAAATCCACTGCTGAGGGGAGCAGCAGGCGAGACAGGAGAGGTCTGCTTTACCATGTGGGTAGCTCCCTGGAAGGCCAGAGATCTAACTCATGCTGCAGAGGCTATAGATAGCTTCACAGAGCTGTGTTTAACCCCTTGCACCACCAGGGAGGCCCATTTCGCAATTATTAATGAATTAATCTATGCATGACCTTATAGCACAGAAGGAAATACTGGCTCTAATTATGAAAATTAAGAGTAAATAAGTTATAGACTATGCCATTAGTGGACTGTTTAGTCATAGGAAGAAATGTGGTCACTTAGTTCACAAAAAACCACCCTATCAAATGCCTACTTTTTACTGGGAACTGGATATGCTGACCCTTATGGAATACTGAGACATTAATACCGTCTTCATTTTTTTTTAACCTCGGTCAATATTTTTCTTGTATCTCTCTCATAATATCTGTAATAGCATGTCCTGCATTTATTCATTTGCATATTTGTCTTACCTCCTTCATTAAATTTTAATCACAATCAAGACAAGCACTTGGTTTTATATTCATACCGTTCCACTAAGTGCCTTGTAGATTCTTGGGAAAAATTGTTAAAATGAACTGAATTGTGAGGTGAATGTAATTTTTTTTAGGTCTGTACTAGAGCTAGCAACATAACTTAGACCTTCATTGTCAGCTGGCTTGCTCTCTATTTATAACTTGTAATTTATGATGTAAATGCCTTTGTGTCTAAAGAGTTTATTATTAATGTGATCGCTTCTGTGCTTAATATGGCAGCATGTATGAATGTCTTTTGGGATAAGATTTGTTAGTGTTAAATTTTATTCTGACTCAGCAGATTGATTCTTTGACTGGCTCCTCCAAATGTGGTCCAAAGTTGTGGGTGGCAAAATTGCAGCCTGCAGACCATATGTGTTCTTTAGGCCATATTCAATACATGGAGGGTTCTTGAATTGCAAATGCAACTCAGGCTTCTGGTACAACTTGTCTAAGAAAAGCCATGCAAGTCTGAGCTAGTGATGGAGGTGGTCCCGTAAAAATGCAGTGCTTACCCTTACATGAACCTCCTTATAGTCTTTAGCCTTCAATCCGGTTCTCAAGTTCTGGTCTGCCTTTAATTGTGTGGATTTGAGAATCTACAAGAAATCTCTGTGTACATGTTTCAATTTCCCACACTTTTCTCCAACTTGATTCTATCAACTTTCACCTTTGTGGGGTCCCTTCTTTATTTCAGTTATTTCCTCTCTCTTCCTTGTCCCCAACCCGCTTACACCAAAAAGAAAATCTCATTACCCCAGCTGGGCCACATTGACTTAACTGTGTACCAAGAAATAAAATGCTGCTATATGATATATTTGAGTATAAGAATGAAATTATGCCATAAAATGGATACAACAAAACAAGATTGGAACCAGTCAACCTTGTGGACAATAAATATGTGGCATCTGTGAGATCACCTCCTCCTCCTGTACCTATGGTGCCCTTGGTCACTGAGTTCTTTTTCGTGGAGCCTGAACATGACACTGAGCCTTCTTAACACTGATATTCAGTTATCTATTATCTTCAATGAGAGTTGAATTTGGAGTCTCTTCTTAAAATCCTTTTTAGCATTTCTTCTCTTGTTGGGAGGGAAGAACTTAGACTTTAAAGAAGACTTGTCAGAAATGTAAATTATCTCGCTCCAACCCACACACATAGAGTCAGAGACTGAGGCAAAGGCCGAAAATCTGTGGGGTTTTTTGTTGTTTTTTTTTTAAGTTGTGGTAAAATATACTCTAAATTTATCCCTGTAGCCATGTGTAAAGTATACTATGCTACTTCAGTAGCATTAAGTACATTGACATGGTTGTACAACCAGCTTCCCTATTTCTAAAACATTTTTATCATCCCAGAGTCTCTGTATCCATTAACAATAATTCCCCATTTCTTGCACCCGCTTTCCAATCCTCTATTCTACTTTATCTCTATGAATTTACTTATTCTAGCTACCTCATATAAATGGAATCAGACAATATTTGTCTTTGTATGTTGGGCCTATTTTGCTTAGCATAATGTTTTCAAGGCTCATCTATGTTGTCGCATGTATCTGAATTTCAGTCTTTTTATGGCTAAGTAATAACCCATTGTATATTTATACCATATTTTATTTAAGCAGTTGATCTGTTGATGGATATCTGTGTTGTTTCCATCTTTTATCTATTGTGGATCATATTTCTATGAGCATTGGTGCATAGTATCAGACAAGGCCCTGCTTCCAATTCATGTGAGCATATATTGAGAAACAAACTATTTTCCACAGTGGCCATACCATTTTATATTCTCATCAGCAATACACAAAAGCTCCAATTTTGCTGCACTTGTTTTCTATTTCTTTTTGTACTAATAGCTGTCCTAATGGGTGTGCATCTTCCCATGGTTTTGATGAGCATTGCCCTGATGACTAATGTTGGTGGGCATGTTTCCATGTGCTTATTGACCATTTACATACCATCTTTGGAAATATGTCTATTCAGTTTTTACCCACTCTTGAATTGGGTTATTGTTTCATTGTTGTTGTTGAGTTGTATGTGTTATCTATATAGTCTCAATATTAACCCCTCATCAGATATATGATTTGCAAATATTTTCCCCATTCTGTAGTTTATCACTCTCTAGATGATGTTTTTGGCTGCACAACATTTTTAAATTTTCATGAAGTTTAATTTATTTCTTTTTTCATTTGTTTTCTCTGCTATGTGTATCATGTCCAAGAAATCACTGCCAAGTTAAATGTCATAAAGATTTCCCCCATGTTTTGTTTTAAGACTTTTATAATTTTAACAGATATTTAGGTCATTGATTTATTTGAGTCAATTTTTCTAAAAGGTGAATGGGGAGGGTTGTTTCATTCTTTTGCTTGTGAATATCGAATTTTCCCAATACTATTTGTTGAAAAGATTGTCCTATCCACACTGAATGATCTTGGCACCCCACAATCTGTATTTTCACCAGGTATCTTCTTAATTCATTTTTTTAAATTAAAAAAAAAATTAAACACCCCTGTTGAATTTTTCACAATATACTATTTCTCTCCTTAGATGCAGTCACCATAGTTTTCCCACCACCAAAATGCCCACAATCCAACACACACTTCATTGCACTTTCCTACCCCCTTCTCTCCTCTCCTCTTTTCTCTCCTCTTTCCCTCCCCTCCTGAGTGTCAGAGATCTACTGTTTGCTTTCAAGGGTCAGGCTCAATTTGTCTTTGTCTGATCCTTTGTTTGGTTTGTCTAGATTCCAAATAAAAGTGAAACCATTTGGTATTTATCTTTTTCTTTCTGGCACACTTTGCTTACTTACAATAATCCATTCCAGTTCCATCCATGTTGCCACAAATTTCATCAGTTTATCTTTTTGATTTGCTGAGTAATATTCCATTGTATATATGTACCACATCTTTTAAAAAATTATTTTTTAAATCATTGTTTATTTTTAAACAATATTTACTCCCTCCCACCCCCTCAGGTGCAGTCCTAATAGAGTTTCCTTCACCAGTGTACCCTTGCACCATCACCATAGTCCCCTGTGCTCCTCCCTCACTCCTTCTGATCCCTCTCCCTCCTCCTCCCCTGCAGTATGTCTCTGACTTATTTTTGTCTGTTTTGCTTTGTTGTGTTTTGTACTGTTATTATTTTTTTACACTGATGTCTTATTTGGTTCCCCTATATTCCTGCTACAAGTGAAACCATCCAATATTTTTCTTTTTCTTTCTGACTTATTTCACTGAGGATAATTCCTTCTAGCTCCATCCACGATGCTGCGAATGGCATGAGTTTATCTTTTTTGATTGCTGAATAATATTCTATTGTGTATATATACCACATCTTCTTGATCCAGTCATCTATTTTTGGGCATTTGGGTTGTTTCCAGGCCCTACCTATTGTAAATAGTGCTGCAGTAAACATAGGGGTACAAGTGTTCTTTTGAATCAATGTTTTTGTGTCCTTTGGGTAGATCCCTAGGAGTGGAATTGCTGGGTCATATGGTAGCTCCACTTTTATAGACTGAGGAACCTCCAGACAGCTTTCCAAAGTGGTTGGACCAGTTTGCACTCCCACCAGTAATGTAGGAGAGTTCCCTTTTCTCCACATTCTTGCCAACATTTGTTGTTGCTTGTTTTTTTGATATGTGCCATTCTTACTGGTGTAAGGTGGTATCTCAAAGTGTTTTTGATTTGCATTTCCCTGATAATAAGGGATGTTGAACATTTTTTCATATGCATGTTGGCCATTTGCATTTCCCCTTTGGAGAAGTGTCTTTTAAGGCCTTCTGTCCATTTCTTGACTGGATTATTTACTTTGTTTTTGTTGAGTCATGTGAGTTCTTTGTATATCTTTGTGATCAGTCTCTAATCAGTTGTATGGAGTGCAAAAAATTATTCCCAGTTAGTAGGGTGTCTCTTTGTTTAGATTAATGTCTCTTTTGCTGGACAGAAGCTTTTCAGTTTGATGTAATCCCAGGTGATTATCTTTTCCTTGACTTTTTTTGCTTTGGGTGATGAGTCTTTAAAGATGTTATTGAGATGTCTGGCTTGTAGTGTTTTACCTATATTTTCTTCTATATATTTTATGGTTCTAGGTCTTATGTCCAGTTCTTTTATCCATTTTAATTTTTTTTTTTTGGCTCATGGTGAGAGGTAGTGGTCTAGTTTCATTCTTTTGCATGTGGTCATCCAGTTTTCCCAGTATCATTTATTGAGCAAATTGTCCATGTTCCATTGCATATTCATTTCTCCTTTGTCAAAGATTAGTTGTCCATATAAGTGTGGCTTTACTACTTGGTTCTCTATTCGGTTCCACTATTCCATGTGTCTGTTTTTGTTCCAATACCAAACTGTTTTAATTATTACAGCTTTGTAGTATAGCTTTAGGTTTGGAAGTATGTACCATATCTTCTTGATCCATTCATCTGTTCTGGGGCGGTTAGGTTGTTTCCATATTTTGACTATTGTAGATAGAATTGCTATATACATACTGCAGATTTCCTTTTGAGTTAGTTTTTTGTATTTTTTGGAAAGATACCTAGTTGTAGAATTGCTGGGCCATATGCTAGATCCATCTTTAGCCTTTTAAAGAAACTCCACACTTCTTTTAATAGGTGCTGGACGAGACTAATTTCCCACCAAGAAAATAATACGATTCCATTTTCTCCACACCCCTAACACACCGTGTTTGTGTTTTTTTGATAAGGCTATTCTCACAGTTGTGAGGTGGTAACTCATTGTAGTTTTGATTTGCATTTCCCTGATGATGTCATGTGCATTTTTTCATAGGTCTGTTGTCTAACTGCATGTCTTCTTTGGAGAAGTGCCTATTGATCTCCCCTGCTCATTTTTTGATTAGGTTTTTGTTTTCTTTTTGTTGAGTTATTTTGTTAAGACCCTTTGTAGGTCTTTGATATCAACCCCTTATCAGATGTTTGGTGTACAAATATTTTCTCCCATGCAGTAGGATGTCTCTTTGTTTCAGTCACTGTCTCTTTTGTTGTATAGAAATTTTTTAGTTTGTGGGCTTCCCAGTGGCACAGCGGTTGAGTGCTGGCCTGCAAAGCTGCCGGCAGCCTTTGCAGTGCCAGTTCAATCCCTGGCCACCGGCAAGGGTCCCACATGGCGCGCAGACCTCTCCTGCTGTGCCCACTGCTCCCCTCAGCAGTGTATTTCATCAGTCTGCCTGTTCTGTTCTCTGCTCTGGCTCTGGTGAATTCTCTCACACTCTCACGCTTCTGACTGTACCCAGCGCTTGTATAAATAAATAAATATATCTTTAAAAAAAGAAAAATAAATTTTTTAGTTTGATATAGTCCCAGGTGTTTATTTTCTCCTATGTTTTCCTTGCTGCTGGAAATGAGTCCACAGAGATGTTTCTGAGGCTTATGTCATGGAGTGTTTTGCTTATGTTTTCTTCTATGTATTTTAGGGTTTCAGGTCTTACATCCAAGTGCTTTTTTTTTTTAAAAGATTTATTTATTTTTATACAAGAACTGGAGTATAGGCCAGATGCGTGTGAGTATTCACCAGAGACAGAGCAGGGAACAGAATAGGCAGACTGACAAAATACACTGCTGAGGGGAGCAGTGGGCGAGACAGGAGAGGTCTGCTTCGCCATGTGGGATTCTCGCCAGCCGGCAGGAATCGAACCCACACTGTAGAGGCCGTGGACAGCTTCACAGTGTGGCGCTCAACTGCCTGTGCCACCAAGGAGGCACCCATGTGTTTTTTTCTAATATATTTTCAGTTGATTTTTATGTATGGTGTGAAATAATGGTCTAGTTTCAATCTTTTGGAAAAAAATGTGACAGTTCAATTTTCCCAGCACCATTTATTGAGAGACTTTCCTTATTCCAGTGTATATACTTTGCTCTGTTGTCATATATTAGTTGTCCATAATGTGTTGTTTAATTTCTAAGTTCTCAGTTCTATTTTATTGGTCTTTGTGTCTTTCTTGTTGCAGTACCATGTTGTTTTAATTTTTTTAATGATTTTTTTAAATTTATTTATACAAAAGCCAGGGTGCAGGCCAGAGGTGTGGAAAGGTGCGAGGATTCACCAGAGACAGAGTGGGGAACAGAACAGGCAGATTGACCAAAGCACACTGCTGAGGGGAGCAGCGGGTGAGACAGGAGAGGTCTGCTCAGCATGTGGGTTGCTCTGAGGCCAGTGGGGATCGAACTGGCACTGCAGAGGCTGCGGACAGCTTCACAGTGCAGTGCTCAACTGCCTGCACCACCAGGGAGGCCCTATTGTTTTAATTATTATGGCTTTATAGTATAGCTGGAATTCCACAAGTGTGATACCTCCATTTTTACCCTTTTTAGTCAGGAGAGCTTTGGCTATTTGTTTTTGTTTTTGTGATTCCATATAAATTTCAGTAATCTTTGTTCTATATTTTTGAGTAATGCCATTGGGGGTTTCATTGGGATTGCATGGAAGCTACAAATTGCCTTGGGTAGGATGGCCATTTTGATGAAATAAATTCTTTCTATCAATGAGCAACAAATATCTTTTCATTTCTTTGTGTCTTCTATTTCTTTTAACAATGTTTTGTAGATTTCCTTGTATAGATTCTTCACTTCCTTTGTTAGAGTTTTATTTTTTTTTTTTTTCAGATTTATTTATTCATGCATACAAGAACTGGGGTACAGGCCAGAAGTGTGGGAGGATGAGAGGATTCACCAGAGACAGAGTGGGGAACAGAACAGGCAGATTGACCAAAATACACTGCTGAGGGGAGCAGTGGGCGAGACAGGAGATGTCTGCCACACCATGTGGGTACTCCCCAGCCTGCTGGGATCGAACCCATGCTACAGATGCTGTGGACAGCTTCACAGGGCTGCACTCAACCACCTATCCACCAAGGAGACCCTTTGTTTGGGTTTTCCAGGTATTTATTTTTTGGGGGGTGAAATTGTAAATGGGATGTTTTCCTTAATTTCATTTCATAGTTGCATATATGAAGGCAACTGATTTTTGTGTCTTGATTTTGTATCCTGCTGCTTTGCCGAACTGGTTTATTGTTTCAATTAGTTTCTCCATGGGTTATTTGGAGTTCTTTATGCATATTATCATATCATCTGCAAATAATTATATCTTTACTACTTCTTTTCCAATTTGTATTCCTTTTATTGCTTTTTCTTTCCTAGTTGCTCTAGCTGTGACCTTTTTTTCCTCATCCATCCATATTTTTACTTTTTTTATTATTATTTATTTTTACATCATTGTTCATTTTTAAACAATATTTACCTGGGACTTCTAACACTATGTTGAATAGTGGTGACAGTCACATTCTTGTTTTGTACCAGATCTTAGTGGAAAGCTTTTGGTTTTTCTCCATTGACAATGATGCTAGCTGTGGGTTTGTCATATGTGGCTTTTGTTATGTTAAGGTATGTTCCATTTAGCCCCAATTTTTCAAGCTTTTTCATCATAAATGGATGCTGAATCTTATCAAATGATTTCTCAGCATTTGAACTCAGAAAAGCCACATGATATGATCATGTGTTTTTTCCTTTTCTTTTTGTTGATGTGGTATATGACATTGATTGATTTTTGGATGTTGAACCATCCTTGTGTTCCTGGTATAAATCCCATTTGATCATGGTATATAATCTTTTTTAATGTATTGTTGGATTTGATGTGCCAAGATTTTATTGAGGACTTTTGTATCTGTTTTCATTACAGAGATTGGTCTGTAATTTTCTTTGTGTTGTCTTTGGTATTGGTATTAATGTAAAGTTAGACTCGAAAAATGTATTAGGAAGAATTCCTTCTACCTCAATTTTTTAAAAGAGACAGGAAAATTGTCTGAACAGGACAGGTATTATTTCATCTTTGAAGTTTTGATAGAATTAACTTGTGAAACCATCTGGCTTTTGTTTTTTGGAAGGTTTTCATTACTATTTCAATTTATTTGCTTGTAAATAGTTTGTTCAAGTTTTCTATTACTTCTTTGTTTAGCCTTAGATGATTGCATAATTCTAAGACTGTGTCCATTTCATGTAGGTTGTTGAATTTGTTTGCATGTAAATGTTTATAGTGATCTCTTATTATCTGAATTCTTTTTTATTTTTTTAAAGATTTATTTATTTTTATACAGAACCAGGGTACAGGGCAGATGTGTGGGAGGGTTAGAGGATTCACCAGAGATGAGCAGGGAACAGAACAGGCCGACTGACGAAATACACTGCTGAGGGGAGCAGCAGGCGAGACAGGAGAGGTTTGCTTGCCATGTGGGTTGCTCCAAGGCTGGCTGGGATCGCGAACCAGCACTGCAGAGGCTGTGGACGGCTTCACAGCACTGCGCTCAACTGCCTGCGCCACCTGGGAGGCCCTCTTATTATCTGAATTCTGCAGTGTCTTTTGTAACTTCTCTCTCATTTTTGATCCTGTTCATTTGAATTTTCTCCCTCTTTTTCTTAGTGAGTCTAGCTAAATTGTCTATTTTGTTTATTTTTTTTCAAAGAAGCAGTTATTGGTGTTATTGATCTTCCATACTGTCCTTCTGATTACTATTTCACTTATTTATGCTTTAATTTTTATGATATCCTTCTCTTACTGGATTTTTAATTTTTTCATTGTCACTGTTACTCTTTTTCTAGGTTCTTGTGATGAGAGACAAGGTTGTTTGGGCTCTTTCTAGTTTCTCAATGTGGGCCTGTATTGGTATATACTTCCCTTGAAAAACTGGCAATATATGGAACTGCTTTTGCTGTGTCCCATTCATTCTTAAAGATTGTATACTCATTACCATTTGCTTTAAGGTATTTCTCAACTGCTTGTTTGATTTTTCTCATTAACTCAGTGGTCATTCAGTATTGCATTATTCAGTCTCTGAGTTTTAAAGTATTCCCTTGTTTTCTTTTTGTACTTAATTTGTAGTACAGTACCTTTATGGTTAGTGAATATAATTGATAAGATTTCTATCTTCATCAACTTGTTGATGTTTGTCTTCTGACCCAGTATGCCGTCATTCCTGGAGAATGACCCATGTACACTTAAAAAAAATGTGTGTTTGGCTTCTTTTGCATATAGTGTCCTGTAAATATTGATTAAACCCATGCTGCCTAGTATTTTGTTTAGGACAATTATGTCCTTATTTACTTTCTGTCTCTTTGATTTGTCCATTGTGAGAGTGGAGTATTGAGTCTCCAACCACATATGTGTTATCCCCAATGTGTTTTCAAATTCGATAGATGTTGCCTGTTATGTTTTGGTGCTCCTTCATTTGGTGAGTATATATTTATGAGTTTTATGTCTTCCTATTGTATTGTTCCCTTGATCATTATATAATGTCCATCCTGTCGCAATATGTCTATTTTGTCTGATAAAAGTATCACTGTTCCTATGTTTCTTTTGGTGCGATTTGCTTGCAGGATTTTTTTTCCCATCCCTTTATTTTCAATCTATTTACCCTTGGTACTTAGGTGTGTTTCCTGGAGGCTGCAGAAAGTTGGATTCCGTTTCCTCATCCAGGCACATAATCTGTGTCTTTTTATTGGTGAGCTCCGTCCATTGACATTTAGAGTGATTATTGACATGTAAAGGTTATTGACTGCCATTTTGTTTCTAGCTCTGTAGTTTCATTTAATTCCTTATTCAGTTCTTTATGCACATTCCTTTTTCGGTTCAGATTCTAAAGTTTCTTTTACTATTTCTTAGAGGGGGATTTAATGGATGCAAACTCCCTAAAGATTTTCTTTGTCTGATATATCTCATATAGAAAGAAGAGTCTTCCATGATAGAGTATTCTTGGCTTTTATTTTTTCTTTTGAATGTCATTCCGTTCACTTCTTGCCCATAGTGTTTCTTGAGAGAGCTCTAGTCTAATCAGTGTTTCTTTACAGGTTATCTGTTTCTTCCACCTCCTCAGCTTCATTATTTTTACTTTGTCTTGTTCTCTTGGGAATATTGCTATTATGTGTCTTGCTGTAGGATTTTTTTTTTTTTTTGCTTCTTATATTTCTATGTTCATTTCATACTTTAAGTTTGGGAAGTTTTCCTCCACTATTTTCCTAAATAGATTTGCAGTTCCCTGCTCTCTCTCTTCTTCTGGGATTCCTATAATTCTTATATTCTTGTTTGTTTTCCTCATGGTGTCAGATAATTCTCAACAAGAACAGTGTTTCTTGATTCTTTTTCCTTTATTTCTCTCTTTTTTCCTCTTATCTTCTTACCTCTTTTTCATCTTGGAAATTCCTGATACATTCTTCCCTTGATTTATTCTACTTCCATGACTTTCTCCCGAATTTTCTGCTTCCTCCTGCAATTCTGTTATTTTCTTGTTGAAGTTTCAATTCTGATTTTTTTGTTGTTGTTGATTGTGTTTCTCATAGTACTCACTTCCTTTTCAGAGTTATCTTTGTATTGTCCCCATTCTTTACTTTTATTCATCATGGACATCTTGAATTCTATGTCTGATAGGTAAAGCAGCTCTTCCATGTCTTTGTGGTTTGGTTCTGGGGTTTTGTTTTCACCCTTGCTGTATTGTTCCCCTGAGGGTTTCCTTGGTCATTTTTTCTTTGTCTCCATTGTTTGGTTTGGGTTTTCTCTGCTGTAGCTGGGTTTTTCTTGTGTGTGAGTGCTTCTCTCCCACTGTTCTTTGTGTTTGCTTAATCGTGGGCAGAGCTACTGGGGTCTTGTAGGATCTGGGGTGGTGCTAGAGCCTCCCACAGATACTTATGGTCTTTGTTCTGTTGACTGGGAGGAACTTGAGGAGGTGGAGGGTGGTGGGTTGAGAGGCTGAGTCCTTGGGCCTTTGCCCCACCCAATAGCAGTGGCTCAGGACCTACCTGTTTCTGGTTGCCAGGAGAGTGCGATGATGAAGATTCTTGATATAGTATATGGCCCTATATGGCCCAGACTGGGTCTTGAGTCTACTGCTGGGGAGCTGATGTCAGAGCATTAAAGGGTACACACTTCTCAGATATAGCTGGAGGCCTGCAGTGAAGGAGTAGGCCCTGAAAGGCCTGAACTGTGTGTGTGTGTTCCCAAGGTTCTGGTGACTGGGTCTGGCATCGTGGGTGCTTATGAGGGGGTTGCTGAAGATCCCTGATGTAAAGCAAGGTACTGCGTGATACAGGCTCTGAGGTGCTAGTGGCTAAGCAGAGTTGGATGCACTTCCTGGGTGCAATTGGGGGTCCATGATGAAGAACTTGGCTCTGCAATGCCTGGGCTGGGGTTTGTGTCTTCAAAGATGCTGGTAGCTGAGTCCAGATAATTTTTATATACAACTCAAGATTAAGAACCTCTGTTCTAGGTGTTGTGTTTTTTTTTTTATCTGTTATACTTAACTAACATACAATTGGGATTGTCATAATCAAATAGTCTTTCTAATCCTGAGAAGATATTTTATCTTGAAATTGTGGCCAGTCTCATTGCAATAATCTAATGAGAATCCTGGACAATGAGAGTGCTCATAACAGAAAGGAAATAGTCATCCACTTAAATCCTTTCTTATTATAACCAATAAACCATCCCCTAAATCTCTCAGACAAAAAAATTTATCACGTAATATCTATGGCATTTGGTTAATTGGGCTCTAGAAAAAAAGTTTTCTAATAGATACTTTAAAAAATATTTATACACACTTTCTGAAAGATTTGTTTTCAGATTGGGACGCAATATTCATTTCAGGTTTAGTAGTAGTGAGTTAGCAATACTAAAATTTAAAAAGCTCTGTTGAATTTTGTACTAAGACCTGATATAAGCCATGCTAAATTGGTACTTGGCCTTCATGTACTAATGAAAAGAGTATAACTAATAATAAATGATCAGCTTGCATAATAAAAAGTTGGATTGTATACAAGCAAGCTAAATCAGCCACATCTAAGTGTTGCAACAATATGCATGTACAAGTTCTGTAGCAATACCAAGACATTTATCTTCAACAAAGACATAGAAAAGAATTACATCCAAGCTGCCAGACATTTTAAAATTCAGTAACACAGATTGATTTCTACTTATTATTTAGATATCCATGTTTATTTAACTGACTAATTAAATTCTATTTCTTAGCTTACTATATCTTTCAATTTTGGGTCATCATCTAACCTTGAAATAAATCTTAGTTGATTATAATAGTAAAGGTTGAAATGCTTAAATCACATATGTAGACTCAAAAGTCAAGTCAATATGTGTAAAGGGAAGAATTATTAGAGACTATATGAAATCTGGCCCAAACAAATTATTTATCAGTTTAGCCAAAGGTCTGTCAATAAATATAAGAAACTTTCTAAAAAGGGAACATCTGTTGTAATTTAAATTTTTGTTTATAAGTGCATATGGTGGATTTTTCTTTCTGAAAAGTATACAACAGTTTACAAAAATGTATTTGAAAGTTAACTTGACATTAAAGATCAAGGAACAGTCCTTACAGAAGTACTCTCTACCTTTTCATGGTGATGGAAGGGAATTTGAACTTCACATGGACTGAAAGATGTTACAACAAACCCTAATGCCAAACTTCCAGGGGGAACTCACTATCTAGGTAAGTATACAAAGCTTCTATATCAGTGTTGGATTAATTGATATGAGGTACTTAATGGGAGATTTAAAGGTACTTCCAAATACACACACACACACACACACACACCTATAACCAATAGTTATGTATGTACCTAACAATAGAGTATCAAAATACAAGGGGGGAAAAACTGATAGAATTACAGGCAAAATAGTTGTATTAAAAATGGACAGATCTAGCAGGCAGAAAATCTGTAGGGACATAACATTATCAATCATTCTGGATTAATTGACATCTAGATTACTACTTAGTTTAACAACGGCAGAATATATGTTCTAATCTCACATGGGACATTTACTAACACATTTACATTATGGGACATGAAACACACCTTAACAATTTTAAAAGAATTAAAAATCATATATGTCTGCTCTCAAACCACAATGGAATTAAACTGGAAACTAATAACAGAAAGAGAGCCAAAAAATTACAAAATACTTGGAAATTAACAACAGACTTCTAAATAAAGCATAGGTCAAAGAAGAAATCTTAAGAGAAATAAAAAAATGTTAACTAAATGGAAATGTAGACATAACTTATTAAAATTTGTGAGATGTACCAAAGGCACTGTGAGAAAGAAATTTATAGCCTTGAATGCATAATTAGGAAAGCAGAAAGAGCTAAAATCAATATTCTAACTTTCTACCTTAAGAAACTAGAAAGTGAGCAAATTAACAAACAAGAAAAAATTATAAAAAATAGAGAAGAAATAAATGAAATTTAAACAGAAAATAGAGAAATCAATGAAAACAAGAGCTGGTTCTCTGAAAGACCAGCAAAATTGATAAGCCTCTAGCTTATGTAAGACTAAGAAAAAGGTAACAAATTACACTATGAGATATGAATGATGGTACATCACTGCTGATCACATGAAAATTAGAATAATATAAAAGTAATAAAGTAATATGAACAACTATCACAAATTTGATGACCTATCAAATCAAATGAACTTATCAAAAATCCTAATGAACAAATTCTTTGAAAGATAACAATCTGCCCAAACTCACACAAGAAGAAACAGATTATCTGAATAGAACCATATCTATTAAAGAAAGTGAATCAGAACAGAAAGTACCAGGCCTAGATGGGTTCACTGATGAATTCCACTAATCATTTAAGGAAGAAATTATACAGATACTCTACAATCTATTACAGAACATAGACTTAGGGAGAATATTTTCTAACTTACTCTATGAGACCAGTATTATACTAACATCAAAATCAGACAAAGACAAAGAAAACTACTAATTAATAACCGTCATAAACACATATGCAGCATCCTGAACAAACTGTCAGAGAATCAAGTCCAGCAATATATAAGAAGGTATATATGCCACAATCAAGTGGCTTTTCCCCCCAGCTTTGCAAGACTGTTTGGCTCTTTCAACATTCAAAAATCAAATAATATAATCCATCACATTAACAGGCTAGAGAAGAAAAATCACATGACATGCAGAAAAGACATTTAACAGAGTCCAACAACCATTCATAATAAAATTCTAAACAAACTAGGAATAGAGGGGAACTTCTGGAACCTGGTAAAGAATCTCTAAAAAATCCTATAGTTAACATCATACTTAATGGCAAAAAAACACAGTAATTCCTGGTAGAGTCTAGACCAAGGCATTCCTTTTCAACATTGTGTTAGAAGTGCCAGCTAATGTCAAAAGACAAGGAAAAGAAATGTGAAATGCAAAAATTGGGAAGGAAGAAATAAAACTGACTTGTTTGGAGATAGCAAGATTGTCTATGTAGATAATCCAAGAGAACCTACAACTGCTTTCCCGGAGCTATTAAATAATTACAGCAAGATTACAGCATAAGGAGTTAATGTACAAAAGTCAATCACATTTTCATATACCAGTATTGAAGAAATAGAATTCGAAATTAAAAATCACACAGGAGCCCAGCAAGACAGTGGCAGAGTGAAGACACCAAAGCACACTTCTCTCCAGACATGTGCAACAAAATGGATGCAAAACAAAGTGAAAAATCCCTGAGGAAAAAACTTATTATCAGCATACACTATAGGAACATCAGCCCTACTGAAAGGGGTCGGAAAGAGTCTATATG
Organism: Talpa occidentalis; assembly: GCF_014898055.3. NCBI lineage: Eukaryota > Metazoa > Chordata > Mammalia > Eulipotyphla > Talpidae > Talpa > Talpa occidentalis. The sequence goes on from NW_023605083.1 coordinate 75,758,705, forward strand.
AACTTTGTTAAAAGTATGAATGAGGTGGTACAACTCACAGGTGTGGGGAGTGGCTGTGGAGCAGAGGCCCATATAGCTATTTACTTGAGCCCACACCAACATGGGGGACTCCGAAGACCCAGTATCACATGGATAAGGGAATACAAGACAGACCTTCAAGATGGAGGGTACACTGGGGAGACATACAGAGGTGAGGGCACAGGGCAAAGTCTACTTGCTTGAATCTGAGGCTCATAACACAGAATAGCTGTAGCCTGAATCAGGTCAGAGCTCCTGGACTTCCTTATAGACGATACTACTACTGAAGTCCAGATTGAGACATCTGAAACACCTGCTACCCCCTACCCCAAACAGACATCTGAAACACCTGCCACCCCCTACCCCAAACAGACATCTAAAATGCCTGCCACCCCCATCCCAGGTTGAGATATCTAAAACACTTGGCACCCCCCACAAAGAAAGGAATTTCAAATTACTGAGTATACTGGAGAGGATCCAGTAGACTGTCCACAGTGCCCCATTCTCTCTCTTTTTTTTTTTATTTTATACATTTTTTACATCATTTTTCATTTTTGCACAATGTCTGCATTTTCATTTTGGTTATAGTCCCCGTACAATTCCCACCCCCCTTGTTTTGATCCTGCTCCCCCCTCCCACATTGTGTGTCTCTGGTTTATAGTTGCTTGTTGACCCCATTCTCTTTTAAGCCTACCACCCATTCCTATGCCTCGACTGCTCCCAACAACGCAGTGTCATCCATTAGCACCACACAAAAATGAAATACTTAGGAATAAATCTAGTATGCATGTCTGAGATTTATTCAAGAAGAACTACAAAACTGATGAAAGAAATCAAAGAACTAAATAAATGTGAGATCCTCCATGTTTATGGAAAAGAATATTCAATATTATCAGAATATCAGTTCTTCCCAACTTGATCTAGATGTTCAACTTAATCCCTATCAAAATCCTGCAAGTTCATTTGTGAATATAAACAACTGATTCTAAAGTTTTTTTGAGAGATTAAAAAACTCAGAATAGTCAATAAAACATTGATGAAAAACCAATTTCATCAGTGAAGTATGTGACTTCAAGAATATAAAACTACAGTAATCAAGCATGGTGTCCACAGAAGAACAGATAACTACTAGATCAATGGAACAGAAAAGACACCTCAGTAATCGTCCCACACAAAAATAGTCAATTATATCTTTATTGAAGAAGCAAAGGCAATACAGTGGAGAAAATGCCTTTGCAACAAATTGTACTAGGACAATTGTACATCCACATGCAAAAACAAACAAACAAAAAGAATCTAAACAAAGACCTTACATCCTTCACAGAATAACTCAAATTGTATCACAGGCCTAAATTTAAAATGCAAAACCACAAAATTCCTAGAGGATAACATAAGAGAAAATCTAGATGACTATGGGTATGGCAATGACTTTTTAGCTGTAACACCAGGTAACACACCTTGAAAGAAAGAATAAACTTTACTTCATAAAAATAAAAAAATTCTGTTCTACTAAACATGTTCTTGAGGGCCTCCCTGGTGGTGAAAGGGATTAAGCACAGCACTGTGAAGCTATCTGCAGCCACTGCAGCATGAGTTCGATACCCAGCCAGCCAGGGAGATACCCACATGGTGCAGCAGACCTCTCCTGTCTCACCTGCTGCTACCTTCAGCAGTGGATTTCAGTCAGTCAGTCTGTTCTGTTCCCCAATCTGTCTCTGGTGAATCTTCTCAACCCCCACACTCTGGCCTGTACCCCAGTTCTTGTGTGTATAAATAAATCCTTCAAAAAAAAGATGCTCTTGAGAAGACACAAGGCACAAACTGAGAAAGTATTTGTAGAAGGTACATATGACAAAGGACTACTATGAAAATATACAAAGAACTCCTAAATCTCAACAACAAAAAACAATGTAATTTAAAAATGGCCCAAAGACCTAACAGATACCTCATTAAAGAAAAACGCAGATAGAAAGCGAGCATATGAAAGATGTTCCACACCACATGTTGTTGGAAAATGCAAATTAAAACAACAATAAGATACCACTATAAGGTCTCCCTCGTGGCGCAGGGGTTAAGTCTCAGGGCTATCAAGTTATCAAGCTATTGCCAGTTACTGCAAAGTGAGTTCGCCCCCCCCCCCACCAGGGAGCTAACCCTGAGAACACCAAATATTGGTGAGTATGTAGGACGACAGGAACTCTTATTAATTGCTGGTGGGAATGTGAAATGGTGTGGCCATTTTGGAAGACAGTTGGTAGTTTCTTATAGAATTGAACATACTCGTAAAACACAATCCAGCCTTATACTTTTTAGTATGTACCCAAAGGAGTTGAAAACTTAAGTGCACAAGAAAACCTGTACACAGATGTTTATAGCCATTTTATCCATAATTGCCAAAAGGTAGAAGGATATCTTTCAGCAGGTAAATGGATAAACTGTGGATACATCACCACCAAAAAGAAATGAGCTATAAGAACAGACATGGTGTAACTGTGAATGTGCATGACTAAGTGAAAGACAATCTGAAAAGCCACATAGTGTATAATTCCAACCTTGTGACATTCAGTGAAAAGCAAAAGGAGACAGTAAAAAAAAAAAAAAAATCAGTGGTTGCTAAGGCTTAGGGGAAGAGGGAGAGGTAAATAAGCAGAGCACACAGGATTTTTAGGGCAGCAAAAGTATTCCTTATGATATTATAATGATGGATACATGTCATTATACATTTGTTAATGCTCACTAAAACATACAGCACCAAGAGTGAACCGGAATGTAAATTATGGACTTTCCACAGTGATGAAGTGTCTGCACAGCTCAAGTAGAACAGAGGCGCCCCTCTAGCAGGGCACGCTAACAGCAGGAAATGGGGCCAAGGGGTATTTGCTAAGAACCAAATTTGCTCTAAAAAATAAAATCTATTAAAACAAAATCAAACAAAGTAGTGCATATGCCCATCAAAGGACGTATTTGTAATCATCAAAGATCAGAATGGACATATAAATGGTGGAATTTGCCTACATGACTATGACAAAGAACAAATGACAGTTACATGCAACAACATGGATTAATTTCACATAAAACACACAGGAGAGTACATGTTGTATGATTGCATTTCTATCAAGTTTAAGAACAGGCAAAACTAATATGTGTCAGAAATCAAGACCTTGGGTACGTGACAACTGAACTAACAGAAGCATGGAAGAAGCTTCTGGGGTGCTGAAAATGTTATAAATTTTGATTTGGGTAGTGGTCACTCAGGTGTATTCAGACATAAAACTCATAGGGCTTATATTTAAGATTTGTGCACTTTTCTATACATGGAGTCCTCCCCAAGGCTACCCTTCAATCTGGTTCTCATGTCCTCATGCCTGAGTCTGAGGAACACATGGACACTGAGAGCCCATGGTGCCAGCAGCCTTGGTGATCACAGGAGGTAGTGCCACCAGCAGCAATGGAGAAAGGAGAGTCCTCTGTGTAGATGACAGTGTTCTCACCTCATCAGGCATTTACAGGTATGGCATCAATAGCAGAAGTAGTGCCTTTGGTTAGAGCACTTGTTTTTGATATTGTGGAGCCTGGAGATTTTATCACTGGGGCATTGGAAGAACAAGAGAGGCTAAGTTGTGGGGCCAAAAGAACCAGTTCAAGGAGCCCAGTCCTTTTGGAGATTGCTGTCAAACAAGGCCAGTGTATTTCTACCCTTGTTTTCCAAGGGAGTTCTAACCCATGTAAGATATAGAAAAAGGCATCAGATAGATGGAGAACAAAATGTCAACCTCTTTATCTATAAAACAATGGGAGAAGGTGGCACAGAAATGAGAGAATGAGATTCCCAAAACTTAACTTCAGGGCTAAACAGGTTGATTCATCCATTAAAAGCTGTGCTGGAAATCATAGCCCCCAGCATCCCTGTAGCAATAAGGCCTTTATCATTTATCTCAGATCAAGAGCAGCCAACAGCACACACCTTTGCAAACACTAGACCCCAATAATAAAGCAAGAGGAAGGAGCTAAGCTGTTAGATCACTATTCCCAGCGCCTTACGCAGATTAGTCGCTACACCCCAGAGAAGGAGAGTGTGAGGCCATACTATCACATGAATGGGTGTGCTCTACCTGCAAACCTCAGGAGTGGGCAATGGGTGCCTCCCAACAAGTACCTCAACATTTGGCACTGATATGAGAATTTTGAATTTCCATAGAGCAGACAGGGAGTTGTTAATATCTCTATAGTCTATTTTTAGTTATATGATGGAGTGGCCTCAGAATTAAATTACAAAAGGAATGGCACACCTTAAATTGAGGACAATTCAGGCTGACATCTGGTACTCATCATTTTATGCTAGGGTATCAGGAGGCAACAGGATAAAGATATTTTTGGTTTATTTAAGAGAGAAAAAAAGGCAGCCTCAGACTTGGATTCTGATCCAGTTCCCACAACACCAGGAGCCATTTGCCCCATGATAACTGAATGGGAACGTGCCTTCTTCCTCTGGGGTGGCACTGAGCAGGAGGAGGAGCACCTGTTCACAGAACACCAGATATCCTCCTTGAAGAGGGTCTTTATCTGGACACCTACACACCTCCAAGAAGAGTCCAAAGCCAACCTTTCTGCCGTTAAAATGGGAACAAAATGCTGCTCAGATGCTGGGAGGGTAGGGTACCAGTTACAAAGCATGGAAAAATCTCAATCGCCCAGAAAAACACATACTTTTTAATAAAAAATAAAAGATTAAGGTCATTTTAAGCTGGGAGAAATTACTATCAAGTATTAAGGGTAAAGATACAAACTTGCCACAACCACATGAATAATGTGCCAAGTACTTCACAAAAATTTTGCTTGGAACATCTTATCTTAGTTATTTCTGAATAGTATTGATTTTCTTAATACTTTGGGGCATTTTAATAGTTTTGAGACTATGCACATGTTTACCTTTGATGATTAATTTGAATATGTGATTTTAAAAGCTGCTGCATTAAGAGCCTTATCCAGACACTAAAATTACTTCCAGCTATCTTAAATTTTCTAGTGAAAGTCAACCACAGTACAAAACAGAATTCAGTTGAAAGAGACACTGTTTTTCTTTTAACTGCAATTCCAGTCATACAGAAGCAGCTATGCTCTGAAAAATGGATGAAGGGTTTGCAAGTCCTCTGAAGAACAGATTACCCAGCCAATAGCTAGTGCATCCTAGAGAGACATTCTGTTGAGAGAGTTGGAAGACAGCCTGGAGGTGCACAGAGGCAGCATGAGCAGAAGAGACACTAGTCAGGGAGGAACAGGGACTAACAACAGCAGCCATGAGGAAGGATGAAGGGGAAGGTTTCATAAACTGCTCCCATTTCACAACTTTGCAAGGGACCTAAATCTAAATTTCTAGCAAATTGAGATGGAGAATTTATAAAACCATGATTAAACGCTGAAGGTAATTCTTCAAATTTGGGGAGTGACTTCCTCTATTCTTTGGATTGCTTCAGTAGAGATGGCCGATGAACAAAAAGACCTTCAAAGAAACAAGAAGAAAATCAATCACTCTCTTTTATATTGGCACTACATATTTTTTCCCTGATTTATTCATTCACGAGATTCTTCAGCTGTCTGTGGAAAAGGCCTTTGCCTTTTAGTCATTGGATGTCTTTTTCTTCTTCTTCCTGCACTACTGATCAAGAGAAACAAACTTTCCTATTTCTTGAAAGTCCATTTTAGATGTTCCTTCTATGACTCAGTTGACTTGTGACAAACAATCTCACTATGACTAACCAGCTTCTACATTTAACATTGAAATAAGTTGCTGTGTAGAAGTTTCCCTTCAGGTGGCTTTTACCTCAATTACAACAATAACCAAAACCATAATGGGAAACTTTCTTTTTCAAGAGATCAGAAGGTTAATGAATTAATGCAATGTTCCACCTCCCAAAAGGCAGAAGACGACTTTCTGCTGCTGTCGGGATTGTTTTAGAGGACTTCTCTTGGCTCCCAAGAATACTCTTGTTTTCATATTTTCAGAAAAAATACCAAGATTCTGCCTAAGAAGCTGTCATCAGCAGAACATCTCTGAATGAAGTGGACTGAAAGAGAGGGTTTTGCATACAAGCTACATGTAAGTAGAAAGCTACCACTTAATATTAGCTGTCTTAAGATCTAGATCTTTTCATAGTGGGTTTCCAAGCAGCCTCAGATCATCAAAGCACTTGAGAAGTATTTACGGGAGTGCTAGTGTCTAATGAAACTGCAGTAATGGGCTGAGTTTGGGAATAAGGTAGAGGAACCATGACTCAGTATCTGCCAATACTCCCAGGATTTGCTGTAAACCACAGGATATCTTGACAGATTTTCAAAATGAATTTAAAGAGAAGGGGAAAAGTAAAGGGGAGAAAAGGCATACAGGATGGTAGAATACAAGCAAGACAAATAAGAGAGTATTTACTTTTAAACTTTCACGTTATTTTAGCAGACAGAATATGACATACTTGACACATAAACCTTATTTTATTCTGTGTGTGTGTGTGTGTGTGTGTGTGTTTTCCAGCTTTAATTCAGAGTGTCTGCTACAGGTACAACTCTGTCTGAACAAAAGAACAAGGAGACAAAAGGGAAGAGTTTCCATTTCCCCTGCCCATCTCCTCTGAGTTTTCTGTCATGGGGTTGGCCTTATATGAGTTCTCTGTGACTAGTTTGCAGGGTGCCCCAGCTCAGATAGGGAGGTCATGAGTTCACAGGGCAGAGCCACCTAAGGAAGACTTTTGTCCACTCCTCCCCAAGATGCTGTAAAATTCCATGGTGCCAGCACGTTCAGTGCAAAGCTAGGTTATTCCCTTGGGAAATGTTTGGAATAAACTCAGCAGGAGGCCAATTGTCTGTGCAAAGTCCTGGCCTGACTTGCATTCCTGCCTTAGCCAGGACCAGAGCAGCACAGGGCAGCTCTAGCTTCACTGACAAACTAGGGAGAAGTCCCTTCTGATTGCTGGGTTCCATAGGACCAGCAGTTTCTCAAGCTGATTCCTGGAAACATTGTCCCTTAGGAACTAGTGAGCTCTGGCCAAAGGTTGGGGAGACGGGTGTTCCCAAGGATTTCTGCTCCAGAAGCTGAGGGCAGCGGGGAAAGGCCACAGTCAACAGTAGAGGTAATAAGCAGGACTAAACCTTAATTATATAATTATCATTTCACTTTTGGCAAAAGCCCCTGAGTTGATCAGTAATGTATCCCTGATCACATTGTTTTATTCTTTTTTTTTACACTGTTTATTCTTTTATTAATAAATGTCAATATGAGATATTGAAGGAGAATTTTTATTGCCATTGTACACTAATGGCTATTTCTTCAGCTCAGAGTTTTTTCACTTTTGCATTTAACAGGTAGATCAATTTGCTACTAAGTTTGTTTCTCCACCTGAACAGTAAAAAGACATCCTGAGAAGTATTTTGCACTTGATGCAGTATTACAGATGCCAAGACCAAATTTCAGAGAGAGCCACACTTACTCAGGTAAAGTCAACAAAGTCATGTGCTATGTTAGCTAAATAGTAAACTCTTTATTCAGTCATTTTGCTTACCAGATTGTTAGATTTTATACCTAGTCAGAATTTCATCTGACATCTAAAATTTATGTCAAAATTGGGTATCTATGATATTGAAAATATACTAGCCTCCATGAGCTAAAAGTTATGTGTTGCTCTAAACTATTGTCATTCTTATTTGTCCTGAGAGCATATATGATATTTAGAAACACAGATATTGGTATTGTAAGGCCAGCTGCTTATTCTTGAGGACAATAACCATTATTTTCTTAGTAGTTTATTTAGTAATAGGTTACTGGTCTGTTTGTAAAGAATGCTAATTCATTCTTGAGTTTAGCTCTTTCATAAAAAATATTCATTAATATTTTTTAAATCCTAATAGGAATAACTGTCCTTTATCATGTCTTAGAACTATATAGGCAATTGATTATCTCCTTCTAGACAAGCAATACATATTATGAACATATCAGTATTAAAATGGATGCAATTTATAAAAATAGCTAAATCCTTTAGTAAATCAATGCAGTTGAGGGAAATCTGTTTGCTACTTTTATAAGGTGTAATGAGTAACATGAAAAAAAAATAGGCAAGAGGATTGTGAAAGTTTTAAGTAATCAAAGCTATGAATATCTGGCAAATTGATATTTTCCTAAGATTTCAGAGTAACTAAAAATGAAACTAATTATAAGTGAAACTAATTAAAAACTATATTAAACTAATTAAAATTAAACTAATTACAAATCTACTATAATCGATAAATAAGTCTTTGAACTCTTCTTAAGATGAGATAAAAGCTGAATATTTATGACTTATTTGTCTATGTAATAATTGCTTTAGTCTTCAAAATTTACCTTTTAACTAGATATTGGGGGAACATGAGTCTTTTATAGACATCATATATGCTTCTGACCCAGAAAGGCATACATTAAATTATAAAAGAATAAAAATACAATCTGAGTTATTATATAGCACTTTAAATCTGAGAATCATAATATATAATATAGAAAAGGATAAAGCAGAAAAGGAGATATTTTCATCCATTTAATTAGTCATATCACTCAAGAATTAAAGTAGGGAACTAATAAATCCTTGAGGTACATAATATGGCAGAGGAGCTCAGTGTTTTAAAAATCAATGAAATGAAAGTAAATTAATCAATATGCTAAAAATTAATGTTAGCTACTATTTTTTTTCAATATTTATTTATTTATTTATACAAGCACTGGGTACAGTCAGAAGCGCGGGAGGGTGAGAGATTTCACCAGAGCCAGAGCGCGGAACAGAACAGGCAGACTGATGATACACTGCTGAGGGGAGCAGCAGGCGGCAGGAGAGGTCTGCACGCCATGTGGGACCCTCGCTTGGTGGCGGGGGTAGAACGGGTGCTGCAGAGGCTGCGGGCAGCCTCGCAACCCAACGCACAACCGCTGTGCCACCAGGGATGCCCTATTTTTCTTTTTTTTTTTTTAAAGATTTATTTATTTTATACAAGAACTGGGGTACAAGCCAGATGTGCGGGAGGGTGAGGGGATTCACCAGACAGAGTGGGGAACAGAACAGACAGACTGACGAAATACACTGCTGAGGGGAGCAGCGGGCAAGACAGGAGAGGTCTGCCGCACCATGTAGGAGCCTTGCTGGCCTGCTGGCATCGAACCGGCACTGCAGAGGCTGTGGACAGCTTCACAGTGCGGCGCTCAACCGCTTGTGCCACCAGGGGAGGCCTGCTACTATTTTTCTCAAATACAGTCACCTATTAGAAATATTTTCTTCTTGAATATATTCAATTAATTTATTCAACAAATACTGGCTGAGTGGCTATTTTGTCTAAAGGTGTTCTGTGTATTGTGCCTATAACAAGAAGCATCATAACCAAAAGTCACTACTCTCATGGTATAAACACACAAAATACATAAAATGCAACATCAGATGATAGTAAGTTCTGCAAAGCCCCACCTGCCCCTCACCTTCCATTCTTTTTTTGACTCAATGTCAGTAGTCTTGCTCATATATCCATCACCTGGAAAGCAGCACGAAAGGAAGTGACACTGGTAAAACCACATATGGATCCATGGTCCTTACCCTGCATGACTGGTAGGCATATCAGAGAAGCATCTGACAAAATGGCACTTGAACAGAGGTCAGAATAAACCTGGAAGGTGGGCCATGAGAATATCAGGGGGGAAATAGTCCAGATTGAAGAAACAACAAATATAAAGAACCTAAAGACAAATTCCTTAATCAATATTTATTTAAAAGGCTAGAAGAAAATGGTAAGATCATTAGATATGTCCTCACTTGCTACCAGTTGAATAGCCCCTAAGCTATTCCTGTGAACACCACACATAAATATACATTAACATAGTTAAGAAAAATATTTCTTAAAATATACTTGGGAACTTTGGTAAATTCAGCAAATTGGTCATTAGACTGATTGTTTCTTTGCTAAGTTAACTTATAGGGCACCAGCTTTCAATCAGTTGATTTCTGGCCATTTTACCTAGCGAATAGACATTTAGTAAATATTTATTTGAAAGAATGATAGTAAAAAGATTGTAGGTGAAACAAAACATCAAGGATTATATTGTTCCTAAAAGCTATAACATGCCAGAACGTAATTTGGGCTTGGATCTAATATGCCCATGTGATATTTGACCACATCAAAAACACGTAAGCAGACCTTGAACTGCAAGGCCATATAAGACCCATTTCTCACCCAGCCTGTCTTCTGGTGCTTTATTTTTCATCTTTGAAACTGGCTCCAGAACTCAGCTTACTTTCCTCTCCAGTAACTTAGACATCCTTTCTACCCCTTGAGATTTTGTTCCCCACCTCATTGCATCATCTGTCTAATTTCTCATTTTCTTTCGCATCTGATGTTAAGCAATAGGCCCTTTTAATTTTAACAATCTTGAAAAATAATGAAGTAACCAATATAGCAGAAGTCAGAAAAGTTAAAAAATTCTTGCATAATTCTCAAATCATGTGTTTCTTTTTCCTTTTAAGATGTAAATGGAACTATAAGGATCAGACTTCTGTTTGTGACCTTTCCCCTCCTTTCTGATTCAAATTAGTTTTATTTCTGTAGGTTTTTATAAAAACAAAGTGGTTATTACAGCTGCTTATTAATTTAAAATGTTTTTGTACATTGTTGTATTCCCCAGAGTTCTGCCACCATATCACCATGAACCATGACCACAGTCCCTTGTGTTCATCCCTCCCATTTTGCACCTCTACTCTCCCCCTCCTTTGCTGTATGCTTCAGTTCTATGGTCAGCTTGTCAGTTCTGACTTTTTCTTGACTTCTTGTTTGATTTCTCTATATTCCATATATGAGACCATCTGCTATTTATCTTTCTTCCTTCTGACTAATTTCGGCTAGCATAATCCCTTCTTGATTGCTGAGTAATATTCCATTGCATAAATATACCACAACTTTTAATCTATTCATCTATTTTGGGCATTTGGGTTGTTTCCAGATCTTGGCTATTGTAAATAGTGCTGCAATAAACATAGGAGTGCAGGCTTCCTTTTGAATTAGTGTTTTGCTATGTGGAGGTTCCTCAGAACACTGAAAATGGATCTACCATATGATCCAGCAATTCCAATCCTAGAAGTCTACCCAAAGGACACATACCTGTTATTTAAACATGTTGACATTTATTTTAGCAAATACAGACACATTATTCCAATGCTTAAGAGAGAGGTTCCTGATGTGGTACCTCCAGAAAATGGTCTCCCACCTTGTCTCCACTCCTCACACATTTCCTAAATAGGCATCAATGCTCTGGGGATGATATCCCTCCCCTGAAGGGCAGCAAAAAAAAGGGAGTACAGAGGCTGTGGTGCTCCTGATAAGGTTAGATGCCATCCATGGTTCCTTCCCTGGTGACTACAACTATGTGCTTGGTTGGTCCTGCAGAATAATGAGTATAACATGTAACTTTATTTTTCTGAAATATGGCAAATGACATAGAAAATGAGTTCTTAATTCTTTTCAGCTTACTTTGTCACCAGAAATTTTGGGATCTTCTCTACACTACCTATTTAAAATGAAAAAGAATTTTATGTAAGTATCTTAAAGTCACTGTTTCAGGGCAAGGCTTTAGCAAATAAGACAGCAGCAGAGCAGATAGGGAGAAGTGAAAGAGTAAGGCTGGGAACATTGCTCTATAGGGATCCTGTAACCAGAATATTGCCAAGGTAGGGACTTTTCAGCTGCGGGCAAGGTAAAGAGCAAGACAGAAACTAGTTATGAAAATTAGAACCCAAGGTCGGAGCTAAGCAACACTGGGTATCTCTGCTGCTAGAGCACATAGGTGTTGAATCACAGTCACTTAATTCCTCTTATTACTATCTGGTTTGATTTGAGAGACTGGGGTGAGAGTGAGTCAGAGTTTCACTTGCAAGGAGAGGCAAGCTGCAGGAAATCTTCAAAAGCCAGACAAGAAAGACATGGACAAATTATCTAAATACAAGAGGTCATTTCCCAGGGAATTAGACAACTGTAATCAGAGACTTAGGGCTGTTCTTGACAAAGGAATCATGCATGCAGGAGTTAGACAAGGAAAAAAGAATGATTTAGTCATATTCACATTTATACTTGAGTGACAAGAGAAGACAGTTTAACTGAGCTGAGGTTTTACTATTTTGTTTGCTAAATTTTAGAACTGAGTTGAAGAAGTAACAAGATCAGGTCCATAGATCAGGATAACCTTGTGGCTTCAAATTATACCCCTATGATCTTGACACTCATCTGTTATCACTACCATGGTATCCCAGGGTTGCCAGCCTAGTCTTCTTCCCAACCTTGGCACCTAGGGCTCTGGATCAGCACTTTTTAACATTCACCTAATTTTACCAAACTGAGGGAACGATTGCCAGTCTCCTGGTTAGGCTGATGGCAGTCTAGCCCACAGTTGAGTTCCCATACCCATAGAACAAAAAAGGTGTTGGACTTGCAAATTTGAAGCCATAAATTAAAGACTGTAATGACTTAGAGTAGAAATAGGAACAGAAACTCAATGAAGCTGCAAGAGCAACAAGAAACCAAGAACACACAGAACTTAACTTTAGACACCAGGGGTTTCCCTAGAATTTTCACTGTTTCTTGGAAATAGCTCCAATTTACCAGGTCCTTTATTTTTCAGTCAAATGGAAGTACACAGAAATGTGAGAACCGTAGTTATAACCGTAAAGTCATTGTCACCAATCAAAGGGCCATTGTAGCTGAGATGAGTAGGAATTCTGAGAGCATCAGCTCTCAGAATGACCCCTCTGTCCTCGGGGGTATCACTTTCCTGTTATAAACCTTCAGTGGATTCCTACTATTGGAATAATTGGACTCCCTAGCCTTGTCTTTAAGGTCCTTTGAGAACTCTTTCTTTGCCGATGTCTTTCATGCAACATAATTTAATCAGTGTTTTCCACACTTGACATGAACCTTTTCCATTTTCTGACTGTTCTAAAAGTTTACTGCTTTCTATTGAAAAATATTTTCATTACACAAATAAATATATATATATATATATAGCCTGTTTCACTCAGTACTTTTAATTAATTCACTTTTAATTGAGGTAATATTTGGATACCCCATCAGGTATTGCACCATAGTACACCCACCACCAAATTACCCATAGTCCATCACCATAGTCTATTGTGCTTCCTTCCCTCTTTGTTCTTATCTCTCCTCCACCCTCTTACCCCATCTGAAGGCTTCAGTTCTGTAGATTTCAAAAATTGTTTTTTAAGCTTGTCATTACATGGGCATTGGTTTACTCTTTATTCCACATTATCAGTGACACCATCTGGTACTTATCTTTTCCCCTGATTCATTTTATTTAACATTAGCCTTTCCAGCCCCATCCATGTTGCTGCAAATAACATTTTTTTTATTTGTTTGTTTTTGATTGCTGAGTAATATTCTATTTCAAACCACATCTTCTTGATCCACTCATCTGTTTTTGGGCATTTAGGTTGTTTCCATAATTGGGCTATTATAAATAGTTCTGCAATAAACATGGGGGTGCAAGCTTTCTTTCCAATTGGTGTTTTTGAATTTTTTTGTGTATGACTAGCAGTGGAATTACTGGGTCATATGGCAGATCCATTTTTAATGCTTTGAGACACATTCATACTGTTTTCCATAAGGACTGGACCAGTTTGCTTTCCCACCAGCAGTATAGGAGAGTTCTGCTTTCCCTACATCATCATGAGCATTTGTTGTTTCTGGTCGTTTCGTTATGGGCCATTCTCACAGGTGTGAAATGGTGTCTCATTGTGATCTTGTTTTGCATTTTCCTGATGATCAGTGATGATGAACAATTTTTCATGTGCCTGTTTGCAGTCTCCATGCCTTCTTTAGAGAAACACCTGTTTAGTTCTTCTGCCCCTTCTCTGCATGGGTTGTTTTTGCTTTGTTGAATTGTGTTTCTTTGTAGATCTTTGATATCAGTCCCTTGTCATATGTATGGTGTGCTAATACTTTCTTGCATTCAATAGATTGTCTTTTTGTTTTAGTCATGGTTTCTTTGACTGTGCAGAAGCTTTTAAGCTTCCTATAGTCCCAATTGTTTATGGTCTCTTGTTTTCCTTGCTGTTGAACATGAATCCCTAAAGACATCACTGCAACTTATGGCCTAAAAAGTTTTGCCTATGAGTTCTCCTATGTATTTTATGGTTTTGGGTTTTACATCCAAGTCTTTGATCCATTTTGGATTGATTTTTGTGTATGGTGTGAAATAGTGGCTTAGTTTCACATTCTTTTGCTTGAAGCTGCCCAGTTTTCCCAACACTATTTATTGAAGAGGCTATCCTTGTTCCACTGTATGTTTTTGGCTCCTTTGTCATAGATTAACTGTCTCTATATACATGAGTTTATTTCTGGGCTCTCAGTTCTATTCCACTGGTCTGTGTGTCTGTTTTTGTTCCAGTACCAGGCTGTTTTAATTATTATGGCTTTATAATAGAGCTTGAGGTCTGGAAGTGTGAGAGCACCATTCTCTTTCTTTCATTTTAGTTATTTGGAGTCTTTTGTGATTCCACATGAATTTCATCAGTGTTTGTTCCAGTTCTTTGAAAAATGCCATTGATATTTTTATTGGGATTGCACTGAATATGTATATTGCCTTTGGTGGGTAGGATGGCTATTTTGACAATGTTGATTGTTCCAATCCATGAGCAGAGAATAGTTTTCCATTTCTTACGCTTTCTTCTATTTCTTACAACAATGTCATAATTTTCTTTGCATGATTTTTACCTCCTTTGTTAGGTTTACTCTTAGATAATTAATTTTTATGTGATTTAAGTGGGATTGCTTTAATTTCTTCTTCTAATTGTATATAGGAAGGCAACTGATTTTTGTGTATTGATTTTATACCCTGATACTTTGTTAAACTGTTTTATTTTTTCCATGAAGTCTTGAGGATTGTCTGTGTATCCTATCATGTCATCTACAAATAATGATAGCTTTACTGCTTTCCCCATTCAGATTCTTTTTATATCTTTCTCTTGTAATTGTTCTAGCTAGAACTTCCAATATTACATTGAATAGTAGTGGTGTTAGTGGTGAGAGTATGAAACAACCTTGCCTCATACCAGATCTTAGTGGAAAAGCTTTCAGTTTTTCACCATTGGGAATGATATTAGCAGTGGGTTTGATGTAAATGGCTTTATTGTGTTAAGGTATGTTCTGCTTATCCTCAGTTTTTTGAGGGTTTTCATCATAAATGGATGCTGGATCTTATCAAATTCTTTCTTAGCATCTATTGATATGATCATACGGTTTTTATCATTCTTTTTGGATTTGACACATTTCACTGATTGATTTTCAGATGTTAAAGCACCCTTGTGTTCCTGGTATGACACCTTTTTAGTTATGGTGCATAATCCTTTTAATGCATTGCTGGATTTGGTTTGCTAGAATTTTTGCATCTGTGTCTATTAGAGAAATTGACCTGTAATTTTCTTAATTTTGTGTGTTGTCTTTGGTTTTGGTATCAGAGTAAAATTGGTTTCATAAAATGTATTTGGACATTTGGACATAATCCTTCTTTTTCAATTTTTAGAAGAGTTTGCGCAGGATAGCTCATCCTTCAAGGTTTGGTAGAATTCACTTGTGAAGCCATCTAATCCCAGACTTTTGCTTTTGGGGGTAATTTTGATTATTGTTTTAATTTCCTTACTTGTGACTCCTTTGTTCAGGATTTCTATCTCTATTTTTCAGCATTTCTATTTCTAGTATCAAATTATTGTTTAATTCTAAGAATTTTCTATCTCTTCTAGGTTATTGAATTTATTAGTATATAGTGTATCATTATCGATGCCTTCCTCAAAAAATACAAATAATTTAATATTCTCTTATATCTCTTTTCAGTTCCTCTCTGAAATGGTTGTGTTCCCTACTGTGTACAGGGAATTTTACCTTTGGGTTGTTATGAATAACTATCACAATTTTTTTTTTTAAGGATTTATTTATTTATTCACACAAGTGCTGGAGCACACGCCAGAGATGTGGGGGGTGAGAGGATTCGCCAGAAACAGAGCGGGGAACAGAACAGGCAGATTGACTGAAATACACTGCTGAGGGGAGCAGTGGGTGAGTCAGGAGAGGTCTGCTGTGCCATGTGGGTCACCTCCCTGGACGGGGATCGAACTCGTGCTGCAGTGTCTGCGGATTGCTTCACAGGTTGTGTCTTAACCCCTTGTACCACCAAGGAGGCCCCTATCTCCATTTCTTTTTATTCCTTATGAATGAATTTTCAAAAATTATTCCCTCACCTTTTCTTCCCATATCTCTGCAACATCATACTGAATTTCTCTTCTTATGGAGTTTTTCCAAAAGTTTTTATATTTTTTAAGTTGTGGCAAAATATGCACAACATAAAATTCACCATTCTAATGAATTCTAAGTGTATTGTTCAAAATATTGTTACACACATTGCGTTGTGCAACCATCACTACAGGGTTACATACATTGTGTTGTGCAACTCTCACTATCAGGAACTATCTCCCCATACTAAAACTTTGAACACATTAAAGAGTAACTCACCATTAATTTCAGTCTCTGACACTACCACTCTACTTTCTGTCTCTATGAATATGGCTACCTCTTATAAGTGGAATCATACAGTATTTGTCCTTTTGTGTCTGACTTATTTCATTTAACATAATGAATTCAAAGTTCATCCACGTTGCACATGAGTCAGAAAATCTCTCCTTTTAAAACTCTAAAATATATTCTCTTGGGCCTCCATGGTGGCGCAAGGGTTAAGCACAGCACTGTGAAGCTATCCACAGCCTCTGCTGTGGAGTTTGATGCCCTGCCAGCCAGGGAGCTACCCACATGGTGCAGCAGACCTCTCCTGTCTCGCTCACTGCTCTCCTCAGCAGTGTATTTTCAGTAAGTCTGCCTGTTCTGTTCCCCACTCTGTCTCTGGTGAATCTTCTCAACCCCTGCACCTCTGGTCTGTACCCCATTTCTTGTATGCATAAATAAATCTTTTTAAAAAAGGAAAAATATTCTCTTGCATGTATATCCCACATTTTGTTTACCACTCATCTGTTGATGGGCACTAGGGTTACATCTTCCTTAGAGTCATTGTGAATAATGCTGCTATGAAAAGGAGTGTACGGATATGTTGAAATCTCAGTTTTCAATTATTTTGGATGTATATACACAAAAGTGGACTTGCTGGATCATATGATAATTCTATCTTTAAGATTTTTAGCAACCATCACTACAGGGTTACAGACATTGCGTTGTGCAACTCTCACTATCAGGAACATTTTTATCTCCCCAAACCATTTTCCATAAGGACTGCTCTGTTTTACACGTATATTGCCACCAGCACTGCACAAGAGTTCCAATTTCTCTGTTTCTTCACATCTTCACTACTATTTGATGCTTTATTTTTAGTCTAATTTGGCTTTCTTTGTGTGTGGGGTGGGGGTATGGGGACTAATGGTGATTCTAATGGATGTGAAAGTGAGACATTACAATGTGGTTTTGACTTTGTGATGTTGAACATATTTTCATGTGCTTATTGGTCATCTGTATATTGTCTTCATAGAAATATTTAAGTCCATTACCTATTTTTGATTTGGTTTTCAGATTGTTCATCACTAGTGTAAGGAAATGTAATTGATTCTTTTTTAAAGGTTGACTTGCTATTCTCCTACTTTGCTGAACTCATTTATTAGTTCTAACAGATTGCTTTGTAGTCTTTAGGGTTTTCTACACATAAAACCAGACCATATGCCAACCAAGATAATTTTACTTTTTTTCTTTCTAATTTGAATGTCTTTTTTTTTTTTTCTCGACTAATTGCTTTGGCTAGGACATTTAGTACTCAATTACAAGCATTGAAAACAGACATCTTTGCCTTACTCCTAATCTTAGTGAAAAAGCACTCGCTGGTGTACAATTATCTATAGTATTTTCTTATAATTCTTTT
The DNA here is from genome assembly GCF_014898055.3 of Talpa occidentalis. Lineage (NCBI taxonomy): Eukaryota > Metazoa > Chordata > Mammalia > Eulipotyphla > Talpidae > Talpa > Talpa occidentalis. The sequence goes on from NW_023605083.1 coordinate 75,776,691, forward strand.
TATTTTTCTAAGATCACTAGTAATATCCCTGTTTTATTTCTGATTTTAGCTATTTCAGTATGCCTCCATTTTTTTCTTAGCAAATCTAGCTAAGGTCTTCCAATTTTGTGATCTTTGTAATGAACCAAGTGGTTGTTTTTTTATTTTGCTCCATTGTTTTTATATTCTCTATTCATATTGGCTCTGATCTTTGTTATTTCTTTCATTTTGCTAACTTTGAGTTTAATTTGTTCTTATTCTAGTCCTTTAAGTTCTACTTATGATGCTGATGAGATTTTGTTACTGTAAACATTCATAATTATAAACTTCCCACTTAGCACTACTTTCAGTGAATTCTTTAAGTTTAATAACTATGTTTTCAATTTCATTTTTTTAAGATATTGTTAATTTCCCAAGTCATGTCTTCTTTGACCTAATAGTTATTTAAGAGTGTGTTGTTCAATATATATTTCTGAATGTTCTAGTTGCTGGTGATTTCTACTTTCATTCCATTGTTATCAGAAAATACCTTTTATGTGATTTCAGTCTTTGAAAAATGCATTAAGACTTGCTTTATACCCTAACATATAGTCTGTCTTAAAGAATACCCCTGGTACACTTGAGGAAAAAATGTGTAGTCTCCTGTTACTGGAAGAATTTCATACCTGTTTGTTAGGTTCAATTTGCCAGTAGTGTTATTCAAATCTTCTCTTTCCTTATTGATCTTTTGCCTTGTTCTAGCCATTACTGAAAATGATACATTAAAGTTAATTACTATTTTTGTAACCACTAGGTTGGTTTTTTTTTTTAAAGATTTATTTTTATACAAGAGCTGGGTATAGGCCAGAGGCGCGGGAGGGTGAGAGGATTCACCAGAGGCAGAGCGGGGAACAGAATAGGCAGACGACAGAAATACACTGCTGAGGGTAGCAGCGGGTGAGACAGGAGAGGTCTGCCACACCATGTGGAAATCTCCCTGGTGGCCCAGAAATCGAACCTGTGCTTCAGAGGCTGCAGACAGCTTCACAGTGCTGTGTTCAACCCGCTGAGCCACCGAGGAGGCCCACCAAGAGGTTTTTTTTTTTTTTAAAGAATAAAGTATTTGTGTGGCAAAGTTTCTAAGGCTATGAATGGCTGAGATTTTGTTTTTAATTATATTTAAATAACTATCTGGGTAAGTATAGACTCTAGTTTCAGGGATTGTCCTCCCCTTTAATACTTAAATATCACTCAAATGTTTTTTAGCAGATTTTTTTAAGTATCTAAAATAAGTATGTCACCTACTCATTTGTGAGTGAACTACTGTTTCTCTCTGGAAGCTTTCAAAAGTTTTTCTTTACTTTTGAAAAACTCTTAAATTTTACTATAATAGGTGTAAGTATGAAAGTCACTCCAATAATAGCAATATTTAAAAATTGAGATATATTTGATATATAAGCTCAGGTGTACAACATGATTCAATATTTGTACAGTGTGAAATGCTTATCACAATAAGCCTAGTTAACATCATCACCATAAAGAGTGAAATTTTATTCCTGTTATGATAACTTTTAAGATAGTTTCTTAAATCTCATAATCTGTATTATTTAACTATAGGAGCCCAGCTCTGTTTTAGCCAGTGATTTTGAACGTTATTGACCTTGAGTTTTATGAGGGCTATCATCATGTCTTTCTGGCTCAATGACTGTATCCTCAGTGCCTATCATGGTTCCTAGCATATGGCAGTTGTTCTAAACTAACAGTTGTTGAGTGAATGAATAACTAAATGCATAGACACTAAGGGGACTGCCAGCTTTTCTAAGAATCTATAAATTTTTAATATTTCTTTTGTGATTTGTCTTGGTAGGGTATTTTTATAGAAGAAATAGCTTTTTAATAAAACAACTTTGAATTAAGTAAGTTCTATTAAATGATCTATAAATTATATGAAATATAAGGAAAAGAACCATGGAAATTATCAATAGTATATACAGTATTATCTGGAGGCTAAAAGTTAAATAGTCTTTAGTCAAAAATGAAGTAGCTCTTTCTACATGTCACTTATCAAACTGTTCTTGGTCTAGAGATCTAAAAATTGACCCTACTTGGAGGAGCCAGCTATTTTTGAAGGAATAATGCAAATGATAAAGTTTGTATTGTACTCCTTTAAACTGGTGATGTGTACCACTACTTAAAAGTTAAAATATTGAAAAGTGGAAAGAATACTTTATTATCCTTTAAAAAAATCCACTTATATGAATGAATGCTAAGGTTTTTTTTTTTTTTTTTTTTTTAAGAATGGAAGAGAGACTGGGTAGTTTCTTAACTTAAATCATTATTTTTATGGATTTAGGCTAATTTTCCTTAGTGGTATGATTTTTTTTTTAATATAATGATATCCAACTAGGTGTGAACCCACACCATCATATTCTCTGCTTTTCTTGACTACCACCTAAAATAATAGCAATAGTGTCCACCTTTAACAGTCCCGCAAACTTGCAGGTTGCCATAGACTTAGGAACTGATAAAATCTTCCTTAAAGAAAAGTTGAAAGATTGATAGAAAAAGAAAAGACAGATCTTGTGGCCCTGAAGATAGAATGCCTCAGGATACTGAATTCAGTGCCATAAAAAGCACTATTGTGAAAATATTTGTCAATGCATAAAACTTTAAGAAAATGCGTTGGGTGATAGAATTCTATAAAGCTTTAGATATTGAAAGTTGATTTGTAAAAACAGAGCTAAAGAAATAATTAACAGCAAGAAAAATAAAGCCCATGTTTTTCTAGAGAAGCTGAATGAATTACCGACATTTGAGAAGGTGTTAACAGTCTTGAAAATATGAATTCTTTGGGTTTTGCATTTCTACTGTGCAAAAATGGCATGGGATATTTCAACCAGTCTGTCAAGTAATCTGTGCATAAATTGAAGAGAGCAGTTCCCTGAAAGTTACTTTATGTTTAAAATAAAATATCTAGTTCAAAAATAAACTCATTTAACTTTTACTTGTTTTTCATGCTTCCCTGTCTTAATTAGTTCAAGTTAAATTCTTTTTAATGGAACACTGTCAATTCCCAGCTCAAGCCATCTCATTTGAGTTTACTGATGAATTTAGGGCAATGCGATAAAAATGATTCATATGAAGGAAACATAATACTTGCTTTTGGAATAAACTCCTTCTGAATTCAGCACATCCTGTAATTACCAGAGAATTCCCTTTCAACCTTATTTTTTGGTTCCTAAAATATCACTCACTTTTGCAACATAAATGAAAAGTAAAACTTTGACTACCATCTTCATAAAGTAGATAGCCATGTTTTAAAATTTTAAACTGTGTCTATATAGTTTCTCTTTTCAAAGAGCTGCCTTTATGCATTTAAAATTCTGGGAAAGTCACCAAAGATGAGGTGATTCAGGCTAAAATAATTTAGGGGAAAAGTTATCTTTAACAGAAACCACATATAATTTTAGACTTGAAATGGACCCCATAGGTCATGTGTCCTGAAGAGCATCATAGGAGTTCCCTGATAAGCATTAAAAACATTTTCCACTCTACAATTTTTAATGTGAATCCAAATGGTTAATCTTTCTCTCCTGTTTAGAAAACAAATCTACGTTTTAAAAATTAACTGGCTCTTATTCAAATATATTTTCTATTACTTTAACTAGGCTCTTTTTTTTTTTTTTAAAAGATGTATTTATTTATTTATACAAGCACTGGGTACAGTCAGAAGCACGGGAGGGTGAGAGAATTCACCATACCTAGAGCAGGGAACAGAAAAGGCAGACTGACAAAATACACTGCTGAGGGGAGCAGCGGGCACAACAGGAGAGGTCTGCGAGCCATGGGGGACCCTCCCTGGGGGCTGGGATCAAACTGGTGCTGCAGAGGCTGCTGGCAGCTTTGCAGCCCAACGCTCAACCGCTGCGCCACCAGGGGAGGCTCCTAACTGGGCTCTTTTAAGGGAAAAAGATTATGAGCAGGTAATGGGTTTTTGGAATTTACTTAATACCTTGAAAAAAAAAATAGACCTTCATTAGTAACTTACCATATTGGTAAAAGTCCTTCAGTACATCAGCTAATTTTCAATTCTACTATACTTTTGGATTAATATAGAGAATGAGAAATATGTATTAATCCAAGTATTGTTTTTCAATATTTAATCTAAAATTGTACTCAATTTCAATTACATTTTAAAAGTTAGTTTTAGCATCTTAAAATGTCATTGTAATTAAGCCCAAATTTGATGTATTTATTTAGAACAATATTAATATACTAATTTGCATTTAAGTTTGAAACAACCCATTTTGTTTCTATAATACTAACTTAGATTTGGGTAGCATGCATATCATCTGGCAATTCCACTACTAGGGATCTACCCAAAGTAGATTCAAAAGAGCACCTGTACCCCTATGTTTATTGCAGCACTATTTACAATAGGTAAAACCTGGAAACAACCCAAATGTCCAAAAATAGATGACTGGATCAAGAAGATGTGACATATATATACAATGGAATATTATTCAGCAATCAAAAACGATAAACTCATGCCATTCACAGCAACGTGGATAGAGCCAGAAGGAATTATGCTCAGCGAAATAAGCCAGAAGGAAAAAGAAAAGTAATAGATGGTTTCACTTATAACAGGAATATAGGGGAACCAAATAAGACATCAGTGTAAAAAATAATAATAATAACAGTACAAAACACAACAAAGCAAAAACAGACAATTCTAAATCAGTGACATACTTCAGGGGAGGAGGAAGGGGAAGGATCAGAGGGAGGGAGGGAGGAGCACAGGAGACTGAGGTGATGGTGCATGGGTGCCTTGGGTAAGGAAATTCTATGGGGACTCAATCTGAGGGGGGTGGGGGGGAAGCAAATATTGTTTAAAAAAATTTAAAAAATGATAAATAAAAATGTTAAAAAAAGAAAATTAAAATAATTTAATTTCAGATGGCTAAAAAATTGGGGTTGTATGTTTTAAGGTGGATACTGTTAGTGTTTCATGCTGATTGTTTTCACACGAAGTTAGTCATATATAATACAGACTTTTATAAATGTTTCGTGTTCTTTTTATTACTAAATGAAAATCTTATGTTAAATAGAAGTCTGCTAAGAAATACTTCACACATAATCATATATGCATCATTAACATGCAATTTTTGATGTGTAAACAATAGTGTAACAGTCCTAATTTATTTAAAGAGTAGAGTAAAGGTATTCTATTCAGCCCTTGTATGTAGTTCAACAAATGGTATAATCACACCACTCCCTTCATCATTCCGTTACTTTATCATTCATTTGGTATTTGCTGTGCTGGCTGACTTGAAATTTTGAATATGTGAAAAGAACCTGTTGGATGAGTGGTCCATTTGCCCATATGCAAATATTCAAGATGTGCAGGAATCATTTTGGGGGAGACTCAATCTATAAAGTCTAGAAAGGAGGTAGGCAAGCAATATTCATTTAACTCGAGAGTGGTCTACTTTCCAGTATGTTTGTACAAAAATGGGTTTGCTTATCGCTTTCCCATAATGTGTTCTACAAACCACTGGTAATTTTACACGGCACAGAAAAAAACTTTAAAATTTCACAGTATTTTTACATTTGTCATCTGTTTCTATCACGTGTTGGGGGTTTGGTACACACAGAAGTTATTTATGATTTACTGTTTTCTACTGCATCACCCAAGAAAACGCGCTAAGGTGTCTAGGGCTCCATGTGAGCGCACAGGTATCCGCGGTCGGCGTGAGTGTGAGTGTGAAGGTGTGAGTGTGCGTGCACGCGCGCGTTCGGGGGTGGGGCGGGGATGTCTGGCCTTCTCAAGTTTCCGGGCAAGGGGCACCGCCACGAAGGAACTAAGGGGCTTCTGCCAGGCCGCCACCCTTCCCGGCATCCGAGACCGTGTCAGGTCCAAACCCATGAAGAGGTTGCCGCCAGTCTCAGGAGCCGCCAGATCCGCACCCGGCGGGTAAAAAAACATCAAACCTCGGGTCGCTGCAAGTATCGCGGACTTTGCGTCACTGGCTTCCCGGGGGAAAGGCTGCGGGAACATCGCTCCTCCCCTGTGAGCAGAGATTCTGTTGTCGCGAGATCTCAATGACAGCTCTCGCGCGCGTTCTCGCGGGATTTCGGAGTCCGGGATGGAGGTAGCGACGGGAGTTGGAGGGAGGTGCGCGCCGTGAGTGAGGCTAAGGGGTCGTCTCGCGCCCCTGGAGGACTCGGCGGGCGCCGCCTTGCCAGCCTCCACGACACCCCTCGGCTCTGACGCTGCTGCGGCTCCCCCCTCAAAACCCACTTTTGCTCCTTGTCGACCCGTGGCATCGAGCTCTTGGGGGGCGATGTACGGAGGGCGGCCGGAAGTGGTGTTGGCCGCGGTCGGCCCGCGCGCCCCCTTCTCGCTGCCCTCCGCCGCGCCTTCCGTGTTAAAAGCGACCCGGCTGCCAGACCCCACCCCCTGGCCAGATGGAGCCCTCCGCCCCGAAGCCTCGCGCGGAAACCGCCGGGAAAGGTATAAACTCTGAGCTCACCTCTCTGCCCAGACACCTGTCTTTAGGGCGCTCAGTTGGACCCGTTCCTGCCAGTTTCCTTCGGGTTGGGGTTTTATCCAGTGGTTCCTGTAGGTCACAGCTGGAGAGTGTGAACCCCTCCAGGGCTGGGGCCAATTCTTTGCGAGTCAGTGTTGATTTGATAATCTGGACTCTGGAGTCATACTGCCCTTGGAGCTAGTGCTGCTACTTTGGGCAGTTTTTTTTATCTTTAAAATTGAGATCATTGTTGAGTTCTTGTGATTATTAAATGAGTGTATGCAAAGCACTATGTGATCCACCCACCAACCCACGGAATGAACTCAGCAAATGTTTGATTTTTTATTTTTTATCCTTGTATGCCCCAGTTCTTAGTGAGTGGTAGATGGTTTTTGCTAAGTAGACGAATGAAGGCCGAGATAGACACTTTGTTCAGTTTACTTTTACACAAGAGGTGATGTATTGAATTGGAACCTTATTCCACCTTAATGGGTTTCCAAGAGAGACTTTCAGGAGGGTGTGATTATCTGCCGCAAGTCATCTGGGATGCTTTCTTGCTCCCAAATCAGTATTTTTCATTAGTAGTGACATAACAAAAGCCACTGGATTTTTCAGCTCCCAGCAATATGCTGTTTATCTACATGCTCTCCTTTGAGAACGCTATGGATCTCATGAGATGGATAAGAAATTCACTCACATCTAAATTTTATAGAAATTTATGTGACAAGCCCACTTTCTAGAGGCTAGGAATTGATGGCATTATAACTCAGGGACCACAAATATAAATACCTATGGAGGCCTGACAAGTAAATAAAGATGGAACTACAAAGTGGAGTTTGTGGTAACTGGATGTTCATACCTCAATTAAGAGGGTGAGGGGCCACTCAGGGTCAGGGGATTGTTCATGTGAGACTCAGGATGGGTGTGGTAGCTGGAAGGTCAGATACTGGTTCACATTCAGTTCTCACTTTATAGCTATGAGACCATGGGCAAGTTGATTAATCTTTCTGTTTCACCATATGTAAAATGGAGCTAATCATATTACTCACATGAAGCAATGAAAGGGTCGTAATGAAAATAATGAAGCTTAACTGAGCAATTACATTTAAAGCACATACTTGGCACACATAAGCCTTCAAATATTAGTTGTATGTAAGTATTTGTTAATTCTACAAGTATTTGAGTTTTAAACATTATTTCTAGGTGCGATAGATAAAAAGTTGTCTCTAGTTAATTTACAGTGAGATAAATAATAACAGATACTTCATATTGTTCTCTGAGAATGGAACCAAGCAGAGAGTGACCGGGAATGCTATTTTATTTATTTATTTATGTTTGTTTGTTTGTTTATTCTTTTATTAAAAATTATTTTTTACATCATTGTTCATTTTTAAACAATATTTGCTCCCTCCGACCCCCAGGTGTAGTCCCCATAGAATTCCCTTCACCAGTGCACCCATGCACCATCACCTCAGTCCCCTGTTCTCCTTCCTCACTCCCCCCATCCCTCTCCCTCCTCCTCCCCTGCAGCATGTCTCTGGTTTATAATTGTCTGTATTATTTTGTTGTGTTTTGTATTGTTACTATTTTTTTTACACTGATGTCTTATTTGGTTCCCCTGTATTACTGCTATAAGTGAAACCATCCAATATTTTTCTTTTTTCCTTCTGGCTTATTTCACTGAGCATAATTCCTTTTAGTTCCATCCATGTTGCTGCGAATGGCATGAGTTTATCTTTTTTGATTGCCAAATAATATTCCATTGTGTATATGTACCACATCTTCTTGATCCAGTCATCTATTTTTGGACATTTGGGTTAAACCTATTATAAATAGTGCTGCAGTAAACAAAGGGGTACAGGTGTCCTTTTGAATCACTGTTTTTGTGTCCTTTGGGTAGATCCCTAGGAGTGGAATTGCCGGGTCATATGGTAGCTTCATTTTTAGTGGGCTAAGGAACCTCCAGACTGCTTTCCAAAGTGGTTGGACTGGTGTGCACTCCCACCAGCAATGTAGGAGAGTTCCTTTTTCACCACATCCTTGCCAACATTTGTTGTTGCTTGTTTTTTTGGTATGTGTTCATTCTTACTGGTGTAAGGTGGTATCTCAGTGTGGTTTTGATTTGCATTTCCCTGATGATAAGGGATGTTGAAAGTTTTTTCATATTCCTGTCGGCCATTTGCATTTCCTTTTTGGAGAAATGTCTTTGCACAGAAACCAACTCAAAATGGATAAAAGGACTGAACATAAGACCTGAAACCATAAAATATATAGAAGAAAATACAGGTAAAACACTATAAGACATACATCTCAGTAACGTCTTTAAAGACTCATCACCCAAAGCAAAGAAAGTCAAGGAAAAGGTAAACACCTGGGATTACATCAAACTGAAAAGCTTCTGTACAGCAAAAGAGACTTTAACCAAAACAAAGAGATACCCCATTGACTGGGAAAAAATTTTTTCCATTCCAAACAACTGATAAGGGAATGATCACAAAAATATACAAAGAACTCACATGACTCAACAAAAACAAAGTAAACAATCCAGTCAAGAAATGGGCAGAAGAACCTAAAAGATGTTTCTCCAAAGAGGAAAAGCTGTTTTAGATTGGATGGTCAGAAAAGACACCTTCGAGGAGATGCATTTGAGCAGAGACCTGAAGTGAAAGAATCAGTCATTTTGGTAGGAAAGAATGTCAGTGGAAGGAACACTGAGGTAGGAGCATGCTTGCCAGGGCTGAGGAATGCATGTAAGCCAGTTTGGAATGAAAGGGGAAGAAAGGCTAAGAAAGAAAGAGGAACCACATCCAGAATATTGCTCCCAGTCCCCTCCCCCATTCAATCCAATAGGAAATCCCCCCTATTTTAACTTTATGTTCTGCAGTTTGCATACAGAGATGTTCCACTCTGAGTTTAAAGATAATTTATTTGCTTTTAAAAGTTATCCAAACTTAGAAACCAAATATATTTACATAAATTGTTTTGTGAAGCCCTTAAGGTCTTTGCATATGCTGTATACTCTAACATACTTTCTTGGCTCGCCTTCTCTTTTTAATCCTTTGCACTCCGAACCATTCTGGACATTGGCTACCAATGTCCCCTGAGAGGGGACTGCAGAGTGCAAAGGGTTGTTTCCTCAATCCTTCTTTTTCATAGCACTCTGTGTTCTCTTCTTAAATTTTTGTATACTTTGTATCTTATCTCCCTCAGTAGATATCAAGGATCTTCCAGATAGAAGATGTGTTTTCATTAATAAATTCAGCACATGTTTATTGAGTGCCTTGTGTGCTGGTCCTGGGGATAACATTTTGAATACGGACGTTTTCTTGGAAATACTCATTAATGGGAGGGACAGATAAACTGAGTTAATATGGCAAACATTTTGATGAGTGCCATGCAATACTTATTTGAGATAGGGAATACTCTAAATAAGGTGGTCAGTGATGTCATCTCTGCAGACATGACACAAACAGCTGGGAGAAGACCTTCTTAGTGTGTTTGAATCAAGGGAATAAAATTGACATTAAGTTGGAGAAGTTAAATAGAGGCAAATCATATACAGGAGCTTTTAGACCATAGTAAGTAAGGACTTTGGAATTTATTCCTTGTGTAGAGGATACTAATAAGATTTACTAATAATTTGTTTTTTTAAATAGTCAATATTATTACCAAGTGGAATGGGGATTATAGGGGTAAAATGGTGGCTACAGAGAGAATGGAGAATGCTGAAGGTGGGTTACTGCAGGGAAGAACTGTGGACCAAATATGACACTTGTTCTTGTGATATAGTTTTGGAATACACCCTTATCTATTTGTTTATATATTTTCTGTGACTGTATTTGTGTTACAAGGTAATAGACAGTATAGTTTGCAAAATTTAAAATAATAGCCAAAATACGATTCTCCACAGAAAGAGTTTGCCAACAGTTGTTCTAGAGAGATGGTATGGAAGAAAGTTACACATTTTTGAAGTAGAAACAGCTGGACAATTTGGATTAGATGAAGAGACTAATATGAACAGGAATTAATGACTGACTAAAGGTTTTCTATCTTGAAAAGTTGGTGGGGTCCATGTGGTGATATTTGGAAAGACTAGTTCTTTTTTTTTTTTTTTTTAAGATTTATTTATTTATTTATACAAGCACTGGGTACAGTCAGAAGCGCTGGAGGGTGAGAGAATTCACCAGAGCCAAAGTGGGGAACAGAACAGGAAGACTGATGAAATACACTGCTGATGGGAGTAGTGGGCGTGGCAGGAGAGGTCTGCCGCGGCATGTGGCAGACTGCAGAGGCTGGGGATCAAACCGGTGCTGCAGAGGCTGCCGGCAGCTTCGCAGCCCAGCGTTCAACTGCTGCACCACCAGGGGAGGTCCGGAAAGACTAGTTCTGAACAAGGTTTAATTGCTATATTTTGACATTCATTTTCTTCATTTTTTTACCCATTGTGTGGTACAGTGTCTTGTGAGTGGTATTTAGTCATGCATGTTGAATAATAAATCACTGAATTAAGTCTTAGAAAATTAGAAGGTATTTGCTTAGTAGGCAGATAAATCATGTGAAATTAAAAAAATCATTAAGAATTGCTATAGGAGTTAATTTAGGTTTTAAGGTTCAAATTATAATGTTATGAAATTAGGATCCATTGACCTATCTGTTAACCCTGCAAGGCAAATCAAGGTTTTAGTTTCATGGTGAAACTCTTTTAGTGTAGCACTTATCAAATAGTGTGGGTCCAAGGACTAGAGTGAAAGATCTTTCTCTGTGTGCTTCTAATTGTTATGTAAAACAATTCATCAGAGTTGGTGAGAATAATGATTTTATTTTTGAGGAACAACTAGTGAGAAATAGCATAGTGAGCTGTTTTTGGAGAGTTTAGACATTCTAGCTATATAATCATGAATGTTTTAAAAACCTAACTCAAAATCATCAGGAAAATCCTAGGAAACTACCAGTGGTCATTTGATCTTAATGAGAAATAGATGAGAAAAATAATTCCTACTATTCTTACAGTTGTACCCTTATAAGACATTTGTTTGATTCTGGGATTCTTGCCATGAGAAATTTGTTTGATTTTTGCCAAAAGAAATTTGTTTTATTTTTCCTCTATTTGATAACTTTTAATTGTATCAATAGTATACTATGTAGAGAGAATCCTCCACACCCATTCATAGTGTTATATTTTATGACTGGAAAATAAAATAACTGTACACAGTTAAGTGCAGAATAGATTTGTTTGTGTGTCAGACTCTTCAAAGAATAGTAGATGGGCCTCCCCTGGTGGCACAGCGGTTGAACGCTAGGCTGCGAGGCTGCCTGCAGCCTCTGCAGTGCTGGTTCGTTCCCCTGCCGCTGGCGAGGGTCCCACAAAAAAAAAAAAAAGAATAGTAGAATCTTATCAGAAAAATATCTTAGAATTCATCTCCTTTCTAAAAACAACTCTTCAAAACCTAGAAGGGAAAACGGTGTTAAAAGGCTGGCTGTTCAGGACACCAGCTGAATTGGAGGGCCCCTTGGTTAGCAAATTGGTTAGAAAATTGAAGCAATAATTTTGACGCAACAACATTGAGAGTGAGAAGAAAGAACTGTATCTATAGAAGGAAGGTGCAACAGGGCTTCCCCTGGTGGCGTAGCGGTTGAACGCTGGGCCCGCAGCCTCTGCAGCGCCAGTTGGATCCCTGACCGCGGGGCGAGGGTTCCACATGGCGCGCAGACCTTTCCTGCCACGCCCGCTGCTCCCCTCAGCAATGTATTTCGTTGGTCTGCCTGTTCTGTTCCCAGCTCTGGCTCTGGTGAATTCTGTCACCTTCCCGCACTTCAGACTGTACCCAGTGCTTGTATAAATAAATAAATAAATCTTAAAAAAAAAAAAAAAAAGAAGGAAGGTGTAACAACTTTGAAAAAGCATTCAGATGACTCTCAAAAGCATTGCTCTCCAGAGGATCTTAGCATTCAGTACACTATGGGGATCATGGGTCATGTATCTGTGGTCATGAGTCATCACAGATGTTTAAATCAGTGGCCTTCAACCCTGACTGTGATCATAGTCACTCTTTGAATTCAACAATAACAACCAAAAAAAATCCAGATGCCTATTCCCTATAATCATTGGAAAAAAATCAACAGAGCTAGTTTTCAGGCATACATAGGAAGATTATGATGTACAACCCCATGGGGAGAACCACTGAAAATAAATGATTCTCCTTCTGTTCTACTTATAATAGGAGAACATCTGATGGTATATTTTAGGGACATATCTATATGTCCCTATATAAGTATAATTTCTTTCAGTTATAGGTATAATTTCTTTTGGTTATTTGGAAAGCATATGTAATGTTCTATCTGGTATATTGTATATGGAAAGAATAGGTACTATTTTTTTCCTCAGAGTAGTAGATAAATGAGGTGTTAGTCTATAAGGATATAAGCTATCTTTGGAAACTTAATTTTTTTCTTTAATGTTACAGATATATGGCATCCAGGAGAAAGATGTCTTGCCCCTTCTCCAGATAATGAAAAACTTTGTGAAGCAAGCATAAAATCTGTTGTAGTAAATGAAAATGGGAAGTCATTTGCAGTCGTTTTATATTCAGATTTTCAAGAAAGGAAAGTACCTCTTAAAAGACTTCAAGAAATAAAATCTGTTAAAGATTGTTCCAGGAATTTTATATTTGATGATGAAGATTTGGAAAAACCTTATTTCCCAGACCGAAAATTTCCATCATCTGCTAATGCTTTTCAATTATCTGAAGATGGAGACTCTATTCCTTATACTATTAATAGATATCTGCGAGACTACCAAAGGGAAGGAGCCCAGTTTCTCTATGGACACTTCATCCGAGGAAGGGGATGTATTCTTGGTGATGACATGGGACTGGGAAAAACAGTACAGGTATTTATTTTAATTACTTTAAAATTAAAAATTAAGTCACGTTATTATGTGCATTAGTGGCTACCATATTGGAAATCTCTGTATTCCCGACCCTTAGGAGATATGATGTGTATATATGTATGTCTCACCTTCTAGCCATTGAAGTCCTCAAAATAAAGCAAAGTGTTTTAGTTATTACTTCAGCCTCAGTACTTATTTAATACCTACGAACTGTTGTTCAAAGTAATGTTTTGGTATAACTTGGCTTGATTTTACCTTTTAAAAACTATATCTTAGTACCTTATGCTAAGATACTATATTTAAAGTAATTTAACTGTTTAGTAATACCGTTTGGAAGGAAAGTATTCTGACATTTGTTAAGTACACAGTACAGTTACATTGATTTTCAACAGTATTTTTGTGTACATAGTTTGGACTTTGTCATTTAAAAAATTTTCTAATCTGGGATCCCTGGGCCACTAGGAGTTTTACTGATGGACTTCAGAGAGGCCTTTTATTTTCCTTAAAAGTGTGCTGGAATTTGTTCATGTACATATTTTCCTGCAGACAGGATCTTATATTAGTTATCTATTGCTATATAACAAATTACTCAAATTTAGCAGCAGCTTAGAAACAATATACATTTATCATATTATAATTTTAGCAGGTCTAGAATCCAGGTACAGTTTAGCTGGGTCCCCTGACTCTGCGTTTCACAAGGCTGCAGTCATCTCAAGGTTGCACTGGAGGACTGACTTCCTAACTATGCATTTGTTAGCATGATTCAGTTCCTTTTTGGTTGTTAGACCCAGGTCTCAGTTTCCTGTGAGCTATCGTTGAAAACTTCCCTCCGTTTCTTGCTACATGGAGCATCTCACAACACAACAGCATCTTCATCAGAGAGAACAAGAAGCCAAGAGAGAATACTAATAAGATAGAGGTCAATCGTGTCTATTATAACTTTTTTAAATCATAGAAGAAACATCCATTCACTTTTGCCATATTCACTTCATTAGAAGCAAATTGCTAGATTCAGCCCCTACTCAGAGAGAGGAGATTAAACAAGATTGTGAATATCAAGAGGTGGGGATTATTGTTAGCCCTGTCAGAAGCTGCCTGCCTACCACAGGCTCCTTAGCTTTCATCAGACTTTCAAAAAGGTTTATGGTCTAAAAGGATTAGAATTTTGAATCTAGACTTTATACTAAACAATGATTCCAGATTTTTAGGTGTTTGTCTAGTTTGTGTTTAAGTACTTCCATGTTTCCTTCCTTATAATTGAATTTAAATTATTTTATTCTTCATGACACCTCCATTGTTAGTGGAACTTCAAGTGAAAAACTAAGTTTAACATTTAAAAGTACTCAAATAATGAAACTATGTATATTACACTGGTGTACAAAGCTAGCTTAAAATAGTTTATTTCCTTTAGTCATACTCTCTTTTTAAGTCCAGGCAGTGTACGTTGTGCTAGGCTTGCACATTGAACAGGCTAAATAACTACTTGTGGAATAAGTGAATTTGCTTTCTCAGGAAAATAGGTTGCAGGAATAAAGAAAGGAACTTTTAGGAAACTACCCTCTGTGACCAAGATATGTAAATGAGTACGAGAGGATAATAAATAATAAAGCCTCCGTGACTATCTTTACATATACTTTTACTGTTTTTAGCCCATGTTGGAATGTTCTTTCCTTGACTAGCCAGTACCTGTTCATCTTTAAAATGAGAACAGGGCACTACAAAAAATCACCTGCAGTTTGGGAATCATCACCTTAAAATGCTGAATACAATTTAAATTCTTCTGTATGTTTTAGGCTCAAGTTTGAAGTTTAGCTTTCATCTCTGAAGCCCAAGTTGCAAAGAAATCCCCTTTGTTTTACATTTTACAGGGTTATGCTGAAAGTAATTTTGTTGTCTAGTTTTGTATTTACCAACGCAGTGAAATTATTGGAAAGCTTTCGGTTGTGTTATGTATTATGAATGTTCTGTGATAATTTTCTGCCCTAACTAATTTGTCTGATTTTTGGAGACTTTGTTCTGTAGGTACTGCTCTTGTAACTCATTAATTTATATGTAGATAGATGGTTTTGGAAGCTCATATAAGATAGAGCTTCTGTAGATAGGATGACTAAGCATGTTGAAGAAATGCAAACAATAGTTAATGAATTCACTAGAATTTCAGAATGAAGTAGAATTAGGTAAACATGGTCTGAAAATAAACAATTGTCCCTGATGTTTGAAATGTATATTCTCTCTTTTTATTTTTTCCCCCTGATTTCATCCCTTAAGTTTCCCTTTCTTACATTGTAAGTTGGCCATAAAATGAAATCAAGCTCTCTTTGTTTCTGCCCCTCATTTCAGATTCAAAAGTAGATAAATTTAATATTTTGTGTTCTTGAAGGATGAGAATTTTAAGATGTCCATTTGTTCTGTAATGGGAATTATTGTTTTGAGGAAGAGCCATTTTACTGATATTTAGGTAGTACAATTCACAATGGAAAAGGGAGAGACACAGACAGGAGAAGGGAGTATGCACACTTGCTTCAAGAAAATGACTTTGAAAGGGGACAGACATGACCTAATAAATAGCTGAAAAAGGATGGGATTTTGAAGAGTTTCTTTTTTGTTGCATTTCATTTGTGAATGGCATGAACTTGAGTATTTTTTTAAGTGATTTGAAAGGATCCGATTGAGAGGGAATGATTGAATAGATGTTTGTTATGACTACTCATATATCCCTCCCCCCACCTATATTCTGTTAGCGTTTCATTATGCATGACTTTATCACATATCTATTCATCCATCAAGTCATGCTTTGTTACATTTAAAAGTAGCAGACATAAGTTTATCTACCATTCTATGACTTTGGACAAAATTCTTCTCTTCTTTGTAAGCCAGATATGTCCTTTCAAGATAAAGAACGTTATCATCATCCCAAAAAGTGTCATCATATCCTTTCCTTGTCCTTCCACCACCTCCTAAGAGCAATCAGTATTCTCCTGTCTTTTATATCATAGATTAATTTCACCTTTTCGTGTAAACAGGATCAAATAGATTGTACCCGTTGTATAAGGCTTCTTTCACTTAGCATTTTGAGAGTCATTCATGTTATTTGTGCATAAGTACTCTGTTCCTTTTAATTGCTGAGTAGTATTGTACAGATGCTGATGGATACCTAGGGTGTGACCAGTTTTAGGTGTCTTTTCTAAACAATCTCTTGTGTATTCGTTTCTCTCGGGTAAATAGGAATGGAATTATTCAGACGTAGAGTTTATGTTTATTAAATTTTATATCAAATTGGGGCCTCCCTGGTGGTGCAAGGGGTTAAGACACAGCACTATGAACCTATCCACAGCCACTGCAGCACGAGTTCGATCCCCGGTCAGGGAGCTACCCAAATGGTGCAGCCGACCTCTTCTGACTTGCTTGCTGCTCCCCTCAGCAGTGTATTTCAGTCAGTCCACCTGTTCTGTCTCTGGTGAATCTTTTCACCCCCCACACCTTTTCTGGCCTGTACCCTAGTTCTTATATGCATAAATAAATAAATCTTTAAAAATTTTATATAAAATTGCCAAACCTTTGTGTACAAATTTGTACCGTTATGCATTTTTTTAAAAGATTTATTTTTTATTTATACAATAGCTGGTGTACAGGCCAGAGGTGCAGGAGGGTGAGAGCATTCACCAGAGACAGAATGGGGAGCAGAACAGGCAGACAGACCGTAAGCACTGCTGAGGGGAGCAGCTGGCAAGACAGGAGAGGTCTGCCATGCCATGTGGGAATCTCCTTGGCTTGCCAGGAATCGAACTTGTGCTGCAGAGGCTGTGGACAGCTTCACAACGCTGTGTACAACCTGCTGTGCCACCGGGGAGGCTCCATTATGCTTTCTTATCAACGATGTTTGAGAGTTATGGTTGCTCTTTATCTTCGCAAACTGGTTTTGTCATTCTTATTAATGTTAGCAGTTCTGTTGGGTTGTGTATGTACTATTTGTATACTGTTATATTTTATTAATGACTAATTGTTGCACAATAAATTACATAAATTTGCAGTGTACGTGATTTTACAGTTTATAAGTTTTACATATACAATTTGATAAGAAATGATCACTATATTACCACAATCAAGATAATGAACATATTTATCACCCAATCATCCATTTTTTTCCCAATCATCCATTTGTGCCAGTGATATATTAATTCATCACCTACTATTTTTCCTTTAAGTTTTTAGTTGTACCAAAAAACTAATTGAAAAAGAATCTGATGTAAGCTTCTAGATATTTATGAAAATTTCCTGATATTTTATAGAATTCTTACACCTAATTGAATAGGTAATTTGATAACTTTCTTCTGTATGTTTACATAATATTTAATTAAGATAGTCACAATAAACAATTTCAACTCGAGTATACAGGGTTGGCTATGTGACCTTTTGTAATTAAACAGCTCAACTGTTGGGAAGGGAGGTGATAAGGGCACCAGAGAGGGGAGGAGGCCTGCCTGTGATCTCAAGGAAGACTTCACACGGAATTTGGTATTTTTTACCCTTTGCTTTGAAAACCTACCAAAATCTAGAACTAATTTGAGTTCTAAATATCAACCAGAACATTAGGGTTCTTTATTCCTTTTTTGTTTCCCATTGGAAGTGTAACTCTAATATAGCGTTTGAAAGGTTTATCATAAAAGAACTCATTTATTGGATTAAAATTATTTTTTGACTTAATTTGGTTATTACCTTTCAAAGGCACAAAGACAACTATTAAATAAGTATAATGTGAGATTTACATATCCATTTCCCTCACTGCTATGTGAAGATAGTATTAGCATCTTTTTGAACAGCAGAGGGGAGACAGAATTCTGCAAACTTAAAGACATTCTTTGAATTCTTATTTCTATATTATTAGACATTATGTTATCAAAGATATCCCTGCTGAAGACTGTCATTTTTAAGACATGTATAATAAACCTTAAACCTCAGAGAAATGATGGGATTGCTAATAATTATAGTTTTCTTAGGATATTTCAGTACCATTTTTTGGATATATGATCATTAGTAGATTCAAAAACTATACTAAAGTTTAGAATTCTAAGACTTTATTTTCAGGGGTCATTTCTATAGTTGACTACTAAAATTTAAAAGTTCCTTAGCTTACTAGTCATATTTTTTTGCTGAGGAATATAGTAATAAAGGAAAAATAATACTGTCTTTATTTTCATTTATGGAGAAAATGCCATAATATCCAATATAATAAGCTAATTAACCTCCAGAACCACAAATCATTTAAAGCAGAAACAAAAATATCCTAGTGTTTTAAAGATAAATTGCCTTACTTGTCTTGGCATGTAGTTCACATTTTAGAAATAGAACTTTATAAAGATAAATGGGCTAAGTCCCCTTTCAAAACAGTTCTTTGTTGTTAGTGTTATGTGGGTTTTTTTTTTTTTTTTTTTTTTTGGTCAAGCAAGCTAAAAATCATACTTTTTGAAGTATGATTCAAAGTATTCTCTCAACACCTTTTTATCTCCCAGGGAGGTGAAAAATCAGGGATGTAGGCTTTTTGGGGGTCTAGTTAGAAATACATATTTTTTTCTATGCCTTCCATTGGTTTAAGGGTAGATTTGGTGGACTATTTCTCTGATTTACTCTGTATATCATGAGCTCACTCTATGTGAAGAAAGATGGCCTATAAAAATGTTTGCCTGAATTTAGAAAGGAATGCCTGTAAAAACAGAAAACTTTCCCAGAGTGGTATTTTATTTCAGAGATATAGTTTTGGCCTTTTAGTATGCTCGGGGTGGCTAATTTGAATGCTTATTGTTCTTTTCATCTCTAAACATCATTTTAGAACTATTCCACATTAAAGCATGTTCTGTTTTTGTTCTTGTTTTTTTTCTTTTTTAGATTGGTTTTGTAAAACTTTTGCTGTAAATATGTCTTTCACCTTCTGTGAATTGATTGCTTAAGAGATCTCTAGTACAGTGAGATAAAGGTGGCAAGATCGCTACTAAAAATACCAACTCCTTCTGCCTTTTCAGAATTGCAGCCAAATGAGTCTCCCATTTCCCAGTTCCCCTTCCATGTTGTGGGCTTATGACAGGTTTTATCCAACAGAAATGTGGATGGAAGTTGTGAGTGTCTTTTACAAACCCAGTCTATAGACTCTGTGCTATTCTTCATATTCTCTATTTGCCTTTTGGATGTGACATGTTACTGCTAGCATTGCCTTAATATATAAACAAGCTAAAAGTTTGTCAGTATTTTTAGCTAGTCTCTCCACTTAGTCTCAGCTGAAGTCAAGTTTATTTTTATTTCAACTCTTTTGAGGAGTGAGTAATATGTTAGGTGATAGTGTAGATTACTTAAGCAAGTTGCAAAGATTTTCTTTAATTAGTAGATTTAGTGAATCAAGTAGAGCTAATCTATATTAAAGTTTATAAAGGTAGTCATCTTCTATGAAACTTCTTCCAAAGTTGAAATAAGTTATTTCACACATCTCTATTTTGTGGAATTTGGCAAATAATTAGAAGCAAGATTTTAATTTTTTTTTGCTTTTTAGTAGCATTTGAGTACCAGTTGCCTATAACTAAAAAGAATATATATATCAATGTGTATATGTAAGTGTGTATATGTATTGTGTGTCTTTTTCTTTATATATATATACACAGTGTAATTACAAATGGTAAAATGCACAGATCTTAAGCCTGCAGTTCAATGAGTTTTGCCAAATATGTGTATTTTGTGTACCCAATGCTCTAATAAGATATAGATTGTTTTCCTTGCCCTAGAAAGTGTACTCATGTACCTTTCCAATCAATACCCCAGTTGCCTAAACTTTTCACTATTAACTTTCTGTGATTCTTTTATATTCCAAGAACTGGTTAGAACCCCAAATTCATGAATATTTACATCATCTGATGATTAAATAATACTGAACTTAGAGTACATGTTTTTATTTTTTATTTTTTTTAAAGGTTTATTTTTTTTTAATTTATACAATAGCTGGGGTACAGGCCAGATGTGTGGGAGGGTGAGAGGATTCACCAGAGACAGAGTGGGGAGCAGAACAGGCAGACAGACCGAAAGCACTGCTACAGGGGGCAGCGGGCAAGACAGGAGAGGTCTGCAGCGCCAGAATCTCCTTGGCTGGCCGGGAATCGAACCTGTGCTGCAGAGGCTGCAGAGGTTGCAGACAGCTTCACAGCACTATGCTCAACCTGCTGTGCCAACAGGGTGGCCCAAGTACATATTTTTAAAAATGAAGCATAAATAATTTTATTTAACTAAAACAATATAAAGAAGAAATTGTGGACATTTATCAGAGATCTTTTACTGAGGTTATATTAATAATATTGAGCTGTCTATTGCTTAAACTCGGTTATTTGTGGAACATCCAGCCATTTTGCTCATATCAGTTTCTTAAAGTCTTCAATATCTTTATTTTCTGTATATCACTTTGTTTCTTCTCAGTCATAATTCCTCAGTTCATCTCCTTTCCTCCCACTTCTGCTCCCCACCAAGTCAACCTGGATTTCAAACTGCTGGAGCATGGAAGTATATCTTTCATGTAATAGTTGTAATAAATATATTTTTAAAAATGCATTAGTAAATTTTATGTTGAATTGGATAATCACATGGTTCTTATATTTAATAAGCCCTTTGTGCCAGGTTCTATGATAGACATTTTCCATTAAACATACAATTTAATTAGATGTTATTGCCTCCATTTTATTGATTTAAAAAGCTGAGGTTTGGGCCTCCCCGGTGGCCCAGCAGTTGAGCGCTGGGTTGCGAAGCTGTCCGCAGCCTCTGCAGCGCTGGTTTGATTCCCATCTGCTCCCCTGCCACCGGAGGAGGGTCCCACATGGCTGCAGACCTCTCCTGCTGCCCGCTGCTCCCCTCAGCAGTGTGTTTCGGTCCTTCTGCCTGCTCTGCTCCCCGCTCTGGCTCTGGTGAATTCTCTCACCCTCCTGCGCTTCTGACTGTACCCAGTGCTTGTATAAATAAATAAATAAATCTTTAAAAAAAAAAAAAAAAGCTGAGGTTTATGGAGAAATTATGTCCAAGGTCACATAATTACAGTAAAGCTGGTTCATCAAACTCCAAAGTCTACCATGATTACTGCATTACACTTCCTTATATAATGTGGCTTAGAAATGTAAATTTTGGGGCTTCCCTGGTGGTGCAGGCGGTTGAGCACAGCGCTGTGAAACTGTCTGCAGCCTCTGCAGTGCAGGTTTGATCCCAGTCGGCGGGGGAGATACCCACATGGCGTGGCAGACCTCTCATGTCTTGCTGCTGCTCCCCTCAACAGTGTATTTTACTCGGTCTGTGTGTTCTGTTCCCTGCTCTGTCTCTGGTAAATCCTCTCACCCTCCCTCACATTTGGTTGTACCCCGGTTCTTGTATGCATGAATAAATAAATCTTTGGGAAAAAAAAAGATATGTAAATTTTGTTAAAATATCTTAAAACTTAGTACAAGTTTTTACCATTTTTGTATTTCATATTTTATTACCATTTAGATAACACAATTTACTGAAAATCTACTTTATTATATACAAGATTGTATACAGAGAATAATGCCTCCTTAGGACTCAATGGAATGATGCTAACAAAAATCTCTTCCATCTGTTTTCATTATTTATGCATATTAATTTGACATTTTGCATATATTTTTTCACTTTTCTTAAGGTCTAAAATTATTTTGATTATACTATAATGTACAAATATATTCTCAAAAATGCAAGGCACATGTACATTTTTTTTTATTGAGGTAGTGTTCACATAACATAAACGAACCAGTTTAAGCTATATAACTCAGTGGCATTTAAGTGCATTCACAGTGTTGTGCAACCACCATCTCTCTAGTTTCAAAACTTTCTCATCACCACAGAACACATCCATGCTCATTAAGTAATCACTCTTTATTTCCCTCTTGCACTATCCCCGGGCAACCACTAGTTGGCCTTCTGTCTCTATGGATTTGCCTTTTCTGAATATTTCATATAAAGGGAATCATACAATTGTGACCTTTGTGTCTGGCTTCTTCCATTTTATGTAATGTTTTTGAGGTTTATGCAACTTGTAGCCTCTATCAGTACTTCATTCATCTTATGACTGTGTGTATGTGAATACCATAGTTTATTCATTCATTCTTTGGTGGACATTTGGGTTTTTTCCACCTCTTGGTTATTTTGAATAATGCTGCTGTAAACATTCATGTACAAGTTTTTGGGTAGACATACGCTTTCATTTTGCTTGTGTGTGTATGTGTGTATGTGTGTGTATATATATATGTAGAACTACTGGTGTTACTCTGTATTTAATTATTTTGAGGAACTGATACCGTTTCCATAGTGGTTGCACCATTTTACATATTTGCTAGAAATATATGAAATTTTCTGTTTCTCATGTTCAAGTTGCTATAAACTGAATGTTTGTAATCCTCTTCTCCCCCCTGTAAGTCATGTTTTGAAACTTATTTTTTTATTTTTAAATTTTTATTTATGCGTACAAGAGCTGGGATACAGGCCAGGGATGTGGGGAGGTGAGAGGATTCACCAGAGACAGAGTGGGGAGCAGAAAAGGCATATCTACTGAAATACACTGCTGAGGGGAGCAGCGGCCGAGGCAGGAGAGGTCTATTGTGCCATGTAGGTTGCTCTCTGGCAGGCCTGGGATCAAACTTATGCTGCAGAGGCTGTGGATTACTTAATAGCATGGTGCTTAACCCCTTGCACCACCAGGGAGGCCCATGTTTTGAAACTTTAAATCCTAATATAATAGTATTTGGAGATGGAGGTGGGCCTTTGGGAGAGAATTAGAAATACGGAGCGCTCATGATAGGATTAGTGCCTTTGTGAGAAGAGACAGGAAAGAATTTGCTTTCTGTCTGGTCTTCATCATCTGAGCATACAATGGCAAGATTGCCCTCTGCAAATGTGGAAGTGGGCTCTCACCAGACACATCAGATCTACCAGTACCTTGATCTTGAACATCCTAGCCTCTGGAACTGTGAATAATAAACGTGTTGCTTGGGCCTCCCACTCTGTGGTAATTTGTTCTAGCACCCTGAATTGACAAAGATACAAGTACTCTGGCCATTTTTATTTATTTATTTTTAAATTGAATTGTTTGTTCATATGTGTATGAGTCTGTTTCTGATCTTTCTATTCTGTATCATTGTTAAATTTAACTGTCCTTTTTATCAGTTTTTTTTGTTAATCATTTTCTTGCTATCCCTTGTCTATTTTTGTCCCATTAAATTTCCATGTAAAGCTTTACTCGGTTTGTCACATTCCACTAACAAATCTGTTCAGATATTGATTAGTTTGGGGTTCAATTGTATTGAATTTTGCTGAATTTATAGAACAATTAGGAAAACTAAGTATACGATCTAATATACTTACCTACCCTAATACTAAATTTCGAAGGCTAAACCAAACTTGGATTCCCAGAATTAGCATAACTTGGTTTTGTTTTATTATCTCTTTTTTATATTTTTGCATTCCATTTGCTAGTATTTTTAGAGTTTTGCTTCAATATAACAGCAATTGGACTATAAATCTCCTGCATTATTATAATATTTTTTACAGGTTTTCTTATCAAGGTTTTATTAAACTCATAAAATGAGTTGAGAACAGTTCTCCATTTCTTTAAAACACGGAAGATTTTTTTTAAGACCGGCATTTTTTTTTTTTCCTTAAACTTTGGGTAGACTTTGCTGATGAAGCTGTTTGAACCTTATTTTGCTCTGTGGAAGGTTTATACTTATGTGTTCATATTTCTCTAATGGTTATATCATAATGGTTATATGGTTTTTGTTTGCATGGACTATCCTTTTTTTTTTCATTTTACTTTATATTTTTATCCCTCGTTTTACATGTTTTTTAATGAATAAAAAACATGTTTTGGGGGCCTGACAGTCTTTAATAAAAGCACTTAGTTCTCTTCCATGTTATGTGCTTTCTAATATATTTGGATTTAAATCTACTATTTTACTATTTGCTTTCTATTTGTTGTATATTGTCTCTTTTCATTTTCTTCCTCTGTTTTGCCTCCTTGTGGATAGACTATTTAGTAGTATTCTATTATCATTTTGTATTTCCCAGCTATTACTTCTGAGAGTACAATAGGCATCCTTGATTTATCAAATGTAATATAAATTAGCACCTTTATTTCCTCCTGAACAACAGACGATCCTCAGAATATTATAACTATACTGTCCTTTTTGACTCATATACAATTGTTGTTACATCTTTGAATTCTTCTGTAACTTGATGCCACAAAACATTTCACTTTTGCTTCATGGTATCAACACATATGTATTTTCTATGTATTTGCCAATTTTGTTGCTCTCAGTTTTTCTCTGTATCAGTTTCTGTGTATGATCATTATTCTTGTGTCTGAAAATAGCCTTTAGTTTCTTTGCTTTATTGTGGCTCTTTTCATAATAAAATCTGAAAATATCTTCATCTTCATTCTTGAACAATATTTTTACAGGATATAATATTAGGTTGTTTTTATTTTCTTTAGCACTTTAAACTAGCATTCTATTAATATGATCTTCCATTTTTTTTGCTGCAAAGTCAGCTGTATCTGTAATTGTTGCTTTTTTTTTTTTTTAAATAGGTTATCTGTTGTTTTTCCTCATGCTGCTGTTAGATTTTTTTTTTTCTGTCTCAAGTTTTCTGCAGTTTTTCATGAAGCAGTTTTGTGCAGTTTTTCATGGGGATTTTATCTTTTTCTTTTTTGGCTTGATGTTCTTTTTTTTTTTTCCCCTTATGATTTATTTATTTATTTATACAAGCACTGGGTACAGTCAGAAGTGCGGGAGGGTGAGAGAATTCACCAGAGCCAGAGCGGGGAACAGAACAGGGAGGCTGAGAAGAAATACACTACTGAGGGGAGCAGTGGGCATGGCAGAAGAGGTCTGTCGCGCTGCAGAGGCTGCGGGCAGCTTCACAGCCCAGCGCTCAACCGCTGTGCCACCGGGGAGGCCCTGGCTTGATGTTCTTAATAGATCTGAAATAAAAGATTTGATTTTTTTTTTTTTTGACCAGTTTTTAAAATTTCAACCTTTATTTCTTCAAATACCTCTCTGGTTACATTCATTTTCCTCTAATATTTAGGATTCAGATTGTAGGTATCTACACCCATGTTAAAGTCACTATTTTCCTTACCATTCACCATTTTTCATTGTTTTTAATATTTGCATAATTTATTTTTCTAAAGTAATGAATCACTCTTTTCTTCCATATGAAGATCTCATATATTCCTTCCCTATCTTTAAAGCAACCATGCAAATATTATTTTTAATATTTTCACATATTCATGATTATTGATTGAAAGAGGTTAACTAACCTGCCTGAGTTCACATATCTGCCAAGCAACTAAGGTTAAAATTTGAACCAAAGTCCAATTGATTAAATATTTCTTGCTTTTCATTATATGAGTTTATAATTCCTTTTTTCAAAGACTGCTTGTCTTACTTGATTTTTGGACAATAACTGGTTTTCAAAATGGTTTGCATATTAATAAATTTCTTAATCTCCCTTCAAATAACATCCTGTCATTCCACCTATATTTGTTGGAAAAACAGAATCACAAATTCATGAGCCAATAATGACCCCCTTAATAGTTTTACTTTCTAAGTAGAAAAGCAGTGTATACATAGTTTATTCAAAGAGAGGATAGGAATAGAAATAAATAAGAAAGTAATGTCCCAATTCATGAAATCAAGAAAAAAAATCATTGATTGGGTAGACTTGATCATGGAAGAGATTTCAATGTGAGAATTTTTCTTTTACTGTATTCAAGGGTAATGTATATATTTGTTAATGCAAATAAAGAAACTAGTTCTAGTATTTCACATTATGTTTTATCTCGAACAAATCCATTTATAATTTTGTCCATCGTGGTATATTACGTACTGTGATTGAGAACGTTTCTGCTTCTTGCACAGGTTATTTCATTTTTGGCTGCAGTTTTACATAAAAAGGGAACTCGTGAGGATATTGAAAATAACATGCCAGCATTTTTATTAAGAAGTATGAAAAAGGAGCCCACTTCTTCTGCAGCAAAAAAGGTAAGAATACATAGAAATTTTATAACTCTTGAAAGTGGTATTATATAAGCATTTAGAAACTTTTTAACATGACACAATATGTTAAAAATTTAAAACATATGAATTTAAAGACATTATTAAAACATTTGTTTTATAGGCCTAATTTTTGAAGGATTACCAATTTTGTCCTTAAATGAAATATGATTGATTTTCAGAATGGCAACATATAATTTTAGCTTAAACTGTTCTTTAGGTTTCATTCTTTTGCTTGACTGGATTTACATGACTTATTTTGATTAATTTGTTAAATTTCCATGAATATGCATATAAAATTTAATTGAAATTTATTGTATTATTTTCCATATGTAAGAATAAAAAGGAAACAGTTGTACATATCAGAAAAAGTACATGTTTGATATTTAAAGTTGCTTAACACACTAATATGAAAATTATTTCTTTGAAAATATGAAATTAGTTCTTTGAAAAACATTAAAGTTAGAAAGACTAAGGTCTAAGTTTATCTCTCTTTCCATGTGACTGTAGCTGTTCATGTCCATATTCAGTTTTGCAGATGTATTTATAAATACTTTATACATTATTCTTATTAAGAAATTGATAATCCTAATAAAATATTGAGGTGCAAAAAAGTATCCTATACTTATGTATCTGAATGTCATGTCCTCATATCTAGGAAACCAGACAGAAATGAAGATAAATTGATTTTATTTAATTAATTTATTTTCTTACATTATTCTTTTTTGGATAGTATTTAATTTCTTCCCTCGGTAGAAATGTTTCTTCAGTAGTTCTCCCACCACCACAGCACCCATGATCCATTCCCACAGTCTCTTGTACTATTCCTTTCCATTTTGACCCTTCTCCTACCCTCACCCCTACTGTGTGCATCAGATCTATAAGTTTTGTCTTTTTCCTAACCCTTTGTTAGGAAACCCCCCTTGTTTCTGTATATTCCACATGTAAATGAAGCCATGGGATATTTATCTTTTCCTTCTGACTTATTTCACTTAGCATTATCCCTTTCAGCTCCATCCATGTTGCCACAAATGGCATGATATTATCTTTTTTGGTCATTTCGTAGTATTACATTGTGTATATATACCATATCTTCTTGATACAATCATCTGTTTTAGAACAGTTAGGTTGTTTCCATATCTTTGCTTCTGTAAATAGTGCTGCAATAAACTTAGGCATGTGGGTTTCCTTTTAGGTTAGTGTTTCTGTGTCCATTCTGTAGATTCCTAGGAGTAAAATTGCTTGGTCATATGGTAGTTCCATTTTTAGTGTTTTGAGCAATCTTCACACAGCTTTCCATAGTGGCTGGATCAGTGTACATTCCCACCAGCAGTTTAGGAGTGTTCCTGTTTTCACCACATCCTCACCAGCATTTGTTGTTTCTGTTTTTTTTTTTTGGTTTTTTTTTTAATGTGTGCCATTCTCACAGGTGTGAGATATTGTTGCATTGTATTTCTCTGATAAAAAAAATGATGTTTTTCATATGCCTGTTGGCCATTTGCATTTCCCCTTTGTAGAGTGAATTTTTAGATCTTCTGACCATTTTTTGATTGTGTTGTTTCCTTTGTTTTTGTTGTCTAAGTTCCTTATAGATCTTTGTTATCAGTCCCTTATAAGATATGGTGTACAAATATTTTCTCACATTGAGTAGGGTGTCTTTTCCTTTTGGTTGCTGTCTCTTTTGCTGTGCAGAAGCTTTTTAGTTTGATATAATCTCAGTCTTTTATAATTCTCCTTTGTTTTCTTTTGTTCTGGAGATGTTTCTGAAGTTTGCATCATGGAGTGTTTTACCTGTGTTTTCCTCTCTCTATTTTATGGTTTC
The DNA here is from genome assembly GCF_014898055.3 of Talpa occidentalis. Taxonomy (NCBI): domain Eukaryota; kingdom Metazoa; phylum Chordata; class Mammalia; order Eulipotyphla; family Talpidae; genus Talpa; species Talpa occidentalis. Next base: position 75,804,969 of record NW_023605083.1, read on the forward strand.
AGGTCTTACATCCAAGTCTTTCATCCAGTTTGAGTTGATTTTTTGTGTATGATGTGAGATGGTAGTCTAGTTTTATTCTTTTGCATGTGACAGTCGAGTTTTCCCAGCTCCTCGTTCCAGTGTACATTTTTTGCTCCTTTGTCATGTATTAGTTGACTATATATGTGTGGTTCTATTTAAGGGCTTTCAATTTGATTCCATTGGTCTATGTGTCTTTTTTTTTTTTTTCTTTCAGTACTATGTTTTTTTTTTTAATAGCTTTGTAGTGTAGTTTGAAGTCTGAGAGTGTAATGCCTCCATTCTTCCCCCTTTTAGTCAGGAAAGCTCTGGCTGTTTGGGTTTTCCTGTGATTCCATGTGAATTTTAGCTTGTGATTCCATGTGAATTTGTTCCATTTCTTTGGAGAAAGATATTGAAATTTTTATTGGAATCATATTAAATATGTAAATTGCTTTGGATGGGATGCCCATTTTGATAATGTTGATTCCCCTATTCGTGAGCAGGGAATGTCATTCCGTTTCTTTGTGTCTTCTATTTCTTTTAACAATGTTTTATAATTTATATAGTTACTTCACTTCATTTGTTAGGTTTATTTCCAGTTATTTAATTTTTTGGGAGGGTACAGTTATAAATGGGATAGTTTTCTTAATTTTATCCTCTTTAGGGTGATTGTTGAATTTTTGTGTATTGATTTTTAACTTTCTACTTTGCTAAGCTGATTTATAAATGTTTTAATTAGCTTTTCTGTGGATATTTCAGGGTTCTCTATATATTATCATATAATTTGCAAAAAATGATGGCTTTACTTCTAGATTTGGATTTTACTTTGGATTCCTTTTGTCTTTCTCTTGCCTAATTGCTCTAGCTAGGACTTCCAGTATTACATTGCGAAACATTGGTTGAGAAGGATATCCTTGTCTTGTTCCAGATCTTAATGGAAAGGCTTTCAACTTTTCACCATTGAAAATGATGTTAGATGTGGGTTTGGCACATATGACTTTATGTTCCATTACCCCAAGTTTTTCGAAGGCTTTCATGATAAATGGATTTGAATATTATCAAATGCTTTCTCAGCATTTATTGATACAGTCATAAGGTTTTTATTTTTCTTTTTGTTGATGTGAATTATGTTGTTTGTCTGATGTTGAACCATCCTTATGTTCCTGTAATAAATCCCATGGTTTATTATCCTTTTGATGCATTATTTGATGCATTATTATCCTTTTAAATCATGGTTTATTATCCTTTTGATGCATTATTGGATTCAGTTTGCTAAGATTTTATTGAGGAGTTTTGCATCTGTGTTCATTAGGGAGATTGGTCTGTAGTTTCCTTTTTTGTGTTGTCTTTGGTTTTGGTATTACTGTGATGTTGGTCTCATAAAATATATTCGGTGGTATTCCTTCTTTCTCAGTTTTTTGAAAGGGTTTTAGCAGGATAGGCATCTTTGAATGTTTGGTAGAACTTGCTTTTGAAACCATCTGGTCCTGGTCTTTTGTTTTTGGAGAGAGTTTTAATTACTGTTTGAAGTTTCTTGCTTGTAATTGGTTTGTTCAAGTTTTCTATTTCTATGTTGAGGCTTGGGTCAATGTATAATTCTAAGAAGTGGTCAGTCTTGTCTAGATTGTTGAATTTGTTTTCATAGAAATGTTCATAGTAATCTCTAATGATCCTCTGGATTTCTGCTGTGTCTGTTATAATTTCTCTTTTATTTATGATCCTATTATTTGCGTTTTCTACCTCTTTTTCTTTGTGAGTCTAGCTAGAGGTTTGTCTATTTTGTTTATTTTTTCCCAAAGAACCACATTTTGGTTTCATTGATCTTTTGGACTGTTTTTTATTTCTATTTCATTTGTTTCTGCCTTAATTCATATAATTTCCTTTCTTCTACTCTTTTTCTGAGATTTCTTTTGTTCTTTTCTAATTCATCAAGATGGGAAATTAGGTTGTTTCTATGGGTTCTTTCTTGTTTTTTGATGTCAGCTTGTATTACTATATATTTTCCTCTTAAGGCTGCTTTTGCTGTGCCAAGTGTGTTCTGGAAGTGTGAGTCCTCATTATCATTTGTCTCAAGCTATTTTTTATTTCTTCTTTGATTTTTCTCTTAACCCAGGTCTTTCAGGATAGTGTTTCCCACCCCCCCCCATTCTTTTTCCTTTTTCCTTTGATTCTTTGTGTATATGTACCTTTGAGAGTATTGATTTGTTCTTCCATATTGGTTTTTTTTTTTTAAGATTAATTTATTTATTTATACAAGAGCTGGGATACTGGCCAAAGGCATGGGAGGGCGAGAGAATTCACCAGAGACACAGCGGGGAGCAGAACAGGCAAACCGACCAAAAACACTGCTGAGGGGAGTAGTGGGCGAGACAGGAATGGTCGGCCATGCCATGTGGGTTTCTCCTTGGCCATCTGGGGATCAAACTCGTGCTGCAGAGGCTGTGGACAGCTTCACAGCACAGTACTCAACCCGCTGCACCACCAGGGAGGCCCTCTTCCATATTGTTTATTCTATTTCCTGGCTTTTTCCAGAATTTCTTATCTCCTTCATTGATCTCTTTATATCCTGCATTCCTTTGTTTTCTTAAAGTTTCAATATTGATCTTCTGTTTTTTCATTATGTTTATCATAGTATTCTTTTTTTTTTTTTAATATCATAGTATCCTTTTCCTTTTCTGTATCATCTCATATATCTCTGATCTGTTTTTCTGAGTTTTGTATTATTCAAATTCTTGGAGTTTCTTAATTATGGAAATTTTGAATTTTTCATCTGACAAGAAGAAAAATTCTTCCAAGTCACTGTTGCTGAGTTCTGAAGATTGATTTTCATTCTGTGGTATATTTTTCCCCTGAGGACTTGTTTGACCATTTGTGTTTTTCTTTCTCCCCAATTTTGTTTTCAGGTTTACTCTGCAATAGATGGGGTTTCTGCTGAGCCTGAGTCTTTCTCTCCCTCTCTTGTAGGTGTTTACTTGGGTGAGGTATGGGTTGTCCCAGTGAATGGGGCTGGTGAGTGTGACCTCTGGCACCTCCTGCCATCATCTGGGTGGGTGTCTTGGCTGCTGGGGCCACTGATTTTATGAAATTTTGTATTATGGTAATGAAATACTTTCCATAAATTTCAAAGCAGTCTTTTATGCATAAGTGTAATCTGTTATATTGTGTGATGTTCCTATTCATTCATATCAATCAATAGGGCCATTTCAGTGTAAAATTTTGGGAAGTACTGGCTTATAATAATTATTGTTACTTTAAATCTTGTTATATTTGTTATAGCACAAATGCATAAGTGTCAAATTCAATTTGATCCTAAAAAGCATTATGATCCTTTTTTTAAAAAGATTTATTTATTTATGCATACAAGAACTGGGATACAGGCCAGAGATGCTGGTGGGGAGGTGAGAGCATTCACCAGGACAGATTGGGAAACAGAACAGGCAGATTGACTGAAATACACTGCTGAGTGGAGCAGTGGGCAGGAGGGAGAGAGGGAGAGGTCTGCTGTGTCATGTAGGTAGCTCCCTGGTGGGCTGAAGATGGAACTCCTGCTACAAAGGCTGGGGGATAGCTTCATAGTGCTAACACTAAACCCCTTACACCCCAAATCATTATGATTCTTGACGTGTTTTAAGTCTTCAAGAGTTCAAGTACTAAGTTTTTATTTTTAGTCCTGGGTCACTTGTATTTGGTTCTAAATATAGCACAAAGTTACATATGTCTTGTATCACTCATGATGATTAAAAGAGAGGGGAGAGATAGAAAAGAGAGAAAAGTGATATTTTTAACATTTCAATTTAAAATATTTTAGTAAGAATGGGAGAATAGAGAAGGTAAGGTAATTTATTTGATAATGTGATAAAGTATGCTCATAGCTATCTTAATTGTTTTTCTGTCCCTTCCTCCCTCCTTTCTGTCCCCTCCCTTTCTTTATCTACTCCCTCCCCTTCCTGTCCCATTCTTTCCCATACCCTCCCCTACTTAGCACTCTATGTAGTGAAAGGGAATACTGATGTTAGAATTAGCTTCTTTGAAGCAAAGAACTAAGTGATTGGTTCCCCTTTAATTAATTATTGTGCCATTGCTTTTCATCATTCTATCAATTCATCTTTCTGATAATTCATTGCTAGTAGATACATTACAGCTGCTTTTTGTATATTGTTTTGTATTCTGCAACTTTACTGAATTCATTTATTAGATTTAGCAGTTATTTTGAGCCATTAGAGTCATCTGCAAACTGAGATAGTTTTGCTTCTTCATTTCCAATATGGATGCTTTCTTGCCTAATCTATGGTTAGGACTTCCGATACTATGTTGAGTTAAAGTTTCAAAAGTGGGCATCTTTGATTTTGTTCCTGGTTTTAGAGAAAAGTTGTCAGCTTTCTCTCATTGAGTATGATGTTAACTGTTAGCTTGTCAGGTATGTCCTTTATTATATTGTAGTACATTTCTGTGCCCCATTTGTTAAGGGTTTTATTATAAAAGTGTATTGATTTGGGCCTCCTTGGTGGCGCAGCTGTTGAGCACTGGGTTGCGAAGCTGCCTGCAGCCTCTGCAGTGCTTGTTCGTTCCCCGGCCCCTGGGTGAGGGTCCCACATGGTGCGCAGACCTCTCCTGCCGCCTGCTGCTCCCCTCAGCAGTGTACTTTGTCAGTCTGCCTGTTCTGTTCCCCGCTCTAGCTCTGGTGAATTCTCTCACCCTCCCGTGCTTCTGACTGTACACAATGCTTGTATAAATAAATAAATAAAGCTTTTTAAAAAAAGTGTATCGATATTTGTTAAATGCTTTTATTGCACCTGTTGAGATAATCAGGTAATTTTTGTCCTTCATTTTGTTAATGTGTTATATCACATTTATTAGTTTGCATATATTGAACCATCCTTGCATCCCAGGAATTAATCCCACTTGATCATGGTGTATGATCCCTTTATATACTGTTTATTTTTTTATTAATATTTTCTTGAAGATTTTTACATCTATGTTCAACATAAGTATTAACCTTAATTTTCTTTTCTTGTGGTGTTCTTGTCTGCTTTTGGTATTAGGGTAATACTAATCTCATAAAATAAGTTTGAAAGTGTTCCTTCCTTGTATATTTTTTAGAAATATTTGCATTAAATTGATGATACTTCTTTAAATGTTTGGTAGAATTTACCAATGAAGGCATCTTATTCTTTTTTTTGAAAGATTTATTTATTTGTACAAGAACTGGGGTACAGGTCAGAGGCGCGGGAGGGTAAGAGAATTCACCAGAGAGAGTGGGGTGCAGAACAGGCAGATGGACCGAAGACACCAGCTAAGGGGAGCAGCAGGCGAGGCAGGAGAGGTCTGCCACACCATGTGGGTTTCTCCCTGGCCGCCCGGGAATCAAACCCACATTGCAGAGGCTGTGAACAGCTTCATAGCACAGCACTCAACCTGCTGCACCACTGGGGAGGCCCCAAAGTCATCTTATTCTTAACTTTCTTTGTTGGGAGATTTTATCTTTACTGACTGAACCTCCTTACTAGTAAGGTTGATTGTAAAAGGAGTTGGGATTATTACAGGACAGATCAGTGGAACCCTGAAACATGTAAATACTAAACAGAGACATGTCAGGAATCTTGACAAGGACAGGTTTCTTTGGAGGGTTTATTTTATTTAGGTCAGAACACCTTTTTATATAAGCTTAAGAGAGATGGGAGGAGAATGAGTAGAGACTGTATATTGGTAACTCCTGATTAGACAATACACAAAATAGTGCTAAAGAACAGTTCAAAGGAGGAAGACAGTTCACTGTCTATGGGTTCTCAGTCATGTGCCAATAAATGCAAGACCATTCAGGCTCAGGAAACAACAATGGAATTTATTTAACAAGCAGTAGATGTGGTAACAAATAGTTTCTAAGGCCACAAGTGGCTGACTATCTCACTCCAGATAGTGTCTCGAGTGTCTGGTAGTTCCAAACAAAGGCCACTCATGCTAGATGGTGCTGTTCTATCAATGAGGGCCTGGAGCTGGTGGCACACTGGTCAGCAGTGTATCAGAATACAAATCACAGTGGCAGTTGGATGTGCTCACAGATGAGGCTGCTGAGGTGATACCACAGTCTGAAGGCCAGGCTGGACAGCGCTGGACTTAGGACAGGACAACAACGGAGGCAACAGCACTGGGAGGCTGTGCCAAATGACCAGAAGCAGTGACAGGTCTCAAAGGTGACTGGAAACAGTGTGCTGGTTACCTGTCAGCAGTGCTACAGTTCTTTGTGAGCTATTGGTATGAATCAACAGCCAACAGTCTTCAAGACACCAGGCCAAAAGCAGTGATGCTCCTTGCAGGTGATGTCAGAGGCAGAGCCAGAGTCAGGTGCAGCAGCTTGGTCTCTGTAAAGGTCTGTGGAGTCTGGAGTTCTATACAGGCAGGTCTGTGGAATCCAACAGAGATTAAGTCACCCTCTCAATGCGGCTTCTCTTGAAGGCCATCTGCAGAATCCCTCTTCTTTGGAAGCCAGGAGAGAATCCTCCTTTCCTCAGTTGCTGCAAGCAGAGGGAATCAATCTAGCTCTTGCTCTGCCTTCTGTCCTTTTTCAGGGTCCCCCACCCTACAAACCTGATGGGACCATTTTCTACTCTAATTGTCTGATTGTTGCAGCTGGCCTTAGTTGGACCAGCTGCTGCCCCTTCAGCAGGAGACAGTTACAACAATGCAGGGTGTGGGGAGGACCTGTAGTAGCACTGGGACATGGGTCTCAGCCACTGTAGTGTGGGCTCTGCCACGGACCTACTATGTTGGCCTGGCACTGCACAGGCCTTTCTGCCTGTGGCTCCAGGGAGCTGCAGTGCTGAAGCAGCCCCAGCAGAGCTCAACACTCCTACAAGCAGCCTGGACCAGGAGCTATGGAGCTTGGGGTTTGCATCCACTGCTGGAGCTTGCTCTGGCATGTGGTGACTTTGTTACTGTAGCCCCCGGATGCCCCAGTGTGGTATGTTGGGGGGATTCCACTGCCAGCCACTTTAGGAACTGACTGGAGGCAGTGAATTCTGTGGACAGAGAGGGCCCCAGCAGGTACCCTCACACTGGGGTGAATGTCAGGTGGGGAAACACCCTCCAATTCTGGCTTTTTTTTTTCTTTTTTCTTTTTTTAATTTTTATATTCTTCATATAATTGCAACCCCCTTATTTTGACCCCAGTGCCTCATTTCCCCACCCCCCACCCCCGATAGTGTGTCTCTGATTCATAGTTGTTTGTTGATTTTGATTAGTATATGTTTTATGGTTTCAGGTCTTATGTCTAGTTCTTTAATCCATTTTGAGTTGACCATAAATCTGTGGGTTTATTTTTGGGTTTTCTGTTTGGTTCCATTGGTCCATGTGTCTGTTCTTGTTCCAATACCATGCAGTTTTGATTATTATAGCTTTGTAGTATAGTTTGAAATCTGGGCAAGTGATGCCTCCATTCCCTTCTTTTTTTTTCAGGAGGGTTTTGGCTATTTGGGGTTTTTGGTGGCTCCATATGAATTTCATCAATATTGTTTCTATTTCTTTGAAGAATGACGTTGATATTTTAATTGGAATAACATTGAATTCTGTAGCTTGCTTTTGGTAGGATGGCCATTTTGATAATGTTAATTCTTCCGATCCATGAGCAGGGGATGTCTTATCATTTCTTTGTGTCTACTTCTATTTCTTTTAACAGTGTTTTATAGTTTTCTTTGTATAGGTCCTTTACTCCTTTTGTTAGGTTTATTCCCAAGTATTTGATATTTTTTGTTTCAATAATAAAAGGAACGGTTTTCTTGATTTCTTCTTCAGATTTATTGTTTGTGTATAGAAAGACTATTGATTTTTGTGTGTTGATTTTGTATCCTGCCACTTTACTAAACTGATTGATTAGTTTAATTAGTTTTTCTGTGGAGTTTTTGGGGTTCTCTATGTAAATTATCATATCTTAAACTAACAGCTAGAGTTTGACTTCTTCCTTGCCTATTTGGATTCTTTTTATGTCTTTGTCTTATTGCTCTGGCCAGGACTTCTAGTATTATGTTGAAAAGCATCTGTGAGAGTGGACATCCTTGTCTTGTTCCAGATCTTAATGGGTATGCTTTCAGCTTGTCACCATTGAGAATGATATTGGCTGTAGGGTTGTCATATATGGCCTTTATGATGTTGAGGTATGTTCCTTGTATCCCGAGAATTTCAAGGACCTTTGTCATAAATGGGTGTAGTACTTTGTCAAATGCTTTTTCAGCATCTATGGATATTATCATATGGTTTTTATATTTCACTGATGCAAAAATCCTCAACAAAATCCTTGCCAACAGAATCCAACAGTGCATCCATAAGATAATTCACCACAACCAAGTAGGATTTATTCCAGAGACACAAAGATGGTTCAACATCCGAAAATCAATCAATGTAATCCAACACATCAACAATTCTGGCATTTTTAAGAGGAGCACAGACTGCACCCTGCACATGCTGGCCAGTGAGCTGGGAAACCATGGCTGCCATTAAGCCTCCCAGTGCTGCTCGGGAGGCAGGCATTCCTGGCTTCTGTAAAGTTGCTCATGCCCTACATGGTCACTGTTACACTAAAGATCATTGTTGTAAAGGGAAGTGAGGTAATGGGGGAAAGCTAGAGTGAGGGAGATAGAGTTAAGGGAAAGGTTTCTTTGTATTTTATTTTTTTTTAAACTTTTTTTATTAAAGCTTTATTTATTTATTTATACAAGCACTGGGTACAGTCAGAAGCGCGGGAGGGTGAGAGGATTCTCCAGAGCCAGAGCTGGGAGCAGAACAGGCAGACTGATGAAATACACTGCTGAGGGGAGCAGCGGGCAGCAGGAGAGGTCTGCGCGCCATGTGGGACCCTCGCTGGCGGCCGGGGATCAAACCGAACTGGCACTGCAGAGGCTGCGGGCAGATTCGCAGCCCAGCGCTCTACTGCTGCGCCACCGGGGGATGCCCTGTATTTTCTTTTTTAACCCTGGGAAATATTGGAACATGTTTGCTTGTAGATGAATAGACCAAGGAAAAGTTAATCATGTAGGTGAGAAAGGGAAATTTTGTCAGCACTGACTTTAGGTTGGCAAGAAGTAATGGGAGCCACTATATAAGTCTAGGGGTTGTCTTTAATGAGAACATGGACAGTTCATGGTGACAAGCAGGAAAACAGAATATATGGAAATGAATAAATTTATTTATTGATATAATGGTAAGCAAGGTAGAGGTTTTCTTTTAATTGCTTTGATTTGCAGTGAATCTTCCAAGTCTTCAACTGGCAGTATTTGAGAGAAAGAGAGGAAATGGATTAGGGAAATTAAAAAAGAAAGCAAGCTCCAGAAGACCATAAATTTCAAGAAAAATACCTGGCCAGCTTTGCTTATTTGTTTTGCCCACCAAGCCCTTGAAAAGATGATACTGTTTTATCTATTTTTGAGACTTGCTTCTCTCTTATCTCTCAACTCCTTAATAAGGGTGAGGATCGGGGAGGGGGATTATAAAACTTAGCTCTTCATTTGGACAAGGCTAGGTGTTGATTTTGTCCTAGGAAAAAGACAAGGAAACCACAACTATTTTTTGATGATCTTCTATGTCCAGCTATATCTAACTACACAACTGTATGTAGTCTTATTAACACTAGTGTCAAAAATGAAAGAATAGTTCTACAGGTAATTTTCATTTTCAAAAATTATATCAGGATATTTTCCTTCTTCTTTTAGATTTTCTTAATAGTTGCTCCTCTTTCTGTTCTCTACAACTGGAGGGATGAATTGGACACCTGGGGATATTTCAGAGTCTCTGTTTTACATGGTAACAAAAAGGAAAATGAACTGATTCGTGTGAAGCAGAGAAAATGTGAAATTGCTCTAACGACTTATGAAACACTGCGCTTATATCTGGATGAACTTAACAGGTAATGGGAGTCAAAACATTAAATACTATGTGTACATTAATTATGTTTATATTGTGATTTTTCAGTCCAATCTCTGGATGGTCTTTAGCATGATTTAATTCCATTTCAGAATTACTGAAATAGTTTATAATGATTATTTTCTGAGGAAAAACCTGCATCAGAGTTTCCATAGTTTCTTATTCTATTTTCTCTATTACTTCAACAAACAATGCCTATCAAAGAATAAGTCTGTCCTAAAACTCATGTAAATTTTTTAAAAGGATTTGTTTGTTTGTTTATTTGTTTATTTATTCATACAAGCACTGGGAACATTTAGAAGCTTGGAGGGTGAGAGAATTCACCAGAGCCAGAGCAGGGAACAGAACAGGCAGACCGATGAAAAACACTGCTGAGGGGAGCAACGGGCGAGACAGTTGAGGTCTGTCGTGCCATGTGGGACTCTTGCCTGCAGCTGGGGATCGAACTGGCGCTGCAGAGGCTGTGGGCAGCTTCGCAGCCCAGCGTTCAACCACTGCACCACCAGGGGAGGCCTACATGTAAAATTTTTTATAGCTATGGTACCTTGAGACTAAGAGTGATTTTCATGAATGATTTTAATTATGTTGTGAATGTAGAGTGACAAAATTTACATACGCATATTGACAACCACTGTTTCAGGTCTGCAAGTATCCAAAAGAAATAAACTGGTTTGTGACCTGACTGGGCTATTTTGTGAAGAAGGGATTAGTATGCAGGAGACATATTAGTTAGATCACATTAGATCTGTTGAGCAGATCTCCCCAATTTCTGGAGACTTCTGGTGCACTGGTTCCTAGCTTTTTCTTTTTAATTTTATGTTTACATTGTTGTTCATTTTCATACAGTGTTTGATTTCTCCTCTTAGGTGTTGTCCTCATAAAATTCCCACCACCATCACACAGTGGAACTTTGTGCTCTTCCCTCTGTTTTGATCCCTTCCCCCCCCAGCCCCGATGAATGTCTCCAATTTATAGTTTGACTGCTAGTTTTGTCTTTTTTTCCCTCATCCCTTGTATAGTTTCCCTATGTTCCTAGTATAAGTGAAACCATACAATATTTTTCTTCTTTCTTCTGACTCATTTCACTGAGCATAATCCCTTCCAGCTCCATCCATGTTGCTGTGAATGGCATGAGTTTCTCTTTTTTGATTGCCGAGTAGTAGTCCATTATGTATAGATACTACATCTTCTTGATCCAGCCATCTATTTTTTGGGCATTTGGGTTGTTTCTGGGTTTTACCTATTGTAAATAGTGCTGCAATAAACATAGGGGTACAGATACTCTTTTTTGAATCAATGTTTTTGTGTCCTTTGGGTAGATTCCTAGGAGTGGAATTGCTGGATTATATGGTAGATCCATATTTAGTAATTTGAGGGTCTTCCACACAGCTTTCCATAATGGTTGGACCTGTTTGAATTCCCACCAGCAATGTAAGAGGGAGCTTTTTTCTCCACATCCTTGCCAGTATTTGTTATTGGTTTTTAAATTTATTTTATTTTATTTTAAATATTTTATTTTATTTTTTAAAATTTTTATTTTTTTATATTATACATCATTGTTCATTTTTAAACAATATTTGCTTCTCCCCACCCCCTCAGGTGTAGTCCCTATAGAATTTCCTTCACCAATTTACCCATGCACCATCACCTCAGTCCCCTGTGCTCTTCCCGTGTACCCTCTGGTCCCTCTCCCTCCTCCTCCCCTGCAGTATGTCTCTAATTTATAATTGTCTGATTTATAATTGCTTTGTTGTATTTTGTACTGTTACTATTTTTTTACACTGATGTCTTATTTGGTTCTCCTATATCCTTACTATAAGTGAAACCATCCGATATTTTTCCAATGGGGCCCATTCTTACTGGTGTGAGATGATATCTGTTGTGGTTTTGATTTGCATTTCCCTGATTGTAAATGATGGTGAGGTTCCCAGCTTTTAAGAGTTCAGTAATATGAATCAGATTACTTCTTGACTTTCTCCACTACTCACATATAGGGTGTTATTTTTTCCACTTTTATCTTGTTCATCTTCTTCCCCGTTTTTAAAATTTTGTGGGTTTTTCCTCCTCTTTCTCTTTGTTCTTAAGGGAGTCTACCTATCTTTACATCCTTTTTTCTCCATGTACATTGTGTGTGGCAATTTAACTAATATAATAGTTGAGAATCCTATGGAATCATCAGAGTAAAGAAAGGGAAAACTACAAAACTTTGGAAGAGGCTCTGTGAAAGTTATGCAGATAAGAAAGGTAGAGTTTCTCCCATGTTTTCCTACTTTTTCCTCACTTTATAGTTTGGAATGGTCAGCTATAATTGTGGATGAAGCTCATAGAATCAAGAATCCAAAGGCTAGAGTGACAGAAGTGATGAAAGCTTTAAAATGTAAAGTCCGCGTCGGTCTCACTGGAACCATTCTTCAAAACAACATGAAAGAACTGTGGTGTGTTATGGACTGGTGAGAGAAAATATTTTATACTTTTTGGGAAACTTAAGTAATACTTCTTTAATGTTGCCTGTTTGCTTATTTATAGTTTCTGAAAAAAGTTATTCATTTATAGAAGTTTTTGATTCCAAACACAATATACCAGAGTAGAATCACATGAAAAATCTACCTCTGTGTATTATTTCTAGTCCCTAAAGAAGATAGCTTAGCTAATTTATAATTACATCCTTTTCTTATGGTTAATTACTGAAATTGTCATTAAGAAGATCATTCTTGTTTTGTTATTGTTATCGTTATTATATTAAACAGTGACTTACAAGTTTTTATAGCAAAGAGATAATTTCATTGTTTTTATAAAGGGCTGTGCCAGGACTTTTAGGTAGCAGGAGTCACTTCAAGAAGCAATTTTCTGACCCAGTAGAACATGGTCAGAGACACACAGCCACAAAAAGAGAACTAGCTACAGGCCGAAAGGCCATGCAAAGGCTTGCAAAAAAGATGTCCGGATGGTTTCTCAGGCGTACCAAGACGCTTATCAAGGATCAGTTGCCTAAGAAGGAAGACCGGGTGAGAACTACATTGGTCTATATTATTAATTTCTTCTTGTGTTTTAATCTTTTTTTTTTTTAAGATTTATTTATTTATTCATACAAGAGCTGGGGAACAGGCCAGAGATGCAGGGACCAGAGACAAAGTGGGGAGCAGAACAGGGAGATTGACCGAAGTACACTGCTGAGGGGAGCAGTGGGTGAGTCAGGAGAGGTCTGCTGTGCCATGTGGATTGCTCCCTGGCCGGCCGGAGATTGAACTGTGCTGCAGAGGCTGCGAACAGCTTCATAGGTTGCGTCTTAACCTCTTGTGCCACCAGGGAGGCCCCTTGTATTTTAATCTTGAAAAAATTTTCTTTTTGAGGGGAAATCTCTCTCCTGTGGTATTTTAGGATATAATTTTTTTGCCTTTTACTTAGTGTTAAGCAGATTTTTGGAAAACTTCGAGCCCAGTTGTTTTCCTTACTGACTTTACTAACCTGTTAGTTTACATTAAACTCTTATTTTAGTACAAGAAGATTTTTGATATAATTCTACCTCAGTGAAGAAAAAAGAGCTTCTCTTTCTAATGTATTTTCTGTGCATACTTAGTCCTTTCTATCCTGCTCTTGTCTGTAACCAGTATATTCTTTGGTACCCTAATTCTAGCTCTAGGATCAAAGTGGTTAGATATTTTTATTGTAGAATTTTTTCTAATAGAATGCTATTTGCGGTTACATGACTAGTCTAATTTTAAGATTTTATAGGAAATCTACAATTCTGTTGTTTAAGAAAATTTGAAGAGTTTAACTTAATAGTATTTTTAAAGTAGTGTATTCATTATTTTTTACACTTCTTAATCTTGTGGTTCTTTTAACTTAGGCAATAGAAAAAAGTTCTATAAATTACTATTAAACTAAATCTAATTTAGTTTAGGATATACTATTATTACTTTGAAGGGAAAAACTGATGTTTATATAAAAGTTGGGGAAATTGATACAAGGTTGACTTTTTGAGCTAAACAGAATACACTATTGAATTGAAGTAATATATGAACTCCTATCTTTTACAATACTTTGTGTGGGTTTATGTATTCTATTTAGTTGTCTATAACAGAAGGAATCATGAACCATAAATATGAGAACAGAGAGTTGTACAAAGGGATTTAGCACTTGAGCTCTAAATCAAATACATGGATTTATATCCTAGTTCTCTTACATGTGAGTTTTGTGACCTTGAATAGTTTGCTAAGTCTTTCAACTTTGGTTTCTTTATCTTTTAAATAAAAATGATGATTATAGTCCTTGTGTCATGTGGGAGCTCTAAATTATAGTGTTCAATAAATGTTATTACATGTTTAATAATAACTTTGTAAAATAATCAGAAATAAATTTAACCAAGGATATGAAAGATCTGTATACACATAGCTTTTTTTTCATATTTTGATTCCTTTTAATTAAAAAAAACTTTGAGACTTATTTGAAAATAAAATTATAATTCTTTATAGTTTAGGGTAGTGGCAAGGGATAGAATTGGGAGAAATTGTCATCATGATGTGTCTCAAAGACAAATTAATGCATTAGCAATTTTCACTGTTACAATATATGAAATAGATGATTATTGTAATAAAAGATTCTAATAATTACTTTGTGTTTTATCTTGGCAGATGGTGTATTGTTCGCTTACAGATTTTCAGAAAGCTGTCTATCAGACAGTATTAGAATCAGAAGATGTGACTTTGATACTTCAGTCTTCTGAGCCTTGTACATGCAACAGTGGTCGAAAAAGGCGAAATTGCTGTTATAAGGCAAGTGATTCAAAGATAGTGTTGCTTCTTTACTATCTTGCTTTTGATTACATAGTACTCTATTTAGTGATAGAGTAAATAGCAGATAAAATAACTTTTCCACAGACAATTCTTAACTCTCAAAGCCATAATTTAATAAATAAGAATAGTTTTTAATAGCGCATAGTAAACAAAACAAAATACAATATTCAAATGGCCTTAAAAAAATAAACAGTCCTTGAAAGTAGTTGTAATTGATAGGCTTCATTTTGACTTTTATTGGGAAGTATTGTACTTTGATCTTAAAATTTTATTTTAAGGAAGTTTCTAATTATCGACTAATAGTAAACTTACTTCATCCGTGATAGCAGGCTTAAAATATTATGATATGATATATAGTGTTAATGTAATAGAAACTGTGTATTAATACATTATTGTTTTTTAATTTAAATACAAATATTTATTTATACTTTTATCTAAATTTCCTGCCCTTTTTGTATCTATTTTATCATCAGCATATCCATGTACCCTAAATAAGTATTTATCCAGAGTAATGTTTATGCCATTTCTCATTTAATTTTTTGCTTTTAACCACTTCACTCTTTTGTTATAATCCAATTTCATCGAAAACCTTGAAATGTAAACGTGGGGAAAGAGTAGAGACTTCCATGTAACCCTGCTATTGTATCTTAGAACCTCCTAGAGCAGCATTTCTATCACTGACTATCCTGGGGATAAATACTACAATACTACTCTTTTATTAAAAACATCATTGTATTATGATTCACCAAAAGTATGATTCCACATTCTTGTTTCATGGATATTTTGTATAAATAGATGACCATCATTTTCTCAGAATTTATTATGGCCAATAGTAACCAAATAATAAAATTATAATATGTTTTGTGATGTATGTAGTTACATAACCATGATAATCCTTTATTTGGGTTTTTAAATCTGTATTTTTCTGGTTGCAGACCAATTCGCATGGTGAAACAGTGAAAACCTTGTATTTCAGTTACCTTGCAGTCCTTCAGAAGGTAGCTAACCATGTTGCACTGCTGCAGACTGCTAGCACCTCCAAGCAACAGGTTTGGGTTGACTTTTACATTCTTTGTGATGCTATTATGCTGTTTGGTATGAATACTTTCTATATGGTATAACATTTCTTAGCCAAATATATTTAATTTTTTTATATGCAATTCAACAGTAAAACTTGACTTGTTCTTTTTTGAATTTAAGTGTTAAAGAGTATAAATGCATGTAGGTTTTTGACCACATGAGAAATGTTAAGGTTAAATTAAAGCAGTCATTTCTTTATGCCTCTAATAATGTTCATATGTTTATTTTTTTCACATCTTTTGGTAAAATCACTAAACTAGATATTTGATGAGGTGGTTCTGTTCCACCAATAACATGTCTGATTACATTTATTGAATATATTAAGAAGAGGATTTTTAATAATCTATTTATTAAATATTGGGAATGTTTTTCAAACAAATCAGAAATTTAAAAGTTTAGGCATAAATACAATCATTTACTTTGATTATTTCCATTGTATTTTATATTTTATTTTATTTTATTTATTTTTTAAGATTTATTTATTTATTTATACAAGCACTGGGTACAGTCAGAAGTGCGGGAGGGTGAGAGAATTCACCAGAGCCACAGTGGGGAACAGAACAGGCAGACTGACGAAATACACTGCTGAGGGGAGCAGCAGGCACGGCAGGAGAGGTCTGCTGCGCCATGTGGGACCCTCGCCAGTGGCCGGGGATCAAACCGGCGTTGCAGAGGCTGCGAGGCAGCTTCGCAGCCCAGCATTCAACCGCTGCGCCACCAGGGGAGGCCCTGTATTTTATATTTTAAAGCACATTGTAAGTAAAAAAACCTTTCTTAAAGCTTTTTAATTTAATGATATATTTTTTGTGGTATAGTTCATAGCTGTTTAAAAGCAAATTTAAAATCTTAATAAGAATTTAATGTTTTTTGAACTGTTGTTTGCTTTTGGACGCATATTTGGCTCTTTGTTTTGGGAATTTTTAATAAGTAGTAATAAAAATTATAGCCATTGTCATCTCATGACTAATCAGTCATGGGATTAACATGTCAGTTTAAGGTTTTCTGTATTTTGAGTCTGACTTAAGAGAAGGCAAAATCTTCAAAGTAATATGTTCTTTCTAAATGGATATTTTCATATGTAATTTCAATATATAAATGTTAAAATGTGTTGTACTGAAATTTGTTTTGTTCTAAATTTTCCTCTTAAGGAAACACTTATCAAAAGGATTTGTGAACAAGTATTTTCTAGATTCCCAGACTTCGTGCAGAAAAGCAAAGATGCTGCTTTTGAAACACTTTCTGATCCAAAATACAGTGGAAAAATGAAAGTAAGTGTTCTTCTTTCAGGTTGTGTATGTACATGGGATGATACACAAACTATTTATTAAATTCTGTGGCAGGGAAACCAACTACTTAATTATTCAGAAGAAATGGTGGCTGAATACAACTGGTGTAATATCAGCATTTACTGACCTGCTATAAATCCTGAATATGGTAGATTCTCAATTAGTAGTTACATCGAGTCTACCTCAAACTTTCCTTATTGATGTATTGGATTTATGTCTTCTTAAAATATATATGCTATTGCCACATATATTATAGCTTAGCTTCTCTGCAAATGTTTAAGGTAATAATCTACCAAAAATACAAATGCTAATGCCAAATAGGAGAGGAGGTAGGTAGTAACTCAGATTTAGAGAAAGGAACTTTTTGAAGAGTTCACAGTTGGGCAAGACGTGTATTAAATATGAATAAACTACTTGTTTTGTTAGAGAGCACCAAAAAAACAGAGACTGATAGTTATAACCTATGGATATATTTTTTTTTTTTGTTTTTTTTTTTTTGAGCATTTTTTTTTTATTAGATAATAAATTTTATTGTTATATTCCCCATACAATTGCAGCGCCCCCATTCTGACCCAATCCCTCCCCTCCCGCCCCTGCCCCCCTAAAAGTGTCTCTGGTACATAGTTTTTGTTGATTTTTTTCACTTTCTTATACTTATTCATTTTCCTGGTCCTTATTTAAGTTTTCTAGATTCCTGCTATGAGTGAGACCATCCGGTATTTTTCTTTTTCTTTTTGCCTTATTTCGCTGAGCATGAGATCCCTTCCAGCGCCATCCATGTTGCTGCAAACTGCATGTGTTTATCTTTTTTGAATGCTGAGTAATATTCCATGGTATATATGTACCACATCTTCTTGATCCAGTCATCTATTTTTGGGCATTTGGGTTGTTTCCAAAGCTTAGCTATTGTAAACAGTGCTGCTATAAACATAGGGGTGCAGGTGTTCTTTGGAATTGATGTTTCTGTGTCCTTTGGGTAAATACCTAGGAGTGGAATTGCTGGATCATATGGAAGCTCTATGTTTAGTAGGTCCAGAAATCTCCACACAGCTTTCCACAGTGGTTGGACCAGTTTGCACTCCCACCAACAGTGCAGAAGAGTTCCTTTTTTCTCAACACCCTCGCCAACACTTGCTGTTGCTAGTTTTTTTAATATGTGCCATTCTCACTGGTGTAAGATGGTATCTCATGGTAGTTTTGATTTGCATTTCCCTGATGACAAGTGATGTTGAACATTTTTTCATATGCCTGTTGGCCATTTGCATTTCCTCTTCAGAGAAGTTTCTTTTTAGCTCTTCTGCCCATTTTTTGACTGGATTATTTTCTTTGTTGTTGTTGAGTCTCATCAGCTCTTTGCAGATTTTTGTGATCAGTCCTTTATCATTAGTGTTGGGTGCAAAAATGTTCTCCCAGTTGGTGGGGTTTCTCTTAGTTTTTGTTATTGTCTCTTTTGCTGTGCAGAAGCTCTTTAATTTGATGTAGTCCCAGCTGTTTATCTCGCCTTCACTATCACTGCTTTGGGTGATGTGTCTGTAAAGATGTCTTTGATATGCAAATCACGTATGTGTTTCGCCTATATTTCCTTCTATATATTTTTATGGTTTCAGGTCTTATGTCTAATTCTTAATCCATTTTGAGTTGATTTTGTGTATGGTGTGAGGTAGTGGTCAAGCTTCATTCTTTTGCATGTAGCGACCCAGTTTTCCCAGCACCATTTATTGAACAAACTTTCTTTGCTCCAATGCATAGTGTTTGCTCCTTTGTCAAAGATTAGTTGACCATAAATCTGTGGGTTTATTTCTGGATTTTCTATTCGATTTCCATTGGTCTGTATGTCTGTTCTTGTTCCAATACCATGCAGTTTTGATGATTATGGCTTTGTAGTAGAGTTTTGAAGTCTGGGAGTGTGATGCCTCCATTCCCTCTTTTTTTTTTCAGGAGAGCTTTGGCTATTCGGGGTTTTTGTGATTCCATATGAATTCATCAATAATTGTTCTATTTCTTTTGAAGAATGACATTGAATTTTGATTGGAATAGCATTGAATCTGTATATTGCTTTGGAAGGATGGCCATTTTAATAATGTTTATTCTTCCAATCCATGAACAGGGGATATCTCTCCATTTCTTTGTGTCTTCTTCTATTCTTTTAACAGTGTTTTATAGTTTTCTTTGTATAGGTCCT